>NC_073629.1:42010800-42659436 GCF_029407905.1 Bubalus kerabau
TCACCTGGAAAATCCCATGTACAGAGAAGCCTGGCAGGCTGCAGTCCATGGGGTTATAGAGTTGGGTGTGACTGAGCAACCGAGCACGCAGGAGCAAAAGCAAGGAAGATATTTTTCAGTAGGTGAATAAATAGACAAACAGCAATACAAACATAGAATGGAATATTATTCAATAATAAAAAGAAATGAACTCTAAATCTAGAAAGAGACATGTGGGAAACTAAAATGTATATTGCTAAACTAAAAAAGCCAGTCTGAAAAGCTGTCTGCTGGATAATTTCAATTATTTTATGAACTTCAATTTGCATGATGGGAAACACAACATTATAGAGACCAAAAAATCAGTGGTTGCTAGTGGTTTAGGGCAAAACTAGCTAATCATGGTGCTAGTGGTAAAGATCTCTCCTGCCAATGCAGGAGACATAAGACATGTAAGTTCAGTCCCTGGGTCAGGAAGATCCCCTGGAGGAGGTCATGGCAACCCACTCCAGTACTCTTGCCTGGAGAATCCCATGGACAGAGGAGTCTGGCAGGCTACACTCCATAGGGTCACAGAGTCAGACACTAATGAAGCGACTGAGCACATTGAACACCAGGATCAAAAGAGCGCCCTTCTCCAAACATATCCCAAATCTCTTTCTTGCTTTCCGCCATAGCATTTATAAATACATATTTTATTTATTTAATATTGTGTAATGGCATCCCACTCCAGTACTCTTGCCTGGAGAATCCCATGGACGGAGAAGCCTGGTAGGCTGCAGTCCATGGGGTCGCACAGAGTCAGACACGACTGAAGCGACTTAGTAGTAGTAGTAGTAGTATATATCTCTTTCACTAGAAAGCAAGCGCGATGAAAACAGAACAGTTTTGTTCCCTATAACAGTACTTAGAATAGAGCCCAGCTTGTGCTAATCATTTCATAAATACATATTGAGTGAATGAATAAGTATTTTTGCCTTATATATGAAAGCATTTCCATTCTAAATTCATGTTTATTGCTTTACAGAGTATCCTGTACCATTATTATGGAAATTTACCTAAATTTAATTAATGTTAAATAATAGGTTTTGACAAAAAAAGACTGTAAATACTAATTTTATTCATAAATTTCTTGTATATATAAAACATTAAATTTGAGAGAATTAATTTTCTAATGCAAATTTAATTTACATGAATTTTAAGGAAATAAGAACACTTCAATTGTAGCATACAAAAATTATTTGAATAGGTAAAACCACATTCTCTAAGTATCCTAAATTAGCTTTCATTCATGGCTTACCACAATCAAAATCATAATATTCATTAGATTAAAGGGTTCCTCCTTTGCTCTGAGGTTTTTTTTTGGCCATGAAGAAAATAATAAGATTATTATTATTACTTATTAGTTTTCATAATTTATATACTTTAAAAACTTTAATATATTCATGCAAACATATTTAATTGCCCTGGGCAGCAGATTACACTTCAATTAACTTCTCTTATTCTAGACCTTTTAGTTTAGTTCACAGGTAGACTAGATGAATGGGTATGTAGAAGTCACTGGTTACACTCAGTTAATTTATAATATAATATAAATGAGCCTTAGGTTGCATTTTAATCTGGTTCCCTAAGAACCTGACCAAAGTACCAAACTACACAGTAGAGCTGCTTCTCAATGTCCCAGATCTCAAATGCATTATGTCCCAAACTGAACTCACTACTTTTGTTTCCTCACACCACTTCAACTCTGCCCTCCTCTGATATTTCCTGTGTTACCAACCACATAACAACTCAGACTAGAAACTTAAAATCACAGCCAATTCTTTCCTTCATCACCTTTGAAGACAAATAATACTGTTTTTTAGCTATGAATATTGTTTTAAACTATTCCTACTCTCTGCCTCATCTGCCACCGAACCAGACCTCAGTTTTTGCCAGGACAATTGCAGGAACCACCTAACTCATTTTCCTACTTTAATTTTGTCACCGTTCTAATCTATCCTTCACACTGCCTTAAGATGGATTTTTCCAAAACACATGTCTCAGCAAGCCATTCCCCTGCCTAAAAATCTTAAAATAGTTCCTGATTGCCTACTAGGAATTCAAAATACATGGTATGCCAGATAAATCCATCACAATTTTAGTCTAGATAATCTTTTTACATGACTATTGTCTGCTTCTGTATGCTCACATCTTCACACAGACTTCTCTGTCTTAAGCATATTTCCTTTGCATTGAATATCTTTACTTTCTTATCCTGCTTAGGATCCTTTTCAATTAGCATAAATATAATTTCTTAAATACCTCCTCCAATTCTCCCAGAATTATTTCAATCTCTTTGCTCCTGTGGTAATCTTATATGTATCTTTATTTTAGATTTCATTAAACTACATTGTAACTGAGTCAATGCATCTGTTCTGCTGCTGCTGCTGCTAAGTCGCTTCAGTCATGTCCGACTCTGTGCGACGCCATAGACGGCAGCCCACCAGGCTTCCCTGTCCCTGGGATTCTCAAGGCAAGAACACTGGAGTGGGCTGCCATTTCCTTCCCCAATGCATGAAAGTGAAAAGTGAAAGTGAAGTCGCTCAGTCGTGTCCAACCCTCAGCGACCCCATGGACTGCAACCTTCCAGGCTCCTCCGTCCATGGGATTTTCCAAGCAAGAGTACTGGAGTGGGGTGCCATTGCATCTGTTCTACTAGGCCAAAAATGGCAGTTTATCTTTGTTTTCCCTATATCTAGTACAGTACATGGTACACAGATACTATGTAGTAAATATTTCATTTTGATTATTATACTTATAATCTAGAATTTTATTTGATATTTTACAATATTTTCTTTTTATTGTTTTCTATTTGCTGAGACATTGCCATTGCACCTTCCTTTACTTCTTTAAACATGATTTTCTTTACTGCTTTGCAACTATTTAGACTATGATCTTTGAAATCTTTATTAAATCTGACATCTGGTCCCTCTCAAAGACAATTTGTACTTTCTACCATTTTTCTTGGGTTTGGATCCTCCTTTCTTCTATTTTTCTTGTCTCATAAATGTTTTTGTAGAAAACTGGGCAATTTATACCATATGTTGTAGATTCTTATATCACTCCCCGCTCCCCCATCTAAGGGCTTGTCAGTGTTTCCTTGTTGCTTTGTGTAATGCCTACCTCAAGTATTTCGGAGAAGGCAATGGCACCCCACTCCAGTACTCTTGCCTGGAAAATCCCATGGACGGAGGGTCCTGGTGGGCTGCAGTCTATGGGGTTGCTAGGAGTTGGACACAACTGAGCAACTTCACTTTCACTTTTCACTTTCATGCATTGGGGAAGGAAATGGCAACCCACTCCAGTGTTCTTGCCTGGAGAATCGCAGGGACAGAGGAGCCTGGTGGGCTGCCATTCTGCTTGTAGTCTGACAGCATTCTCCAGAGTGTACAGCCTTGGACATGCACACAATCATGTGAAATTTATTTGATTTTCTTAAATAATCTCCCTATTTTCTGTATTCTCTTAAAATTTGAGGAATTTTAGTAATAATTTTAACAAATTATGATTGCTTTTCTGGGGAAATTGGTCACAAAGCTCCTTATGGTACCTTTTCAGGAGCATATTTTCTATATTTTATAAACTTATAACAAAATCTCTGAGTATTTTAATAACAAAAATGCACTTTTGTTTTAATTTTCTAGAAAACTGACTTGTAGCAAACTTACAGAACCAATAAGAATTATAGAGTAAATCCTACTGAATATTAAATATTTAATTTGCTACATGATTTTCAGATTTGCGTATTTGCTCTGTTTTGGAATTACTAATTAAGTAGGTAGCTTTTCCTTCAAAATACCTAAATGACAATAGTATGGACATTAGGTAATTGAAGATGAGAGATGCATCTTATACATATTTAATACTGTCTTGGTGTTATAGAAATGTACAACTGCTATGTATTATCAATGAATGAAAATGATAAGTGAAACAATATCTAACACTATTTTTGGATTTAATAGCTCACAGCTTTGACAAGGATCCAATATATAGTCTTTGCAATAAAAATAGAGTAATAGAACAGGTTCAGATGCAGGAGGATAGAACAGCTTATAGAAAGACATATTTGAGAATTAAATTCTGTGAACAAGTATAAAATCAAGTTTGGTCAAATATAACAGAGAAATAAGACCAGTATCTAGAACCAGTAGATTGTTGGAAATAAATTATCACATTATTGTGTCTAGTGTAGAACCCCAAATTCACAAATAATCAGTATGGCTAAGATCAAATAAAACCACATGGTTATTAGCAAGGCATTGAAAAGCTGAGGCCTTGAATTAGTTACGTAACTGCCTTTATTTAAGAACAGCTGCCCCGAAAGACCAATGCTTCCATTCCCATCAATCATCTCCCAAACTATATCATAAGTGTACTATGTCCCAGTCAACAGACAAGACCCTCATCTTGTACATATTTTTGTACAGCCCATGAAGACTAGCTTAGTTTATTTTATATAATAGTGTTTCCCAAAGTATATTCCATGGGACACTAGTCACATCATTTAGTAGTTGCAAAAAGCTTATTTTTTAAAAATAAGTTTGATAAACATCATGTTATAGCTTATCTTGAAGAAATTAAAAAATCTGATGCAAGTTCCACAATACAAGGATACTATTTTGTGTTTTAATAAATACCTTACATACTCTGTTGATTACAGTGCTCTTTTTATATAGCAAATATTAAAATTTCTAGGATATCTCCTGTGCATACTTCATAAAACTCTGTTGAATATACTGAATACTCAATATATGTTTGGATATTACTTTCAATGACTAAAAAATATTTTTGAATGTCTGCACTGTATGAATCATTGTACAGGGTACTTAGTGTATAATGAAAGGCAAATAAACTTGAATAATATTCTATTATTGCATAAATATAATAATAACTTCATATATCCTTACATAGAGTGAAATTAAAATATTTTATTTTATTTTAAATTTATTTATTTTAATTGGAGGCTATTTACTTTACAATATTGTAGTGGTTTTGCCATATATTGACATGAATCAGCCATGGGTGTACATGTGATCCCCATCCTGAGCCCCCCTCCAACTTCCCTCCCCATCCCATCCCTCTAGGTCATCCCAGTGCATCAGCCCTGAGCACACTGTCTCATGCAAAGAAATTGGACTGGAGGTCTGTTTCAAATATGATAATATACATGTTTCAATGCAATTCTCTCAAATCATCTCACCCTTGCCTTCTCCCACAGAGTCCAAAATACTGTTCTATACATCTGTGTCTCTTTTGCTGTCTCGCATATAGGGTTATCGTTACCATCTTTCTAAATTCCATATATATGTGTTAATATACTGTATTGGTATTTTTCTTTCTGGCTTACTTTACTCTGTATAATAGTCTCCAGTTTCATTCACCTCTTTAGAGCTGATTCAAAGGTATTCTTTTTAATGGCTGAGTAATATCCCATTGTGCATATGTACCACAGCTTTCTTATCCATTCGTCTGCTGATGGACATCTAGATTGCTTCCATGGCTTGGCTATTATAAACAGTGCTGCGATGAGCATTGGGGTACATGTGTCTCTTTCGATTCTGGTTTCCTCCATGTGTATGCCCAGCAGTGGGATTGCTGGGTCATATGGCAGTTCTATTTCCAGTTTTTTAAGGAATCTCCACACTGTTCTCCATAGTGGCTGTACTAGTTTGCATTCCCACCAACAGTGTAAGAGGGTTCCCTTTTCTCCACACCCTCTCCAGCATTTATTACTTGTAGACTTTTGGATAGCAGCCATTCTGACCAGGGTGAAATGGTACCTCATTGTGGTTTTGATTTGCATTTCTCTGATAATGAGTGATGTTGAGCATCTTTCCATGTGTTTGTTAGCCATCTGTATGTCTTCTTTAGAGAATGTCTGTTTACTTCTTTGGCCCATTTTTTGATTGGGTCGTTTATTTTTCTGGAGTTGAGCTGCAGGAGTTGCTTGTATATTTTTAAGATTAATTATTTGTCAGTTGTTTTGTTTGCTATTATTTTCTCCCATTCTGAAGGCTGTCTTTTCACATTGCTTATAGTTTCTTTCATTGTGCAAAATCTTTTAAGTTTAATTAGGTCCCATTTATTTATTTTTGCTTTTATTTCCATTACTCTGGGAGGTGGGTCATAGAGGATCCTGCTATGATTTACATCAGAGAGTGTTCTGCCTATGTTTTCCTTTAGGAGTTCTATAATTTCTGGTCTTAAATTTAAATCTTTAATCCATTTTGAGTTTATTTTTGTGTATGGTGTTAGAAAGTGTTCTAGTTTCATTCTTTTACAAGTGGTTGACCAGTTTTCCCAACACCACTTGTTAAAGAGATTGTTTTATCTCCATTGTATATTTTTGCCTCCTTTGTCATAGATTTAAATATTAATTTTAAATATTTAAAAAATAGTTAAATATTAAATATAATATTTTCTATTGACTTTTCTTAACAAAAAACAAGACTTTCAAAATGCTTTTATGACTGCTGTCTGTAAAGCACAAAGCTGTCAATATAAAATTAATATTAGAATCTGAACATGTTTTACTATCCATACACTTGTTATGTGCTTATTTGATTAATTAAAGCTAGCACAAGAAAACTATCTGCATTAAATTAGAAATATTTCTGATTCAGAGATCAAAGGGCCTTTTGAGCTAAGACAGTGAAGCAAAATATCATTTAGTGCAATTCTTGATATTAATTCTGAGTCTGAGAAGAAAATTTAGAAAACCCAATATCACACATTAGTACAGCCAAACAGTAAAAGATACAGTTTCATCGTCAGTGCATTTCATTGATACTAAAATGCTTCTCTAAATTTTGCTTGTATGAATAGATTGTTATTTTAAAAAAAGCATAAACAAAAAGTGTTTATTGCAAATTACACTACAAAAGGACATTCAAGTTAAATATATTTTAGTTTAGGTACATTGCATATAATTTCATAGTTTTTTTTCATAATACAAATGCTTAATGCCAGTAAGGGAGGTGATATACAATCCTATAAAGCCTTCCTGAAATCCAAACTGCCTGTCTGCTAGAGAGTTAGGTGATTTAATGTCTTAGAGAGAAAACAATTGAACGTTGTCCCCTATAACCCTATTTGTCAAGGATAACAACGTTTCCTAGAATTGAGTGATCAATTCTAGCTCCATCAATCAATATACTTATGGAACTTATAATTAAAACTATCCTCTCAATCCCCTTTTCCACCTAAACAGTCTCATGAACCAGATTATAAAATAGATCTCAGTCATCACATTCTCTTATTCAGTAATGTCCACCAATGTTTACCTGTATTCCCCTTGCCTTTCAACATTTAGCTTTTATTTTTTTTATTTTTTGGTAAGTTTTTTTTAAAATTAATTTTATTTTATTTTTAAACTTTACAATATTGTATTAGTTTTGCCAAACATTGAAATGAATCTGCCACAGGTATACCCGTGCTCCCTATCCTGAACCCTCCTCCCTCCTCCCTCCCCATACCCTCCCTCTAGGTCGTCCCAGTGCACCAGCCCTAAGCATCCAGTATCGTGCATGGAACCTGGACTGGTGACTCGTTTCATACATGATATTATACATGTTTCAATGCCATTCTCCCAAATCTCCCCACCCTCTCCCTCTCCCACAGAGTCCATAAGACTGTTCTATACATCAGTGTCTCTTTTGCTGTCTCGTATACAGGGTTATTGTTACCATCTTTCTAAATTCCATATATATGCATTAGTATACTGTATTGGTGTTTTTCTTTCTGGCTTACTTCACTCTGTATAATAGGTTCCAGTTTCATCCACTTCATTAGAACTGATTCAAATGTATTCTTTTTAATGGCTGAGTAATACTCCATTGTGTATATGTACCATTGCTTTCTTATCCATTCATCTGCTGATGGGCATCTAGGTTGCTTCTATGTCCTGGCTATTATAAACAGTGCTGCGATGAACATTGGGGTACACGTGTCTCTTTCCCTTCTGGTTTCCTCAGTGTGTATGCCCAGCAGTGGGATTGCTGGGTCATATGGTAGTTCTATTTCCAGTTTTTTAATGAATCTCCACACTGTTCTCCATAGTGGCTGTACTAGTTTGCATTCCCACCAACAGTGTAAGAGGGTTCCCTTTTCTCCACACCCTCTCCAGCATTTATTACTTGTAGACTTTTGGATGGCAGCCATTCTGACCAGGGTGAAATGGTACCTCATAGTGGTTTTGATTTGCATTTCTCTGATAATGAGTGATGTTGAGCATCTTTTCATGTGTTTGTTAGCCATCTGTATGTCTTCTTTGGAGAAATGTCTATTTAGTTCTTTGGCCCATTTTTTGATTGGGTCATTTATTTTTCTGGAGTTGAGCTGTAGGAGTTGCTTATATATTTTTGAGATTAGTTGTTTGTCAGTTGCTTCATTTGCTATTATTTTCTCCCATTCTGAAGGCTGCCTTTTCACCTTGTTAATAGTTTCCTTTGTTGTGCAGAAGCTTTTAAGTTTAATTAGGTCCCATTTGTTTATTTTTGCTTTTATTTCCAATATTCTGGGAGGTGGGTCATAGAGGATCCTGCTGTGATGTATGTCAGAGAGTGTTTTGCCTATGTTCTCCTCTAGGAGTTTTATAGTTTCTGGTCTTACGTTGAGATCTTTAATCCATTTTGAGTTTATTTTTGTGTGTGGTGTTAGAAAGTGTTCTAGTTTCATTCTTTTACAAGTGGTTGACCAATTTTCCCAGCACCACTTGTTAAAGAGATTGTCTTTAATCCATTGTATATTCTTGCCTCCTTTGTCAAAGATAAGGTGTCCATATGTGCGTGGATTTATCTCTGGGCTTTCTATTTTGTTCAATTGATCTATATTTCTGTCTTTGTGCCAGTACCATAGTGTCTTGATGACTGTGGCTTTGTAACAGAGCCTGAAGTCAGGTAGGTTGATTCCTCCAGTTCCATTCTTCTTTCTCAAGATAGCTTTGGCTATTCGAGGTTTTTTGTATTTCCATACAAATTGTGAAATTATTTGTTCTAGCTCTGTGAAGAATACCGTTGGTAGCTTGATAGGGATTACATTGAATCTATAAATTGCTTTGGGTAGTATACTCATTTTCACTATATTGATTCTTCCAATCCATGAACATGGTATATTTCTCCATCTATTAGTGTCCTCTTTGATTTCTTTCACCAGTGTTTTATAGTTTTCTATATATAGGTCTTTAGTTTCTTTAGGTAGATATATTCCTAAGTATTTTATTCTTTCCGTTGCAATGGTGAATGGAATTGTTTCCTTAATTTCTCTTTCTGTTTTCTCATTATTAGTGTATAGGAATGCAAGGGATTTCTGTGTGTTGATTTTCTATCCTGCAACTTTACTATAATCATTGATTAGTTCTAATAATTTTCTGGTGGAGTCTTTAGGGTTTTCTATGTAGAGGATGATGTCATCTGCAAATAGTGAGAGCTTTACTTCTTCTTTTCCAATTTGGATTCCTTTTATTTCTTTTTCTGCTCTGATCGCTGTGGCCAAAACTTCGAAAACTATGTTGAATAGTAATGGTGAAAGTGGGCAATGTTTGGACAGGGAGGCCTGGTATGCTGCGATTCATGGTGTAGCAAAGAGTCAGACACAACTGAGCAACTGAACTGAACTGAACTGATATTTTGAGTCTGTACAAAGTTGTTGTTGCTGAATCTGTTAGCGTTTTACCTGAAGGGGGACCACAGTGCTACCTTTGGTACCAAGATACTTGACCAATTCATGACTATCTCCAAACAATAGGAACATGTTATACAAACATGTATAAGCTAGAATGAAACTTTCTGAGACAAATATTTTGGAATTACATTATGAAAATTGATGTGTCAAGATATTCATCTGAGACTATCCCTGGTGGCACTGGTAATAGGAAGAGTCTAAAATTGGGAGACAACTGGGGAATACTGCAATGAAGTAGGCCCCTGTGATCTGTCATATAGGAGCCTTCTGGGGCATCCCTGGTGAATCAAATGGTAAAGAATCTGCCTGCAATGCAGGAGACTTGAGTTCTCTCTCTGGCTGGGAAGATCCCCAGGAGAAGGGAATGGCTACCCACTTCTGTATTCTTGCCTAGAGAATCCCATGGACAGAGAAGTCTAGCGGGCTACAGTCCATGGGGTTGCAAAGAGTCAGACATGATGGAGCAACTCTGACTTTCATTTTTCATAGGAGCCTTCTGGGTGCATTTTAAGTTATGTCCTATGATATCTCAAGCATGGTGATATAAAAAGTAAGCAGGAGAAATAATGTCAACAAGATGGATGAATAAGATATTTATTGACATTCCTCCTCAACAACAGTTTGGTACTCATCCAAGGATAAAAGTACCTTTGTGAAAGTTAAAACAGCCAGTTTAGTTCTGTAGCTCAGTCATGTCCGACTCTTTGCAATTCCATGGACTGCAGCATACCATGCCTCCCTGTCCATCACCAACTCCCAGAATCTACTCAAACTCATGTCCATTGAGTCAGTGATGCCATCCAGCCATCTCATACTCTGTCATCCCCTTCTCCTCCCACCTTCAATCTTTTCCAGCATCAGTGGCTTTTCCAATGAGTCAGTTCTTCTCATCGGTGGTCAAAGAATTGGAGCTTCAGCTTTAGCATCAGTCGTTCCAATGAATATTCAGGATTTATTTACTTTAGGATGGACTGGTTGGATCTCCTTGCAGTCCAAGGGCCTCTCAAGAGTCTTCTCCAACACCACAGTTCAAAAGCATCAATTCTTCAGTGCTCAGCTTTCTTTATAGTCCAACTCTCACATCCATACACGACTACTGGGAAAGCCATAGCTTTGACTAGACAGACCTTTTTTGGTAAAGTAATGTCTCTGCTTTTTAATATGTTGTCTACCTTGATTTTCATGGCTGCAGTCACCATCTGCAGTGATTTTGGAGCCCAAAAAGATAAGGTCTGTCACTGTTTCCATTGTTCCCCCATCTATTTGCCATGAAGTGATGGGGTCGGATCCCATGATCTTAGTTTTCTGAATGTTGAGCTTTAAGCCAACTTTTTCACTCTTCTCTTTCACTTTCATCAAGAGGCTCTTTAGTTCCTCTTCACTTTCTGCCATATTGATGGTGTCATTTGCATATCTGAGGTTATTGATATTTCTCCCAGCAATCTTCCAGCTTGTGCTTCATTGAGCAAGCATTTCACATGAGTACTCTGCATATAAGTTAATTAAGCAGGGTGACAAAAAACAGCCTGATGTACGCCTTTCCCAATTTGGAACCAGTCTGTTGTTCCATGTCCAGTTCTATCTGTTGCTTCTTGACCTGCATACAGGTTTCTCAAGAGGCAAGTCAGGTGGTCTGGTATTCCCATCTCTTGAAGAATTTTCCAGTTTGCTGTGATCCACACAAAGACTTTGTCGTAGTCAATAAAGCAGAAATAGATGCTTTTCTGACACTCTCTTGATTTTTCAATGATCCAATGAATATTGGCAATTTGATCTCTGGTTCCTCTTCCTTTTCTAAATCCAGATTGAACATCTGTAAGGAAGTTCATGGTTCACATAATGTTGAAGTCTGGCTTGGAGAATTTTGAGCATTACTTTGCTGATGTGTGAGATGAGTGCAATTGTGTGGTAGTTTGAACACTTTTGGGGATTGAAATGAAAACTGACCTTTTCCAGTCCTGTGGCCACTGCTGAGTTTTCTAAATCTGCTGTCATATTGAGTGCAGCACTTTCACAGCATCATCTTTTAGGATTTGAAATAGCTCAACTGGAATTGAGTTGTAGTGATCCTTCAAATACTCTCTTTCTTTGAGTTTCAGGATGTCTGGGTCTAGTGAGTGATCAAACCATCATGGTTATCTGGGTCATGAAGATCTTTTCTGTATAGCTCTTCTCTATATTCTTAACACCTCTTCTTAAGAGCCAGTTAGGGGATTGTAAAACCCTGCTGAAGTCCAAGAATGAGAAGAAACATTTTGAGAAAACGGATCTAGCCCCAGAAAGCAGACTCACTAACCATGGACCTGATTATAAACCACATATACACATAAAGACTCAGCTACAGCAATGACTGGCTTTGATTCTTTCAATAGCACCAATTACAATTACAATTTCAATTATACCAAGGGACCTAGGAGGAGTGTTACCTACCCAGGCATTCAGTAATATGTATATAGACTTCTGTCCTGACTGTGGACCCTAAAGAGACACGTGACTGGCTCCAACCTTTCTCATCAATAGTTCAGGAACTCCAGGAAAACACTGAACTAGGCGAGAGAGCTTTTTCTGATGTCCAGAAGGCTAATGGAGAAGTTTCAACACACTACTAGAGCACAATATGCAATTGGATACATTCATGAGGGTAAGAGGATCAGTCTGATTTTATCCAATCCACCCCTCCCTTAAGGCAGCACAGCTCAATGCCAAGAAGCCCTTCTCAGACTGATCTGTCTTGCTGGCAGAAAGTGAGAATGCATGAGGGAGCACCCAGCTTCCCAGCTGTGTGTCTCTCTCCCTATCCAGAATCCTGAACAGTGAGCTGTATAATAAAGGGGTAGCCAGCAGCTGGGCTTGAAATGAAATGCATTAAGGGGACACAGATCCTACAAACTACACCAGGCACTCCATTGGGAGGGCCACCCAGAAACCACTGCAGATACTCTTGGCTGAACCATGGGCACCCCCAGCACTCTGTGATTTTTTCGTGCAAACACACCTCTACCCCATGACCAACTGTTTGTGCATGGTCTTAACAGCAACAGAAGTGACCTTTTATAGACAGCTAGTGAGCATTCACAGAAAGCCAGCCAAAATCTGCAGCTCTGGTAAAGACTGCCTTTGGAAAAGTAAAAGGGGGGTTTTCAGCATGTGTCTCATTCGGGAAAATCGAGAAAAGTTATACATGCTTAGGAATTCTGCCACAAGAGGGAGCAAGAAGGGTGGAGCAGGCATATTCAGAGAAGGACTGAGGAAAACTCAGAAATCTAGCAGGACTGATAGAAGGTAGTTCTTTCTAAGAGTCAGTCAGTAAAGACTAGAAAAGATGATTGCTCCTTAGAAAACAAAGACACTAGTGCAAAACTTCAATAAACATGAAAAATTAAAACATGACACAATGGAGGGATGCAATAATTCTGCAATTACAGATCCCAAATACACAGGGATCTGTGATTTACCTGATAAAAAAATACCAAAACAGCTATTTTTAAGGAAACTCAACGAGCTATTAAAAAAACAAACAAACAAAAAAAACAGAAATACAATTAAGTAAATAAAGTCAGTAAAGCAATGCATAAAGAAAATGACAAGCTTAAAATTTTAAAGCTTCTTTTTAGAAATCTTAAAAAGAAGCTAACAGAAATTCTGAAGCTGAAGAATACAATGAATATAATGGAAAGTACTATAGAAAGCATCAACAAAAGAATGGATCGAACAAGAAAAAAGTATAAGTGAATTAGTAGGTTGACCTTTGAGATTATTCAGTTTAAGAGAACAGACTGAAAAAATGAAAGAGTGAGAAAAGCCTACAACATCCTAGGGGATACCACTAAAAGAAAGAATCTGAGAATTATTGGAGTCCCAGAAGGAGAAGGAGAAGAAAGGAAGGGGGCAGAAAGATTCTTTAAAGAAATAATGGCTGAGAACATCTTCAAACTGGGAAAAATTCTTAACATCCATGTTCATGAAGCTCATAGGTCCCCAGTTTCAACATAAAGAGATCTTCTCCAAAACACATTATAATAAAGCTATTAAAATAAAAGAAAAAATTTAAAAGCAGCAAGAGAAAAGAAGCTTGTAAATTACAAGAGAAACCCAATAAAGCTCTCAATGAATTTCTCAGTAGGAACCATATAGGCAATGAGGGATAATATATTCAAAATTCTGAAAGAAAAAAACAGCATTGAATATACTCTATCCTGAAAAGTTATCCTTAAAAAATAAAGGAAAGATAAATGCTTTCTCAGACAAATAAAAGCTGAATGAATTCATCATTTCTAGAAGTAGTCTTGCAAGAAATTCTGAAAGGAGTTCTTAAGCTGAAATGAAAGAATGCTAATTAGTAATGTGAAAATATACACTACACAGGTAAAGGTAAGTGTATAGTCAAATTCAGAATATTCTAATATTTTAATATGTTAACCCCTTAACTCTAGAATAAATGTTAAAGGACCAAAGTATTAATAATAACTATAGCTAGAATAATTTCTTAATAAGCACACAACATAATAAGAGGTAAACTGTGATATCAGAAACATAAGAGGAAGAAACGGTAGAATATTTGTACATGAACAGTTATCAGCCTAAAATAGTTCTATGTTTTATGTAAACATTATGTTAAACACAAGGAAAAAAAAAACCTGCAATAGGCCCACAAAAGATAAAGTTAAGGGAATCAAGGCTAACAATATGTAAGATCATTAATTCACAAAGGAAGACAAGAGAGGAAGAAAGAAACCCAAGGATTTATATCTATTCAGAAAACAATGACAGCATTAGTAGTCTATATCCATCAATACTTACTCTAAATGTAAATGGATTAAATTTTCTAATCAAAAGGCATAGAGTGGCTAAATGGATTAAAAACAACAAAACTTTATTATAAGCTGCCTTATACAAGAGACTCATTTCAGCTTCAAGGACTCATATAGGTTCAAAGTGAAATGATGGAAAAACTTACCCCATGCCAATAGAAACCAAAAGAAAGCTGAAGTAGCTATACTTATTTCAAACAAAATAGACTTCAACTCAAAACAGTACAAGGGATAGAGAAGGACATCACATAATTATAAAGGTGTCAATTCAAGAAAAGTTTTTGGGATTATAAGTACATATGTATCGCATCAGAGCCTATGAATATATTAAACAAATACCTATCTAAAGGAAGAAATAGAAAACAATAAAAATAAATAAATTATTTAATTTTAAATAAAAGAAAAATACTGATTTCCACTTTCAATATTCCACTTTCAAAAACAGACAAATAATCCAGACAGATAATCAACATTTCAATATGGAAATGTTGAATGTGAACTATACATTAGATCAAATGAACCTAAGGACTATTGGAAACATTCCAGCCAACATCAGGAGAATAAATTCTTCTCAAGTATGCATGGAACGTTCTCTAGAACAGAACATATATTAAGTCACAAAACAAGTCTTTGCAAATTTAAGAACACTGAAATCATACCAAGTACTTTTTCCAACCACAATGGTATAAAACTAAAATCAGTAATAGGAGGAAAACTGGGAAGTTCATAAATTCGTGTGGAAACTAAACAACCAATGGGCCAAATAAGTAGTCAAAAGAGAATTCAAAAAAATTACTTTAAAAAACAAAAATGAAAAACAACATACCAAAATGTGTGGGATGCACAAAATCAGTACAGAGAGGAAATATTATAGTAATACATGCCTACATTAAGGGAAAAGAAAAATCTTAAATAAACAACCTAGGCTTACTCTGCAAGGAACTAAAGAAAGAAGAACAAAGTTAGTAGAACAAAGGAAATTTTTTAAAAAAAGAGCAAAAATAAAATAAGGGCCAGAAAAACAATAGAAAAGATAAACATAACAAACAGCTAATTCTTAAAAAAAAAAAGATAAACAAAATTAGCTAGACTAAGAAGCAAAGAAAGAAATCTCAAATAAATAAACTCAGAAGTGAAAGAGGAGACTTCACAACGCATATAACAGAAACAAAAAGAATCATAAGAGACTACTGTAAAAAAAATTAAATGAAAACAAATTGGACAACTAGAAGAAAAGGATAAATTCCTATAAACATCAGTTCAGTCACTCAGTCATGTCTGACTCTTTGCAACCCCATGGACTGCAGCACACCAGGCTTTCCTGTCCTTCGAGTCAGTGATGCCATCCAATCATCTCATCCTCTGTCATCCCCTCCTCCTCCTGCCTTCAGTCTTGCCCAGCATCAGGGTCTTTTCAAATGAGTCATTTCTTCACATAAGGTAGCCAAGGTATTGGAGTTTAACTTTCAGTAGCAGTGCTTCCAATGAATAGTCAGGACTGATTTCCTTTAGGATGGACTGGTTGGATTTCCTTGCAGTCCAAGGACTCTCAAGAGTCTTCTCCAACACCACAGTTCAAAAGCATCAATTCTTTGGTGCTCAGCATTTTTTGTACTCCAACTGTCACATCCATACATGACTACTGGAAAAACCAGAACTTGGACTAGATGGACCTTTGTTGGCAAAGTGATGTCTCTGATTTTTAGATTGGTCATAGCTTTTCTACCAAGGAGCAAAATTTTAATTTTATGGCTGCAGTCACCATCTGCAGTGATTTTGGAGCCCAAAAAAATAAAGTCCCCCACTGTTTCCCATGTTTCCTCATCTATTTGCCATGAAGTTATGGGACCAGATGCCATGATCTTAGTTTTCTGAATGTTGAGTTTTAAGCCAACTTCTTCACTCTCCTCTTTCACTTTCATCAAGAGGCTCTTTAGTTCTTCTTTTTCTGCCATAAGGGTGGTGTCATCTGCATATCTGAGGTTGCTGATATTTCTTCTGGCAATCTTGATTCCAGCTTGTGCTTCATCCAGCCTGGCATTTCACATGATGTACTCTGCATATGAGTTAAATAAGCAGGGTGACAATATACAGCCTTGACCTACTCCTTTCCCAATTTGGGACCAGTCTGTTGTTCCATATCCAGTTCTAACTGTTGCTTCTTGACCTGCATACAGATTTCTCAAGAGGCAGGTCAGCTGGTCTGGTATTCCCATCTCTTTAAGAATTTTCCACTGTTTATTGTGATCCACACAGTCAAAGGTTTTGGCATAGTCAATAAAGTAGAAGTTCCAGATGTTTTTCTGGAGCACTCTTGCTTTTTTGATGATCCAGCAGATTTTGGCAATTTGATCTCAGGTTCCTCTGCCTTTTCTAAATCCAGCTTGAACATATGAAAGTTCATGGTTCACCTACTACTGAAACCTGGCTTGGAGAATTTTGAGCATTACTTTGCTAGTGTGCGAGATGAGTGCAATGTGTGGTAGTTTGAACATTCTTTGGCATTGACTTTCTTTGGAATTGGAATGAAAATTGACCTTTTCCAGTCCTGTGGCCACTGCTGAGTTTTCTAAATTTGCTGACCTATTGAGTGTAGCATTTTCAGAGCATCATCTTTTAGGATTTGAAATAGTTCACTGCACTAGCTTTGTTCATAGTGATGTTTCTTACAGCCCACTTGACTTCACATTCCAGGATGTCTGACTCTAGGTGGGTGATCAAACCATCATGGTTATCTGGGTCATGAAGATATTTTTTGTATAGTTTTTCTATGTGTTGTTGCCACTTCTTAATATCTCCTGCTTCTGTTAGGTCCATACCATTTCTGTCCTTTCTTGTCCCCATTTTTGCATGAAATGTTCCTTTGGTATCTCCTTTCTTCTTGAAGAGATCTCTAGTTTTTCCCACTCTATTGTTTTACTCTATTTCTTTGGACTGATCACTGAGGAAGTCTTTCTTATATCTCCTTGCTATTCTTTGGAACTCCTCATTCAAATACATGTATCTTTCCTTTTTTCCTTAGCCTTTCACTTATTTTCTTTTCTCAGCTATTTTTAACACCTCCTCAGACAACCATTTTGCCTTTTTGCATTTATTTTTCTTGGGGATGGTCTTGATCACTGCCTCCTGTACAATGTCATGAACCTCCATCCATATTTCTTCAGGCACTCTGTCTATCAGATCTAACCCCTGTATCTATTTGTCACTTCCACTGTAAAATGGTAAGGGATTTGATTTAGGTATACCTGAATGGTCTAGTGGGTTTCCCTACTCTTTTCAGTGTGTGAATTTGGCAATAAGAAATTCACAGTCTGAGCCACAGTCAGCTCCCAGTCTTGTTTTTGCTGACTGTATAGAGCTTCTCCATCTTTGGTTGCAAAAAATATAATAGATATGATTTCAGTATTGACCATCTGGTGATGTCCATGTGTAGAGTGTTCTCTGGTGTTGTTGCAAGTGGGTGTTTGCTATGACCAGTGTGTTCTCTTGGCAAAACTCTGTTAGCCTTTTCCCTGCTTCATTCTGTACTCCAAAGCCAAATTTGCCAGTTAATCCAGATATCTCTTGACTTCCTACTTCCTATAAGCATACAACATGCCAAAATGAATTATGAAGAGATAGAAAATCAATAATGAGAGCAAAACAGTAATGACTTCAGAGCAAGCCGATAAGACTAGGAGGTTAAATCAGTTATCAAAAACCTCCCACCAAAGAAAAGTCCAGGACCAGATGTTTTCATAGGTAAATTCTACCACACATTTCAAAAAGAATTAATACCAATCCTTCTTAAACTCTTCCAAAAATTTCAAGAGTAGGAAATACCCTCATTTCATTTCCTGAGGCCCACATTGAAAGTGAGTGTCTTAGTTGCTCACTTTTGCCCAACTCTGAGACCCCCATGGACTGCAGCCCACCCAGGTTCCTCTGTCCATGGGATTTTCCAGGCAAGGATATTGGAGTGCTTTGCCATTTCCTTCCTTAGGGGATTTTCCCACCCAGGGATCGAACCTGGGTCTCCTGCACTGAAGGCAGATTCTTTACTGAGTGAGACACCAGGGAAGCCCATGTTACCCTGATATCAAAATCAGGTAAATACACTACAAGAAAAGAAATATATACATCAATATCACTGATTAATATAGATGAAAACATTCTCAAAAATATTTGCAAGTTGAATTCAATAAAAGATTTAGGGACTATATACCATGTCAAGTGAGATTTATCCCTGGGATGTAAGGATAATTCACTATAAATAAATCAATAATTATGGTTCATAATATTAACAGATTGAAAGAGAAAAATCATATGATCATTTCACTAGATCTCAAAAAAGTATTTGGCAATGTACAACATCATTTCATGATTAAAAACCCTGAAAGACTGAAAGAAACTCATTATGATAAAGGCCATATATGACAAGTTCACAACTAACATCATGCTTAATGGTCAAAACCTGAAAGCTTTTCCTCTTAATATCATGAACAAAACAAGATTGCCCACTTTCACTATACCTATTCAGCTAAGTACTTGAAGTGTAAGCCAGCACAAGCAGGCAAGAAAAAGAAATAAAAGGCATTCAAATCAGAAAGGAAAAAATAAAACTTCTTCAGTTTGCAGATGATATGGAGTTCATATACTTAGGGATAAATTTGTATATATACATATGAGTTCATATATATTCATATGAGTTCAAATATATTCATATACTTAGGGATAAGTTTATATATACCCCTAAAGAATCCACCAAAACTGCTAGAACTAAGAAAGTAATTCTGAAGGATACAAAATCAACATACAACATAAATTGTGTTTCTATACACTAGTAACAAAATATGTAAAAATAAAACAAGGCAAGAAGGCAATCTCATTTAAACAGCATCAACAACAAAATATAATTAGAAATTAATTTAAGCAAGGATGTGAAAGAAAAAAAATATTTGCAAATGGTTGATCTTATAATAGGTTAATATTTAAACTATATAGAAATTCATACAAATCAAGAGTGGAAAAACAAATAATCTGATTAAATTTTTTTCCAAAGGTGACATACAAATTGCCAACAGGTACATTAAGAGATGCTCTACATCACTAAATATCAAAGAAATGCACGTTAAAACTATACCGAGATATCACTTCACACTTGTAGAATGTTGATTACCAAAAGACATAAGACTACAAATGTTGGCAGGGGAGAGCTTCCCCAGTGGCTCAGCAATAAAGAATTTGGCTGCAGGAGATGCAGGTTTGATTCTTGGGTCAGGAAGATCCCCTGGAGGATGGCATGACAATCCATTCCAGTATTCTTGCCTGGACAATCCCATGGACTGAGGAGCCTGATGGGCTACAGTCTATAGCGTCACAAAGAGTTGGGCTCAGCTGAAGTGACTGAGCACACTGGCTGTGGAAAACAGGAAACCCTTGAGCACTGTTAGTGGAAATTTAATTGGTGAAGTTATTTTGAAAAACAAGAAGTTCTTCAAAAAATTGAAAATATATGAACCATATGACCCAGAAAAACCAATGCTGGATATATGTGCAAAGGAAATGAAATTTAACTAAATAATATCACATTATATATCACAAATGACTCTATTTTACTTTGATGTGATACTGCTAAGTCACTGCTAAGTCACTTCAGTTGTGTCCGACCCTGTGCGACCCCAAAGATGGCAGCCCACCAGGTTCCCCCATCTCTGGGATTCTCTAGGCAAGAACACTGGAGTGGGTTGCCATTTCCTTCTCCAATGCATGAAAGTGCAAAGTGAAAGTGAAGTCACTCAGTCGTGTCCAACTCTTAGCGACCCCATGGACTGCAGCCTACTAGGCTCCCCCATCCATGGGATTTTCCAGGCAAGAGTACTGGAGTGGGGTGCCATTGCCTTCTCCATGATGTGATACTATGTAGTTATTAAACTTGAAACATTGTCATTTGAGACAACATGGATCAATCTTCAAAATATTATTCTAAGTGAAATAAGTCAGACAGAGAAAGAAAAGTACCATATAATCTCACTTATATAGGGAATTAAAAGAAAAAATTAAAAACAGCAATAACACAAGGCAAACTCATAAATATAGAGGACAGATTGGTGGTTGCCAGAGATAAGGGGTAGGGGTACATAAAATGGGTAAAGTTGATCAAAAGGTACAACTTCTAGTTATAAAATAAATAAGTCATAGGGATATAATGTGGAATGTGATGACTATCGTTAATAATATAGTATTGCATATTTGAAAGTTGCTAAGAGATACATCCTAAAATGCTTATCACAAGAAAAAAATTTATAATTGTGAATATTGACAAATGTTATCTAGGTTTATTCTGGTTATTGCTTCCTATATACAAACATTAAATTTGTATGTTGTGCACCTAAAAATAATATAATGTTATATACGTCAATTATATCTCAATTTTTTAAAAAGTGCTAAGATAGTAGATCTTAAATGGTCTCAGCAACAAAAACCTGTAATTATATGGAGTGATAGAGACACTTACCAATCTAGTTGTAATAATTTTGCAATACATATGTATATAAAGTCATAATATCACTTGCCATAAACTTACATAGTGTTTTATGTCAATAATATCTCATTAAAAGTGGGGAGGCGGGCAGGAAGGGAAGGCACAAACAAAAATAAATTTAAAAATATGTGACTCAGGACTGTTTACATTCTTTATACTAACCCTTTCATACTGTTCATTCTGGAATGCAAAGTCAAGTGAGCCTTAGGAAGCATCACTATGAACAAAGCTACCGGAGGTGATGGAATTCTAGTTGAGCTATTTCAAATCCTAAAAGATGATGCTGTGAAAGTGCTGCAACCAATATGCCAGCAAATTTGGAAAACTTAGCAGTGGCCATGGGACTGGAAAAGGTCAGTTTTCATTCCAATCCCAAAGAAAGGCAATGCCAAAGAATGCTCAAGCTACTGCACAATTGCACTCATCTCACATGCTAGTAAAGTAATGCTCAAAATTCTCCAAGCCAGGCTTCAACAATAAGTGAACCGTGAACTTCCATGTGTTCAAGCTGGATTTAGAAAAGGCAGAAGAACCAGAGATCAAATTGCCAGCATCTGCTGGATCACCGAAAAAGCAAGAGAGTTCCAGAAAAACATCTATTTCTGCTTTATTGACTATGCCAGAACCTTTGCCTGTGTGAATCACAATAAACTGTGGAAAATTCTGAAAGAGATGGGAATACCAGACCACCTGACCTGACTCCTGAGAAATCTGTATGCAGGTCAGGAAGCAACAGCTAGAACTGGACATGGAACAACAGACTGGTTCCAAATAGGAAAAGGAGTATATCAATGCTGTATATTGTCACCCTGCTTATTTAACTTATATGCAGAGTACATCATGAGAAACACTGGGCTGGAAGAAGCACAAGCTGGAATCGAGATTGCCAGGAGAAATATCAATAACCTCAGATATGCAGATGGCACCACCCTTATGGCAGAAAGTGAAAAGGAACTAAAGAGCCTCTTGAAGAAAGTGAATGAGGAGAGTGAAAAAGTTGGCTTAAAGCTCAACATTCAGAAAACTAAGATCATGGCATCCCGTCCCATCACTTCATGGAAAATAGATGGGGAATCAGTGGAAACTGGCAGACTTTATTTTTTGGACTCCAAAATCACTGCAGATGGTGACTGCAGCCATGATATTAAAAGATTTTTACTCCTTGGAAGAAAAGTTATGACCAAATTAGACAGCATATTAAAAAGCAGAGACATTACTTTGTCAACAAAGGTCCATCTAGTCAAGGCTATGGTTTTTCCAGTAGTCATGTATGGGTGTTAGAGTTGGACTATAAAGAAAGCTGAGCACAGAAGAATTGATGCTTTTGAACTGTGGTGTTGGAGAAGACACTTGAGAGTCCCTTGGACTGCAAGGAGATACAACTAGTCCATCCAAAAGGAAATCAATCCTGAATATTCATTGGAAGGACTGGTATTGAAGCTGAAACTCCAAAATTTTGGCCACCTGATGCGAAGATCTGACTCATTTGAAAAGACCCTGATGCTAGGAAAGATTGAAGGCGGGTGGAGAAGGGGATGACAGAGGATGACATGGTTGGATGGTATCACCGACTCAATGGGCATGAGTTTGAGTAAACTCCAGGAGTTGGTGAGGGACAGGCAGGCCTGGCGTTTTGCAGTCAATGGGGTCGCAAAGAGTCAGACACGACTAAGCGAGTGAACTGAACTGAACTGATGCTAACCCTGAATCCAAATGAACACAAGATGAAAAAAAAGAGAATCTCATTTCCAGACACATTCATTCATATATATATATGAATATATATATTCATATATGAATATATATATATATATGATTACATGTATATGGTAGTGATTTAGTCACTAAATCATGTCCGACTCTTGTAACCCAATGGACTATAGCCTGCCAGGTTCCTCTGTTCATGGGAGTCTCTAGGCAAAAATACTGGAGTGGGTTGCCATTTCCTTCTCTAGGGGATCTTCCTGACCCAGGAATTAAACCCAGGTCTCCTGCACTGCAGGCATATTCTTTACTGACTGATTTACAAGGGAAGCCCAATATATGTATATTTAAGCTACCATGTTCCTTTGGGCATGGAAAAACATTGGTGCCTAGCATTTACTTCTTTTCATTATGTGTGTGTTTGTGTGTGTGTATGTATGTATGTGTGAAGGAAATGGCAACCCACTCCAGTACTATTGCCTGGAAAATCCCATGGACACAGGAACCTGGTAGGCTACAGTCCATGGGGTCTCAAAGAGTCAGACACTACTGAGTGAAGGCAATCAAAAGCGAAGGCAATATATAATGTTATCATGGTCTACAATCAAAATAATCCATAGGTTTCATTAAACGCTACCCTGTTCATGGCATCATTTAATGAGAAATACTGAATCATGAATGTGCTTCCCTGATGGGTCAGCAGTAAGAATTCAGCTGCAATGCAGGAGACATAGGGGATGCAGGTTCAATCCCTGGATTGGGAATATCCCCTGGAAGAGGAAATTGCAACCCACTCCAGTTTTCTTACCTGAAAAGTCTCATGGACAGAGGAGCCTCGAGGGCTACAGTCCAAAGGGCTGCTAAGACTTGGACACAAATGAGTAGGGCAAATCATGAAAAATTCCCTTTAGGTAGTAGACTGAAGTAACAGCAAATTAAAATTAGCATTGACTTACATCTTATATCCATTTCCATTATGAAAAAACTCAAACACTCTAAATGTCAGGTTACAGATGATTTAATCTGGGGTTCCCTGTTCTGTCCCTGTGGAGTGTTTTCCAACTCAAGCATTGTTGTCAAGACAAAATTGAACTTTGGGATAGTTTTGTGGGAAAAAAATAATCAGCTAAAGTTGGAATTCCCTCCAATAAATCCAGAGTAATTAATGTCTACTTGAAGAACAAACAGCCATTTCTGCAGCTGAGTAAACATCATAAAACTGGGGAACTTGTGGCATTTTGGTAAATAAATTTTCAACTGTCAAACTACCATGTTCCTTTGCACATGGAAAATATTGGTGACTAAAATTCACTTATTTTCATTATCCTTTGGAGAAGGCAATGGCAACCCACTCTAGTACTATTGCCTGGAAAATCCCATGGACGGAGGAGCCTGGTAGGCTGCAGTCCATGGGATCGCTAAGAGTCGGACACGACTGAGCGACTTCATTTTCACTTTTCACTTTCATGCATTGGAGAAGGAAATGGCAACCCACTCCAGTGTTCTTGCCTGGAGAATCCCAGGGACAGGGGAGCCTGGTGGGCTGCCGTCTATGCGGTCGCACAGAGTCAGACACGACTGAAGCAACTTAGCAGCAGCAGCATTATTTTTTGACAATGGCACTTCTAAATTTTACAGGACTCTACTGTTGCTTTTATTCTCTAAGGGCTAGGCACAGGCCAATTTAAGTGAGTGCTGAGAGCTTCCTGCTAGTGGTCATCCTTCCCATCTGTGTGCTGACGCTTAGGGATACATTATGAAATGTATGGCAATGTAGCGTTCTGGGCTCTTCTATATCATTAATGACAACAGGGATGCTCCACCCAGATCTGTCCCTTCAGAAGGACACTTATTTTCCCAGATGCTGGAAGAGTTGACTGCTGATGGCTCATACCTGAGATCCACCTCTGGGAATGGAATTCAGCAGAAGGGTTCTTTGTCACCCAAGAATATGCCCCTTTTCCTGTTCCAGTGACAGGTTGATCAGGGGTACCCATGATAAATTGATCAGGTGTACAAAGCATTGCCCTCTGAAAGTCACCCATTCATGTTGGAATTCTCCAGGCCAGAATATTAGAGTGGGTAGCCTTTTCCTTCTCCAGGGGATCTTCCCAACCCAGGGATGGAATCCAGGTCTCCCACATTGCAGGCGGCTTCTTTACCAGCTGAGCCACCAGGGAAGCCCGAGAATACTGGAGTGGATAGCCTATCCCTTCTCCAGCGGATCTTCCTGACCCAGGAATAAAATGGGGTCTCCTTCATTGCAGGCAGATTCTTTATCAACAGAGCTATCGGGGAAGCCCAAATTTGGGACAATTTTGCAGGAGTTTCCCAGGTTCAGAGCTCCACAAGGGGCTGGGTTAGACCTTTGTCAACAATCATCTCAGCCCAATTTTTCTCTCTACTTAAATCTGCTTCTTACAGGTTTCTTTACAGCACTGCTCAATAAGCCTTGTAATAAAAATCTCCATTTGAACTCAGTTTCTCTAGACATACCCCAGTTGTTTAGTCACTAAGTCTTTTCTGACTCTTTGCAACCCCATGGACTGTATGTAGCCTTCCAGGTTCCTCTGTCCATGGGATTTCCCAGGCAAGAATACTGGAGTGGGTTGCTGTTTCCTTCTCTAGGAGATCTTCCCCACTCAGGGATTAAAACCACAACTCCTGCATTGGCAGGTAGATTCTTTACCACTGAGCTACCAGAGAAGCCTGAGACATACCCCAAGGTAAGCCTAAATGTCCTTAACAGTAAAGTGAGGGTCTTTGTTGCCATAATCTTTAAGATATATAGAATGGGCTTTAATATGCTAGAATTCTAAAACCATAGCTCTTCACTCTTCTCCCACAGTTATATTTGTTTATTCTACTATGAATTAAGAAAATAAATTAATTGCTCATAATTACTAAATAGATATTCTGCTAAATGAAGAGAATGAGTTTACGTGCATGGGCTTTCAGGTAGCACAGCATAGGGGCTACATATGTATTTTTTTAAATTACTCTAGCTTTGGGGCTGCATGCTGCACAATTTGGGTAGCACACAATGACTATAAAATAACTGCTATAAGATCATTTATCTTGAGGGAAGATACTGTGCTAAATGCTGGGCAACACATATAATTAATAGAAGCACATACATTAACAACTTCCACAGTTACAGAACTTTTGTGAAAACTGCTGTGACCAAGGTGATACAACACAGAACGGTGTGATTATGCACTAAGCATTACACATATTTCAATTACACAATTTAACAATTCATAAAGTAGGAGAATAAACAGGTAACTTAAACCTTAAGAATTGGGATTGTTTTTGATAAAGGCACCTGGAACAAGGATATCTGAACAACAAAAACATTCTATTATGACCACTTTTAATAAATATTTTAAATACGTTAATGAGTTTCCAAAATTTCATTGCAAATAGGGAGGAAGTAAATTTCAACCCACTCCAGTATTCTTGCCTGGAGAATCTCAGGAAAGGGAGCCGAGTGGGCTGCCGTCTATGGGGTTGCACAGAGTCGGACACAACTGACGTGACTTAGCAGCAGCAGCAGGGAGGAAGGACATGGAGAAAGCTATCAAAACGTAACAGAAGTTCAAAAGCATATTTGATGTATATCAGAGATGAAATACGTGGCTTCTTAGGAAATCACTTTTCTTAAAAGTTGATGCATAGTTACTATAAAGTCCAATTTTTAAGATACATTTAAGGCTTCTAGTGAAGTTTTACAGATTAGATTCTATTCTTACAATCATATAAATGGTAAATAATTCACAAGATCCTAAATGTTAGGTGCTACCTTCTACTATAAATGTTGACATTTTAAAGTCATTCAACTTCTAGAAAAGCCTACTTTCAGGGTAGCTATAGTTCTGAATGCCTTTAATATGGATATTAAGTATTTTAGTATAAATGATATATTGCACCAAAGGCCAATTCCACCACAGTCTCAGGTGACTGTGTAGATTCCTGCAGATCTAAAAAGTTTTACTTACTAAAATGATATGACTTTTGAAAATGACTCATTCAAATGACAATTCTAGCTCTATTAGATGAACTATAGTGACATTATTCACAGTTTGACAAGTGACCAAAAAGACTGACTTAATTAATTATTTGTTACTAGTCTCCTTGTTTCAAAATGAGTAAGTACAACCAACAGTTTCTTTCTGTTGAGCAACTAATACCCCTGCCAAGAAAAGTGACCAAAAGAGCTATGGTTAAAGAAAAAATTAATCTTATTTTTTAAAATTATAAATGCTAGAAAGTATTTGTGTTTTTCATGGGGAAAAATAAAACATATTTGAGTGAATTTTAATCTATCAACCATGTATATGTTCCCTATGGAAAAATTTTATTTTACTCTTCAATAACTTTCTCATTAAGTTAACAATTTAAAGCGGCCATAGGGATTTCAACTTTTAAACCAACTTAGGATATTATTGTACTCTGGGATTTGTTGTATTTTGTGGCATTCTTCAAGTATTTCTGATAAGACCTACTTCATTTATCCTGAGCATACTAACATTCTCAAAACTAATTATCAGAAACTTAAAACCAAAATTTAATGAGAAACAGAACAGAAAACTCCAAGCATTCATCACATGATTTCTAAACAGGTTCAGTCTTCACTTTCCTTCTCTTTTCATAGTTTATTATTTTTTATGTATAGATATATCTACTATTTTTCAAATTCTTTTTCCATTTAGTCTATCACATAATATTGAGCAGAGTTCCCTGAGCTATTCAGTAGGTTCCTGTTGGTAAATATAGCAGATCCCTCACTTTCTAAAAGCTGGATGCTATCCTGATAAATGAAAGAACTTTTATTTTTTGCTTGTTTTGTTTTGTCTTTTTGTCACTCAAAAATAAAATGATGTCTAATGTAGAGTGTTAAACTGAATTTTAGAATCGGAGCTCAAGTTGAAAGCATATTTATATTTTTACATTCAACTTTTTCAAATAAAGTAAAAAATAAAATCACAGACATTAGAATATATGGCACATAATCATCATAACTCTGCAAGCCCACTGCTAGGCATGTATCAGAGAAAGAATGATCTGCAAGGACACACACCCCAATGTTTATTACAGCACTGTTTACAAAAGGCAAGACACGGAAGCAGCCTAAATGTCCATTGACAGAGGAGTGGATAAAGAAGATTCAGTACATATACATACAATGAAATATTCAGTTCAGTTCAGTTCAGTTGCTCAGTCGTGCCCGACTCTTTGCAAGCCCATAAATCGCAGCATGCCAGGCCTCCCTGTCCATCACCAACACCCGGAGTTCACTCAGACTCATGTCCATCGAGTCAGTGATGCCATCCAGCCATCTCATCCTCCGTTGTCCCCTTCTCCTCCTGCCCCCAATGCCTTCCAGCATCAGAGTCTTTTCCATTGAGTCAACTCTTCACATGAGGTGGCCAAAGTACTGGAGTTTCAGCTTTAGCATCAGTCCTTCCAAAGAAATCCCAGGGCTGATCTCCTTCAGAATGGACTGGTTGGATCTCCTTGCAGTCCAAGGGACTCTCAAGAGTCTTCTCCATCACCACAGTTCAAAAGCATCAATTCTTCAGCGCTCAGGCTTCTTCACTGTCCAACTCTAACATCCATACATGACCACTGGAAAAACCATAGCCTTGATTAGACAGACATTTGTTGGCAAAGTAATGTCTCTGTTTTTGAATATGCTATCCAGGTTGGACATAACTTTCCTTCCAAGGAGTAAGCGTCTTTTAATTTCATGGCTGCAGTCACCATCTGCAGTGATTTTGGAGCCCCCAAAAATAAAGTCTGCCACTGTTTACACTGTTTCCCCATCTATTTCCCTTAGCCTTTAAAAAGAATGAAATAATGACACTTGCAGCAACATGAATGGACCTAGAGAGTGTTTCACTGAGTGAAGTAAGTCAGATAGAGAAGGAGAAATATTGCATGACATCCCTTACAGGTGGAATTAAAAGGAAATGATATGAATGGACTTACTTACAAAAGAGAAAGAGACTCACAGACTTAGGCAGACTTAGAAAATGAATTTATGATTGCCAGCAGAGGGGAGTGATAGTTACGGATTTTTGGAAGGTCATTTACACACTGCTATGTTTAAAATGGATAACCAACAAGGACATATTGAGTAGCACATGGAACTCTGCTCAGTGTTATATGCCAGACTGGATGGGAACAGAGTTTGGCTGAGTCCCTTTACTATTTACCTGAAATTATCACAACACTGTTAATTGGCTATGTGCTGTACTGAGCTTAGTCAGTCATGTCTGACTCTTTGTGACTCCATGTACTATAGCCTATCATGCTTCTCTGTCTGTGGAGTTTCTCCAGGCAAGGATACTGAAGTGGGTTGCCATGCCCTCCTCCAGGGGATCCTCCCAACCCAGTTCTCCCACATTATAGGTGGATTCTTTACCATCTGAGCCACCAGGGAAGCCCAAGAATGCTGGAGTAGGTAGCTTATCCCTTCTCCAGGACATCTTCCCCTCCCAGGAACTGAACCAGGATCTCCTACACTGCAGGTGGATTCATTACCAGAGAAAGCTTAATTGGCCATACCCCAATACAAAGTAAGAAGTTCAAGTTTGGGAAAAATAGCAATATTTTGTAGTTTCTGATCTCAGAATAATGTAATATCTTTATACATATATATATGTATAAAGACTATCCTTACTGGGAAACAAATTAATGTTTTCTATTGAAGGCATTGCATTTCCTACTACTGGGGAACCATTCCATAAATCTGAAAGTAAATATCCTCTAGGTCTATGTCACTTATTCAACCTCTTCCTCACCTCCCACCATAATCTTACTTTCAAAGATGAACGAATTTAGAGCTTTTCTAAGCCTTTCTAAGACTCTCTGCTCTCAGCTTAAAAAAGTAGGTGATAATACCTTCTGTGTTATAAATTCATTGCCTCTCAGCTCCAAATTGACTCGCAATTGCCTGCTCTGGAAAATGGAACTAGGTCTTTTAAATATTTTTTCTTGGTTATCTATCATAACAAATGCTAGACTGATACTGCAAGAGGAAAGGGTTTGCTTTTTGTTTCTCTGGTGCCTCTGGGGTGTTTCCTGCAGCACATGTAGCTCCTGAATTGCCAGGGTCTATGGTGCCAGCTCTAGGATCCTGCAGTGCATGGCAGCCAGTAGCATCTAGCAGCTTTCCATGGCACCCTCTCAGGCAGTTTCATAAAGATGTGTCTCCAGCAATACACCCCTCCATGAATATTTTTCCCAACACCTTAATGGACAAATTTCCAGCACGTTCCGCCATCATGCCACCAGAGCAATTTCTCTATTATTTAGTGAGTAGAACTCTCACTCAGAAGCTCTGATCTCAGCCCCAGAGGCAAAGGTCTTCACTGGATACTTGATATTAGCCTCAGGGGTAGTGACTGCTCATGATATCTGATATTCTTTTTTTTTTTTTAATAATTCTGTTTCTTTCTTTCTTTAGACAATACCTTTCATTCTGCTCTCTTTTTGTGAATATTTATACTAAATCTGAACTTTGACTGACACACTATCCTTCATTGTTTAAGGATTATTCATACTCAGCATATGCAATCTGAAGTTCAGAGCATGCCATCCAAAAATATACCTTTCTGGTGTACTGGTAATTTTGACTTAAAGGCACTTGATAAACAGAGTAGAAGAAAAAGAGTGTGATTTCCTTATTTCTCTTTAAAATAGGAGATGAAATTCCCATGTGAAAGACGCCCATGTTATACCAGAAGAAAAGTAACATTTCTTATTACCAGTGAAGAAGAGTTGGGTCATAGAGAATTCTACACAAACAGACCTTGTTAAGATTATTATCTTTCTTTTGTTGTTCAGTCACTCAGTCGTGTTCGACTCCTCACAACCCCATGAGTTGCAGCATGCCAGGCTTACATGTCCTTCACTATCTCCTGGATCCTGCTCAGACTCATGTCCATTGAGTCCATGATGCCATCCAACCATCTCATCCTGTGTCACCCCCTTCTCCTCCTGCCCTCAACCTTTCCCAGCATCAGGGTCTTTTCCAACTAATAAGTTCTTTGCATTAGGTGGTAAAGTATTGGGGCTTCAGCTTCAGCATCAGTCCTTCCAACGAATATTCAGGGTTGATTTCCTTCGGGATTGACTGGTTTGATCTCTTTGCTGTCCAAAGGACTATCAAATCTTCTCCAGCACCACAGTTTGAAAGCATCAATTTGGCACTCAGTCTTCTTTATGGTCCAACTTTCACATCTGTACATGACTACAGGAAAAACCATAGTTTGACTATAGAGACCTTTGTTGGCAAAGTGATGTCTCTACTTTTTAATACACTTTCTAGGTATGTTATAGCTTTTCTTTCAAGGAGCAAGCCTCTTTTAGTTATAGGGCTGCAGCCACCATCCACAGTGATATTGGAGCCCAAGAAAATAAAGTCTGTCACTGTTTCCATTTTTCTCCACTTCCCAAAATAGTTTAGCTACTTGTATACAATTCCCTCTCTATGTTCAATCTAATATAAAAGCAGGTAGGCTTTCCCATTTCCTTGGGTCTTCACTTCTTATAAAGGTTCTCATGCTCCATGTCACATAAAACTTGTATTAAATAAATGTTCATGTTTTCTTCTGCTGATCTGTTTTTATGTCAATTCAATTCTTAGGCTCAGTTTGGAAAAAAAGAAAACAAAAAAATCTCTAATAAGGTGAAGATTAAAATGTGCCTCAGGGCTTCCCCAGAGGCTCAGTGGTAAAGAATCTGCCTGCCAAAGCAGGAGAAATGGATTCCATCCCTGATCCACAAAGATCCCCCATGTCACAGAACAATTAAGCCCATGTGCCTGTGCCATAGAGCCCTGTGCCCACATGCCACAGCTACTGAAGCCTGAGTGCCCTAGAGCCTGTGCTCCACAATGGAGAACTATCACAATGAGAAGCCTGCATATTGAAACTAGAAAAAAGCATGAGGCAGCAATGAAGATCCAGAACTGCTGCTGCTGCCAAGTCGCTTCAGTCGTGTCCGACTCTGTGCGACCCCATAGACGGCAGCCTACCAGGCTCCCCCATCCCTGGGATTCTCCAGGCAAGAACACTGGAGTGGGTTGCCATTTCCTTCTCCAATGCATGAAAATGAAAAGTGAAAATGAAGTCTCTCAGTCATGTCTGACCCTTAGCAACACCATGGACTGCAGCCCACCAGGCTCCTCCATCCATGGGAGTCTCCAGGCAAGAGTACCGGAGTGGGGTGCCATGAAGATCCAGCACAACCAAACATAAATGTATAAAATTATTTTAAAATGTGCCTCGCTTGCAAGACCATCTGATATATAACAAGACATTGCACAATTTTTATTTCCTCTTTGGTCCTTGGATTTTCAATATCATTACATCAACTGCATATTTGTCAGAAACAACATTTATTAAATATAAGACATTTTACATTTAAATAGAATAACAGAATCTGTTAAAACAATTTACGTTTTCCCCAATATACTGACAATTTAAATGTAAAGAGGAACCCAAGATGAAATGTATATGAACAATTACCATTTAAAGAAACTAAGAAAAGTATATGACAACTTTTTTTTTATTATTATTTTTAGCAAGCTCTTTCTTCCATTTCTATATTTATTCATGGTACAACTCACTCCAGTATTCTTGCCTGGAGAATCTCATGGACAGAGGAACTTGGCATGCTGCAGCCCGTGGGGTCACAGAGTTGGACATGACTTATCACCTGAACACAAACACACACATACCATGTGAGAATCATTGCTGTATGTACTAGGGAAATCAAAGTAAAAGGAACTCTGGATGTCATGATATTTAATCAAAGTAAAATTACAAATGTAATATAATCCAATAATAAGAATAAGGAAGACAACAACAAGATTATAAATTGTATAGGGAAATACATAAAAGGTTTTAATCCTAACTCTATATTTGAAAGAGTGAGGAAGGGTTTCTTCAAAGAAATCTTCCTAGACTATAAATTTTGACAAGATTATGCTGGAAACTGATGTTCAAATAATAAATAATATTTAATCAAACTAAAAGGTAAAATAATTAAGAAGCATGTTGTCAAAGCATATGTAAAAGCTTAAAGACATTAGAGAAGCACAGAATCCATGGAGAGTAAGTATTTCTTGATAAGTGGATTGAATAATGTAAAGAGGGGGAAATAGCAGAAGAAGCCAAAAAGGCTTCCCTGGTGGCTCAGATGGTAAAAACTTCTGCATGCAATGCGGGAGACCCGGGTTCAAACCCTGGGTTGGGAAGATCCCCTGGCGAAGGAAATGGCAATCCACTCCAGCATTCTTGCCCGGAAAATTCCATGGACAGAGGAGCCTCATAGGCTACAGTCCATGGGGTTGCAAAGAGTCAGACACGAATGAGCAACTTCACTTTCACTTTTAGCTACCTACATACCACTAGCTCCCAATACTAAGTTGTCTTACCACTGATGATATTAGCAGAGATAATGACATGATCAGCCTTAAGTTTTCAGAAGGCTATAGCAACAATAAAGAAAACTGATTAGCAGGTCACACAGAATGGGCCAGGAAGGAAAGAGGGGCAAAGATCAATAACAAGAATCTATAATAAAACAGTGAAGATAAATGAGGACGATTAAAGAAATATTTAGGGAATAGAATAAAAACACTTAATAACTGGATGCACTGATAATGGAAAGAGGATTGAGTGATGTTGCCCATTGTTCTGGTTTGGGCAGTAGGTCAAATTATGTCAACGGGGAGTGGATACTCACGTCCGACTTTTTGACTCTATGGATTGTAGTTTGCCAGGCTCCTCTGTCCCTGGAAATCTCTGGGCAAGAATACTGAAGTGGGTTGCTCTTTCTTTCTCAACTGGGAGGGAAGACTATAAAGAAGATGACTTGTAATAGTAGTGGGGAAATAAGTAGTTGATTGAATTTTGAACTGATTAAGTCTGAGTATAACATATCAGTTTTTAATTACAAGCCATTCAAATGTTTTTATTTGACATTCAAGAGAATGATTTCAGAGGTGTGTATGATATGCTTTTATAGATGGAATCAAGAGAAAATTTGTTTGCACTTATTTAAAATTGGGGGGTGGCACATTAGTAGGCTACTGACACAATAATACTGCATTAACAAGGTATCTGAAAATTTTGGTATCATGCAAAAATAAGCATTTATTTTGGACTTTTGTATCTATGGAGAAGCTGGGCTTCAGATGACTTAGGCTGTGCACTAGAAGGATTGGCTCCAACATGCAGCCTGGGTCGAGGTCTGATTTATCTATCCAAGCCTCTTTGGTTCAGTGACTAATTGAGGCAAGTGTGTCTCATGGCAAAAGGAAGGAATGCAGGAACTTAAGCCCAAATATGCAAGCAATTTCTAATCTCTAGTTCCATCATATCTCTTAGCATCACTATGGCCCAAGGACTGAGCTAGAAATCAAGAGCAGGAAAGGACATTATGAACTCTTCATGTTTTACAGAGCAGAAGAAATAGGAATTTGCTACAGATGATCTCTATTTTCTGTGAGTGAAACTTCTACTAGACCTAAGAGGTAAGGTAGTTGAATAGAGGCTGGGAAAAGTGTGATAAATTGTAAGGAGGAAAAGCCTTTTGTTCAACAGAACTTTTAAAGGGAACCCCAGAAAAAAATTTTAAATATGAGACAGGTTGAAAACCAAGAGTTTATTGTTTCACTTAAAGCAAGCAGGAAGGGATCCATGAATCCTTCCCTGACCTTGGTAAATATTTATAACCTAATTTGTTGTTGTTTTCTTGATTACTGTTCTTTCAGCATTTTGCACATATTAAGTTGTATTATTTGTGGTTTTATGTTAATATTATCCTATTCCAAACACATTATAGGCCTCCTGATCATTGAAACCAAGCTTGCTCCTTGGAAGAAAAGCTATAACAAGTCTAGACAGCTTATTAAAAAGCAGAGGCATTACTTTGCCAACAAAGGTCCATATAGCCAACACTATGGCTTTTCCACAAGTCATGTATGGATATGAGAGCTGGACCATAAAGAAGGCTGAATGCCGAAGAACTGATACCTTTGAACTGTGGTGTTAGAGAAGACTATTGAGAGTCTCTTGGACTGTAAGGAAATAAAACCAGTCAACTGCAAAGGAAATCAATCCTGAGTATTCATTGGAAGGACTGACACTGAAGCTGAAACTCCAATACTTTGGTCACCTGATGCAAAGAGCTGACTCATTAGAAAAGACCCTGATGCTAGGAAAGACTGAAGGCAGGAGGAGAAGGGGACAAGATGGTTGGATGGCATTACTGATGCAGTGGACTTGAGTTTGAGCAAACTCTGGGAGATGGTGAAGGACAGGGGATGCTTCAGTCCATGGGGTCACAAAGAGTCAGATATGACTGACTGAACAACAGCAAGAACAATAACACAACCCCATGGGTAATTTAAGTCTTTACTCTTAGTGATGTTTAATGATGTTGATAACATTAAAAAATATAATGAGATGATTTAAACAAAGTGCTTAAACAATGCCTGGCACAAAACAGTTGTTCAATAATTCTCACTTTTCTTCCTCATTACGCCTATAAATATTAATTTGATGAATAAATGGAGGAGAACAGGGTAAAATAAAATCAATGGCAATTTGATTTTCCTATGACTGAATTTCTCTTTCCCATCTTAAAGTAAAAAATAGAATAAATTAATGTAAAATAAAATTGGGAAAGAAGATAAAGATAAATGCATTTACATATATTTGTAAAATGCCTAAAATTATACTATATAATGTTGAAAAGGCACATAGAAAAATCTTTTAAGGTATAAAAACTGGGATTGTAATGACTTCTGAGGGAATAATGGGAATAAACTTAGGGCAGGACACAAACAGAACTTGAATGGAATCTATAATATTTTATTTGGAAAAAGTATTTTCCAAAATAAAATAAAATTAATTTAAAAAAAAGATGATATGGCAAATTTAAAAAGTTTATATTTTTTAAATCTGGGTGATACATATATGGGTTTTCATCATATTAGTGTCTCCAGTTTTCTAAATATAATGTATATTTCATGATTTTCAAAAAAGGAGGAAAAAAAATAAAGGTGTGGATTAAGAATAGTAAGTATATTTTAGAAAGGCAAACTATAAGTAATCTTCAATCTGGCATTTAATATATAATGATATAATAGATGTTTTTCAGAATTTTTATTATCTAGCTCTGATATGAGGATTACTTCTGAAATTTTTTCTTTCAGTTAACTACAGAAGACAAGAAGTAAAGCAAAAATTGAGTGGATTTAAACATATTTCATTGAGATTCTAGTTAGATCAATAGGTGAACTCTGATCAGCTATGATACTAAGAAAAATGTTTATCTGAGTGATGGGAAATTAAATAGTGTACTTAAGCAGTCCATTCAATATGATGCAAATATAAATAAAGATACTTACACACAGACCCTCAAAACAATGATTCCATCAGTACTTTTTAGATTGATAAGCAATATATTAATTTAATATTTCCTGAATTTTATCCTTTCTCAGCTGAAGAAAAATATTTACACAGTATAATGCATAACTTTCATTGTACAATTTGATGAATTTTGACAATTTGATGCACTTATGTAATCATTACCTAAATGAAGACATAGAACATTTCCATTACTTGAGGAAGTTTTTCCATGTTCCATTAAAATCAATACCTACCCCCTATAAACAATACTGTTCTAACTTTTATTACCATGGATTGACTCTTCTGGAGCTTCATATAAATAAAATCATTATGCAAATGCAATCATATGCATTCTTGTTTACCTGAATTACTTTGCTCAATATACTGCTTTTAAGATTTACCTGTTATGTTGCATATATTAGTAGTCCTATATTTAATGACTGAGAAGTGTTCCATTATATGGATATATCAACACTTATTTATTCAACCACATTTATAAAAAATTGGTTATTTCAGTTTTAGTTATTATGTATATCAACTGTTAGATTATTTTTGTATAGGTCTTTTTATGGATATATGTTTTCATGTCTCTTGAGAACAAGTGAGTAAATACTGTAAATAAGACTAGAATTATGAGGTAGGTATGTCTTTAAATTTATTAAATAACTGCTAAAGAGTTTTCCAAAGTGAAAATACAATTTTATACTTCAAAAGCAGAGAGATGTATGAGAGTTCTAGTTGCTCTATAATATCACCAATAATTTGTGTTCTTAGTTTATAATCTTTCACTATTATTATGGATATATAGCGGTATCTCTCTCAGTATTTTTCTTAATATATTATCTTTTAGTATTGATATATTGATATTCTTTAGAGTTCCAATATGTAAATTCTTTGTAAGATGTATATATATAAAATATTTTCTTTCAATTACTTTTAATTTTTTATCTATTTGGAAATGTCTTTTGATAACCAGAAGATTTAATTTTGATGAAGACTCATGAATCCCTTCATTTTCTTGTAGTTACTTTTTTTAAGAAATATATAAATAAATAGCTTATTCCAAGGTTGTGAAGGTAGTCTCATTTGTTTTATTCTCTATGCTTCATAGGGCTGAAGTTTATAAGTCTAAAGCTTAGATGAGTTTATTTCAGTTCAGTTGCTCAGTTGTGTCCAACTCTTTGTGACCCCATGGACTGCAGCATGCCAAACTTCGCTGTCCATCATCAACTCCAAGTTTGCTCAAACTCATGTCCATCGATGATATTCATCAGTGATGCCATCCAACCAACTTATCCTCCGTTGTCCCCTTCTCTTCCTGCCTTCAGTCTTTCCTAGCATCAGGGTATTTTCTAATGAGTCAGTTCTTTGCATCAGGTGGCCAAAGTATTGGAGCTTCAGCATCAGCATCAGTCCTTCCAATGAATGCTCAGGACTGATTTTCTTTAGAATTGACTGGTTGGATCTCCTTGCAGTCCAAAGGACTCTCAAGAGTCTTCTCCAGCACCACAGTTCAAAAGCATCAATTCTTCAGCGTTCAGCCTTCTTTATGGCCCAACTCTCACATCCATACTTGACCACTGGAAAAACCACAGTTTTGACTAGACAGACCTTTGTTGGTAAAGTAATGTCTCTGCTTTTTAATACACTGTCTAGGTTTGTCATAGCTTTTCTTCCAAGCATCTTTTAATTTCATGGCTGCAGTCACCATCTGCAGTCATTTTGGAGCCCAAGAAAATAAAGTCTTGTCACTGTTTCCATTGTTTACCCATTCAATAAGTAATCTAAAGGTAACATACAGATTACATATTGGATCTATGTGTATTAAGGAAGATAATACACACAGATTATACACAAGTTAAATATAATAATTTAATTTTCATTGTCAGTAGGGGAAAAATATTTAAGCATATTTCATTTTACAAGAAAATGAGACAAGCTCCTTCTGCTAAAACTAAGAAACTCTTCTCAAAAAAAAAAAAAAAAAAACAGTAAAAAAATTAAGCTTTGTGCATGCCTTTCTTTGTAACAAGTCAAAAGACAACTGTGACGTAAGGGGCAGTTTTCTGTCTTCAAAGGTTAGGGTAAGAGTAATACTATTGATAACATGTATGAGCCAATTGCCAAGGTTGATAAATTTTGCATACTTCAAGTCACTAAATTCTTAGAATTCTTATTTTACACATGAGAAAACTAAGGACCAGGGATGTTAACCAATCTTTCCTTTGTCAATGGTAAGTTTTAACCCAGGAATAGAAACACAATTTCTTTAAAAATTAAAGCACATTTGCCGGTAACACACTTTGAATAATTTCTAGTAATACTGTCATCAGGCAAAAGTTCTAGCTATGACAGAACAAGATTATAAGTAAAGAAACTTGACAAGTTAATGTATGGTAAAAAAAAATAAATAAATAAAGAATGGAAGCTTCAGTCAGGAATCAGTCACTCAAATTCCTTAAGCATGAAGCCAAATGTGTATATGCATAATTACAAAAATAATTTAATGATCGGTCCAGAGAATAGGTCTGCAACCATTTTGCCTTCCTCTGGCTTCTTCCTGTTCCATCATTTCCCAGGTTTCCCAGTGGCTTTCAAAAGGCATATAATAGATACAAGGAGATGCTTAGAAAGTGTCTGAGAAACTGCTGTAGGAGAAGGTTCTGAGAGGGAAGAGAGAAATTCCACCTCTTCAAATAGAGCTGCTCCATTTTTTAGCACTTTTATAAATGTGGCTTCCTACTAATTTTTAAAGATAGTTTTGTTGCTTAAAAAAAAAGGGGGGGGGGGAACTACTGAACAATGGAATCCAGGAGGTTTCAGATTAATTTAGATCCATTTCTATGCTTGACCTCATAGGCTCAATGGAAATTCCAGGAGGTCACAGTGGCTTGAGGGAAGGAGGTCAACTAGTATATAGTCATTTCATAAAGGCTTTCCTATTTTAAGGCATATTTTAAGAAATATGGCCTGTGAGGGCAGATGATAGGGCTTCAAAGCACTGTGGTACCTAAAGAAAGCGACTGACTGCTGCAACAAGTCAGCTGAGTGGAGCACCAGGACGTTCTGTCCTAAATTAGCCTTTCCAACCACCTCCACACTTTATAAAAAAAAATGACAAATATCCCCAATGTTATCCTCAAAAGCAGAACTTTCTCACACATGCATTTTTAATACAGAAATCATTCAAAAATACAAGAAAAATTATGCCATTATTCACTGATTATTCACTGGAAAATGCTCATGCTATAATCTTATTTATCTTCTCATATTCTAGTGCATATTGATTTTTTTTTCATGTACTGGAAGGACACACTGCTTCTGAGAAAAGGCCAACTGAAGACATGAGTTTCCATTATGGACCTAAACATCATGTTCTGAATTCACTTACCTCAATGTATACAGTTAACTTAGTGATCTTTATGTATTTTTGAGTATATTATTCTCTTGAAACAAATATGAATTGTATACTTAGGCAACACATGTATTAAATTTAAATTTCCATATTGCTAATATCAAACCCATTTTCTTTAAACTTGACGATTAAAGCCTTTTAAACTCTGATTAAACTACTGTGAACCTTTATCATGTACTTTTTCTTATAGACTCAGGGATACATTGCACTATTCAAGGTTATTATGGCTCCTGGCTGGGCTGCAGGGACAAGACAGTCATTCTGCCTGTGTTCCAGAGAGATGATATGAGTAAAAGGATATGAAACAAAGAGGTCTGTTAGTTAGCTGATGTATTTTTGCTTGTAAAATTACAAAGTTCTAGGATTATGACAATTACCTCATACCTTCATCTCTTTCCTCTTTCATTATTTTCATTTCCTTTCTACCTAATAGTAGCTATGTATTGTCTTGGAGGGCAAATAATCCTGGGATCTGTTGTGCTATAAAAGTTAGTAAAAGTTTCCTCTTTCATCATCCCATTGCTAGCATTTTCTAAGGCATACTGTCAGCAATTAATACATTTTTATTGAACTGGACAGACTCTGGTTCAGGAAAGACTGACAACCTAATGGTTTATTATAAATCTAGCATAGGGTTCAAAATTTAAAAAAAAATTCCTAAAACCTTTCTGAATCTATTTTCAATACATTAACAATCAGTGGTAGACTTAAATCATATATATATATATATATATATATTTTTTTTTTTTGAGAATAGCTGCTCTACAAGTTTTAGTGAGGTCAAAGAGTAAGTTTCATAAAGAATTTTCTTCACAAGTTGCCAGCTATTTAATATTTCAAGCATTTTAAAAAATGGATATTGTATCAATCAATGTATATGCAATTTTATGGAGATAAAAAGAAGGTAAACTTGTGGGTGCCAATATACTTGGAAATAAGAAATCAATTATTGCAATGCAATTATATTGAAATTGCTATATGAAGGGGTGCATATCCTATAGCAAATCAGGGGGATATGAAACAACAAAGTGAAGCAAAGGCAGTCAGATAAGTTCTTCCCAGAAGAGGCTACCCTTGAATGGAACTTAGGAGAAATAGAAGCATATACAAAGTCATGAGAACATTAAAATAAATAAATAAAAGTAATAAACTCAGGGAAGATCATAGAGATTGCCAGAAAGAACAGACATTCAGTAAATGATAAACGTTCAAATTTGGGGAAAACAAATGAGAATTCCAGAGAGTTTCGTAACATGTTTCTTGATAAGAAACCCTATGAAAATGGGTTCGAAAAACAATGAAATAAAAAAACAATGAATCCAATGAAAATGACAAGCCCTATGAAATATACAAATATGATATTTGATAATGCTAAGTCATTCAACTAAGAAACAAAAATAACAATAGAGTTTTTCTTTTCTTTAAAATATCTGCATTAAGAATGATGGAGAAGGAAATGTCAACCCACTCTAGTACTCTTGCCTGGAAAATCCCATGGATGGAGGAGTCTGGTAGGCTACAGTCCATGGGGTTGAGAAGAGTTGGAAACAACTCAGCAACTTCACTTTCATTTTTCACTTTCATTCATTGGAGAAGGAAATAGCAACCCACTCCAGTATTCTTGCCTGGAGAATCCCAGGGACAGAGGAGCTTTGTGGGCTGCTGTCTATGTGGTCGCCCAGGGTCGGGCACAACTGAAGCAACTTAGCAGCAACAGCAGCATTAAGAATGAATAAATTCCCATTTAAATAATAATAAATGACAAGTATTTTTCAAAATGTACATTTAAATAGTTGTCTAGTATTTTGTTGTTCCATAAAATCCCATTTCATAGAAAAGAGAGATAAGAAAGCCTTCTTAAATGAGCAATTAAAAAAAAAATACAGGAAAACAATAGAATGGGAAAGACCAGAGATCTCTTCAAGAAAACTGGAGATATCAAGAGAGCATTTCATACAAGGATGGGCATGAAAAAGGATAGAAATTATAAAGGACATAACAGAAGCAGAAGAGATTAAGAAGATGTGACAAGAATACACAGAAGAACATACCAAAAAAAAAATCTTAATGACCAGGATAACCACAATGTATGGTCACTCACCAGAGCCAACAATCTGGCCTGTGAAGTCAAGTGGGTGATAGGAAATATTATTATGAACAAAGCTAGTGGAGGTGGTAGAATTCCAGCTGAGATATTTAAAATCCTAAAAGATTATGCTGTTATTAAAGTGTTGTACTCAATATGTCAGCAAAGTTGGAAAACTCAGCAGTGGCCACAGGACTGCAAAAGGTCAGTTTTCATTACAATCCCAAAAAAGGGCAATACCAAAGAATGTTCAAACTACCACACAATTGCACTCATTTCATATGCTAGCAAGGTAATGCTCAAAGTCCTTCAAGCTGGGTTTCAGCATTACGTGAACCAACAATTTCCCTCCGTACAAACGGGGTTTTGACAAGGCAGAGGAACCAGAGATCAAGTTGTCAGCATCCAATGGATCATGGAGAAAGCAAGGGAATTCCAGAAAAAAACAGCTACTTCTGCTTCATCAACTACTCTACAGCCTTTGACTATGTGGATCACAACAAACTGTGGAACATTCTTATGGAGATGGGTGTACCAGACCACTTTATCTGTCTCATGAGAAATCTGTATGTGGGTCAAGAAGCAACAGTTAGAACCAGACATGGAAAAACTGATTGTCTAAAAATTGTGAAGGAGCACCAAAAGGCTGTTTACTGTGACCCTACTTATTTAACTTTTATGGAGTGTACATCATGCAAAATGTCAGGCTGGATGAATCACAAGTTGGAATCAAGATTGCTAGGAGAAGCATCAACAACTTCAGATGATACCACTCTAATGGCAGAAAGTGAAGAGGAACTAAAGAGTCTCTTGAAGAGAGTGCAAGAGGAGAGTGAAAAATCTGTCTTCGAATTTAACATCATCCCATCCCATCACTTCATGGTAAAGAGATGGGGAAAAATAGAAACAGTGACAGGTTTTATTTTCTTTGGCTTCAAAATCACTGTGGACAGTCACTACAGCTGTGAAATTAAAGGGCTCTTGCTCCTTGGAAGAAAAGCTATGACAAATCTAGATAGCATATTAAAAAGAAGAGATGGCACTTTGCCATCAAAGGTTTGTGTAGTCAAACTATGGGTTTTCCAGTAGTCATGTGTGGATATGAGAGTTGTACCATAAAGAAGGCTGAGCCCCGAATAATTGATGCTTTCAAACTGTGGTTCTGGAGAAGACTTTTGAGAGCCCCTGGACTGAAAGATCAAACCAGTCAATCCTGAAGGAAATCAACCCCGAATATTCATTGGAAGGACTGATAATTGAAACTGAAACTCTGATACTGATGTGAAGAGCTGACTCATTGGAAAAGACCTGATGCTGGGAAAGACTGAAGGCAAATGGAGAAGGGGAGACAGAGGAAGAGATATTTAGATAGCATCACTGACTCAGTGGACGTAAATTTGAGCAAAGTGCAGGAGATAGTGGAGGACAGGGCAACCTGGTGTGCTGCAGTCCAGGTGTGGCAAAGAGTTTGACATAAGTTAGTGACTAAACAACAATACTCCATTGTACTGTTTTTGGCAGTTCTTGCTGATATGTTACTTAGGTTATTTTTTTAACTTCTTGATTTCAAGTATAACTGAGAAAATTAGTTCAAGGATTATTTCTTTAGGACAAATTTTCACAAAAGGGATTACTAGGTATTTTAGTTTTTAAATGTCTGCTATTTGCTATCAAATTACTCCAAAGAAAGACCATACCAATTTATATTCAATCACCTTTATCTCTTACTGTACTTAAAACCCCCAAGTTGTATCATTAATGGATGCTTAAAGCTAGTGGGTTAACCTTTCATAAGAATTAGTATTGTGGGATGGGTGTTGGGGTGGGAGGGAGGCCCAAGAGGGAGGGGATATGTGTATACATATGGTTGATTCATTCACATTCTTGTATAGCAGAAACCAACACAACATTGTAAGGCAGTTATCTTCCAATTAAAATTAAACTAAAAAAAAAAAGAAATGAGGTTTTACAAATCTTGAAATATCTTCCTACAAATGTAAATTAAAAGCCAAAAAATAGTGATTTTAATATAGAAAAATTTAGCAGATATCACTTCAATCAAGTAATTTAAATTGGCATCATCAGTAATGAATAGAACTACAAGATTTACTAGAAAGAACTCAGCCTCACATTCATGGTACTCCTGTCAGAATATACACATACCCTGTTATAAGCATGAGGAAACATGGGATTAACCTAAATCAAGGGCCACTCGAGGAAACAAACTAGTCTAAAAGGTTCAGAGGCAAGATCAAGACAGATGAAGGAGTGGAGAGAAGGAGACAGATGGAGAGAGACAAGAGAGAGAAAGAACGATGAAGTAAGTGAATTAAAATTCCATAACTGCTGATTACAGGTAAGGGGTATTTGGGAGTTACTGTTACAATTGCAACTTTTCTATAAATCCAAAATTATATCAAAATCAAAAGGTTACAAAAAATCATCAATGTGATAGAAAGAAACCACAACTTGAATAAGAAAAAAACTGGTCAAACATGTATATTACACACCTTGCATGGTATCATGAGATGACAATGTAAATTTGGAACTGAAAGTACATAAAGAGAATTTAATAACCAATGTAAAACAACTGTGATCATTCAATAAGCTTTATAAATTTCTGTCAAAACATTAGAATCTCTATTAATGTCAATTACAAATGCACAGGGAAATTTTAAAAACATGAAATTTATTTTATGCACTATAATTTTGAACATTAGAAATTTTGATAATTAAAGTGTGTTTTGTAAAATTTATCAAGAGTAGTTTGAGGAGCATTTCCCTTTCTATGACTTGGAAAAATTGTCTTATTCCTTCAAAAGTTTGGATCAGCTCCAACATTATATTCTTTGCATTTTCAGGGCCATGAAATACCTCCAAAAGATTCTGTAATGTGAAGCTTTTGCTGGTGTCACGTCTTCTGGGTCACCATCATCATTTCATCAAGACCACTTTCCTCATTTATGTTGACAATTTCACCTTCATTACAGTCAAGTGGCTGCATATCTCGTCTTAGTGTTAGTGTCAATATTGCCATAGTCGACTATTTCTTCTGTAACTCCACTTACAAATTTCATTTCCACTATTATTTTGTTTCTTTGTTGCACTTCGTTTTTATTGGCCAATTCCCACTTTTGATTACTAATTTTTGTAAAATGTCAATTGGGTTTATTACTGGAAGAAAAGGAGGCAATACAACTATATGTTTTGCTCCCTGTATATGCACTAAATAGGAGATGCACAGTGACCAATCACTGACAGCCTTTGAATAAATTGATAGAACGGGTCACTGATCATGATTTGGGTATGTTATAATTTGTGAACTGAAGAGCTAGCAGAGAGATGTGTGCTTTATGCATTTACTAACAGTTATTACATTGTGGTAATAGAAATCTGAACACTATTACTAAACAACTGGTATTACTTAACTAAACCACGGTAACTGAAATTTGTACAATTGAAGAACCATACAAAACAAGAACATCCTGTATTTTCTTTTGTGTTGCTAATGGAAAAAGTACTTTAATCTTGATAATTATGAATTTTTTACGTAGATAAATATATTCAGAAAATTCTTTGATACAACATGCTTGAATTCTCATCAATTCACTGTGGCTACTATGAATTTCCAGAAACTGAACTATGGGTCAGAAAACCAAGATTTTACTTTTAGCTCTACCACCAATGCATCACATCATGGTGATAAATCATGTAAATTCCTTTGAACTCCTGGGTCATCTATACAAACGAAAACTGGAATGAGTTTTTTTTTTTTTCCTAAGAGAGTTCTATTGTATTCCTATTTTCCTGGAACAGTTATTTAAAGGAATCCTTCCACTCTAAAAATTGTCCCAATTGGGAGAATCAATTATATAGCCTGCCCCCCATCCAATCTTTTCTGTCTCTATGACAAAGAGAAATACTATTTGTGACACAGTAGCATTGGTATTGCAAAGTTGTAATTGTTATTTACAACTATAAAAACATTAAAAACAAGAACAACTTCAAAGATGACTTTTAAATATATTCCATGGTGTGTAACTGTATTCCTTGAATTTTCTGTATCTTATATATTTTTGCAAATGGTACCAAGTTCTTACAGATACTGCAACCTTTAATTACTTCTCAATAAAAACTTAATTTTACCACTAAAAAGAACTCTAAGTAATTCATCTGACGTTGCTAAGCATATTATATCCTGTTGACCCGCACTAAGTAACAGAGCCAGCAAGCAGTAAAAGCCCATATAGAAGTGATGTAAGTTGGGACTTCTGTACCTTCCTGGTTGTCCCTCTGACAGGTCTGAATTGATGTTGAATTATATTCTATAATAATATTTATGTGGTTTAACATTTTTATGTGGTTCAGAACAAGGGAACAACAAATAATGTTTAGGTGAAACAGGCTTAGTTTTACTTTATATATCAGAACTGCTCCAGCATTTTCATTATAATTATCTGCAACATTTACTTACCTCAGACAATAGAGTTGATAGATCAAGGCAGTAATAATCTTCCTACAGATCTGCCAAGTTTCTGAATGCAAGTGCTGAGCACAAATACCCCCAACATATCTTAATATTCACTCTAAGCTATGCTCAGGCAGAGAAATAGTGTATGAAATTTGATGGCAATAAATCATGAATTTAAGCAAGATATGCATTATTCTTTCTTTACTTAAAAGTTGAAAAAAAAAGAAACATCAGAATGTTTTATCTAATGTTACTTAAATCTAATGCTTTAATATATTTGATACCAGATGCAATCTTTCTCATCTTTCTAATCAGATACATATTTAAAAATTTGAAGTTGAAGTTCAAAATCAATACCATATTTTCTATTGTCATCTTTGCCTCTTGATATCTAGCACATTTGCTTATTTATAAGATTATTTGTAGAAAGATTTAAAATTTTAAAGTCTTACATAATTTGATATTTAACTTATCAGCTTTACTTTAGAAAGTTATACTGTTACATGGACATTAACATGTCCTGGAATTTCTAGGTTATATATGACATAACATATAATATATAATTTAATGCCTTATAACTAAGTTCTAGGACCAAATTTTATATAGAGTACACAAATTATATAAAAATGACCCATGTTATAGTAGATATGATTTTCTTCAAATATATCCTTTAGTAACAAATTTTAGCCAAAGTTCTTTAATAGAGCATATGCTATGCTATGCTAAGTCACTTCAGTCGTGTCCGACTCTGTGCAACCCCATAGACGGCAGCCCAACAGGCTCCCCCGTCCCTGGGATTCTCCAGGCAAGAACACTGGAGTGGGTTGCCATTTCCTTCTCCAATGCATGAAACTGAAAAGTGAAAGTGAAGTCTCTCAGTTGTGTCCCTCAGCGACCCCAAGGACTGCAGCCCTCCAGGCTCCTCCATCCATGGGATTTTCCAGGCAAGAGTACTGGAGTGAGGTGCCATTGCCTTCTCCGAATAGAGCATGATACAATACACTATAGAACTCGCAATCTTCAACTATTCATTCAGCCATTTTCAAAAATGTTCATCTTTAAATATTGGAAATGATCGAATGTTTTACAGCATTTCAGTATTTTTAAACAGTGGTTCTTACATAACACTAAATATTCAAGTTACTTAACTCTGTTCCAACCAAATAACTTTGTTCTGACTCTCAACTTCCAAGTGTAAAATGGAGGTATCATTACATTTTTTCCAAGGTTTACATCTTCTTTCCATAAGAAATTTAATAATAGCATTCCCAAATCCCAGTTATTGAGACATTTTTTATGATTATTTTGTGCTATATTCAATTTTTTAATTTATCCATTTATTTAAAACTTTATTTTAATTTTATTTTTGTGCTTTACAATGTTGTGTTGGTTTTTGCCATACAACAATGTATTCAGCCATAAGTATACATATGTCCCCTCCTCTTAAATGTCCCTCACCACCCCCCATCCCATCCCATCCCATCCCTCTAGGTTGTCATGGAGTACCAGGTTGAGCTCCCTGTTATACAGCAACTTCCCACTTTCTATTTACATATGGTAATATATATATTTTACATATGGTAATATATATGTTTCAATGCTACTCTCTCAATTCGTCCCACCCTCTCTTTCCCTTGCTGTGTCCACAAGTCTGTTCTCTATGTCTGTGTCTCTAAAATTACATACAATGCTTTCTAGCTGAAAAATCTAGCATATCACACAAAAGTCCAAAACCAATTTAATGAATAACTTTATTGTGTCTATATTTAGTCCAATGTGACATATTTTTAAAATGTGGAACTTCTTAAAATATGTCTATTATCCAAAAATAAGTAAAAGCTTGCTTTATATCAAATAAAGATGATAGAAAGGGCCTATATTAAGAGTGTGCTGTGTTCTAAACTGTTCTTGACATTTTGAGCTTAGGCATCATCTTTAGCAAAATCATTTATGAGTAACTAAATAAAAAGTTAAAGTGCTTTTTAGAGTTTTAAGAACTGTTCAAATCCAGACCTTAATGACTGCTACAGTTAACTATTGTCCTAGACTCTAATTTTTGCCAAAGATAAAATATCTACTATAATTCTGGCATATTTATTTTTTCAAACATCAAATATGCAAACACATCCACATTCATTGGGAAGATCAGTTCAATTCAGTCACTCAATATGTCCAACTGTTTATGACCCCATGCACTGCAGCACGACAGGCTTGCCTGTCCATCACCAACTCCCAGGGTTTGCACAAACTCATGTCTATTGAGTTGGTGATGCCATCCAGCCATCTCATCCTCTGTCGTCCCCTTCTCCTCCTGCCCCCAATGCCTCCCAGCATCAGAGTCTTTTCCAATGAGTCAACTTTTTGCATGAGGTGGCCAAAGTACTGGAGTTTCAGCTTTAGCATCAGTCCTTACAAAGAACACCCAGGGCTGATCTCCTTTAGAATGGACTGGCTGGATCTCCTTACAGTCCAAGGGACCCTCAAGAGTCTTCTCCAACACCACAGTTCAAAAACATCAATTCTTCGGTGCTCCTCTTTCTTTATAGTCCAACTCTCACATCCATACATGACTACTGGAAAAAACATAGCTTTGACTAGATGGTTGATATTTCTCCCAGGAATCTTGATTCTAGCTTTTGATTCATCCAGCCTCGCATTTCTCGTGATGTACTCTGCATATAAGTTAAATAAGCAGGGTGACAATATACAGCCTTGACATACTCCATTCCCAATTTTGAACCAGTCTGTTGTTCCATATCCAGTTCTAACTGTTGCTTCTTGTCCTGCATACAGACTTCTCAGGAGATAGGTAAGGTGGTCCGGTATTTTCTTCTTTTTAAGAATTTTCCATGGTTTGTTGTGATCCACACAGTCAAACACATTAGCTTGTTGTAAAACGTATCTTTGTAACTTAATTTATACCATTTGTCTGCACTTTTTTTCCTCCTCTCCACTCCTATACTTCCCATCCCCCCCATTACTTCTCCCTACTGGTAACCGCTAGTTTGTTCTCTGTATGCATCAGTCCTCTTCTTTTTTTTTATATTCACTAGTTTGTTGTATTTTTTAAAGTCCACGTGTAAGTGATATCATACAGTATTTGCCTTTCTCTGTCTGATTTATTTCATTTAGTGTATTGCCTTCCAAGTCCATTCTTGTTCCTGCAAATGGCAAAATTCTATTCTTTTTTAAGGCTGAGAAGGATTCATTGTACCGATACATATCACATCTTTAGCCATTCTTCTGTTGATGGAGACTTAATTTGCTTTCATATCTTGCCAACTGTAAATACTGCTATGAGCATGGGGTGTATATATTTTTTTCAAATTATTTTTTTGTTTATATTTAAATCTATACCTGGAAGTGAAATCACTGTGTCATGTGGTATTTTTAATTTTGGCTTTTTTAGAAGCTGCCGTACTATTGGATATTTTTCACAGTGACTGCACTGATTTACATTCCCATCAACAGTACAGGTTTCCTTTTCTCCACACACCCATCAGCATTTATTATCTGTGTTCTCTTTGATGATAACCATTCTGACAGGTATGAAGTGACAGCTCATTGTGGTTTTGATCTGCATTCCCCTGACGATTAGAAATGTTGAGCACCTTTTCATGTGCCTGTTGGCATCTTCATTTCCCTTGGAAAAATGTCAGTTCGGCTCTTCTGCCCATTTTTAAAGTTAAATTGTTTGCTTGTTTGTTTATGTTTATTTTTATGAGCTGTTTACATATGTCAGATAGGAATCCTTTATTGATCATATCATTTACAAATATTTGCTCCCATTCAATAGGTTGTCTTTTCATTTTGTCAATCGTTTCCTTTCCTTAGAAAAACTTTTAAGTTCAATTAGGCTTCATTTGTTTATTTTCGTTTTTATTTCCTATACATTAGGAGATAGATCCAACAAAACATTGGCACAATGTATGTCAGAGTGTTCTGTCTGTGTTTCCCTCTAGGAGTTTCATAGTATTGTTCTTATATGTAGGTCTTTTCGAGTTTATTTTTGTATATGGTGTTAGAGAATATTCTAATGTTATTCTTTTACATGTAGCTGTCTTATGTTCCCAGCACCACTTATTGAAGAGACTATCTTTTATTCATTTTATACCTTGCGTCCTTAATGATCCCTTTCTGGTAATCCACTAAGTATCTTTATGTTAACTAAGAACTGAAATGAAAGAGACATCTAAAAATTTAATGCAGATATATGTAATTATTACAGAAAAATCTTGGTACAAAATATTACACTTTATTAAACAAGAAAACTCTGCATGTACCAAAAATGTGAATAATTTATTTGAAATTTTAAAAATGAACAGAAGTAAATGAGACTGAAATGAAACACAAGGAACATAATTTTCTGCATTGTTGTTTTTCATTCTAATTATATCTAGAATATCCAACAGAAAGAACCTAATTTTACCTGGTTAAAAAATCTAAAGTGATTTCAAGATTCATTTTAGTTTTTTACGAGGATAAGAAATCATCTAATGACTGACTAATTACATTGTTTTTTTTCATTAGGCATACATTAGCAACAGGAGCTACCCTAAGATATGGCTGAAACTTCTAGAAATTAATCGCTCCAACTTTTACCTTTTAATAAAGAATCTGAGGTAAGTAAGTATGTGAGTTATAAGAAAATGACTTAGTATATCAATTCTACATAATGAAAATAAAATTTGAGGAAGAGTAATAAATCCAGAGTTGCTCTGAGTTACAAACTTGTCCTTTGTCTGAGAGAGCATGTTTGACAGATCTTGTTACAGCTGGTTCCCTCCACACATCACTCTCTGGGATCTGAATATACCTGTCAGGAATGAGAAATTTTTAGAAGTGATGGGAGTGACTGTGCTGCTTCTAAACAATTAATAGCAAGAATAAACAATTAATAGCAAGAAGGTACCCATGTTAGCCCATATCAACAATTAAAAAAAAAAAGCTTCTAAGAAGAAAAACTACACTAACTATAGTTTCCCCAAATATATTAGAGTGTACTAGTTGTCCACAATATAATGTGTAGCACAAAAATTAAAAAAAAAAAACTATTTAAATAGGGTCTGCTTTAGAATTTCTAGAGGTAATAAACTCAACTAAGGCAACAATAGCTATAATTAATTGTGCATCTATCACATATTAGTAAATGTGAAATATTTAAAATTTTTCTTTATATAGGTAAATATTTTATTCCCACTTTAAAGATGAGGAAAATGATGCTCAAAGTGTTTGTAACTTGTTCAAAGCCACAGGCTGCCCAAGAGACAAAACTCAGTACTTGGATTCTGATAGCACGTCAAATTCTAGGCTCAAAGAACTCTAAGATCATTCTGCAGCAGTAGTCAAGGGACAGAATAAAAACATCTTAAGATTTTTAGCCCCTAAAATATTTACTGTTTTGGTAAATCTTTTCAAAGTAGCAATAGGCAACAAAGCTATAGTAGTTTTCTATTGTCTCTGTAGGAAATTCATTCAAATGTAATGGCTTAAAACACACAAATTTATGCTCAAAATTCTCCAAGCCAGGCTTCAGCAATATGTGAACCGTGAACTTCCCGATGTTCAAGCTGGTTTTAGAAAAGGCAAAGGAACCAGAGATCAAATTGCCAACATCTGCTGGATCATCGAAAAAGCAAGAGAGTTCCAGAAAAACATCTATTTCTGCTTTATTGACTATGCCAAAGCCTTTGACTGTGTGGATCACAATAAACTGTGGAAAATTCTGAAAGCGATGGGAATACCAGAATACCTGATCTGCCTCTTGAGAAATTTGTATGCAGGTCAGGAAGCAACAGTTAGAACTGGACATGGAACAACAGACTGGTTCCAAATAGGAAAAGGAGTTCGTCAAGGCTGTATATTGTCACCCTGTTTATTTAACTTATATTCAGAGTACATCATGAGAAACTCTGGACTGGAAGAAACACAAGCTGGAATCAAGATTGCCGGGAGAAATATCAATAACCTCAGATATGCAGATGACACCACCCTTATGGCAGAAAGTGAAGAGGAACTCAAAAGCCTCTTGATGAAAGTGAAAGTGGAGAGTGAAAAAGTTGGCTTAAAGCTCAACATTCAGAAAACGAAGATCATGGCATCCGGTCCCACCACTTCATGGGAAATAGATGGGGAAACAGTGGAAACAGTGTCAGACTTTATTTTTCTGGGCTCCAAAATCACTGCAGATAGTGACTGCAGCCATGAAATTAAAAGACACTTACTCCTTGGAAGGAAAGTTATGACCAACCTAGACAGCATATTCAAAAGCAGAGACATTACTTTGCCAACAAAGGTTCATCTAGTCAAATGCTATGGTTTTTCCTGTGGTCATGTATGGATGTGAGAGTTGGACTGTGAAGAAGGCTGAGCACCGAAGAATTGATGCTTTTGAACTGTGGTGTTGGAGAAGACTCTTGAGAGTCCCCTGGACTGCAAGGAGACCCAACCAGTCCATTCTGAAGGAGATCAGCCCTGGGATTTCTTTGGAAGGAATGATACTAAAGCTGAAACTGCAGTACTTTGGCCACCTCATGCAAAGAGTTGACTCGTTGGAAAAGACTCTAATGCTGGGAGGGATTGGGGGCAGGAGGAGAAGGGGACGACAGAGGATGAGATGGCTGGATGGCATCACTGACTCGATGGACGTGAGTCTGAGTGAACTCCGGGAGTTGGTGATGGACAGGGAGGCCTGCGTACTGCGATTCATGGGGTCGCAAAGAGTCGGACACGACTGAGCAACTGATCTGATCTGATCTGATCTGATAATAAGATAGGTCAGAATTTCGATGTAGCTAAATTCAAAGTGTTAGCCAGGTTTCCCACATTGTTTCAAGCAGTTAACAAGAATCAATTTATTTAGTTCATGCCCTCCCCTGACACACACACACACATACACATAAGCCTCATAGTTTCCCAATGCCTGTTTCAGAGAAAATAAAACCAAGGCAAAGTGTGGTTAGTAGCTTGTCTAAGGTCATTTAGTTAATGTGTTAGAGATGGGATAATAATAATTAGCAATAAAATATTTGAAAGGAGGGCTAATATATGTTCTAATTATCTGAGATTTTAAGAAAATTTGCTGAGCAAATATATAGGCAACCCACTCCAGCACTCTTGCCTGGAAAATCCCATGGATGGAGAAGCCTGGTAGGCTACAGTCCATAGGGTCGCAAAGAGTCAGACATGACTTAGCAACTTCTTTCACTTCATAGTTGAGAAGACAGACACCTAGGAGGGAAAAATAAGTTGTTTCCCCTAAATGGGAAAATAATTTGAAAAAGAATGGACACTTGTATGGATATAACTGAATCACTTTGCATGTATACACTCTCAAAATAACCTTTCCCAATTTGGAAGCATGTCTGGTTCTAACTGTAGCATCTTCAACTGTATACAGGTTTAGCAAGAGGCAGTTGAGATGTTCTGATATTCCTATATCTTTGAGAATTTTCCACAATTTGTTGTGATCCACACAGTCAAAGTCTAATGTAGTCAATGAAGCAGAAGTAGATGTTTTTCTGGAATTCTCTTGTTTTTTCTATGATCCAAAAGATATTGGTAATTTGACGTCTGGTTCCTCTGCCTTTTCTAAACCCAGTTCACACATCTGGAAGTCTTGGTTCATGTACTGTTGAAGCCTAGCTTGGAGAATTTTGAGCATTACTTTGCTAGCATGTGAAACAAGTGCAATTGTACTGCAATGGGCACTCAAAGGTATTACCTTTCTTTGGGATTAGAATGAAAATTGACCTTTTCCAGTCCTGTGGCCACTGCTGAGTTTTCCAAATTTGTTGCCATATTGAGTGCAGCACTTTCACAGCATCATCTTTTGGGATTTGAAATAGCTGGAATTCCATCACCTCCACTAGCTTTGTTCATAGTGATGCTTCCTAAGGCCCACTTGACTTCACATTCCAGGATATCTGGTTCTAGGTGAGTGATCAAACCATCATTGTTATCTGAGTCATTAAGATCTTTTTTGTATAGTTCTTCTGTGCATGCTTGCCACCTCTTTTTAATATTATCTGCTTCTGTCCTTCATTTCTGTCCTTTAGTGTACCCATCTTTGCATGAAATGTTCCCTTGGTATCTCTAATTTTCTTGAAGAGATCGCTAGTCTTTCCTGTTCTATTGTTTTCCTCTATTTCTTTGCATTGAACACTTAGGAAAGCTTTCTCATCTCTCCTTGCCATTCTTTGGAACTCTGCATTCAAATGGGTATATCTTTATTATTACCCTTTGCCTTTCACTTCTCTTCTTTTCTCAACTATTTGTAAGGCCTCCTCAGACAACCAATTTGCCTTTTTGCATTTCTTTTTCTTGGGGATGGTTTTGATAACCTCCTATTATACAAGGTTATGAACCTCCATCCATAGTTCTTCAGGCACATCTAATCTCAGTTTTTGCTGCCTGTATAGAGCTTCTCTGTCTTTGGATGCAAAGAATGAAATCAGTCTGATTTCAATATTGATCAGTTGGTGATTTCCATGTGTAGAATCAACTCTTGTGTTGTTGGAAGAGGGTGTTTGCTATGACCAGTGCATTCTCTTGGCAAAACTCTGTTACCCTTTGCCCTGCTTCATTTTATACTCCAAGGCCAAACTTGCCTCTTACTTCAGGTATCTCGACTTCCTTCTTTTGCATTCCAGTCTCCTAGGATGAAAAGGACATCTTTTTTTGGTGTTAGGTCTAGAAGATCTTGTAGGTCCTCATAAAACCATTCAACTTCAGCTTCTTCAGCATTAGTGGTTAGGGCATAGACTTGGATTACTCTGATATTGAATGGTTTCCCTCAGAAACGAACAGAGAAACAGAGGTCATTCTGTCATTTTTGAGACTGCACCCAAGTACTGAATTTCGGACTCTTGTTGACTATGAGGGCTACTCCATATCTTCTAATAGATTCTTGCCCACAGTAGTAGATATAATAGTCATCTGAATTAAATTCACCCATTCCAGTCAATTTTAGTTCACTGATTCCTAAAATGTCAATGTTCACTCTTGCCATCTATTGTCTGACCACTTCCAATTTAACTTGATTCATGGACCTAACATTCCAGGTTCTTATGCAATATTATTCTTTACAGCATCGGACTTAACTTTCACCACCAGACATTCACAACTAGGCATTATTTCCACTTTGGCTCAGCCTCTTCATTTCTTCTGGAGCTATTTTTCCATTCTTCTCCAGTAGCATATCAGGGACCTACCAAACTGGGGAGTTTATCTTTCAGTGTCATATCTTTTTTGCCTTTCCATTTTGATATATTCCATGAAAAGAGAATGATAGTTGCCATGTAGAAAAGTGTGTTCCTCCCCAAGCTAACAATAATATGAAATATATTTAAAAAAAAAGGAAAGATCCTCTGGAGAGGCATCTAGATAGAATACTAGAATTGGACAAAATGGCAGAAAATTTCTTCTTAGAATTCACAAAGACATCTCTGATGGTAAAGTTAAAAGGGACAGCTGACTTTTCTCTATCTAAATTTACAGGAGTTGTAATCCAAAAGGGAGAAATTTCAAAGGAGTTTTCCAGAGCACTTTCTACTTTCAATCAGGACTTTATCTGTATAACATTCTCCTCTACTCATTGTCACCAATAACCTCCATGTTACTCAATCTGATATTCAATTATTCATTTTCTCAGCATCATTTGAATAAATTAATCATAATCACTCTTGTTGGAAACATTTCCTTCACTTGACTTCTGAGATATTAAACTTTTCTGCTTTTCTTAACTATCACAGCTCTCTCTTCCCTCGTGGCTCAGAGGGTCTGCCTGCAATGCGGGAGACCTGGGTTCAATCCCTGGGTGGGGAAGATCCCCTGGAGAAGGAAATGGCAACCCACTCCAGTACTCTTGCCTGGAAAATCCCATGGACAGAGAAGCCTGGTAGACTACAGTCCATGGGATTGCAAAGAGTCGGACACGACTGAACGACTTCACTTTCACTTTTCGCTTTCTCTCTTCTTTAGACATTTTCCCTTTCAAAACCACAATCATCTGCTGGGTGAATAAACCCATCTTGTGAGTTTAAATATCAAATAAATGATCATGACTTTCAGATTTGTATCTACATGAAACCCTAATGCTCAATGCCAGACTTGTATATCTGACAGCCTCCAGGACGACTTCATTGGAGGTCTAGTGGCCTTCACACTTATGACATGCAAAACCAATTGACTGTCCTGCAGACACCCATTTTTACCTGAGTGTGTTTCTGTTTTCAGTAAATAGTCCCAACTTTAACACAAATTGCTTAAGCAAAAAATTTTGAATCATCATTGACTCCTCATTTTTTCACATCCCCACACAATAAATTAGAGTGTCCTTTTATCTCTATTTAAATTTAACTACTCAGAATTGACAATTTCTCATTGTTCTATTATTATTTCACTCAATCAATAGATGTGAGTAACTCATATGTACCATACATATTTAAAAAATCAGATTGTACTCCATAATTAATATAAGACAAATATAACAAAGACTAGCACAAAGAAAACAAACATAACTAAGAAATTCATATTATTCTTAAAAAAGGATCATCAGAAGAGCTGAGAAATAAAACAAAGGAAAGTTTTATTTTGTATTGCTGTCATTTAATTTTATACACAAAGTTTTGATAAATGCAATTTTTGAACTTTAGTTGATAATTATAAATTGTAGTTAATCATGTAGTATTGTCTATAAACATTTGAAAGTTCATTTTTAAACTATATGTTTAGATTGCTTTATACTGACATATGTAGATGAAATTTGTTTACTTAAACTTCTGCACTAAAGTTGATCATGCAATTGGATACCAAGTTGAATTGAATGATTAAATCAAATATCACCTATGTTCCCTACAAAATGACATTTACTTGTCTCTGTTTTTCTACTCTGGGACAAAGAATTATAGAAGTTACCTTATTTTACTCATCACCCTGGCCGTAAGTGTAAGAGTTTCTATTATAAATAAACAGACTTTCTGTGTTACTGGGTATATAAGCTTCAATTATACTAGCTATGATCCAATTCATTTCTGATGTGATTGTGACAATTGATTCCGTCTCTAACAATGCACTGGAGTTCCTGTTCTCACTTGAAGCCAACACTTGATGTCATCAGGCTTAATAATTTCTGGAAATCTGAAGACTGGGAAAGTGTCCCACTACTTTGATATGCATCCCACCAACTAGTAAGAAGACTAGCTTTTCCAATTTTTGTTTTTCTTTTCATTTCTCTTCTTATACATTTATATTTTAAAAGAAATCCTTCCTTAATCCAATACAAAAAACATATTATCTGAATGATAATGACACATTCCTACATGTTTGCTTGTTTTTTGATATGAAATAAATTAAAATACAGAATAACCTTAAAAATCACTTACTCTGAACTTCGATCATCTGTAAAATGGGGATAATAAGGATTGTTGTGACAAATGTGTGCCTTACCATATTTAACTCACCTTCTGACTTTATAATTTACTTATATTCATTCATGTAGTCCTAGTATGTTTTTAACTGCTGAAAAATATTTTATTGTAGGGATATCTGTGATGCATTTCTTCCTTCTGCACTAGAATAGGAGAAATCAGAGAAATTTTTAAGTAGTATTTGACCTGAATTTTGAAGAATATATAGGTTTTACAGAGATGCTAGAGAAAAAATGACTATGCTCCTGAAAACCATTTTCCTTCATCTAGGGCATTTCAATGTCAATAGTATTGCTCTTACAAAAATAATTAAGGTTATTTTTAAATTTCTGGTCTATTCAATGTTATAAATGGTTATAACAATTATTAAACTAAGGGGAAAATATTTGCATTTTAATGCCTTTGCTGTGTGGAAAATGAATTTTAATGAAACAATCAAGGGATGCTCCAATGACTAAGGTTTCTGTCACTTTAGGTTGATTGAAAGCAGTTTTTATGTAAGGGGTGTTCCAGAACCTTCTCTTTAGAATAATAGAGAATGCTTAGAAAACTAAATTCTGCATGCTTTTCTTGAAAAAAAAAAAAAATGTTATTTCAGAAACACTTTCTCATCTTTTGTTGCTCTAAACATAATTGATCTTTTGGACTGGTATTTTTAAATCACATTTCCTATACAAAAATGTTTTCCTTTATAGTATAGCAAGTTTTTATTTATTTGACTATGTTTGAAGTCAAGCACATTTGATAACATTAGAAATTATGTAAAATTATCCATAATCATAGGTAAAGCTATTGATTTCAACATGTAAAAACATGTTTTGAATTCTTGCTATTAAGTTATTAATGTATGTCACCTCTGTCCTACACACCACAAAGATAATTCTCCATATATATTCAGATTTAGTTCATGTTCAAGTATTCTTAAATACAATTTCTTGTATATATGAATTCTAGATATTCTTTTCTTAGAGATGTGGCTTTATTATTAATATATTAATTCTTACTCAAAGAATTTTGAGAAAATATACAACTCTTCCAGAGAAAAAGATGAGAAATGTTAAAAAAAAAAAAAGATAGCTTTTTTCATTTAAATTTCTTGAATTAAACACTTAATTTTTTGTTGTATTTTTAAAAAATATTTCTTTATTTATCAAATGAGCCATATGGAATCAGTTTAGGTTTGGAAGATGATGTTTCATGAGGTTATACTGGATAGATAAGTATTCCTAATCAGAATATTTTCTATTTGAAAAGAAAGATGCTTTAACTTTTTTGCTTTGCTCTTAGTCTCTTAGATTGCTTTACCTCATTAATTAATGAGAGAACCAAAAATATGTTGTGACCAGTTCAAGCATTCAAGAAGATAGGATAATTCAAAGGCAGTAAAATGGAAAATGTTAGGATAGGATTGCAGAGCTACCTATCAACATGTTTAAAGTACAACAGGCCATAAATATTTGAAGTTATCTGTAACACTGGACAGAAATTGTGTGCATCTCTACTGGACAAAATTCTGCAAATTAACAAGGAACTCCATTAGCCCATTGACATTTAACATAATTACTGATAAGTATGATCTTGTTACCACTTACTATGTTGCTTTGTGTTTGTTTTTATAGGCTTTTTCTGTTTCCTGTCTAGAGGAGTTCCTTTAGCATTTGTTAATGAGCTAGTTTCAGATCAGATCAGATCAGATCAGTCGCTCAGTCGTGTCCGACTCTTTGCGACCCCATGAATTGCAGCATGCCAGGCCTCCCTGTCCATCACCAACTCCCGGAGTTCACTCAGACTCATGTCCATCGAGTCAGTGATGCAGTGCTGAATTCTCTACCCTTTTGCTTACCTGTGAAGCTTTTAATTTCTCCTTGGAATCTAAATGAGGTCCTTGCTGGATACAGTAATCTTGGTGGTAGATTTTCCCTTTCATCACTTTAAGTATATCCTGCTATTCCCTTCTGGCCTGCAGAGTTTCTGTTGAACCATCAGCTGTTTGCCTTATGGGAATCCCCTTGTATGTTATTTGTTGCTTTTACCTTGCTGTTTTTAATATTTATTATTTGTATTTAATATTTGTTAGTTTGATTAATATATGTTTTGGCCTGTATGGGACTCTAAATGCTCCAACCAAAAGACATAGATTGGTTGAATGTATACAAAAATTAGACCCCTATATATACTGTCTGCAAAAACCCCCTTCAAGCCTAGGGACACACACAGACTGAAAGAGAGGAGCTGGAAAGGTATCCTGTGTAAATGGAGAAAAGAAAGCAGAAGCACCAAGACTCACATCAGATGAAATAGACTTTAAAATAAACACCATTATAAGAAACAAAGGAGGACACTACATAACTATCAAAGGATAAATCCAAGAAGAAGACATAACAATTATAAAAATATATGTACCTAATATAGAAGCACCTCAATACATAAGGCTAATGATAACAACTAGTAAAGGAGAAATTGACAGTAACACAATAATAGTAGGATCCCTGGTGATTCAGATGGTAAAGAATTCATCCGCACTGCAGGAGACCTGGGTCTGATACCTGGGTTGGGAAGATCCCTTGGAGGAGGGCATTGCAACCCACTCCAGTATTCTTGCCTGGAGAATCCCCAAGGACAGAGGAACCTGGCTGAGGTTGCAAAGAGTCAGACATGACTGAGCAGCTAAGCACACAACACAACATTAATACCCTATTCACACCAAAGGACAGATCATCCAGACATAAAATTAATAAGAAAACACAGGATTTAAGCGATACATTGGACCAGTTGGACCTAGTTGATATCTACAGGGCATTTCATCTGAAAACAATATATTTCACTTTTTTCTCAAGTGCACATGGAATATTCTCCAGGACAGATCACATCCTGGGCCACAAATCAAGTCTTGGTAAATTAAAGGGGGAAAAAAAAACACTGAAATCATGTCAAGCATCTTTTTTGATCACAACAATCTAAGATTATTTGTCAACTACAGGAAAAATTATGAAAAACACAAACACATGGAAGCTAAACAACATGCTTCTAAATAAGCAACAGATCACTGAAGAAAACAAAAAGGAAATGAGAATAGAAACAAATGACAACGAAAATATGGCAACTCAAAATCTACAGGTTGCAGTAAAAGTAGTGCTGAAAGGGAATTTCATAGCAATACAAGCCTACCTCAAGAAACAAGAGAGACATCAAATAAACAACCTAATATTGCAAGTAAAGGAACTGGAAAAAGAACAACAACAACAACAACAACAACAAACCCAGAGTTAGTAGAAGGAGAGAAATCATAAAGATTAGAGAAGAAACAAATGAAAAAGAAATAAAAGGAACTATAGCAACAATCAACAAAACAAAAGTTGGTTTTCTGAGAAGATAAGCACAACTGACAAACCTTTAGCCAATTAGAAATGGAAAAGAAGAGACAACACAGAAATACAAAGGATCATAAGAGACTACTGTAAGCAACTATTGGAGAAGATAATGACTACCACTCCAGTATCCTTGCCTGGAAAATCCCATGGACAGAGGAGCCTGGTGGGCTTTAGTCCCTGGGGTTGCAAAGAGTCAGACACGACTGAGCGACTAAGCACATGAGCAATTATATGCCAATAAAATGGAAAAATTGGAAGAAAGGGACACATTCTTACAAAAGTATAACCTTCCAAAACTGAGCCAGGAAGAAATAAGAAATGGACAGATCAATCACAAGAATGAAAATCAAAACCATAATCAAAAAACTTTCAACAAACAAAAGTCCAGGACCAGATGGCTTCACAGGTGAATTTTACTAAAAGTTTAGAGAAGAGCTAACACCTGTCTTGCTCACACTCTTTCAGAAAATTGCAGATGAAGGAAAACTCCCAAACTCATACTATGAGGCCACCATCACCATGACACCAATACCAGACAAAGATGCCACCAAAAAAAAAAAGAAAATTACAGGCCAATACCACTGATGAACATAGATGCAGAAATCCTCAACAAAATTCTAGCAAACAGAACCCAGTAACAAATTTAAAAGACCATACTTCATGATCAAGTTGGCTTTATCCCAGGAACGCAAAGATTCCTCAATATACACAAATCAATCAATATGATACACCATATTAATAAGTTGAAAGATAAAAACCATATAATCATCTCAATAGATGCAGAGAAAGCCTTCAACAAAATTCAACACCCATTTATGATGAAAACTCTTCAGAAAGCAGGCACAGAAGGAATAAACTTCAATATAATGAAGACCATATACAACGAACCCCCAGAAAACATTCTTCTTGATGGTGAACAACTGAAAGCATTTCCTCTAAAATCAGAAACAAGACGAGGGTGCCCACTCTCACCACTATTATTCAGTGAAGAACTCTATTACATATGGGATGTTTGATCAGTAGTAACAAAGAAATGAATTTAGTATTAACACAATCCCAAGACAATCCTTGTTACAGTTGTTGTCCTATAAGATATTGAAGGCATGCTATATTTTTTTTCCTTATTTCCAAATTGTGGCTTTTTTTTCCTATACTACCTTCTTTAGTGCCTAATACATTTGCAAAATTTAGAGCTTAGCTTAAAATTGATGGCATTTTTATTTTTTCTCTCCCATACTTACTCTCTTATTTTCTCAAAGAACAGACACTGTTCCAAACAATGAATAAAAAAGAACTGCCATTTTCTCCCTACTTTTTTTTTAATTTCAGAAATTAACTTAGAGCATTTTTCTAGTTCAGGAACCCCAGTCCTTTATTTTACTTTATTATTCTAAAATTTGTCTGTGATAATTTCACAGCAGCACAAGTTATCTTATTGATCATATACCATCAAGCTAAAAGTTTTGTGTTTGATTTTTTATTTGATTTGGTTTAATCTAATTGTCATTTTAACTGGAGAGTAATAACATATCAATTAAAGAACCTATCTTATCCCTTACCTATGAAGTCGAATTGCTAGCAGATCTTTAAAAAAAGTTTCTACTTGGGTTGAACCTGATGGAATTAATTTGCAGTCACTAATAAAGGACCATCATGTTGTAACCTCTTTAAAAATTGGAGGCTGTGCTTCAAAAATTGGAGGCTGTGCTTCAAAAAGTGATAAACTTTTTCTTTCTTTCTACCTGTTTGTGGTCAAAAATTATAAAGCAGTGTCTGCACTGTCTCCTACCTACACACTTTCTCATGTCTGTCCATTAAGAAGATATCAGAATTTTTCCCTTATTTCATAAAAAATAAAGATTCATGGTAACATGATGACTTAACTAAAAATAATTTAATGTGCTGGGTTAAGATGGCTTGAAAGGAGAATAGAAGAGTTACCTGGCAATTTATCAAGATGCTTTAAGACACTACTCACATAAACACAGATCATAAATCTGAAAGTCTGTCTATTTTAGCAGTGGTTGGAACATTTTTACCAAAGAAAATTCAGTTAACGAGAAAGAGATCTTTAATAATAGAAATACAATATTCCTGAACTTTTTCTCTTGCTGCTGCTGCTGCTAAGTCACATCAGTTGTGTCCGACTCTGTGTGACCCCATAGACGGCAGCCCAACAGGCTCCTCTGTCCCTGGGATTCTCCAGGCAAGAACATTGGAGTGGGTTGCCATTTCCTTCTCCAATCATGAAAGTGAAAAGTGAAAGTGAAGTCGCTCAGTTGTGTCCAACTCTTAGCGACCTCATGGACTGCAGCCTATCAGGCTCCTCCATCCATGGGATTTTCCAGGCGAGAGTACTGGCGTGGGGTGCCATTGCCTTTTCCAAGCTTTTTCTCTTAGGTAACCCTATGTGACTTTATTTTGGGGGGCTCCAAAATCACTGAAGATGGTGACTGCAGCCATTAAATTAAAAGACATTTACTCCTTGGAAGGAAAGTTATGACCAACCTAGATAGCATATTCAAAAGCAGAGACATTACTTTGCCAACAAAGGTCCATCTAGTCAAGGCTATGGCTTTTCCAGTGGTCATGTATGGATGTGAGAGTTGGACTATAAAGAAAGCTGAGCACCAAAGAATTGATGCTTTTGAACTGTGGTGTTGGAGAAGACTCTTGAGAGTCCCTTGGACTGCAAGGAGATCCAACCAATCCATCCTAAAGGAGATCAGTCCTGAGTGTTCATCGGAAGGACTAATATTGAAGCTGAAATTCCAATACTTTGGCCACCTGATGCGAAGAGCTGACTCATTTGAAAAGATCCTGATGCTGGGAAAGATTGAGGGTAGGAGGAGAAGGGGACAACAGAGGATGAGATCGTTGGATGGTATCATTGACTCAATGGACATGAGTTTGGGTAAACTCCGGCAGTTGTTGATGGACAGGGAGGCCTGGTGTGCCGCAGTCCATGGGGTCGCAAAGAGTTGGACACGACTGAGTGACAGAACTGAACTGAACTGAACTGATCTTTATGTGGGTTATATGCATATTTTATATAAAGAGAACAAGAAGAATTCTCTTCAAGTAGCCTTTACGGTATTTTAAAACAAAATTAACTTCAGTAGAGAGATGAACAATAAATACAAAAATAGTTTTACACTTGTCTGGTGACATATCTTTAATATAAATAACACTGTTGAGTGCTGTTACTCATTATATAAATATAAATTGAATTTTCATAGCCATTGCAAATGATCTCATTTTAAGAGTCTCAGGTTTTTGAGGCACCAAGTGGACACATCTAATAACCAGATTCATACTGACTGCTTTATTATAATAAATGAACTGGTTTAATCTAAAAGCATACATTCAATATATATCCAAAATTTGACCTGCTATAATTTGACAGTATAATCATACAAAGTTGGTGTATACTGCACTCCTTTGAAGATAAATATAAATATTTTCCTTTGAACTGAGATCATAAAACTTCATACAATAGTAAATATTTAATCAACACATTTAAAAGTGTGTTCTCAGGGCCATTAGTGCCCTTTATCAATGGGGAGGTCTTTACAACACTGTCTGAGAAGAACCATGTAATGGTGCACAGAGATAAACATTCTCCAACAAATACAATTAATGGACTTGATACTATTAGAGCTGGAGGAAATAATTTTCCAAAATATGTCGCTATTGACCTAAATCCACATATACCCAAATAATGAAGCTAAAAATGGTTCCATTATTGCTAACATTACATGTGTCCAGGATCACATGCTTTCAGAACCATTCTGACATTTCTACAGAAGTAATGCAATAGAATATCATTTATAATCATGCCAGAGACCATCATGGCACACCTCTGTTACACAAAGTTATATATATAAAACATGATATAGAAAGGAAAAGACAACATAGACTTGAAAATCAATTCTGAAATTCAATAATCCAGAAATGTCTCTTTATAATACTATAAGAAAGTATAAGTTTTTTTTTAATGACAGTTCTGTTGGAAGACAGAACAAACACTTGTCATATGGTTGCTGGTCTATTTTAATAAAATGACTTCTTAAAATAATAAAATTAATACTATTGTCAGTATTTCTTGTATTACACAAAAGGGAGTAGAGCTTAGAGCAATTCATAAATTATAGTCCCAACATCTACCAGTTCCAGTTAGAAACCTTACAGTTTACAACTTCTAAGGTTGACAACATGAGGGGAAAATATCAATAGATATTCCCATGAAGAATATGTTGGATTTATCACAAAAAATAAAAATAAGACAGGAGAGACTATTCATCTAAAATAGAATGCTTTTATACACAAACAAAACCCTTAAGTCAGGTTGTAGAAAAGTTTGCTGGTGTAGAAATGTCTTTAAGACATTGTTCTCTGCTCCTATCTCCATCTTTAGCGTAGGTCAGGCACTCAAGAAGAGTGTTGAATAATGAATGAAGCTTGCTCCAGCAAAGATAAACCAATTCCTAGTCTAAAGGAAGCATTTACAATAATAGTGCACCTGGGTTGCCATCTCTGCAGGCATTCTACAAAGAGAAAACTGGCATAGGTTTGTTCCTTAAAATCTACTCACTCTCAATAGTGCTGAAATATTCCAAGGGCAAATCACTAGGAAAAATACATGTAACAAAAGGGTCCAGAGTATTTCTTTTTGATTGTATGATTTGCATTCTGTTGTGTCTCCCCTATTTTATACTGATTTTAATTTACTTTGCTCTTAATTTATTTCACAGAACCAATCTATTTAATTACAGTTCTGAAAGATGTTTCCTTTTAATGATTTTCTTTGCATATTTTACTCCTTTCAATTACAGTTACCTGAGGAATCATACTAGAACAAGGACGATTATAGCCCTTGGTCGAGATCATGTTCAATTTCAACAGTGGAAGAAAAGTGCAGAGTTCCTTCTTGTTTTTAAGCTGATAGTATCTTCAGAGCAAAAGAAATATTAGCCAAGACAAGCAATGAAAATTTTATATAATTTAAGAGCACAATGCCTTCTCTACAGAATTACTATGGTTTGCAGCAAATTCCACATCAAATATGAAATATAAAAGTAGAGCCATCTATTATTATGTACTAATATACCCACACTGCTTCCAAATAGAATATATATTAATTCGGACATCTGACATTGCTTGACATCAACACAGCATGACCTAGCTTCTGAGTTCCTTGCTTCTGTTTCTTTTAACCAAAATAAAAATATATTTTCTATATTTTCTCAGATGTTAATAACAGGGAATTTGAGAGCAAAAGATGCCGTTACTTCCAAGTGGTTAATTAGCTTACACAGACAAATAGTGGGCCCAGTTACTGTTTTGCAACACTTTAATCATAATGCTTAAAAGCTAAACATATTTTCTACAGTTGTTGTTTCTATATTACCTACAAGTTTTCTACAGAGTTCAGTTCAGTTCAGTCGCTCAGTTGTGTCCGACTCTTTGCGACCCCATGAATCACAGCACGCCAGGCCTCCCTGTCCATCACCAACTCCCGGAGTTCACTCAGACTCACGTCCATCGAGTCAGTGATGCCATCCAGCCATCTCATCCTCTGTCGTCCCCTTCTCCTCCTGCCCCCAATCCCTCCCAGCATCAGAGTCTTTTCCAATGAGTCAACTCTTCGCATGAGGTGGCCAAAGTACCGAAGTTTCAGCTTTAGCATCATTCCTTCCAAAGAACACCCAGGGCTGATCTTCTTCAGAATGGACTGGTTGGATCTCCTTGCAGTCCAAGGGACCCTCAAGAGTCTTCTACGTAGTTAAGAAGAGCATTTTCAGATTTTAACCAACTCAAGAAAATAGACAATAAGATTATATATGATACAAAGATAACATCTTTCAAAACCATGATTTCATTTGCTTCATTTAGAAATTCTCTCAGTGCAGGTAAAAAATATCTGTCATGCCTATGTATATTTTAAGTGTCCCATAAAAATACATCATTTGAAAATGCCTTCCAAAACTCGAGTGTTGGAAAAATTTTAGATATATACCTTACTGTGTATAGTAAGATAGGTAATTTCTAGTACAATTGAGACTAAAATGTTTATAAGTATAGAGAAGAGTTAAGAGTCCTTAATACAGAAAATTTTACTTCATTTTTTTAATTAATTTATTTTTTATTGAAGGATAATTGCGTCACAGAATTTTGCTGTTTTCTGTCAAACCTCAACATGAATCAGCCATAGGTATACATATATACCCTCCCTTTTGAAACTCCATTCACATCTCCCTCCCCATCCCACCCCTCTAGGTTGATACAGAGCCCCTGTTTGAGTTTCCTGAGAATTTAAACAGACACAGAGAAGAGACTCATGGACATGGGGAGAGGGAAAGAGAGGGTGAGATATACGGAAAGAGTAACATAGATAGCCAATGGGAATTTGCTGTAAACCTTACTTCTTGACATAGTATAATGTGCAAAACATGACCAAGCTTAAAGATACTTCTATTTCCAAGATCAGAGTGTAATTTGTAGGGAATCTGAGCACAAAATCCACATTTTTCTCCAAAGGATGGTGTGACCATATATTGCAACATTCAATAGTAAAGTGAACTCTAAATAACAAAGTACTAGCACTGTTTTCACTAAAATCTGGATATGCAAATCACTGTTCTCATCTGGGTTATGTTATGTAATTCTTTATTTTTTTTTCAGAAGTTTCATGTCACTCAGTGTTTTAGCAGAAACAGCATACTTTGCTCCAAGCTAGTCAGTCATAGAACTGAGATAAGCTGATGCTCAATATGACAGACATTTGCACCTGTAATTTATTTAGGGCTTTGTTGATCAGACATGAGCTCCTGAGACGGGACTGACATTTGATGAGTGAACTGGTGACAGGACAAAAAGTGTTTTCTGCAGTTTAGCTTTTGTCATTTGGAATATGATGAAATAAACTTGTGCCCAAGATTTGTAAAATCAGAAAACATGCCTGTGAACTAGTTTTTAAATAAACATAAGGATATGTTTCTGAAAAATGTTAATGCAAAGCTTATTTCTATTCACAAACAAAGTCTCTTTAAATGCTTTTACCTGATGTGCCAGCAAAAACAAGACCAGGAGCTGACTGTGGCTCAGATCATAAACACTTTATTGCCATATTCAGGCTTAAATTGAAGAAAGTAGGGAAAACCACTAGACCATTCAGGTATGACCTAAATCAAATCCCTTACGATTATACAGTGGAAGTGAGAAATAGATTTAAGGGCCTAGATATGTTAGACAGAGTACTTGATGAACTATGGATGGAGGTTCATGACAATGTACAGGAGACAGGAATCAAGACCATCCTCAAGGAAAAAAAAATGCAAAAAAGCAAAATGGCTGTCTGAGAAGGCCTTACAAATAGCTGTGAAAAGAAGAAAAGTGAGAAAAGCAAAGGAGAAAAGGAAAGATATACCGGTTTGAATGCAGAGTTCCAAAGAATAGCAAGGAAAGAGAGCTAAGAAAGCCTTCCTCAGTGATCAGTGCAAAGAAATAGAGTAAATCAATAGCATGGGAAAGACTAGAGATCTCTTCAAGAAAATTAGAAATACCAAGGGAACATTTCATGCAAAGATGGGCTCAATAAAGGACAGAAATGGTATGGACCTAACAGAAGCAGAAGATATAAAGAAGAGATGGCAAGAATACACAGGAGAAATGTACAGAAAAAGAGCTTCACAACCAAGATAATCACGATGGTGTGAACACTCACCTACAGCCAGACATCCTGGAATGTAAAGTCAAGTAGGCCTTAGAAAGCATCACTAAGAACAAAGCTAGCAGAGGTGATGGAATTCCAGTTGAGCTATTTCAAATCCTAAAAGATGATGCTGTGAAAGTGCCACCCTCAATATGCCAGCAAATTTGGAAAACTCAGCAGTGGCCACAGGACTGGAAAAAGTCCATTTTCATTCCAATCCCCAAGAAAGGCAATGCCAAAGAATGCTCAAACTACCACACAATTGCACTCATCTCACACGTTAGTAAAGAAATACTCAAAATTCTCCAAGCCAGGCTTCAATAATACATGAGAAATCCCAGATGTTCAAGCTGGTTGTAGAAAAGGCAGAGGAACCAGAGATCAAATCACCAACGTCTGCTGAATTATCGAAAAAGCAAGAGAATTCCAGAAAACATCTATTTCTGGTTTATTGACTATACCAAAGCCTTTGACTGTGTGGATTGCTGGGAGCCGGCATATTGCATATTGAGTGAGGATCTGTAATAGCTCAACTGGAATTCTATCACTGCCTGGAGCCAGCGCGAGGAACTCCGCCCATGACAAAGGTCATGAGGAAGGAGGCTCGGCATACGCAAAGGCGGGATCGAGCCTCAGGAGTCCCCCTGGAAATTCTCGAGCATCTACCCCCAAAACCAGAGTCTGCCTACTTTCTGCTTTGTGCTTTCACCCACACCTCTGACTTTATGGGGGGCTGTCCCCCACTACCTCTCTCTGAAAAGAGAGTTAGCTTACAGCTCCAGTTAATAATTCCTGGATGTGACAGTGTTTCAACCTACAAACTCCTTTGGAAATCCTCTAGCCTGCCTGAATGGGTTTTTCCGGCCACATGTGATTGTTCAGAGCCTCCCAACTGTGAGAGGCAGGAGATGTTCTAAACTGCCTAAACACAGATTCCTTTGAGTAGTTAAAAGATTGATTAGAAATTGTATTGGTGAAGGGTTTTTCACTTGTTGGGCCAATGTTTGCTGCTAAGTCTCCATACTCCTTACCTACTGTGTCTTTGGCAGTGTATTGATTGATATAATGGGTGTATAGAAATGTAAAATGCAGCTTTGTCTAATGCTTTTTGGAAGGCTGGTGCCTGACTTTGGAATAATCACCTTTAGAGAAAAATAAGTTTCTTAAAATGTTAACAGGCCTCCGGGCCAGAAGATGATGTCAATCACCTGAACTTTTGCATATGATAAGTTTGAAAGCCTGGCTTAGATTAGAACCAGGAACTGCTGTCCTTGCATGACTCCACCCCTTCCCCCATTATCCTCTATGCATACCTTAAGGTATAAAAACTACTTTGGAAAATAAAGTGCGGGCCTTGTTCACTGAAACTTGGTCTCCCCATGTCACTATCTCTCCCAAATTCCAGCTGAGCGTCCATCTGGAGCGCGGATGTCCTCTGCGAGCATTTATTTGCCTGGGCTTCTAAGACCCACTCGAGAAGGTGTCTAAGGTGGGGCACCTTCCGCTATTCGAGAGGGCGCCTGCGGCCTCCGTGGTCAGAGCTAACCTGGTGTCACGGGTTATATTGGTTTTCCGCGTAAACCAAGCCACTCAGCTTCTTTTCTCCACTGAATTTTCCTACTGAGTTATCCTTATTTCAGCCGCTTTTCTCCACTGAATTTCCTCACTGAGCTATCCTCATTCTATTACTCTTTGCATCCTTAATTAAAGTGTAATTAAGTAGTTATTCCCTGACCCTCGCCTAGCCGTCTCTCCTTCGAATACCCTGGATCAGCCGGGGCTGGTCCCCGGCAGTGGATCACAACAAACTGTGGAAAATTCTTTAAGAGATGGAAATACCAGACCACCTGATCTGCCTCCTGAGAAACCTATATGCAGGTCAGGAAGCAACAGTTAGAACTTGACATGGAACAACAGACTGGTTCCAGATAGGAAAAGGAGTATGTCAAGGCTGTATATTGACACCCTGCTTACTTAACTTATATGCAGAGTACATCATGAGAAACTGTGGGCTGGAAGAAGCACAAGCTGGAATCAAGATTGCCAGGAGAAATATCAATAGCCTCAGATATGCAGATGACACCACCCTTATGGCAGAAAGTGAAGAAGAACTAAAGAGCCTCTTGATGAAAGTGAAAGAGGAGAGCAAAAAATGTTGGCTTAAAGCTCAACATTCAGAAAACTAAGATCATGGCATCCGGTCCCTTCACTTCATGACAAATAGATGGGGATACAGTGGAAACAGTGGCTGACTTATTTTCGGGGGGGGCTCCAAAATCACTGCAGATGGTGATTGCAGCCATGAAATTAAAAGACACTTACTCCTTGGAAGGAAGCTTATGACCAACCTTAACAGCGTATTGAAAAGCAGAGACATTACTTTGCCAACAAAGGTCCATCTAGTCAAGGCTATGGCTTTTCCAGTGATCATGTATGGATGTGAGAGTTGGACTATAAAGAAAGCTGAGCACCAAAGAATTGATGCTTTTGAACTGTGGTGTTGGAGAAGACTCTTGAGAGTCCCTTGGACTGCAAGGAGATCCAACCAATCCATCCTAAAGGAGATCAGTCCTGGGTGTTCATTGGAAGGACTGATGCTGAAGCTGGAACTCCAGTACTTTGGCCACCTGATGCGAAGACCTGACTCATTGGAGAAGACCTTGATTCTGGGAAAGATTGAGGGCAGGAGAAGAAGGGGATGACAGAGGATGAGATGTTTAGATGGCATCATTGGCTCAATAGACATGAGTTAGATTAAACTCCACAGTTGGTGATGGACCAGGAGGCCTGGCGTGCTGCAGTCCATGGGGTCGCAAAGAATCGAACATGACTGAGCAACCGGACTGAACTAAATTGGTGTGCCAGCGTAGACCTTTTTCATTGGTTTAAAATTCCTCAGATATTGTATATGTTAAAACACTGAACTGTTATTATATAAATAAACTACTATAAAGCACAATAAATAACACTACATTGAAATGATGAAAATATACTTTTTGTGCATAACTGAAGTGAGTAAGTTGTTTAACTTTAGAGAAATGTCAAGATAGCACTATTATTCTGGCTAAAAAATGTTAGCAGAAAGAATAAGCAATAGAGATAGACTTAAAAAAAAAAAAACCTCCTATTTCTCTGCCATTTAGTTGTGTCTTAAATGGGAGAGAGAGGGCTATAGCAAATATAAGAATGAGTTTCATGGCAATAGGCTTCCATTGTGGTTCAGCTGGTCAAGAATCAACCTGCAATGTGGAAGACCTGGGTTCAATCCTTGGGTTGGGAAGTTCCCCTGGAGAAGGGAAAGGCTACCCACTCCAGTATTCTGGCCTGGAGAATTCCATGGACTGTATAGTTCATGGGGTCGCAAAGAGCTGGACACGGCTGAACAATGTTCCTTTCATGGCAATATGTGAGATTATTAACAGATCAGTGACCTCTTTGACCTAGTTGACAACAATATTTTAAATGACCATCCTGATAAAAGATTTCTTGACTGTGGAAAAGTTAATATAATTTATTTAAGCAAAAAAGTGAAAAGTGGAAGTGTTAGTCACTAAGTCATGTCTGATTCTTTGTGACTCCATAGACTGTAGTCTTCCAGGTTCCTCTGTCCATGGAATTCTCCAGCAAGAATACTGGAGTGGGTTGCCATTTCCTTCTCCAGGGGATCTTCCTGACCCAGGGATCAAACCTGGGTCTCCTGCATTGCAGGCAGATTCTTTACCATATGAGCCACTAAGGAAGCCTCAAGAAAGAGTGTGGCATAGGCAAAAAGTCACTCGGTTCAAGTAGAGAATCCTGTTTTCTGTTACTATTACAGCCATCTGCTGAATGATCAATCTTCCCAATATTCTTACTCAGTCCAATTTTACAATGCTTACTCTAGCAGGAGGATATGCAAGCTTTCTTTTGCCTATGTTTCTATGAATACTTTAATTGGCATTTCCCATAGACCACAGATTAAATATGAGAATAGTTCTTAATTTAGCCTTTGGATTATCATAAATGTGGACCAAATATTTTCATTAGGTAGAGAAGGCCCAGCATAAATGGAAATATAAACAGTCAAAATCTTTATGTATGATAAGCTACAGGACTTAAATAGATCTTTAATATCTTTTGTTATAAATCTCATAAAAACAAAAAGGTTTTCAATCATAGAAATGTAATGAGTTAAAAGGTAACCATGGGAGTTCTTCTCCTACCATGGACAAATAACTGCTAAAAGAACAACTATGCAGCAAATAATAACTATAAATCATGGAAAATATTTAGAAAAAAATTCCCAAAAGCCACAACAGCTACTTGAATGCAACAGAGGGTAAATAAATACAGGCAGAATTGAAGAGAGACTGAGATTGATGATAATAGAGCTTGAGAATTTCACATTTTTATCACATTTAGCCAAATGTCCCACCACCTCACACCCCCAAAGTCTGAACCATGTGGGTTGGCTAAAACTTTGATGGAAAACACAAAGTCACGCTGTCTTGCAAATTAAAGGATAGTGTTCAAGCCACTATGGCCACTAGAAGGTAAAGATGCAAATTCTTGAAAAGAAGATGCCAGAAAAAGAAAGCTCCAATTAGGGCAATAGCTAAACATCTGATCAATCTTTGCACCAGATAAGCACAGGGAATACTCCAAGCAGACAACTCAATCAAAGAATGTAGTTTGTTTTATAAAAGACAAATGCTGTTTAAAAAATTACTCTTTGGCTGAGCCTAACTTACTTCACTCTTATTCACTCTTGAGTATATTGTCACCCTGCTCATTTAACTTATATGCAGAGCACAATGAGAAAGGCTGGACTGTATGAAGCACAAGCTGGAATCAAGATTGCTGGGAGAAATATCAATAACCTCAGATATGCAGATGACACCACCCTTATGGCAGAAAGCGAAGAAGAACTAAAGGGCCTCTTCAAAGTGAAAAGGAGAGTGAAAAAGTTGGATTCAAACTCAATATTCAAAAACCTAAGATCATGGCATCTGGTCTCATTACTTCATGGCAAATAGATGGGTAAACAGTTGAAAGTGACAGACTTTATTTTTTGGGACTCCAAAATCACTGCAGATGGTGATTGTAGCCATGAAATTAAAAGACGCTTACTCCTTGGAAGGAAAGTTATGACCAACCTGGACAGCTTATTGAAAAGCAGAGACATTACTTTGCCAACAAAGGTCCATCTAGTCTAAGCTATGGTTTTTCCAGTAGTCATGTATGGATATGAGAGTTGGACTATAAAGAAAGCTGAGCACTGAAGAATTGATGCTTTTGAACTCTGGTGTTGGAGAAGATGCTTGAGAGTCCCTTGGACAGCAAGGAGATTCAACCCATCAATCCTAAAGGAAATCAATCCTGAATATTCATGGAATGACTGATAATGATTCTGAAGCTCCAATTCTTTGGCCACCTGATGTGAAGAACTGATTCATTGGAAAAGACCTTGATGCTGGGAAAGACTGAAGGCGGGAGGAGAAGGGGACAACAGAGGATGAGATGGTTGGATGGCTTCACCGACTCAGTGGACATGAGTTTGAGTGGACTGTGGGAGTTGGTGATGGAGCGGGAGGCCTGGTGTGCTGCAGTCCATGGGGTCTCAAAGAATTGTACATGACTGAGTGACTGAACTGAACTGAGCTTAATTCATACTTCCTACAACACAGAATTCAAAATGTCCAAGGCAAAATCCACAGTTACATACCATAGAAAGAAGAAAATATGACCCATTTCTTAAGAGAAAAATAAACAAAAAACAATGCAATAGAGACCAATGCCAGATGAAAAAAAATTAGGTTTATAGAGAAAACATTTTAAAATACAAATTAAAACTGCTCAAGAAGGATGAACTGATATATTAGAAGAGAAATGGAGAGATGGAAAGATATGCAATACACAGGTATGGCAAAAATGTTAACTGTAGAATTAAGAACAAGTACTTGTCAAAATCTTTCACATTTCTATGTCTTTAATTTTTTTCATAACATAAAGATGAAAATGAATAAATGCTTTATAAAAATAAAAAGTACTATAAGACTGAAGAGAAATGGTATTTAAGTATTACTTAAAGTGTATTTTACAAAATTTGCCGTATGCATATAAATGTCTCTGCTCAATTGGCCTAGTCAATTCTATGGGATAATGTTGAGCAGGAAATATAGGTAAAATAACTAAACGTACACTTCTATGTGAAAACTGAGTAGAAAAAAAGAAGAGCTTAGTGGCTGAGTGAATGTGAATAAGCTTTGATGGCTAAAAAAATTATTTTTACACAGTAGTTAGTCTTTTCCCTACTAACATTATTCAAGTCATTTTTTTCTGAGCTTACATTTCTTTAATATAAGACATAGTTAATTTTACATATCTCCTAGGATTATTGTATGAACAAATGAGAGAATCTATTTTGGAAACATAGCAACTTTGAAGTAAACACAAAAAGATATCATTATGGAAAAAATGATACATGACCTATTTCAAGGGGTCTCAAAGCCCAGTAACCTATGTATATTCCTGTCTTATTCCCTTTGATTAGTTATTAGTAATACTAAATTCCTAGTTGCTATGAAGATAAAATAAGATAAAGTCTCTGAGTACAGTTCATACATTTTATAATGTTAGAATAATGTTATTAACTAATGTAACTATTATTTTCTTATTTTATTAAGATTAAGTATTTTGATCAATATTTAACAGAACTTAATAAAAGTACATATATATCATATACTTTAGGGGCATCCCAGGTGGTGATAGTGGTAAAGACCCCACCTGCCAATGCAAGTAGACTTAATAGAGGAGGGTTCGATCCCTGGGTTGGGAAGATTCCCAGGAAGAGGGCATGGCAACCCACTCTAGTATTCTTGCTTGGAGAACTCTATGGACAGAGAAGCATGGCAGGCTGCAGTCCATAGGGTTGCACAGAGTCAGACATGACTGAAACAACTTACCACACATGCACGTAAACATTTTATAATTATGTACATATCAGTTCAGTCGCTCAGTCATGTCCAACTCCCTGCGACCCCATGAATTGCAGCACACCAGGCCTCCCTGTCCATCACCAACTCCTGGAGTTTACCCAAATTCATGTCCATCAAGTGGGTGATGGCATCCAGCCATCTCATCTTCTGTCGTCCCCTTCTCCTCCTGCCCCCAATCTCTCCCAGCATCAGGGTCTTTTCTAGTGAGTCAACTCTTCACATGAGGTGACCAAAGTATTGGAATTTCAGCTTCAACATCAGTCCTTCCAATGAGCACCCAGGACTGATCTCCTTTAGGATGGACTGGTTGGATCTCCTTGCAGTCCAAGGAACTCTCAAAAGTCTTCTCCAACACCACAGTTCAAAAGCATCAATTCTTTGGCACTCAGCTTTCTTCACAGTCCAACTCTCACATCCATACATGACTACTGGAAAAACCGTAGCCTTGACTAGATGGACCATTGTTGGCAAAGTAATGTCTCTGCTTTGTAATATGCTGTCTAAGTTGGTCATAACTTTCCTTCAAAGGAGTAAGTGTCTTTTAATTTCATGGCTACAATCACCATCTGCAGTGATTTTGGAGCCCAAAAAAATAAAGTCTGCCACTGTTTCCCCATCTATCTGCCATGAAGTGATGGGACCAGATGCCATGATCTTAGTTTTCTGAATGTTGAGCTTTAAGCCAACATTTTGTTCTCTTCTTTCACTTTCATCAAGAAGCTTTTTAGTTCCTCTTCACTTTCTGCCATAAGGGTGGTGTCATCTTCATATCTGAGGTTATTGATATTTCTCCCAGCAATCTTGATTCCAGCTTGTGCTTCCTCCAGCCCAGTGTTTCTCATGATGTACTCTGCATATAAGTTAAATAAGCAGGGTGGCTATATACAGCCTTGACGTACTCCTTTTACTATGTGGAAACAGTCTGTTTTTCCATGTCCAGTTCTAACTGTTGCTTCCTGACCTGCATACAGATTTCTCAGGAGACAGGTCAGGTGGTCTGGTATTCCCATCTCTTTCAGAATTTTCCACAGTTTATTGTGATCCACACAGTCAAAGGCTTTGGCATAGTCAATAAAGCAGAAATAGATGTTTTCTGGAACTCTCTTGCTTCTTTGATGATCCAGCAGATGTTGACAATTTGATCTCTGGTTTCTCTGCCTTTACTAAAACCAGCTTGAACACCAGGAAGTTAACAGTTCACATATTGCTGAAGCCTGGCTTGGAGAATTTTGAGCATTAGTTTACTAGCATGTGAGATAAGTGCAATTGTGCAGTAGTTTGAGCACCTTACACTCTTGTGCATGTGAACAGTAGCTTCAATAGGCCAAGGGCAGTTGCATGCGCCAATTTCTAAAGCACACAGAAACGGAGACAGTTGGGCAGTACTGAAATGAAGTGCCCAAGAGGAGCACTGTCTAATATATCGGTTTAACAAATGTTTAATGAAGGCATGCACTCTGGCAGGTTTATCACTATTAGGAACTGGAGACAGAACAATGAACAATGAACAATGGCCAAAAATCACTATCCATATGGAACTTACATTCTAAAGGGTTACATGATTTGCAATGAATCAAACTCAGAAATCAAGACTTAAATAAAAGGCAAGTGAGTAAGATAGGAAACACTGGATGCAAATCAAGAATAAGGGAAAAACCTAAATCACTATATTTAATTGAGTTCACAACTGCTAGAAGGGGTTGTTCCATCCCATGGGTCCTCCTGAAAAGCTCTATGAAGTTCATTCAAAACAATCTGTTAAGAGGATAACAATGAGGAAGACATTTTTTCAAGGGTTCCCATGGCCTGTTGACCATAAGTGTACTCCCCACAGCATTAACTCCCCCACACTACCAAAATGCGCATGTTTACACCAAGGACTTTCCTGTAGCATCCACACTGTGGCCACCGCTACCTGTGGTCTTGAGTATGACATCAGTAAAGAACAAGAAACTAAGTAACTGATTTGAGATACTCTCAGAGTATGTGTGTGTGGAATAAAAGCTATGACAAACCTGCTGCTGTTGCTAAGTCGCTTCAGTCGTGTCCGACTCTGTGCGACCCGATAGACAAACCTAGAGAGCATATTAAAAAGCAGAGGCATTCCTTTACCAAAAAAAGGTCTGTATAGTCAAAGCTATGATTTTTCTAGTAGTCATGTATGGATATTAGAGTTGGACCAGAAAGAAGGCTGAACACTGAACAACTGATGCTTTCAAACTATGGTGTTGGAGAAGTCTTTTGAGAGTCTCTTGGACTGCAAGATCAAACCAGTCAATCCTAAAGGAAATCTTGAATATTCATTGGAAGGACTGATGCTGTAGCTGAAGCTCCATTACTTTGGCCACCTGATGCGAACAGCTGACTCATTTGAAAAGACCCTGATGCTGGGAAAGATAGAGAACAGCAGGAGAAAGGGACAACAGGAGACAAGATGGTTGGATGGCGTCACTGACTCAATGTACAAGAGTTTGAGTAAGCTTCAGGAGATAGTGATGAACAGGGAAGCCTGGAGTGCTGCAATCTAATGGGGTCACAAAGAGACACAATTGAGCAACTGAACAATAACAACAGAGTATGTATAGACTGGCTTCGCAACAGCCATGGCTGGAAGTGAACAAATGAAGACAATTAGATATGAAGTTGTGCATGAGAGTTATATAATACAAATCACTTCTTGCACCATGCTGTTCCACTTGTTTCTTCCCTGAAATCCAATCCAAAACAGAGTGACTATACAGTTGATGGTCTACTGAAATCTCTGCAAAGTCCTAAGGCAAGAAGGCTATAAAAATAAGCTACAGTCAATTAACAATGTAGCCACTGATCCATAGGTCATTTTAATACTGATTAAATATATCTTTCAGCATTATTCTAGATTTATCTCACCTTCAGATACATTTGGCTACTCTGAGACCCAAATTCCTAAAAGGGATGCACTCTTCATTGCATTGCCCTTGTCAGCCTACAGCTGCCGTAACATATATTCAAATTTATAACTAACCCCAAAAGCCTCAAGAAACTTTGACAAGAAATCATATTCTAGGATATTCCTCTTCCATTGTTTAAGAGCAATCCTAGGTCCTCATTTTATTTGGAGTCAATTACAGTTCAGTTTGGCAGTTCGGTTATTTTTTTCTTTGCTTGCTGGTCTGCTGGAAGGAAAAGACCAAAATGAATTGGAAATAGTCTTAATTTTCTAGGAACAAATAGCATTCCCTAAGCAGAAGCACTCTATCCATCACAAAGAATCAGGATGTTTACTGTAACAGAATCTAAAGAAGTGAAGACAGAAAGTACAGATTCTGAAGGTCGATCACTGGGGTACTTCCATCTCTTGGTTCCTGGACTTAACATATTCTAGCACTGGAGATAAAACATTATGTATCAATAGCCATTTTAGCATATTTACCACACTCTGAATATCAGCTCCCAACTTCAATAGATGCGAATCCCTTTAAAGCATGTTAGCTAAGTATTCCATGTTATTCAAAAAAGCTACATGTTATATTAAACCAGCTACTTGCAATTGATGAAATATGTGTTAACACCTGTATATCCCAGGGTCATAAACCCACTGCTTGACAGTTTGCTTTTGTTGCTGCTTTAAAATAGGTATCTAATTGGAAGGCAGTGTTGTGTAGGATACATGTATAAAAGATTAGGCATTTGGTAAACTCGGTTGATCAGAATGGAGGACACACTGTGGGAAAGGAAGACAAACCCAAATCTGAAGTAGTAGTCAGATTTGTATTGCTGCCTCTTCTAGGATGAACAGTGTCTGCTTCAGTTGAAGTCTTAAAAAAAAAATCTCTAGGAAGGGGAGATTTCTCTCTTCTGAGAATAAGCAGAGATCTTTTTTCAACACATGGAAAGTTGAGGGAAAATTAGTGGTCTGAGTTCCACGGAATCATTTATCAAACTGTCTGATCTCAAAATCTTATTCTTCCAATCAAGGTCTTAACTAAGAAGAGGAAATACAAGGGAAAAAAAATGACACTTTAAAGGCTGTGGATTTATCTCTTTTGCAATTTTACCTCCCTTATACATAGATCCTGACTTGATTTTCAACAGATTCTGTCTTGAGACTAGAGGAGATGAACCTTTCCTTAAACTTCCATAGTAACCTTCTACTTTTAAGTTGATGCTTATGAGATTTCACCCATGATGTTATGTTTTCAAAGATCCCAATGCCAGTATCTCCATAGTCTATTAATATGTAATATTTATTGCCTCTATATATCCCAAGAATCACAGTTAAAAATGTAACATAATGCCTCACTTTCTATTTTTCTTTCATCCCAGTCCATCAATGAATGAATGATATAATGGGCTTCCTAGGTAGTGCTAGTAAATAATCCACAAGCCAATGAAGGAGAAACGGGTTTGATCACTGGGTTAGGAAGATATCCTGGAGGAGGAAATGGCAACCCATTCCAGTATTCCTGCCTGAACAATTTCATGGACAGAGAAGCCTGGCGGGCTCCAGTCTATGGGGTCACAGTTATAGTTATAATGTAACATAATGCCTTACTTTCTATTTTTTTCTTCATCCCAATCCATCAAAGGTGAGAATACTAGGAATTGAAAAGTCAGTGTACATTCTAGGGTTTTTCAACATTTCACTTAACCCCAGGAAGTTTCTTATTGCCATATATCTGATTAGTGATTCACCTCATCCTCTGTTATCCCCTTCTCCTCCTGCCCTCAATCTTTCCCAGCATCAAGGTCTTTTCCAATAAGTCAGCTCTTTGCACCAGGTGGCCAAAGTATTGGAGCTTCAGCTTCAGCATCAGTCCTTCCAATGAATATTCAGGGTTGATTTCCTTTAGGATTGACTGGTTTACTCTCCTTGAAGTCCAAGGACTCTCAAGAGTCTTCTCCAGTACCATTATTTGAAAGCATCAGTTGTTTGGCACTCAGCCTTCTTTGGGCTTCCCTGGTGGCTCAGATGGTAAAGAGTCTGCCTGCAGTGCAGGAGACCCAAGTTCGATCCCTGGGTCAGGAAGAGCCCCTGGAGAAGGAAATGGCAACTCACTCCGGTATTCTTGCCTGGAAAATCGCATGGATGGAGGAACCTGGCAGGCTACAGTCAATGAGGTCGCAAAGAGTTGGACATGACTAAGTGCCTGCACTTTTCACTTTGAGCCTTCTTTATGATCCAATTCACATCCATACACAACTACTGGAAAAACAATAGCTCGGACTATATGGACCTTTGTCAGCAAAATGATGTCTCTGCTGTTTAATATGCTGTCTAGGTTTGTCATAGCTTTCCTTCAAAGGAGCAACTGTCTTCTAATTTCAGGGTTGCAGTTACTGTCTGTAGTGATTTTGGAGCTAAGAAAAAATAACTGGAGCCTCCTTATATTTGCCATGAAGTGATGGGAATGGATGACATGATTTCAGTTTTTTTTAAGGTTGAGTTTCAAGCCAGCTTTCTCACTCTCCTTTTTCACCCTCATCAAGAGATTCTTTAGGGCCTTTGAGGTATGTTTTAAGGAGTTTGGCCCTGAGGCAGAAGAGCCTTTGGAGGATTTTGCAAGGAGATTGTCATGTCTTGACTTTTTAAAATTATAATAGCCTTGCCAGCTGTCTAGAGAACAGACTATATAAGGGGAAAGAGCTGAAGCATGAAAATACATTGAGGCTATCACAGCAATCTAGTGAGATAAGATAAGCTCTTGATCCAAAATGGTAGTGGTGGAGAGAGTAAGAAGTTATCAATAATGAATATATTTGGAAGGTAGACACAGAATCATTTGTTGAGAGATTTTATGTGGGATCTAAGATCACAGACTTGAACAATTCAACGGACTGACATGGGAAAGAAGTTGTATAACATTTATTGTTTTTAATTTACCCCCTGCACAACTAATATTATCATCATGGAGATGAGGAAACAGGTTGAAGAGAAGTTAAGTGTAATATACAAGGGAACCAATACTGAAGAACTGATATTTGAAAATATGCCTACTGGTCTCCAAGTCAAATGTTTTGCTGTCTTATACCACACTTTCTTTTCAAAAAGCATTTCTGGAAATGTGACAGGAATGACTATTCTGAGTCATATACCATTGAATTAGAGCACTTCATAAAGCACTTCACTTTTTCTGCTAAACCACAAGATTTTGGAAGAAATGAAATTTCAAAGTATAGATTAAGTGACCTCAATCTTAGCAGTAGTAGGAAGACTTTAAATTATTTTGAAGTTACAAAAATTGAAGCATGAAACCCTAAGACTTGTGTATGAAATCACCATCTTCACAATCCAAATTATCCAAACCAGTGAGCATCTCCATGGCTATTAGAATCTTCAAGAAGCTGTGTGATTGTCAAGTCCTTAATACCAGTAGTCATACTCTTTTATCAACATAAGAAAACGCCTCATGCTTCATACTTCAACCAATAGATGTTATCCTTTAGTGAAAAATAACACCTAAATGAGCAATCATCTTGAAGGAAAAGAGATGTACTCTGGGAATACCAGGTACTTAATTTGTTGGTTTGGCAGGAGGGTAGGAAAGAAGTAATTCTATTTCTGGAAAATAAAATGTCTAAAGGTTGTACTCTTTTACTCGTGAAATTCATCTAGGCATAGTGCCCCCACTAATCTCCCAAGGAACTCTAACCTTTGGTCAGTATCCCTAAGGATGAAGAATTACAGGAAGAACTGTCTAGCTCCACCACACTGAAAATCTATTGAAATGAAAAATGGTAAATGCCTTTACCCTGGGTTTATAATTTTCAATTATTTTAAGAATTCCACAGAGTGAATGTCCAGTAGGAAAAGACTGTAAATATGAAAAGAAATAATGACTAATATCAAATGTCTTGAAATAACATCACTAAAATTGAATCCTTGAGGAATTGAAAGAGCACTTTGATTACTGCATTTTAAGTAGAACATTTGTACCTCAATTATTAGTAATTGATTTAGAGATTTAATTCCACTGATACATTAAAACTGAGCAAATGTCTCAGTCTACTAAAATTAATTCTGTGGTGTTAAATATTTGTTAAGATAAAAACTTAATTCCAATGCATGCTGAAAATTCCAATTTTTGGTAGAATTCTGAGTCTAAATTTATAACATCATCACTCAGACTCACCTATAATTGTGAAAAAGGAAAATATTGATTATATTAAAATAGGACTAAATATATAAGCTCCTGTAATTGGGCAAAATTTGGAAACTTTCAAGCCTATGAATTTAATATGCATTTCCTATATATTATACATAAAGAATTTATGACTCAACATAAAGCTATCAAATATCAAAGTATTTTATTATAATGACTCTAGAGTAAAAAGTATTTAATAAATATTTTTCTTCAACAAAATGTGCATAATGTATTAACAAAGTACTCTTTAAATATACATATAAAAAACAGAACCATCTTTAAATATCTGAGAGTTTTAAGTAATTACACAAGTTATTAAAACTTCAGGATTAAATCAGCACCTGCCATTAAGGAGATGTATGTACAATGCTAAAAGGTTTCAGGGAAGATTCTACTCCCAGCTATGATAAGGACAGGAACCAATCTGAAGCTAATGATTTGGTATACAGTGACTAGATACAAATTAAGTTATTAAGTAAAATATAAAGTAAAATCTTGGCAATACAAAATTCTTCATTAATAACGGACTCACTTGAGACACTGAGGTGAAAGCATTGTTAAATCCACTATACATTTCCTTTCCTTCCTAAAATGAGTCCAAATAACATGAGATAGCTTTTACTTTATGATTCAATATCTTCATTATAGTTGTTAGTTATTCTTGTACACTCCATCTGAGTTTATATAATGGTTCAGCTGGAAATGGTATTGTACATGGGGTTAAAAGTGTAGTAACTATAATGGAAACTGGAACTCGATTCCTTATGGAAAGATATCAATCTTTTCTTTTTTTTTTTTTCCTTTTTTATCCTGGAATATTTATTATTATTTTTATTTTATTTTATTTTTTTTTAACTTTTATTTTTTTATTTTTTTTTAAATTTTATTTTATTTTCAATCTTTTCTTAAATCTTTTTTTAATTTTTTCTTGGTAAATTTTGTCTTCACAATGTTTCTTGCAAGGATGAATACTTGCACAAATTCCTAAATTTCACAGCACAGTTTTGTGTGAGTATGTGTGTGTGTGTGTGTGTGTGTGTGTGTATTCACAGGTTTAGGTAGAGAATCAAAGGCCAAAGCGGTTTCTCCTCAAATGACTTTCTCCAATATTCTTGAACTCTGTAGCATCATTTAAAAACAACATCTGATTTATACACCAATACACAGAAAACAAACCTGAACTTATCATTTTAGATCATTTGAAACATACTTGACTTTGTTATGAAGAAGTGGTAATACCATTTTGAGAATCTGTGGTAAAATTTCTTAAGGAAACCTTGATCCAATGTCTATATATTTCATCATCCAAGGAAAACATTTTTGTATGCCTGACACTAGGTAATACTCATTCCTTGGTTTTGACTTTTAACATAACTTCAGAAATAAAAGGTTTCTTCAGAGTGGAGATAATCATTCTCCTGTCTCAAGAGTCACAGAAACTGAAGGAGAATTCAGGGGAAGGCTGAACAGATACAAGACTGCTGCCCTGATACTATCAGGATTAGCCACCAGATTGGAGACAACACATGCCCACTAGAAAATGCCTATTGCTTCACTTCTCACCTCCATACGTAGCACAGAATTATCTGTTATGGTCTACCCTAACTGGAAATACTTAGAGAAGGAAATTCTGGGCTATGGATTTCACTCTAGCCAAAGGGACACATCACAAAGCCACCACATTACATACCATTCTCTCAGGCTAAAGTTCAAACTTCTTAGCATATGAGACTTTTTCAAAAAAATCTCTGGCTTCACTTTCTACCCCTGTTGAACCCCTACCAAACTATACCCCATACCAGAGTATCACAGACTTGCCCTGTAAATATTAAATAATGAATATTTTAGGCTCTGTGGGCTGCAGTTTACAATATTGTCTTACACCATCAGACAGTGTAGACTTACAACTATACCCATTTTCCCTATAACATCATATACTTTCAACAAATAAATCTCTCTCTCTATCTCTACAGGTTTTTCTTTCAGAAAAGACATATTTCTCAGTGTTCTGTTCCTATAAAACTATTATTCATTAAATAAAATGTCTTTATTCCTAAGAAAACTCTCCCAATCTAAGTTATAAGGTACTTTCAATTTCTCCCATTCAACTTTGTACATAACTCTATAATAATGCCTTATAATTTTAATTCCTCAGGCCTATCTATATTTTTCATTTAAATATGAGTTCTCTAATATCAGTGTTAACACATCTATATTTTGATTTGCCAGTGGCTAGGACAATGATGGGGGAGCCTGGTGGGCTGCCATCTATGGGGTCGCACAGAATCGGACACAACTGAAGCAACTTAGCAGCAGCAGCAGCAGCAGCAGGACAATGAAAAGCACTGAGTGGGTTCTCATTTGATATAACTTGAATTGTAGCCACATTTGTATCCACTCTGCCTCTCCAAACAAAGGATTTGAGATTACTAACATCAACAATATAAACAATGAAATGACAAAGTAATGTGTAAAAACAAAGCCATGGAAAGCTGGGGACTACTGCATTACTAAAACATGTATCAACATAGTTGCTGTGGTCAGTTTCAAGTTTGAATCTATCCTTTTTGGGAGCAAGAAAAGAAACACAATTTGGTATACTGTTTTGTGTATAAAAGAGAATGAAGCAGAGTACCATTTGCTCATGAAAACATTGACTTCCTTCAAGTAGAATTCTAAACCAGTCTCAAGGAGAGCTTTATATAGGAGATTCTAGTTGAATGACATGGTAAATTCCCTCTCACACTTTTGCAGCAATAATACAATAGTGAATTGAATACAACTAAAATGGAAGTTTGAGCATTTTTTGGCATTGCCTTTCTTTGGGATTGGAATGAAAACTCACCTTTTCCAGTCCTGTGGCCACTGCTGAGTTTTCCAAATTTGCTGGCATATTGAGGGCAGCACTTTCACAGCATCATCTTTCAGGATTTAAAAGAGCTCAACTGGAATCCCGTCACCTCCACTAGCTTTGTTCGCAGTGATGCTTTCTAAGGCCCACTTGATTTCACATTCCAGGATGTCTGGCTCTAGGTGAGTGATCACATCATTGTGATTATCTGGGTCATGGAGATCTTTTTTGTACAGTTCTTCTGTGTATTCTTGCCACCTTTTCTTAATATCTTCTGCTTCTGTTAGGTCCGTACCATTTCTGTCCTTTATCGAGCACATCTCTGCATGAAATGTTCCCTTGGTATCTCTAATTTTCTTGAAGAGATCTCTAGTCTTTCCCATTCTGCTGTTTTCCTCTATTTCTTTACATTGATTGCTGAGGAAGGCTTTCTTATCTCTTCTTGCTATTCTTTGGAACTCTGTATTCAGATTCTTATATCTTTCCTTTTGTCTTTTGCTTTTCACTTCTCTTCTTTTCACAGCTATGGGAAATAGATGGGGAAACAGTGTCAGACTTTATTTTTTCGGGCTCCAAAATCACTGCAGATGGTGATTGCAGCCATGAAATTAAAAGATGCTTACTCCTTGGAAGGAAAGTTATGACCAACCTAGATAGCATATTCAAAAGCAGAGACATTACTTTGCCAACAAAGGTCCATCTAGTCAAGGCTATGGTTTTTCCAGTAGTCATGTATGGATGTGAGAGTTGGACTGTGAAGAAAGTTGAGTGCCGAAGAATTGATGCTTTTGAACTGTGGTGTTGGAGAAGACTCTTGAGAGTCCCTTGGACTGCAAGGAGATCCAACCAGTCCATTCTAAAGGAGATCAGTCCTGGGTGTTCTTTGGAAGGACTGATGCTAAAGCTGAAACTCCAGTACTTTGGTCACCTCATGTGAAGAGTTGACTCATTGGAAAAGACTCTGATGCTAGGAGGGATTGAGTGCAGGAGGAGAAGGGGACGACAGAGGATGAGATGGCTGGATGGCGTCACCGACTCGATGGACATGAGTTTGAGTGAACTCCAGGAGTTGGTGATGGACAGGGAGGCCTGGAGTGCTGCAATTCATGGGGTGGCAAAGAGTTGGACATGACTGAGCAACTGAACTGAACTGAACTGAAAATGGAAGTTTAAAGAGCATGATAGCCTACAGATGGAATCTGGTATCTTGGTATCTTAAATAATCTTTCTGATACTGTTTTGGTGTGATTGTCTTACCCAGAGAAAGATATAGCAGCTAGACAACTATAGTCATTATCTGCAGTAGCACAAACTGGTTGGTTGAGTTTGACAACCCAAGGAAAGAAGACATACAAGCTCCTTTGAAGCAGAAAAGAGGAAAAAACTACAAAAGAGGAATCCCCTTTAATCCCTGTCTATAAGAATAAGGCATAACAAAAAAACTGGTACATTTTGCCAAATTATTAATCCATTATCACTTCTTTGTGGAGAATTGAGTAAGAAGAAAAGGTAAAGAAAACTGACTAATATTGTTAAATATTCTTGCTTCAATACTGAGCAGCAGTGGATGTTTTCTTGAGGAAAACAAAAGGACAAAATAATATAGGTCCACTCAACAGCTGTTGCTACAGAAAAGAATATCCAAGAGCATAAAATTACAGTTATAGTGAAAGAAACTTTGCTTTGGAGCCAAGTTAATATGGTTGGTAATGTAGCCTGTCAGTGGTCATACTGGTGCAAGAACCAGAGATTAAATTTCATATGTCTAAGATTTTAAAGGGGCTTCTCTAGTGGCTCAGACAGTAAAGAATCTGACTGCAGTGTGGGAGATCCAGGTTCAATCTCTGGCTCGGGAAGATGCCCTGGAGAATGGAATGGGTACTCATTCCAGTATTCTTGCTTGAAGAATTCCGTGAACAGAGGACCCTGGCAGGCTACCGTCCATGCGGTCGGGGTCAGGGTCGCAAAGAGTCGGACACAACTGAGCAATTGACATTTTCACTTTTTCAAGAGTATTAAGTTTCATAGGTCTAAAAATTCTTTCCTAAATATGACTTTTCTCTTTTAGAGTTTGGATAGAAACCAGGGAAGAGACCATTTCCTGTCATGTTTTCATGAAACAGAAAAACCGATACTCCATATCACTTCTATATTTCAGAATTAATAGTTCAATGGAGAACTTTAAAATGAATGAACAGTAGGTGACTATTATTTACCACATCTCTTCTATGTCTGTCCCTTCACAACACTGTCTCTTCTCTGCTGCAAGCACAGCCTCTGCTGGTGGCCTCCAGCAGCTTCTAATCAACGCTGAGGCTAAGGCAGCTTCCCTTGATGTTATTAACGGCCTCACATCTCTTCAGCTCCACTTTCATGCTTGTCTATCCTGCCTGGGTCATGTTTCCCACTCTTTCTGGTTTACAGGTAAAATAGTTGGGCTTTTTACACTCTGAAAGAGAAAGCGCATTTCCTTTTATTCTATCATCAGATCTACCAGACATATATAAAATCTTCCTAACTAAACTCAATTATCTCTCTGTGTTAAGGGTAATTGTTGGGGTGATATTAAGGGTGGAGATGACCTCATATACTAAGTGCCAGACTTCAGATAGCTGAGATTTAAATATCTATGCTTCTATATGGGATTTCCAAACCCACATAGATGGTGAAGATTCCACCTGAAATGCAAGTGACACAAGAAATGTGGGTTCAATCCCTGGATCGGGAAGATCCCCTGGAGGAAGAAATGGCAACCCACTTCAATATTCTTGGCTGGAGAACCCCACGGACAGAGGAGCCTGCTGGGTTGGGGTCGGGGTACAGTCTATGAGGTTGCAAAGAATCACACATGACCGAGGGATTGAGCACACAGCACACACAGGCTTCTATATTAAATCCTGTGGCATCTGAAGATTTCAGTGATTTAGTTTGAACATATTTTTCTGGCTTTCTTGTAATAAGTCCCTCTGTGAAATCTCTGCTTCAGTCAACATATATTATCTGTTGCTTCTTACACACATCTGGAGGGCTTCATTGCTTGGGCCTTTCCTCAGTTGTTCTCTCTGCCTTATAAACCTTCTTCCACTTGTGGAATTCTGGTTGGTATTTTAAAATCTAGTTTTTCCAACTTCATCTTTAAAGCTTTACCTTATCCAAACTTTTTCTTTCTGTTTGACCTGGTGTGACCATAGAAGGATTCATAGAAATGGAACAACAAATAAGAATGAGGTAATAAATGTTATCTCTATTCTTGGTTCAACTAATTATATAAGGTTAAATAAAACTCTTAGTGTCTATAATTAATAATAATTATCCAGCTTATCATCCAGTTCTATTTTGAGCTTCAGTAGACTTAATATGCTTGAATTTATAACATGAAAATAAGCATCTTGGAAAATTTTAGTGTTTTAGAAATAAAATTTGTTTTATAATTAAAATTTGCTTAAATTCATTGTTATGATTTCTTGTCTTCCTCGCATAAAAACAGGGACAAATGCGGTACCCACCTCCTAGTGGTAAATGAAATGTTATGTGAAATGCTGATCACAGGACCTGGCATGTAGGAAGAGCCCAGTGCTTATCACAGTGGTTTTCTCTGCTTTTTGATTCACATTTCCCCATGATTTACTTATATCCAGGTTTTTTCAGCCTTTTTTAGTCTATGTGTTTGAGTCCGAATAGTTTCTATCACTATGTCTTCAAATGCATCAATCTTTTTTATGCTATGCCTAATGTGCATTAGTCCCCATCCAGTGTATTTTTAATTTTAGGTATTTTAGTTTTTCATCTTTAGAGTTTCCATTTGACTCCATTTCTCTCATTTTATTCATGTGTTTCTTCTCATTCTAGACCATGTGGAACATATTCATATATGCTTTAACTGTCTGCTATTTCTTATCACAGTTGTTTTACAGAAAATTATACTAAGAATTATTTTCCAGTGGTCATGTATGGATGTGAGAGTTGGACTGTGAAGAAAGCTGAGTGCCGAAGAATTGATGCTTTTGAACTGTGGTGTTGGAGAAGACTCTTGAGAGTCCCTTGGACTGCAAGGAGATCCAACTAGTCCATTCTGAAGGAGATCAGCCCTGGGATTTCTTTGGAAGGAATGATGCTAAAGCTGAAGCTCCAGTACTTTGGCCACCTCATGCGAAGAGTTGACTCATTGGAAAAGATTCTGATGCTGGGAGGGATTGGGGGCAGGAGGAGAAGGGGATGACAGAGGATGAGATGGCTAGATGGCATTACTGACTCAATGGATGTGAGTCTGAGTGAACTCCGGGAGTTGGTGATGGACAGGGAGGCCTGGAGTGCTGCAATTCATGAGGTTGCAAAGAGTCGGACACGACTGAGCGATTGAACTGAACTGAACTGATTTGTGATATGAATATTCTAAATTAAATAATTGATGATGAAATGACTAGTGGAATGTCTGAATGATTGATTTGGCATGATCTTACCCTTCATTAACCTGAGTTCCTTTCTTTAAATTCCTGTTGCAGAAACAAATATAAGACCACCTGAAACAAACTACAGTATACAGAAGAAGCTAGAGAAGTCACATGTTTGGAAGTGACTCAAAAAATAAAATAACCGGATAGATGTTAAAGTTTACCAGTTCACAAAGTACCTTATGTGCCCTATTTCATTAGTGTCCTAAGGGGAAATAGGAGAGGTGCTGATTTTCTGGAGGTAAGAAATTAAACTTGGGATAAGTTTAATTTTTCTACGGACTGTCATTACAAATTAAATTTGAGTATGTGGTTTTTGAGGTTTTGAGGTTACATATATCACTTATGAGTCTGCTAAAATGAATGGTGAACAAAAGCAAATCCAAAAATGGTGCTGACCATACTGTTTCTATTCTAGTTTATAATTTATTAGTATTTTTGTTTCTGGTTAAATTCTCTAGATTACAGCCTTATACACTGTCAAATTCCAACCACAACTCTATTTATCTTTCAAAACCTCAAACATCAAAACATATAAATAAAATCTAATGAATAAAGAACATTTAGAAATGGCATCGGAATACTACAAATTGTACTCACTATACATAGTGAAATACACCACCACCATATTTAAATATGCTTCAATATCAAAGTAGATTACAGCAATAAAGACAGGTGACCACATATTCAAAGGTGCTACTATAAAATCAAAACATAAGATTTAAACCTAATGTTTTTTAACTAGTAATTTATTATGGGTTAGGAAACCAGCTAATCAAACTTGTTAGAAAGACATAAAATTAAGGACTTTTTGTGAATGGATTTAGGAATATCCATTTGGTTGTTTGGTTGGTTGTTACAAAATTTGCATTAGTGTTTTGCTTTTTAATGCTATGTTTTCTTTTTCACCTTTCATCCCTTCACTCATTTTTTTCTCACTTCTCCACTTGCATCTCTGATAACCTTCAATTCATTCTCTGTATCTTTAAACTTGATTTTTTTTTTCTATTTTTCTTTTAGACTCCACATATAGGAATCATAAGATATTTCTTTTCCCATCTGACTTATCTAACTCGCTTCACTTAGCATAATGTTCTCAAAGTCCATCCATGTTGTCACAAATGGCAAAATTTCACTATTTTTATGGCTAAATAATATTCCATTTTATAAATACTACAATTTTTTATCTGCTTTTCCATCAACAGACACTTAGGTTTTTTCCATATCTTAGCCATTATAAATAATGCTGTATCAAACATGCAGGTGCATATATCTTTTTGAGTATTTTTATTTTCTTTGGACAAACACATAGAAATGGAGTTTTTGGTTCATATAGTAGTTCTATTTTTAATTTTTGAGAGACTTCCATAATGTTTTCCACACTGGCTGCACCAATTTACCTTCCTGCCAACAGTGCAAAAACCAAAAGAAATTCCTTTTCATCATATCTTCATCAACACTTGTTATTTCCTATCTTTTTGATAATTGCCCCTCTGACATGTTTGAAGTAATATCTCATTGTGGTTTTGATTTGCATTTCCCTGATGATTAATGATGTTGAGTATCTTCTCATGTGCCTGTTGGCAAACTGGATATCTTTTGAAAATGTCTGTTCGGATCTTCTGCTTATTCAATTTACATCTTCTGTCTATTCAATCTTCAGATTGTCTTTCTTTTTCTCTTTTTGCCATTGATTTGTATGAGTTCTTTATATATTTTCTCCCATTCAGTAGGCTGTCTTTTCATTTTGTTGATGATTTCTTTTGCTGTTCAAAAGATTTTTAGTATGAGGTAGTTCCACTTATTTATTTTTGCCTTTGATACTTTTGCTTTAATGTCAGATTCAAGAAATCATCAGCAAGATCCATGTCAAGGAGATTGCCTTTGTTTTCTTTCCTAATTTTCATGGTTTTATGTGTTACATTCTTTAGTCCATTTTAGTTATTGTCACACATCATGCAAGACAGTGGTAAGGTTTTATTCTTTTGCATGTGGCTCTCTGATTTTCCCAAACACCATTTATTGAAAAGACTGTCATTTCTCAATTGTTTATTACTGTTTCTTTTGTCACATATAATTGAACATATATGTATGAGTTTATTTCTGGGCTCTGTTCTATTCCACTGTCTATTTTTAATGCCTATGCCATATTGTTTTAATTACTGTAACTTTGTAATTACTTTGAAATCAGGGAGCATGATGGCTTCAGTTTTGTTCTTTTTCAAGATCGTTTTGATACTTTTAGGGATTTGAGGGGTTCTATAAAATCTATGAGCAAGAAATATCTTTCAATTTATTTGTGTTTTCTTCCATTTTATTCTAATTGAAACAATTATAAATTATATTTTTCTTTATTTTTCTTTCTGATACGCCTAATAATTTTGATACAATACAAATATAAGTACATTATGTTAGATATATACTATTTTACTGTTATATATATGCTATATAAACATATAAAATATGTAGATAGTAATAAAAAGTTAACCTGCCAGAAATATTACACTGACATATTAGACTATTAGACTGACATATTGGACTAGATGGACCTTTGTTGGCAAAGTAATGTCTCTGCTTTTTAATATGCTATCTAGGTTGGTCATAACTTTCCTTCCAAGAAGTAAGCATCTTTTAATTTCATGGCTGCAATCACCATCTGCTGTGATTTTGGAGCCCAGAAAAATAAAGTCAGCCACTGTTTCCACTGTTTCCCCAACTATTTGTGATGGGACCGAATACCATGATCTTTGTTTTCTGAATGTTGAGCTTTACCAACTTTTTCATTCTCCTCTTTCACTTTCATCAAGAGGCCCTTTAGTTCTTCTTCACTTTCTGCCATAAGGGTGGTGTCATCTGCATATCTGAGGTTACTGATATATCTCCTGGCAATCTTGACTCCAGCTTGTGCTTCATCCAGCCCAGTGTTTCTCATGGTGTGCTCTGAATATAAGTTAAATAAGCAGGTGACAGTATACAGCCTTGACATACTCCTTTTCCTATTTGGAACCAGTCTGTTGTTCCATGTCCAGTTCCAACTGATGCTTCCTGACCTGCATATAGGTTTCTCAAGAGGCAGGTCAGGTGGTCTCATATTCCCATCTCTTTCAGAATTTTCCATAGTTTATTGTGATCCACACAGTCAAAGGCTTTAGCATAGTCAATAAAGCAGAAATAGATGTTTTTCTGAAATTCTCTTGCTTTTTCGATGATCCAGCAGATGTTGGCAATTTGATCTCTGGTTCCTCTGCCTTTTCTAAAGCCAGTTTGAACATCTGGAAGTTCACAGTTCACATATTGCTGAAGCCTGGCTTGGAGAATTTTGAGCATTACTTTACTAGTGTGTGAGATGAGTGCAATTGTGCAGTAGTTTGAGCATTCTTTGGCATTGCCCTTCTGTGGTATTGGAATGAAAACTGACCTTTTCCAGTCCTGTGGCCACTGCTGAGTTTTCCAAATTTGCCATTATATTGAATCTCTGCTGCTGCTGTTAAGTCACTTCAGTCGTGTCCAACTCTGTGCCATCCTATAGACGGCAGCCCACCAGATTCTGCCGACCTTGGGATTCTCCCAGCAAGAGTACTGGAGTGGGTTGCCATTTCCTTCTCCAATGCATAAAAGTGAAAAGTCAAAATGAAGTTGCTCAGTCGTGTCCAACTCTTAGCGACCCCATGGACTGCAGCCTAGCAGGCTCCTCCATCCATGGGGTTTTCTAGGCAAGAATACTGGAGTGGGTTGCCATTGCCTTCTCCGTCATTGAGTCTCTAGTTTAGTCAAATCACACTAAAGCGCTACAACTGCTAAAAAATAGGCAGTCCCTCATTTTGCTGGTGGGAGCCTAAATCAATAAAATATGTGTTTGCAAAGCAATATGTTTTTTAAAACTCTGAACATGTTTATATCTTTGGCATATTAAATGTACCATAGTCGTTTATTCTAAAATACCATAAGATATGCTAAAAATGTTTCTGCCCAATATTTTGTTAAAATATTATTTGTACTAGTGGCAAATTAAAAATAGACTAAATAGTCAATAAAAGAGTTACTATGAGGTAAGCTGTATATATCTAGTAATCAGTTCAGTTCAGTTCAGTCGCTCAGTTGTGTCCAACTCTTTGCTACTCCATGGACTGCAGCATGCCAGGCTTCCCTGTACATCATCAACTCCAGGAGCTTAGCCAAACTCACATCCATTGAGTTGGTGATGCCATCCAACCTTCTTATCCTCTGTCATCCCCTTCTCCTACCTTCAATCTTTCCCAGCATCAGGGTCTTTTCCAGTGAGTCAGTTCTTTGCATCAGGTGACCAAAGTATTGGAGTTTCAGCCTCAGCATCAGTCCTTCCAATGTATATTCAGGACTAATTTCCTTTAGGATGGACTGGTTTCCAGTAATACATTTACCAAAAACATGAAAAAACATTTTTAAAAGATTTTAGAAGTTATTTCCATACAGGTAACATGATATAATGTACATGGCACCTCCACACTTAGGCTGTGAAGTGGAAACCTAATCTCAGTTTACTACTAGTTAGCTTGATGATGTTGTGCGGGTGAGTTACTTAACTTCTCCATATCTCCGGTTCCATATCTGTAAAATGATGAAAGTGAATGTGTTAGCTGCTTAGTTGCATCCAACTCTTTTGCAACCCCATGGACTATTACCTGCCAGGCTCCTCTGTCCATGGGGGTCTACAGGCAGGAATACTGGATGGATAGCCATTCCTTTCTCAACGAGATCTTCCCAACCCAGGGACTGAACCCATTTCTTTTCCATTGCAGGCAGGTTCTTTACTGTTTGAACCATCAGGGAAGCCCAGAAAGTAAGGATGATCATATGATTTACCTCACTGAGTCATTGTGAGCAATGAATGAAATATTGCATATAAAGTGACTATAGCATACCTCACACAGAAATCCATCATAAATGTTAGCTCTTACTACGACTTGTATAAAATTACAATACCTAAATGTGTGTGATGTGAAAAAACACTTAGAGGCAAGTATTATAAATTGCACCCAAATGTTAAAGGTTGTAATTTTTTAATGGCGTGTAAGGTGTTTTCAGTCTTGATATGATCACTAGCTTTTCTACACTTTTCTACATTCACTGATTTTTCACTGAGAAAAAGTAATGTTTAATTATCATATAAGATTAAATTTTAAAATGTCTGAAAATTTTTGTAGAGAATCTCTACTTATAAATAAGCATCTCTGTGTCAAGAGGAAAATGTTAACTTTGTTGTTCAATCACAAGTTCAAGCTATAGATTATACCAATTAGTTTGTCATTAAATGCTAGTATACTTCCAAGAGAAATCACAGAGACATAATTTAACACCCTCAGATGCTCTTAATTAGTTCAATAGCTCACTTATTCTCTTGATTAAAAATAAATGTCTATATGGCTAGTCATATAATATTCTACTCGCCATTATTCAAAGACTACATTTCAAAACTAATCAATATTAATGGAGGATGAATTCAAGTACAGAATGACTTGTAATTTTGACTAAGTCTATATTATAACATGTCCTTTGCTATTCTGTTTGTCAATGGGTTTCTTCTTTCTTGGTCTTTGTCATTTCATATCTATTTCTAATGTCATTTGTGAGTCTTAACTTAAACTGTAACTAGGGTTTCCAGCTTAATTTGCCCAAGGCAAAACTGTTCACTGCAATTATGCTAGACACCATCAATAAGTAATCATTGTAATTTTAGCATCAATGGCAAATTTAATAGGCATGAGCAAAAAGGTTTATAATAGTACTTAATTTTCAGAATGCTGAGTTGTAAAAAAGTGGTTTCATAGAGAGAAAGCAATAGTATATATTATATGAGGTAGGTTATATTCTTTTTATTTTAACACTTGCTCACTTTATGTGATAGTAACAGGATTCAATTATATAATGATTCTCAGGTCTACCCTAAAGCACACACACAGAAAACAAAATATAATGCTCCTAAAAATTTGAATTTGTGGAAGTCATAAGATTCTAGAAATGATCCTGATATTGCTAAAGCCTGCCCAATGTCATGAGATGCACTCACTTCCATAGGCCTGCAGTCTCTTTAAGTAAATTACAATTCCTAATGTATTAAATAACTCCACTCACCTGACAGAACATCTGGCTTTCAACCAAGAGTATTTTTCCTCCAGGGGAATTGTGGCATAATCTGAGGCCATATGTGATTGTCACTACTGGAAAGTTACTACTTGCATTTAGGAGTTAAAGACCAGGGATGCTGCTAAATATCCTACAATGCATGGGAAAGCTCCAGATTATAAAGAATTAACTGGCCTCAAATGCCAATAGTGTTGAGTTTGAGAAACTCTGTATTATGGAACTGGAAGCCCTAGTTTATGCTACCTTAGCACCTAGCACTTCTGAATTATATTTATCACAGTCTTGTTTCTCCCACCAGGGTTCTGAGACAGAAAGAGAGAACATTAAAGCAAAAGAGCAAGAAGAAAGCCAGAGTATATTTGGAACTTGGTTTCTAGAGCAATACCCCATCACTTGTACCATTTTCTATTAATTAGAAGCAAGTTTCTAGACCCAGCCCATAGGAATGAGAAGGGGATCACACAAGGTTGTGAACATCACCAAGATCATTAGGGCCCATTTCATAGACTGTCTAAGACAGTTTTTTCTTTCTCCTTTAATGATTCAATCCCTTCCTCAAACAAAATACATTCACTTTCCATAAATCCCCAAATCTCATCCTATAATAGCATCAGTTCAAAGTCATCAGTTTGGGCTCTTCCCTGATAGCTCAGTTGGTAAAGAATCTGCCTGCAATACAGGAGACCCCTGTTTGATTCCTGGGTTGGGAAGATCTGCTGGAGAAGGGATATGATACCCACTCCATTACTTTTGGGCCTCCCTGTGGCTTAGCTGGTAAAGCATCTGCCTGCAATACAGGAAACCTGGGTTCAATCTCTGGGTTGGGAAGATCCCCTGGAGAAGGGAAAGGCTACCCACTCCAATATTCTGGCCTGGAGAATTCCATGGACTGTATGGTCCATGGGGTTGCAAAGAGTCGGACACAACTGAGAGACTTTCACTCAAAGTCTAACCATATAAATCAGATTCAAGGGTAGATATACCTCCTGAAATGTTATTCTTAAACTCTAAGGTGCCACACCATTGGGAAAGGGAACACATGGAAGCTAGTGAATGGTTTCTCCTGGATCCTTGCTTTTCTTTCTGATTTTAATCTGAATCCTTTAGATGTAATACATTGTAACTATGAGTATAAAAACTTTTTCTGACTTGTGTGAGCCCTTTTAGTGAATCATCAAGCCTGAATGGTCTTGTGGACATCAACACCCACCCTCAATTCTTTGCTTACAAACATCCTTAGCAGTATCACCCAACTCATTACTCACATTTTCTACCATTCATGCTCATTAAGTAGATACTGTTTAAAGCTTCTGCCATTCCATAACAAGTATGTCCCTACCTCCAATTTCTAAGAATATGTTTCTCATTTCCTTTTACATGCTTACTGGAAAGGCTCTCAACCTCCATATTTTTACTAAGTTGTTTAGTAAAAACAGTTTAGGATTTGTCTAACACTGTGCTAAAAATTCTTCCCCACCTTTACACACTATCAGCTTCCTAAGCTATCCTACACATGTAGATATTTGATAAAGCATCACACTACTTCCAGTACAAAAATCTGTATTAGTTTTATATATATACATGTGGATATACATATATATGGATTTCTCCACAACTTAATGTCTTGAAACAAGAAACATTTTTATCTCCTAGTTTCTGTGGGTCAGGAATCCAGGCATAGTTTAACAATGGTCTTCTAGCTCAGGGTTTCTCACAAAGCTACAGTCTAGGTATCGGCTAACGCTGCAGTCTTCTAAGGGTTTGACTTGTGTGCAAAAATGTGCTTTTAAGTTTCTCATGTTGCTGTTGACAAGCCTCACATCCTCACTGGCTGTAGGTCAAAGACATCAGTCCCTTGCCATAATGACCTCCCACCATAGAACTATCCAAATAGAGCATCTTGTTTCTCCCAAAAAGAGGCTTGATAAAGAGAGAGAGCAGGAGAAAAGGTGGTAGAAAAGAAGAGAAAGAGAGAGAGAAAGAAACAAAGAAGTGGGAAGAAAGAGAGAGCCAGGACAGAAGCCAGAATAATTTTGTAACCTAATCTTAGACTTGATGCCTCATCACATTTGCTACACTCTGTTCATTATTAACAGAAGTCATTAAGCCCAGCCCACATTCAATGGGAGAAAATGACACAAAGGTGTGTATTTCAGGAGTTGTAGATCAATGGGCTGTCTGCAACCTCTAACCAGACCAGGAAAAATGAGAGGAGACACAATTACAGTATCAGGATTGAAAAACTACTATTTTTATACATATAAAATGATAATCAGAGAATATTATGAGGTTTATGCTACTACATTTAACAGCAAATTTCTTAAAAAGACACAAACTTCCAAAGCACTCTGTTTTCTATTGTTGCAATACAAATTACCACAAATTTAGCTTACCATTTATTAGAAATCAGAAATCTAAACAGACTTAGTTGGTCCTCTGATGAGGTACTCAAAAGGCCAAATTCAAGGTATTTGCTTGAGTGAGTGAGTTTTAGTCACTGACCCTTTGTAATCCTACAGATTGTAGCCCACCAGGCTCCTCTGTCCATGGAGGATTCTCCAGGCAAGAATACTGGAGTGGGCTGCCAGGTAGAGCTCTCACATGGAAGTTCCAGGGAAGAATGTACTTTGAAGTTCATTCCTACTGTTAGCACAATATATTTCTTGTAGGTTTAAGAATGAGGTTCCCCATTCTTTTCTGGCTGCAGTCAGGGACAGCTCTTAGCTCCTTGAAACTGTTTTCTCAATCCTGGGCATTCCCCTTCTGGCATCTGTGATCCAGCAACATACTTTGAATCCTATTTATGCTTTAATCTCTCTGATTTCCCCTTCTATTCCCAGTTGGAGAAAACACTCTGCCTTTAAAATGATGATGTGTTTAGTGTAGATCTGTGTCCTCTTTCAGTTAACTCAAAGTATTCAGTAACTTTAATTAAGTGACTTTACAATTGCGAAATCTTTTGCCATGTAGCATGGCATAATTTGGGCTTCTCAGGTAGCTCAGTGGCTAAAAGAATCTGTCTGCAATGCAGGAGATGTAGGATACACTGATTTGATCCCTGGGTCGGGAAGATCCCCTGGAGTAGGAAATGGCATCCCACTCCAATATTCTTGCCTGGAGAATCCCATCGACAGAGAAGACTGGTGGGCAACAGTCCATGGTGTCACCAAGAGTTGGACACGACTAAAGCAACTGAGCATGCACACACATGTATGGCATAATTTTGGTCTTGATACCTCATCATATTAACAGTCACAGGTATTAGTGTGGGAATCTTGGGTTGGATATTATAAAATTCTCTCCATCACAGTAACTCAGGATGAAACTGATAATATGGATAGCCCTGTGGCTATTAAGTATTTTGAACTTATGGTCAAAAACCTTTACATAGGAAAACACTAGGCTTAGGGAGCTACCCTCATAAATTCTGCCAAATTTTTAAGAAAGAAACTATACCAAATCTATACATCAACTTCCAGAAAACTGAACAGGAGAGAATATTTCCCAATTCATTCTTTGAGGTCAGTAATCAAAACCAAATACATTAAAAGAAAATTACAGAGTAATATAATAAACCCAATGAACACTGATGCAAAAGTTATAAATGTAATTTTAACAGATTGAATTAAATAATAAATATATGTGGTCATGTATGGATGTGAGAGTCGGACTGTGACGAAGGCTGAGCGCTGAAGAATTGATGCTTTGGAACTGTGGTGTTGGAGAAGACTCTTGAGAGTCCCTTGGACTGCAAGGAGATCCAACCAGTCCATTCTGAAGGAGATCAGTCCTAGGATTTCTTTGGAAGGAATGATGCTAAAGCTGAAACTCCAGTACTTTGGCCACCTCATGCGAAGAGTTGACTCATTGGAAAAGACTCTGATGCTGGGAGGGATTGGGGGCAAGAGAAGGGGACGATAGAGGATGAGATGGCTGGATGGCATCACTGACTCGATGGACATGAGTCTGAGTGAACTCTGGGAGTTGGTGATGGACAGGGAGGCCTGACGTGCTGCGATTCATGGGGTCTCAAAGAGTCGGACACGACTGAGCGACTGATCTGATCTGATCTGATCTGAACTGGAGTTTATCCCAGGTATATAAGATTGGTTCAACATTTGAAAATTAATAAATGTAATTCTTTCTCTAAACAAACTAAAATAAAACCCTTTTAATAATTTCAATAGACAAAAAGAAGGTATTCTACAGAATTCAACTACCAATCCTGATTTTTAATAAGTGAGAACAGAAGAAAATTTCCTCAGTCTTATAAGGGCATCTAGGAAAATCCTAGAGCTAAAAATCATACCTAACAGTGAAAGACTGAATTCTTTCATCCTAAGATCAAGAGCAAGTAAGTAATGCCTATTCTCTCTCCTTTTATGCAACATTGTACAACTTGCCAGCACAACCAGGTAAGAAAAAGAAAAAAGGCACCCAAACTGGAAAGGAAGAATCAAAACTGCCTTTATTCCCAAAGGAGAATTTTGTCTAGGTATAAAAATCCAATGCAATCTTCAAAAAAGCACTACCAGAACCAGTAACTACATATAACAAGGTCGTTGGATAAAACGTCAATAAGGAAACATCCATCATATATCTGTGTACTAGTACTGAATAACTGTACACTGAATATTAGCAAAAACAACATTTACATTCCCATCAAAATATGAAATACTTAGAAATATATATGGCAAGTGACATGAAAAAAAAAAACTATACAATGGTACTTATAAAATTTTGATGAGAGATTTAAAGACATAAGTAAATGTAAAGCTATATATCACTCATGAATCTAATTCAATAATATTAAGATTTCATTTATCCCCAAATGTATCTTATATGTACAATGCACCTTAATCAAATTCACAGCAGCCTGCCTTGTAAAAATAATTACAAGACAGTTCTAAAATTCATAGGGAAATACAAAGGACATAAAATTGACAAAAATATTTGAAAAACACAAAGCTGAATGACTATCTGTTTTCAAAACTTATTTTAAAGCTTCAGTAATCCAGATGGCATGGTATATGAACAAAGAAAGACCAACAGAATAGAAAAGAATGACTAGAAATAGACCCATACCTACACAGATAATTGATTTTTGACAAAGGTATTTCAGTGAAAAAATAATAAAGTCTTTTAAATAAATGATGCTGGAATAAATGCTTATCTATACAGATATACATACACACAGACACACACGTATATATATATAGAAAGGTAAGATCTGTGATTCACACCACATATCATACTGAAAAATAAACTCAAATGGTTCAAAATTAAGTATAAAACAATAAAGCCTCTAAAAGAAAAAATAGGAGAAAATATAAGTCAAAAATTTCTTAAAGACAATACAAAAAGCATGGTTCTTAACAAAATTACAAATTAAATATTATTGAAACTAAAATATCTGCTCTGTTATTAGCTTCTGAATAAGCTAATAAGCAGAAAAAAATGTTTTAAAACTTCTATGTGATTTTAAAATGTACCTAGAATACATAAAGAATACTCAAAACTCAATGATAAAATAATAGCCACCTCAATTAAAGATTTGGAGAAAGGTCTGGACACTACACCAAAGAATATTTGTAATTACAAACTTCCCCAGTGGCTCAGCAATAAAGAATCCACCTGCCAAGGCAGGATACACCAGTTCGATCCCTGGATCAGGAAGATTCCCTAGAGAAGGTAATGGCAACCTACTCCAGTATTCTTGCCTGGAGAATTCCATGGACACAGGAGCCTGATGGGCTACAGTCCATGGGGTCGCAAAGAGTCAAACACAACTGAGTGACTCAATAACAATAACAAGTTTATGAAAAGCCTCTTGACCTTATTAGTCATGAGAGAAACACAATTTAAAAATAAAACTGTAATGAGACAGAACTACATACTTAGTAAAATGTGTAAAATGTTTAATATCTGACCACACCAACTGTTTCTGAGAATGTGGAGGAACTGGAAGTTTCATACAGTACAGAAAGAAATAGAAAATGGAGCAATCATTTTGGAAAACAGTTTCACAGTTTTTTAAAAATTAACCATAAACATACCACATTATCCAGGCATCTTATGTATTTACTAAGAGAAATAAAAGCACATGTCAGTTTAAAGATCCATGCACAAATGTTAATAGATGCTTTCCTGGTAATAGACAAAATCTGGTAACTCAAATGTCCATTAACCAATGAAAGGATAAACAAAGAGTTATATTCATACAATGACACACTATTCAGCAATATAAAGAAATAAGAATATTTCTAATATTCTATTAAGAATATCTAATATTCTAATAAGAATATAAGAAATAAGCTATTCAAACATGTTACAGCATGTATACATTTTCAAATAATCAAGCCAAGTGAAAGAATGCAAAGAGAAAAGAGTACATGTTCTATGATTCCACTACATAAGATATCAGGATATTTACAAGAAGGTTTAGTGAAGCTTATCAATAGTTGTATGTGAAATTAAGGGAAATAAGAGATGGCTTTTAGGGATTACCAAGGTTCATGATAAAAATTTGGCGGGGCGGGGTGGTGATGAATATGTTCATTATCGTGTATGTGGTAATGGTGTCATGAATATATATTTATGTCAAAATATCAAATCATACCCTTAAAAATATGGGTTTCCCAGGTGGCACTAGTGGTAAAGAACCTGCCTGCCAATAAAGGAGACATAAGAGATGTGGATTCAATCCCTGGGTTGGGAAGATCCCATGGAGTAGGGCACAGCATCCCACTCCAGTATTCTTGCCTGGAGAATCCCATGGATAGAGGAGTCTAGAGGGCTACAGTCCGTAGGGTCACAAAGAGTAGAACATGATTGAAGCAACTTAGCATGCATCCTTAAAAATATATAGTTTAATGCATGTTACTTATTACTAAATAAAGCTATTTTTAAAATAATTTTAAAAACACACAATATAGAACTATTTTATACAAATCATATTGGTAAAAAGTAAAAACACAGAAAATTCCATAATAGAAACATTTATATTGTACTATTGGTCAATAGACTATAAATACCAATAAGAGCAAGAATTCTTTTGTTTTTATCACTGATTTATTCCTAGGTCCTAGAATAATGCCTAGCACATAATTTATGCTTCATAAATATTAATTTAACACTTGAATAAATGAATGAAGCATTCATCAGCATATTTTTGACAGTATAGGTTAGAGTCGACAGTACTCATTTCACAATTTCATTTATCTTGTACTTGCACAAATACACCAAGAGACACATACAAAATCATTCACTAGCAGTATTGCAGTAAAAACCTCAAATGATACAAATGTCTGTGATACCTGACAACTTGACAGCATATTCATGCAATGGAATTCTATAACATATTAAAGAAATTATTATAGAACCATGCAGCAGTATGGATGAATCTCAAAAACATAAAATGTATGGGTGAAAAAGGTGGTAACAAAAGCAATGTGCAGTATGATGTCAACGACATAAAGTTAAGAAGAATCCCTGATACCTTGGTTTTACTATTAAGGTAGCAAAACAATTGCAAAACTGATATATAACAAGTCAAATTCAGAATTGTAATTACTCTTAGGGTAAAAAGGAATAGGATGAGAGAAAAAGCACACAGTCATGGTCTATCTATGTAACTGCAAGTTTTTAGCTTAAGTTATTATTTGTCATTCGTTATTTATCTGCATTGTATTTATTATTTTGTATATATAAAATATTCCATTAAAGTAAAAATCATTTTGAAAAATAGTCAGGAAACGGGAAAATGGGGGTTGTGTGTGTAACAGCCCCTAGAGTGAAACAGTGTGGCTGGCTGTGTTCTGAGCGTGGGAGAGCAGTGGGGGTGTGAAGAGCTAAAGTGAGGGCGTTAATTGCTCTGCCAACACTCTCATTAACTTCTCTCTTTTTCCCAAGATGCTTTTGGAATGTTTCAGAGAACGTTCTTTTCTGTTTATCTTTTTCCTGAGGGTAATCATCAGGTTTCTTTGCTCCCAGGGCCAGGGATATGTGAGAGGAATAGGAAGTAGGCTATCCTCTATACAGGTCGTTAATTAATCCCTTTGTATTCACCCACTGCTGGAATTTCAACAGGCAGAGGAACTCACTCAGTCAACACAAGAATGTTTCTGGTTCCCTCTCTTGAAAGGTTGCAGTTTTCTCTCCCATATTTTCTATCATTAACACTCTTTTATCTCTTTTCTTGCACAATTTCATTGAAATCTAATGGTCTTGATATCTCTACTCCTCTTTATACAATATTCTTTTTTTTTTTTTAGAAAGAGAAATATTTTTATTACTTAATACTTTTGTATAATTTAGTTGTAAGTTTTAATACATTTGTATAATTTAGTTGTAAGTTTTAATATATTTGTATAATTAATTGCAAGTTTACAAAGTTTAACTTTTTTTTTTAATTTTATTTTATTTTTAAACTTTACATAACTGTATTAGTTTTGCCAAATATCAAAATGAATCCGCCACAGGTATACATGTGTTCCCCATCCTGAACCCTCCTCCCTCCTCCCTCCCCATTCCATCCCTCTGGGTCGTCCCAGTGCACCAGCCCCAAGCATCCAGTATCGTGCATCGAACCTGGACTGGCAACTCGTTTCTTAAAAAATTCATACCCTGTATATTTAAGAGAATCACTAGCAAGGGAAGCAACAAGCACGTATATTCAGTCTGCCTTTTTGAACTGAATTTCTATATTTATTTTCCATTGTAAATACATATATAATAAAAAATACCAAATATAAATAGGCAGAATGTTTTGAATAATTAGCTGTTTGCAAAATTGGCTGTATAAAGCAGCCATTTTTAGCTATTGCTTTCTACTGTGTAACTTACCATAAGATGACACTACGATCAGTTTTGGTTTCTTAAATCAATGATTCAAATAATTTATTTCTTGATATTTTAAGAAGAGTATCTGTCTAACTAAGCACAGCATGTGAGAAAAATTTATTCTTTACCAACTGAAGGAGAGTGAGAAAATACATAAATCAAGTTTGCCCAAACACCTAGTAGCTTAAGATCTGTAAATGACCAGAATGGCTTCCAGCTGACAAAGTGATGATGTTCTATATTTATTTTCAGTGAAGTACCAACATTTTGATTGAGTTGCTCTGCATCTGAACTCTCAGTAAAACTTATAGTTAAGTAAGTTATACTGAAGTATGATGTGGATGGGCACCATGCCCTGAAAAGAAGTATTAATATTCTTCCACATTAGAGTGGAAATGATGCTAAAGATATTGTTCTCTTTATTTTTCAAATTATTTTTAAACAGTTCTTTAAGGCATCTTCTTATATAAAACTGAGGCCTTTGTTACCCAGGTTATGCATATCTAAGTCTAATAAAATGATTCATGTCCTTGGCAATTGTGTGACCCATAATACAAGTATCTTTCCTTTTGAATTTTAAGTTTAAATTAAAATAGCAATCTTGTATATAATCCATTGAACTCCCAAAGTCTCCTTAAGAGTGGTGTCAACAGAATAGCACAATGCCATGGTACTTATTAAAATGTGTATTTTGAGATATAAGAAATGAATTTTAGTTCTGAATTCAACTTTGAGATATAAAACTCAAATTCAAAATGAAGTTCTTAACTCAGGTTGAGTTACAGATTCATTTTTATACCTGTATTACAATAAGTTACTTGAACTCTCTATCTTCATTTTGTCATCAGTACAATGGTTAGACCCTTAAAGAGAACACCTACTTGCTTGGATTACTGTGAGGATCAAATTAAACACATTGAAAAGTAATCTGCAAACTTTATAAATGTTATATATGTAATATGATATGCTGTTTGATAAATGTTTGTTCATGTTAATGGAAAACCCTAGATTGTATAGTATGAAGATTTTCTAACTATATGCTGCTACTGCTAAGTCGCTTCAGTCGTGTCCAATTCTGCAACCCCATGGATGGCAGCCCACCAGGCTCCCCCATCCCGGGGATTCTCTGGGCAAGAACACTGGAGTGGGTTGCCATTTCCTTCTCCAGTGCATGAAAGTGAAAAGTGAAAGGGAAGTCGCTCAGTCATGTCCGACTCTTTGTGACCCCGTGGACTGCAGCCTACCAAGCTACTCCACCCATGGGATTTTCCAGGCAAGAGTACTGGAATGGGGTGCCATCACCTTCTCCAATGCACCATAATATTTCTTGGTAGTTTTCTAACACTCCAAAGTTAGCACAGCACTTTTACACTCATTTGATCTTCCCAGTCTTTTGCAACTTTTCTGGATCTACCAGGTGTCCTCAATACTTCTTTTCTCTTGTCACAACCAAATAATAATTATGTGAGTTAATGTATCTTTAATGCCTTCTTATAATCTCTATAATCTCTACATTTTATGATACAGTTCCAGAATATGTAAGGTTATTCCATATAAACTCTCCTGAATGTAATTGGAGAAGTCCAAATAAATGCCTACAATGAAGAGGGGAATAGCTTTAGTTTTCTACTGACACATTTACAAATTACCACAAATTTATAATTTATAACACATAATTTATTATCTCACAGTTATTTAGACTGGAAGTTCAAAAGTGTTTTGTACATGTCACTCAGTCATGTCCAACTCTTTGGGACCCCATGGACTCTGCCCACCAGGCTCCTAGGCCCATGGAATTTTCCAGGTAAGCATACTGGAGTGGGTTGCCATTTCCTTCTCTATGGGATATTCCCAACCCAGGGACTGAAACCATGTCTCTTGTATCTCTTATATGCAGATGGTTTTTTTTACCACTACACCATCTAGGAAGCCCCCAAAGTGTCTTACCAGCCTCAAATCAAGGTGAAAGCAGGGCTAAGCTTTCCTGGTTGGTGGTTCTGGTGAAGCATCTACTTTCAAATGTATGCAGATTGTTAGCAGAATTTAGTTCCACGCAGCTGGAGGACAGAGGTGCCTGTTTCCTTGAAGATGTACGCTGGGTCATTCTCAGCTTCTAGATACCAAGTCCTTGACTTATGGCCCCCATAATCTTAAAAACCAGCAACAATGGGTTGAGTCTTCCTCTTACTTCATCTCTCTTATCTTCTATTCTTCATCACATCTTTCTCTGAGTCCTCTGCTTCTTCTTTCATTTTTAAAGGAGCACATAATGATCCAAGATGATCTTTATATTGTAAAGTCAGCTCATTAGATCCATAATTATATCTACAAAGTCCATTTGATCATATATCATACTATATTCACAGGCATTTAACATAAATGGGTTGAAGATTATGGCTTATTTTACTAAAAAAATAGGACAACCTAAAATAGATAAATAACCATTTATAAGACAGGAAAATCTTTTTTATAATTTTAATATTCTACAAAATATTCATATGAAAACCTTTATGTACTCTGATTTTAAAGAAGGTATTTGTTTAATAAAATAAGAAAAATGGCAATTCTGAAAGGCCAATAAATATAATTTTATTATTCCTAAGATATATGAAAGCAAGACTTTTTGATATAATATGTCCTTAAACTGTTCTTTTTCTGTGGTCTACCTTTTGCCTCTTTCATTACATTCTGGAAAATTTATTTTTATTTTCAGTTTTTGGTTAATATGACTTAGGTCAAACACTGGCAGAACTCAAAAGATGCCTTAGATCTTATTTTTATTTTCAAACAATATGTGAACTACACATACAATAGATTTATCACTTCACCATAAAAAGAATGAAATATTGCCACTTGCAACAACATGATGAACCTTGAAGATATCATGCTTTGTGAAATAAGTCAGAAAGAGAAAAACAAATACTGCATGTTATTACTTATATATGGAATCTAAAAAATAAAACAAACACATGAATGTAACAAGACAAAGAGACTCACCAATATAGAGTACAGATTAGCTGTTACCAGTAGGGAGAACAGAGTAGGGAGGGAAAAGGAGGGATAGTAGACTAAAAGGACAAATAATTATGTATAAAATAAGCTACAAGGATTTACTGTACAGAACAAGGAATATAACCATATTTTAAAATAACTTTAAATAGAGTATAATCTATGAAAACTTTGAATTACTATGTTGCACACCTGAAACAGGGGCTTCACTCGTGGCTCAGATGAAAAAGAATCTGTCTGCAATGCAGGAGATCTGGGTTTGATCCCTAGTTCAGGAAGATTCCTTGCAGAAGGGAATGGCAACTCACTTCAGTATTCTTGCCTGGAGTATCCCATGGATAGAGGAGCCTGGTGGCCTCTAGTCCATGAGGTCACAAAGAGTAGGACACAACTGAGTGACTAAGCACAAACACCTAAAAATAATATTGCAAATCAATTGAACCTCAATAAAATTATAAATCAACCCATTCCCTTATTATAAGTAATGAAAGACAGATATTAATATTGGAATATATAAAGTATCATCTGTAGGTTGGACTGACTGACATTGAATTTGAAGTACGGAATTTACCTCTATGGTAAATCCAGCAGTAACTGGCCAAGTCACTATTGGTAGGTCATTTATTTTTTCCACATGTACATATTCTTTTCTCTGTTTTGTAAAATATTGCTGAATGAGTTGTCTTTATGCTTTACATATTTTGGGCTAATTTCTCTAATCATAGCAATACAGAATTTTTATTAAAATGAACAATTTGAGATGACCACAGCCTGGTTCAAATACTGGTTATGCTATTTATGAGCTAAGTGACCTTGGATAAGCTATTTAACCTCCTGATGCTTCAGATTCTTTATAATACACAGTGCATAAAATTACAGAAAATTAATATTTAATTTCTATGAAGATGTTAAAGATTAAATGACTATTATTTGTACAGTTCTTATAAGAGAACTTGGCAAATAGAAAATATTCTTTTTAATTTTTTTATTTTATATTAGAGTACCATTGACTTACAGTATTGTGTTAGTCAGGTGTACAGCAAAGTGATTCAGTTATAAACATACACATATCTCTTTTTTTCATATTTTTTCTGATATAGGTTATTACAGAGTATTGAGTAGAGTTCTCTAGTGGTGCTCAGTTGTGTTTGACTCTTTGTGACCCCATGAACTTTAGTCTGCCAGGCTCCTCTGTTCATGGAACTTTCCAGGCAAGAATAATGGTGTGTGCTTCCATTTTCTACTCCAAGGGATCTTCCTGACTCAGGGATCAAACCCATGGCTCTTGCATCTCCTACACTGGCAGGCGAATTTTTTACCACTCTGTCCCCTGGGAAGCCATAAACAGTAGGATGTATACATTAATCTCAACCTGCTAGTTTATTCCTCCCGGCTACCTTCTCCCTTTGGTAACCATCATTTCCAAGTCTTTGAGTTGTTTCTGTTTTGTACATGAGTTCATTTGTATAATTTTTTAGATTTCACATAGAAGTCATATCATATTTGACTTTCTCTGTCTGACTTACTTCAGTTAGTATGATAATCTTCAAGTCCATACATGTTGCTGAAAGTGGCATTATTTCATTTTTAATGACTAAATAATATTCCACTGTGTATATGTACCACATCTTTATTCATCCATCCGTCAATGGACATCCATGTCTTGGCTATTGTAAATAGTGCTGCAATGAACATTGCATGAATGCAGTCTTTCAGTCGTGTCTGACTCTGTGACACTTTGGAACGTAGCCTACCAGGTTCCTCTGTCTATGGGACTTTTCAGGCAAGAATACTGTAGTGGGTTTCCATTTTCCTCCTCCAGGGGATATTTTTGACCCAGGGATTGAGCCCATGTCTGTTTCATCTCCTGCATTGCAGGTGGATTCTCAATCCACTGAGCCACTGGGGAGGAATGTGTATATACTTTTGAAGTATGATTTTCTCTGACCCAGGAGTAGGGTTGTTGAATCAAATCTATTCTTAGTTTTTTAAAGAAACTATCAGATAGCTACAACTGTTCTAAAATGATTAGTGGCATACATTGGTGTTGTTCAGTCGCTAAGTTGTGTCCTATACTTTGTAATCCTATGGACAGCAGCACACCAGGCTTTCCTGTCCTTCACTATCTCCTGGTGTTGCAGAAACCAGACCTCGAGAAACAAAGCACCACACTTGGAGAATTGGAGAACTCAGGTTTATTATACTGGTGGGCCCAGAGGAATTAACACTCCAAGCTCTAAGCCCCCAACAAAGGGGTTACAGAGTTTTAAACATGGACAGGCATGATTAAGTGGGTTTGCAGGGGCTGGGCAATTACAAAGAGCAGGACAAGGGTGAGTGAGATAAACTCCAGTTCCTAGTATGAGTCCCCACTTTCTGAGACTATGTGACCTATGTGATCCAGACTTTGCAAGGAGCAAGCTGAGTTACAGAGGCAGAAGGAGCAGGGGGTTATGTAAAATTTTAACTTTTCCTCTTCACTGGAATGTGCTCAAACTCATGTCCATTGAGTCAACGATCCCTTCCAACCATCTCATCTTCTATAGTCTCCTTCCCTTCCTGCCCTCATACTGACATATGGTTACCTATAAGTTTCAGATTTCTTAGTGTACTATTCATGATCTTCCATACTTTGATTATATCTTATGTTTCAGACCTAAAATTCCACTCTTCTAGACAACTTCTCCCCAAACACACATATCTCTCTGCTGAAACAATTTTTTTGTGACCAACAGGTTTATTTTGCACCTTAAAATACGTTTAAAATGTCTGGTTTGTTTTTTCATTACCTGCACTAGCACGATGGATGGCCCTCCCTCAATCTTTCTACCTATTCAGTTGTTCTCACTCTGCAAAGCCCTATTCATAGTAATAATACAGGTTTATCACTTGTGGATGCATAATACTTACGTCTACAAATTGTTTGACAAACGTTATACTGTTTTACTTTCAATACAACTGTATTTGTTTCCTAAAGATAATGTTTTAGCTTCTACATATTCACTACTCTGCTATTATCTAAAATAATTGTGTGGGCTTATTTACTGAACACAGACATTATAATTTAATTAAAAACTGAAAATACACTCTTACTGAATTTGATCTTACGCTACAAATTAAATGAAATTATCATAGGAATTGGTAGTTCTCTATTATTCCTTTGTAATTTTACAGAACAAAAGCATGCATTTTCAATGTAATCATGGCAGAAACACTTTAAGGTAATGACATTATATTGTTTATTTAATTTGAGAAATGTGAATACATAATGCTTCCTGGAACTTTTTAACATAACAGAATACAATTAAAAGTTCAGAACAGTCTTCAAAAGAATAAAAATGTGTTTTGTAAGACAGTTTATAGTCTGGGTGTGTTTTTAAATTCTGCCTTTACTAAATATCTGAAGAAATGAAAATGGAAACATTTTTATCTTCCCTATAGCAAAGACTTTTAACACATCTACCAGCTTGCATACTAGCCATTTTTACTATGAGTTGTATCATAAATAGAAAGATTAACTGAAGAAGTAAATAAATAAGTAAAACTAAAATTTGTTTAAAGAATTAATTTATTCTATTATGTAAAATATTATAACATCCCCCATCACAGACTAACCTGGACCCAACCTTTCTTAGTCAAGAGGCTCAACAATATACCAAAGAAAAGAATAGTTTTCTCCTGTTGTTTTCTTTGAACAATCAGTCAAATACAAGCTAATATTTAAATTAATACTTTTGGAGATACAGGTATATTAGTACAAAGACTCATTACTATAAAAGTGCAAGCATGTCTCTGCTGGAGATATGGTAGGTTTTCTCGTGCTGTTTAAGGGATAAATGATGTATTTTTCTCAAATATAGCTTTTATCCACCAAATACAAACAATGTTTTTTTTTTTAAACCTGTAGCAAATGATCTTCAAAAGGCAAAAATTGGGCAATAAGGAATTGATACAAATCTATTTTTCTTGGGCATATATTTGAAGGAAATATCTGCATGGTGGCATTATTTGAAGTCAGAGGGTGTGTGCTGAGTTGTGATTCTGCAATGCATTAGCTATGTCATCTTAGGTAACAGAGAGTACCCACTAATTTTTTTTGAATCTGTTTCCTCAAAAGTAAAAAAGGAAAATCTACCTACCCTGCAGGGTTGTTGTGAGGTGTAAATGCAAAATCACTTAATCATTCATCTTTCATTTAGTGTCTATTTTGAGTACTATGTTGAAAGCTGTGGAAAGAGATGTAAAAGATACATTTCTGGCTCTGAAAGTTTTCATGTCTACTGAGGAAAAGAGAGAGAGAGATATGCATGATTAGAATTAATGTGATAAATGCTAATGGCAGAATCAAGCTTAGGATGTAATGGAAATCAAGAGAAGGGCTAGATTTAGCCTGGAGCAGGGAAGGGGAGTATGCTAAAAAGTATATTGAGATGGGAAAATAAATAGGGAAGTGAAGGGGTAGATATTCAGGCAAAAGGAACTGTTTGTATAAGAGAACTGTTATGAGAGTCCATTGTATTTTGAAAAAGTTAAAAGTAAATCAATATAACTTGGTTGTTTTCACTTAACAATTAGGATAGTTGATTACAGAGAGCAAGGTTGTCTAAAAAGTGCTAAAAGCCTTGTGTGCCATCCTAAAGGATTTATATTTTTGTCTGAAGTCAACAGAGAGATACCAAAGAATTTTCAGAAGGGTGAGATTTGCATTTTGGAAAGATACATATGTTCTTCTTAAATGCTCAATCATGATTATATAAATGATCATCTCTTTGCTGAACCTCAATTCATAGACTTGCAAAAAATTAAAGTTAATTAAAGAATGAACCCATGACACTGACCCATTAGCCTAAACATTTACGTCACATTTTGTCACATTTGACTAACTACTAAGGGACAAACATTAAGCTCTACGAACCATAAAGCATCAAGAAAGTTTTGTGACATGCCTATGGCAAACTTTAGGATCTACACAAAGCTTCAGCACATTTTGTCTTCTTTAAAAAAAACATTTGGGTTGTTTTCATCTTTTGGCTATCATAAACAAGGTTGTTATAAACATTGATGTGCTATAAACATCAAAAGTCTGCTTGAGTCCTTGATCTCAATTCTTTGAGGTACACGCCTATAATTGGAGTTGCCGGATCATACAGTAATTCTTTAAGATTTTAATGAACTGTCATTCTGTTTTCCACAATAACTGCATCATTTTGCATCCCCACTGGCAATGAATGGGATTCCAATTTACCACATCCTCACATATTTGTACTTTTCTATCTTTTTTATAAATCATCTTAATGTATGTAAAGTGATATTTCATAGTATTAATAGTTGATTTTCATGTTGCTAGTAATTAGTGATATTAAGCATCTTTTCATGTGTTTATTGACCAATTGTACATCTTCTTTGGAGAAATGATTATTTAGGTTCTGTGCCCATTTTTGCTCAGATTGGTTTTTATTGCTCATGCTAAGTTGCTCAGTTCAGCCACTCATTAGTGTCTGACTCTTTGTAACCCCATGGACTGCAGCATGCCAGGCTTCCCTGTCCACCACCAACTCCCAGAGTTTGCTCAAACTCATGTTCATTGAGGCAGTGATGCCATCCAACCATCTCATCCTGTGTCATCCCCTTCTCCTCCTGCCTTCAATCTTTTCCAGCATCAGGGTCGTTTCCAATGAGTCTGTTTTTTGCATCAAGTGGCCAAAGTTTTGGAGTTTCAGCTTCAGCATCAGTCCTTCAATTGCAGGAAGGGGAACACCTTCCAGGGCCTGAAACTGGGTTCTTGCCTAATACTCAGAAATGAATTGTCTGAGGAGAAACATGTGCTGACAAAGAAAGAGATTTTATTGTGAAAGGGCAGCCGGTGGAGAGCAGTAGGGTAAGGGGGGAACGCAGGAGAACAGCTCTGCCGCGTGGCTCACAGGCTTGGGTTTTATGGTAATGGGGTTAGTTTCCAGGTTGTCTTTAGCCAATCATTCTGACTCAGAGTCCTTCCTGGTGGTGCAAGCCTTGTTCAGCCAAGATGGATGCCAGAGAGAAGGATTCTGGGAGGTGGTCAGACATGTGGTATCTCCTTTTGACCTTTCCAGAACTCTTCCAGTTGGTGGAGGCTTATTAGTTCCATGTTCCTTACCAGAACCTCCTGTCGTGAAACAACTCATGATAATAGTTAGTATGGTGCCTGGCAAGGGTAGGAGGTTTCGATCAGTGTGCTTCCCCTAACACTTTCAAAGAATATTCTGGACTAATTTACTTTAGGATTGCCTGGTTTGATCTCCTTACAGTCCAGGGGAGTCTCAAGAGTCTTCTCCAACACCATAGTTCAAAAGCATCAGCTCTTGCCACTCAGCTTTCTTTATAGTCCAATTCTCACATTCATACATGACTACTAGAAAAACTATAGCTTTAACTAGACAGATCTTTGTCAGGTAAGTAATGAATAGACAGACCTTTGTCAGAGAGGTAATGTCTCTGCTTTTTAATAGGCTGTCTAGGTTGGCCATAGCTTTTCTTCCAAGGAGCAAGAGTCTTTTAATTTCATGGCTGCAGTCACCACCTGTAGTGATTTTGTAACCCAAAAAAACAGTCTGCCACTATTTCCATTGTTTCCCCATCTATTTGCCATGAAGTGGTGGGACCAGATGCCATGCTTTTAGTTTTTTGAATGCTGAGTTTTAAGCCAGCTTTTTCACTCTTCTCTTTCACTTTCATCAAGAGGCTCTTTAGTTCATCTTTGGGTGGTGTCATCTGCGTATCTGAGGTTATTGATTTTTCTCTCAGCAATCTTGATTCAGCTTGTGCTTCATCCAGTCCAGCATTTCAGATGATGTACTCTTCATATAAGTTAAATAAGCAGGGTGAGAATATACAGCCTTGACGTACTTTTTTCCTGATTTGGAACCAGTCTGTTGTTCCATGTCTGGTTCTAACTGTTGTTTCTTGACCTGCATACAGACTTCTCAGGTGGCAGGTAAAGTGGTCTAGTATTCCCTTCTCTTGAAGAATTTCCCACAGTTTGTTAAGTTTTTATTATGGGTATTAATCTCCTATCATCTATGTGATTTGCAAAGATTTTTTTTTCTCGTTTTATGGTTTGCCTTTTGACCATCCTAATAGTTTCTTTGAAGGACAAACAGTTTAAATTTTGACAAAGTCCACTTTACCTTATTTTGGTAGTTGCTGCCTGCAACAGGCATATTATTGCAAAATATATTGGTGTATCATCCAAATAGTTTTGCTCACAGAAAAACACGTAATAGTTTTGTACAACTATGTACTCTCAGACGAGCAGAATGAGTTCACTTAACAGAATTATTTTGTACTTTAAGAGCTAAAAATGTTTTGAAGGTATTGATTGTTGTTTAATTACTCTTAGGTCTTAGTATCTCAGATTCCATAACTTAAATTCACCCAGTAAGTAGCTAGAAGTATACTCCCTAGGAGTTGTTAGGTCCTGCCTCTCATATGGCATATCAGGGAGTATTTATTCTAAAATACATTTCAGCATCTAATTTGAAAAATTTGACAAATCAGTTTGTGTATCACTTTGTATTTAGATTAAGTTTTAAAAACTTAAAAGGCAACTTCACCATTGCCTTGTAAAGAAATCTTAGGACTGATTTCTAGTCAACCTTCCAGATTATCTTTGCTTTCATTGTTTTGATTAGGCTATTTTACATCCCTAGAGAGACAGAAATTAATTTGTAGAAAAATGGAGAGCTATGCAAATAATTCTTGTCCAAAGAGATGCAAAAATCTCTATCTTGTGGAGGTTCAGTTGATTTCCTTTAAACACTGTAGAAAAAAACAAGCTTGCCTCTATTAAGAAAATTCATTTCAGGATATCTAATTGCCTATAAAAGTGTCTACTCTGTGGATTCTTGATAAAACCAGTTACAACATTTTTCTGCATCCTTCATTAATTAATGAGTTAAATAAAATATTTGACACATATTTATTTTACATTTTATGAGAGCCATGACTTGGAACATTTATAGAAATATTGCTTAATAACCTGTACTCCTAAAATAGTTATTTAAAAAAAATACTCAATGTGATTTTTTAGAGAAGTAAATACATCCTTTAAAAGTCAGCTTGCTTTAATATTTTTTCTGTGCCATTTAAAAATTCTTGTCTGTATAATATACATATTTTAAAGCCCAAGTCAAGTCTCTTCATTATTAATTTAAAATTTTTGAATTCTCCTGAACTCAGAGCCCTTATACATCAAGAATTTATTCAATAATTTATCTTGAGTAATACTGGGATCTATTTGTCTTCATACACCATTTAACTTTTCAAACATTACTCAATGTAAGTCTAAAGTTCTTAAATATTGGGACTTTGCATCATCCACAACATAAGGCTTTATACAGAATAGGATTTATATATTTGATCTGATTTGCTGATTTAATTAATTCCCACAATATTTGGTAAAGTCTAAAGGTATACTTCATATCATATTAATCAAAGAGTCTCTATTAATTTTTCTATTAATTAATGACATAAACACTTAGGGTTCAAAAAAATAGTACTAACCATCAAGATTATATGGAATGGACCTCAATAGATGACCAAGAATGCCTTCTTGACTTATTTTTCCTTAGTCTGAAAAGTGAAAGTGTTTAGTCTCTCAGTCCTGTCTCACTCTGTGCGACCCCATGAACTGCAGCCTGCCAGGCTCCTCTGTCCATAGAGATTCTCCAGGCAAGAATACTAGAGTGGGCTGCCAATCCCTTCTCCAGGGATATTCCCAACCCAGGGATTGAACCTGTGTCTCCTGCATTACAGGCAGATTTTTTACCATATGAGCTACCAGGGAAGCCGTCCTTAGTCTGGTTTAGGCATTTTAAAATTTACTTTACCCTTCCTACAGCTCCATTCCCACAAATCCGATAGATTCTAAGGTTGACTATAGATCAATTTTTTTCAACCTTTTCAATTTTGCTTCCCAGGAGAAAATTTCAATTTAATTTAAATTCTCACTGAGTTTAGTAAAGTATTAAGGAATGAGATTTTGTCATGGAAGGTTGAGAGTTTTGGAGGGCCAAAATATATGTAATATCTAAACTTTTTTTTTTTTTTCCTTCTCTCAAAGCCAAGATTTTCACCCTTGGTGACAATACCACCTCCACTGAGAATGCATGCTACATGTTTTTCAACATTGTGGAAAGTTCTAATATAGTTTCAGGAGATGAACTTTTTTTAAAAATGGAGTGTTTATGAAGACCTAAATCTCTATCATATATATGATTTAAATTTACACAATATTATGCTAACATATCTTTTTTTTCTTCTAACATATCTTTTATCTCATTTTTAATGACCCTTTTTACTATGCCAACAAAGGTCTGAATAGTTAAAGCTATGGTTTTTCCAGTAGTCATGTATGGATGTGAGAGTTGGACTATAAAGAAAGCTGAGCACTGAAGAATTGATGTTTTTGAACTTACCTGTGGCGGATTCATTTTGATATATGGCAAAACTAATACAGTTATGTAAAGTTTAAAAATAAAATAAAATTAAAAAAAAAGAAAAACAATACAACTACTTAAGGACAGCCATACAACCTTATAAAAACAAACAAAAAAGATTTTATGGAACCAGAAAATAAACAAAACAAAAAAAAAAAGACTCTTGAGAGTTCCTTGGACTGCAAGGAGATCCAACAAGTCCATTCTAAAGGAAATCAGTCCTAAATATTCATTGGAAGCACTGATGCTGAAGCTGAAACTCCAAAACTTTGGCCACCTGATGCAAAAGACTGATTCATTGGAAAAGACCCAGATGTTGGAAAAGATTGAAGGTGGGAGGAGAAGGGTACGACAGAGGATGAGCTGGTTGAATGGCGTCATTGCCTCAATGAACATGAGTTTGAGCAAGCTCTGGGAGTTGGTGATGGACAGGGAAGCCTTACATACTGCAGTCCATGGGGTCGCAGAGAGTCGGACAGGACTGAGCAACTGAACTGAATTGAACACTTCTTTAACATTGTCATTTTTCCTCTTTTCCTATATATTTTAAACATTTATATAAACATTTCTAAAGGAATTATTTATTTGTGAAGTTCCATTCTCAAGGAACATGCATAGTACAGATGGTCCTACATTTGTATAGCTCTATGTGCACAAATGCCAACAATCATGGTTTAGTTAAAAAAAAAAGTCACCCAAAAGCAAGGTTCAAATTTCATTTACCCTGTTGTAATAGCTCTGAGTAATTACATAAAGTAAAACCCAATGGTTGCTCTTGGGGCCACAAATCACTATTAAATAATAGATGCACATCATGATTATAGATGATCAATCACATCACTTTTTCAAAGTCTATCAATGACTGGTCACTGTGCTGAAGTTCACCAAAAAAGTGTAGCTGTGCTGCCTCCTTTTTCCCAGAGATAAACTCACAAGACATTTCACAAAATGAATAATCATAAGAGGGAATTGGCCAGTAAAGGTGAAACTACAGCAAAGAAATGAAAAATGATAATGCTGGAAGTGAAACTGAGATTCAAAGTAAATGGAGTGACAAGAAACAGATATCTGACTAGGATTGCTGACAATATCACAGTTCAAGAAATTCTACAAAAGCAATGAGGGAAACTTAGTGAAGGTGAACTGAGGGGCCTAATAAAAGAAAACAATTGTAAAGTAAGGAAAAGACTTTGAGAGGACGTGACAATATAAAAAAAACTTCAAATGAAAGCAACTCAGAGATATTTCAGGACACTGAATGTGCAGTTTCCTAAAACTTTGGAGGTGGTTTTAAATTTCAAATGGAGGATGACAATCCTCCAAGGCATAGAAAAGATATCCTTATCGTGTACCAGGAGAAGAAGCAAATACTGTTCAAAGTACTCTTGATAATATTTTATAAACATAAAATCCTTTTAAGTCTCATTTAAAAATTACAGTGCACTAAATATGTACTAGTTTTACTATATTTTTATTTCCCTATACATTTACAGCCATCAGTTAAAAAGTTTTAATGTTTTGACAGAAATATTTAGAAGACATAGAATCATAGTATTTTCCCCTATTGATTATTGTGATTGCTTTGCAGAGATTTAGCTTTCATGTCATTTTTACCTTTATATGCAACCCAACAAAGTGAGAACTGCCTACTCTGAAACTTGATACCATTCATTCACCAAGTTCCAAAGTCTGATGGCGTAACTTATTTATATTATTTAGTGTAAATAACTCTTGATGACTGCACATGTTAGTGAACATCATATCTTTCTTAGGCCATTAGTTAGGTAGCTCTGAAAGAGATGGAGTTACTGGAGGTGTTTTCTGCATTTTTGTCCCCATTTACTTCCTTTGCATATGAATGGACACTAAAATATGGTTGGTAGCTACCTACTGTGGTAGCACAATTTTTTTCTTTCCTTCTTTCACTTGATCTACTAGTTGACTGGTTGTTATGATTTCCCTCTCAAGACATCTCACCTCTTTTCCTCTACTGAGGCTGTTCTGGATGATAGAACTTTTACAAGCAAAAATAGCAGCTGTAAGAAAATAAACAAAAGAGAGAGTGTCAGTTACTAGAAACAGAAACGCCTAATATCTCCTGTTCCATTGCTATTTTCCAAGTAGAGCTTCTGACCTATTTGTCACCTAAGCACTTGTTATAAAACATTAGGCATAATATGGGATTCTGTTTCTAAAATATAGATGACTTTCATATATGCCTTTTGTGTAAAAAGACAACCTATTAAACTGCACATGTAATTATTTTCTTCCCCTGCAGGATCAAAAAGAAAAAGGAGAAATCTTTTAGTAGGAGTAAGAAATATTTTAGCTCTCAATCTGTCTCCCCTTGGATAATTTATAGTAAAATGATTTAAAAGATTTCAAAAGAATTTCGTGTCTATGTGCTTGCACACATGGGGCTTGTAAAATCTAGAATTATATAAAGTTGCCTGAATTCAATTTCATGATAGCATTATTCTGTTTATACTTAGCAAATAATTCCCTAAAATATCAATAATATGCATTAGGATTATTATAGTATATTCATTAGCTATATTGGAATCTTAAATCAGAATTCACTTAAATGTTGTTCAGTCATTAGTATGGATGATCAATGAGTAGGCAATTTGTTAAAGCCTAAATACTCCAAGTCAGAAGGACTTGAGTGAAACTGAGGAACCCACCATTTAAATAAATGTCTTGAATAACTTTGATGATAGTTAACTGAGGACTAAATTTTAAGAAATATGTAAAAATAAGCCTGTCGTTAATTTAGTGCAATGTGCATCAAAGACAGTCTAATGAAGGTGGAAATGTATAGTTTATGGAATTAGATTGCTTGACTTCAACATTAATTCCTTCACTTACGAAATGTGTGATCTTAGTTGAGGCAGAAACTGTGCCTCAGATCCTTTACCTGTAAAATGGAAAGTAGAACAGAACAAGTTTTGTAAAGATGATATGAAATAATTCTTCTAAGAATTTAACATGGTGACTGACACAGAGGAAGTGCTTAAAAAACATCTGATTCATATTGATTTTCTCTCTTTTCTCCACAGGTTCTACAGATCACCTTGTTGTTCTCCAAAGTTCTAATTTCATGTGAGAATGTTCTATAGGATACTCTCATGTCATAGCCAGTCTCTTCTATATTTATTCTATTTGAATTTTAAGAGAATTTTGAATTCTGGACTTTCTCTAACATATCCTTTTAAACATATCCCTGGGCTTCCCTGATGGGTCAGACAGTAAAGAGTGTGAGTGCAATGCGGGAGACCCAGGTTCAATCCCTGGGTTGGGAAGATCCCCTGCAGAAGGAAATTGCAACCCACTCCAGTATTCTTGCCTGGAAAATTCCATGGACAGAGTGGGTAGCAGACTATAGTTCATGGGGTTGCAAAGAGTTGGACATGACTGTGCAAGTAACACAATACAACAACATGACTGGTTGACTATTACGTAGGAAAGTTGCCCTTATCTAATTGAGTATCTGTGCATCTCCTTGTGGAGAAGGCAATGGCACCCCACTCCAGTACTCTTGTTTGGGAAATCCCATGGATGGAGGAGCCTGGTGGGCTGCCGTCTATAGGGTCGCACAGAGTCGGACACGAATGAAGCGACTTAGCAGCAGCAACAGCAGCAGCAGCAGCATCTCCTTGTGGCTCTCACTGCTTCCTTAGTTCTACCAAAGATGTGGCTATGGGGTGGGAAGATTTTCTTCTCACTGAAGTCAGGGTTAAAAGTTTTTTGTTTTTTTTTTTTTTCCATTAAACTAAGTAAACACTATTATATGGTCCCATTACTGCAAAAACCTGTAATTACATTGGCACACTCTGTAGGCAGATGTGAAGAAGGAAATGACAACCCACTCCAGTATCTTGCCTGGGAAATCCCATGGGCAGAGGAGCCTAGCAGGCTATAGTTCATGGGGTTGCAAGAGTTGGACATGACTTGGCAACAAAACCATAGGCACATGTATAGACTACATACTGCTCCTTCTTAATTAATCTTTTTTGTGCTTAAGTTCATATGTGAGGCATATTTCAAAGAAAAGGAGAGGAAAGGGTTTAAATGATCATGACCAATGACATCCCCCAAATTCAGTAATCATACTTCACACTTCCTCCCACAGAAATAATGAATCAAGAGAGGCAGAAGGAACAGACATGATTCTCTGGCAAAGTCCTTCCTCATGGAAATGCAAGATGGGAGTGAACAGGACTAATCAATATCCATTTTGGTAATGTGCAGCAAGTACAGAGGCAAGGCCCATCAGGGACTGAAACACTGACATAAAATGCAAATTTGAATATAATGTATCTGGTCCTTTGCACCACACCACTACAACAGGCTATACTTGCTACTTTCTAAACATGGAATGATGCAAACTTGCATCTTTGAAATTGAAATTTTGAAGTCCTTGTTGCAATATGGCTGAGTTTTACTATACTTTCCTAACAGTTGGTCAATGGCAAATTGGTAGTATACAGTATATAAAGCATAATAATGGGGTAAAGTAATTAGTATTTAATAATGTAAATACTAGTTAAAAAGACAAAAGTAATAATTGTATATACTGTGAAAGATATCTGGATTTTCCTACAGACACTCTATATATACACTGCCTCAGTACCTTCACTTGGATCTCTGTCTTTCCCTCCAACCCTCAGGATATCTGCAACCAGCAGGAACTAAATGTTCAACAGGTGTGCATGATACATTTGCTACATATTTTGAATATTCTCTCTTAACATCAGTCCCCCCCCAATCAGTACCATTGCAGGATGAAACCTTAATTAGATGCAACAGTCCATTATAGTGAAATAAACAAACCAAATTCAAGGAGCTCACCAAAGAAACAAAAACAATGACTGGGAAAATAACTATTTAGCAATACATATTAACAGAAAGTATCACTCATACTTTCTGCCACTTCAGTCTACTAGATCTCTAGCCCTTTCCCCTTCCTACTATTTCAAGTAGTCCTTTGCCTAAAGAAGTCAACTGGTTCTGGACAAAAGAGCCATTTCCTAAGCTCAGGGCTGAGATGAAAAGCAGAAGCATCCCCTTCACACTGCAGCCTGAAAACAGGTTTTCAGAATATAAAAAAGAATTTAGGATGCTCTTTCCCTAAGGTACGTGTGTACATATGATGGCTTATGATGTTTTTAGCACAGTAGTATGCTTTGTCAATCTTGGATGATCTAACACTTGAAAAATTACTTCTAAATGGAAAATTGACAGATATGATGTTTAGAGATTCTACCTATGCGAAAGTTAGATAATTCTTATACACTTTCCCCATCAGTGGTTACAAAATTTTACAAGGTTATTATTTAATTAGATCATGTTTAGATCATGCCCTGAGATTCTTGACACTTACCTTTACTTAGGAGAAGGCAAGGGCAACCCACTCCAGTACTCTTGCCTGGCAAATCCCATGGACAGAGGAACCTGGTGGGCTGCAGTCCATGGGGTTGCTAGGAGTTGGACACAACTGAGAGACTTCACTTTTACTTTTCACTTTCATGCATTGGAGAAGGCAATGGCAACCCACTCCAGTGTTTTTGCCTGGAGAATCCCAGGGACCGGGCTGCTGTCTCTGGGGTTGCACAGAGTCGGACACGACTGAAGCGACTTAGCAGCAGGGCTTCCCTGGTAGCTCAGCTGGTAAAGAATCCGCCCTCAATGCGAGAGACTCCAGTTCGATTCCTGGGTTTGGAAGATCCCCTGGAGTAGGCAACAGTTACCTAACTCCAGTATTCTGGCCTGAAGAATTTCATGGACTCTATAGTCCATGGGGTTGCAAAGAGTCAGACACAACTCAGTGACTTTCACACACAGACACCTTTACTTAATACATACAAATTTAATTCTGTCTTCACACATTAATTTTGAAAATGTTAAAAAATACAGAGAATATACAATAATATGTTAATGTATTATTGTTGTTTATGGTTTGTATATATGTATAACATATGTAAAAGAAATCAAACATTACTAATCATGTTGAAATCTTTATTATTTTCTCTGTTCTCAGGGGTACCTACAATAGTAAATATAGCTTATTATTTTCCAAAATACATTATATTTTTCATATTTATTGGTGTCTATAAACAATGACAATATTATATTGCATATGTTACTTATATAAATCACACTTGACCTTTACTTTCAACTCTATTTTCATCCTCTTATTATGCTGATGTATTTAAATCATTTAATTTATTTCAGAAATTGATAATAATTAATTTCTTCCCATTCTATTAAGAAACATCAAGGCAGTTTTTCTGATTACAAACATTTATACAAAAGGTTCTTTCTATACAAATGACACATTCTCTAAAGTATCTACAGAGTATGAGTTTTTTCCACAATTATTACATTTTGAATTATATTGTAGTTTTTTTGATCCTTTCACTAACTCAAATTCAACTTGATTAAAAAAACAACAAATGTTTTCCCACTTTCTCCAAAATAAGCACAATATATTTGCTTTATGATTTTATTACAGATACCTCTCTGTATGCCAAGTATAAAAATTTCAATTATCCTATAATTATCCACTAACAAAGCAGGCATAGTATTCTGGGAAATCATTAAGTTCAGACAAAAACAAATATTTAGGTTTAGATGAGAACCAAAATAGGATTATATTTGTCAGGTGTCTATTGTTATAAGTAATCCTGTATCATCTTCATATAGCATCAGAGATAGGATGGTTAGAAGCTGTGTGTAAAAGTCTTCATGAAGATTGTTTTATTTGAAGTTCTCCCTTACTTATAGAGGTGTTAGTACCTCAATTTCTCAACCCCAGATAAGGATGGGGCAGGGTAGTAACTTGACGATAGAACCTGGAATTCAAATTTGTGTTACCTTAGCCCCATGAGACTATTAGAAGGTCTGCTAAGTTTCTCAGTCTCCATGCAGACTCTTCTGAAGATGGCAGATGCTCTTAATGAAAGTGTAGTCCTAAATGCTAGGCTTTCTTTCTTTCTTTACTCTCCCAGGTCATGGTCTCAACACTGTCATTGTCATCAGAATCCTCCAATGCCTTCAAATAGCTGTATTTATATTTCCCTTGCTCTCCCAGTCCTTCTCAGTGAAAGAGGTGGTTCAAATTATCTAGTCACACATTACTAGAAACAAAAGTCCTCTGTGATACTCGTATTCAATTCCTTCCTACTGGAATTTTTCTTCACTCCTGCTAAATTATACCCTAATCAAATTTCATTCTCAAAATCCTACCTCAGACAGATTCGTGATTGGTAGGGGCACCATGAGGATTTTGAATGAGTGTGCAAAATAATCCCTTTATAAATATATTTTCAAGTACAGCCTCTAGACTTCTTTACTCCCTATATACACATATTATGATTTACATTGGGAGATGGAGACTAGTTACCTTCCCTTGAATTTGGGTTGGCTTTAGTTAGTTGCTTAAGAAAACAATGTTACAAATGTGACTGTGGAGCTTCTGAGTCTAGGTCATAAGAATCTTTGTAGTTCATGCCCAGGTCTTCAAGAATACTTGTTCTTGGGATGCTCTCTCAGAACCTAGCTACCATGCAGTAAGAAATGTAAGCCACATAAAGTGGAGACATGGAGGCGATCTAGTCAACAACCCCGTCTGAGCAATGGACTCCCAGCCAGCACAACTGCAGCCATGTGAATGAGCCATTTTGAATATCTTGCCAAGACTAGCTGCGAGATGACTCATCACTCGTCTCTCCTCTCTCTTAATGAAAATTACTACATTTTCATTCAAAGCATCTGCCATCTTCAGAAGAGTCTACATGGAGACTGAGAAACTTAGCAGACCTTCTAATACCTTCTAAGGTAACACAGATTGGAATTCCAGGTTCTATCACCAAGTTACTACCCTGCCCCTATCCTTATTTTGGGTTGGGAAATCAAGATACCAACACCTCTGCAAGAATGGTTTAGGCAAAAGAAATGCTATTAAAGATGTTTAATGGTCTTCTATGTCCTCTTTAAGAGAGGAAGAATGTTAAGGGAACTACAAAAATTAAATTTTACTCAATTATTGGGAGACAATGGTTAGAAAAGACTGGAGAAAAGGCAAAAGACCATATTATGCAGGGACCTGGATTAGTCATTTTAAGGAGCTCACATTTGATTGTATAGAAGATAGGGAGATGTTGAAGGCCTTTAATCTGAGAAACAGCATGGCCAAATTAGTCTTTAAATCAACCATCTCAGGTGTTATGTAGATAATAAATTGCAGATTGAAGTAGAAGACGGACAATGCCTGTGACAGAGTTGGGTCCTTGCAACAAGGATCATTTGGCAGACACAAGAAGACGGTCATCTGTATGATGACCAAGAAGCAGACCCTCACCTGACACCAAATCTGGACTTCCAACCTCCAGAACTAATAACAGAATGCCCAGTCTTCAATTCATGGCTTCCCAGAAGAAAGACTCAAAATCCAGATTTCTTCAGAGAACTATGGCCATGTGGCTAAATTCTGGCTACTGAGATGAGAGAAGAAATGATGTGCCTTAAAAGAGAAAGACTTGACCCAACCTTTTCCTCTGCCACACAGACAGAAGATAAACTAAGGTCACAGAGTGACTGGAGGAGACTTGATTCTTAATGTGCAGAGCTGCTTGGAGAGAGAGAAAGTAACCCTCTCAACCACTACTATATGGATTAAAAAAAAAGTAAAAGAGAAAGAAATTCTTATGGTAAAACAAGGGAAAGAAATCACTGTAATAATTCAGATGATATAAAATAAGATCTTGACCTAAGTATACATGGAGAAGTAGGAAGGACTGCAGAGATATTATGGAGAAAATTTAACAGCATTTTTGATGGATTGAATGCAGGGATAAAGATGAGGGAGGAGTCAAGTGTGACTTCCATTCTTCTTGCTCTGAAATGGAAAGAAAAATGTGCTAAAAATTAATATGATTGAGGGAAAATATAGGTTTGACTCACTGAGTTTGAAGTTCCTGTAAGAAATTAAGTTAGTGACATCCAGCAAATCTTGGGTATATAAATGTGCATGGAGGAACTAGGGCTGGAAATTCACTAATTCACTAACCTATTAATAATTAAGTGGCTACCAGGCCCCAGGAACTACTCTAGGTGACAGATTTAGAGCAGAACCCTTCCTTGTGGAAGAAGTGACAATAAAAGGGATAGACAGTAAATATTAATATAGTAAATAATAAATAGAGAATAATTAAGGGACTATTTTGATAGACTAGTTAGGAAGGGTAGAGGATCTAGATGGGAAAGACTTAAAAGCAAGCAAGGGAAAGGTACCTCAAGAGAATAAAAGAGAAGAGAGCAAAACATAAAATTATGACAGTACTCTGCTAGGTCAAGGACCTTAGGAAATGAATCAAAGACTTTTTTTATTTATATAATGAAAGGTGAAATTTTTCTCAAGTATTTATATAACTACAGGATTATTGTAGGATAACCCTTTTTAAAAGTGTTTTTCTAAAATAACTGTCATCAATATTAAATGACAGATAAAAATCAAAGTAGGGAACAGCATTTCTTAGCATAATGAAACATCTCTGGAATTCTGAAACAGTATAAACATATATGAAAGAAGCATATCATACAAGTTTCTTATCAAAAGACTAACACATAAAATTATTATGCTAATAATATAATCCATATTATTAAGAACTTACATATGTAATATTGGACATACATTTTTTTAAAGTTTTATTCTATATTCTGCATGTGTACATGAACAATATAAACTTATTTTTAGGTGTGACTTCATAGACGAAAGTGTTAGTTGTTCAGCCGTGTCTAACTCTTTGTGACCTTATGGACTGTAGCCCATCAGGCTCCTCTGTCCATGGAATTCTCCAGGCAAGAATACTGGAGTGGGTAGACATTCCTTTCTCCAGGAGATCTTCCTGAACCAGGGATTGAAACCAGGTCTCCTACATTGCAGGTAGATTCTTAACTATGTGAGCCACTAGGGAAGCCCTGTAGAAAATACTGGCTAAAAATTTTTAAAGCACTTTATAAATTTTAAAGCAATTTTACACCCATTGTAAATATAGAAGATCAACTTCAGTTAGATACATAAATATCAAATATTTTCTCATGTAGGACACAATATATAAGGAGTTTCATGGATTTTCTAAAAGGAGGAATGCTGTATGAATTGCTATGTACATATGATGTGGCCTACAATATTGTCAAACTGACTTATGGAACTATAAGAAAGCTTTACTACAAAACAAATGACTAACAAAAACAATAGAGTTATATTTTAGAAAAATGTGCAGTTTTATTTGAGTATTTTTTAAAGACAGAGGTAGTAGTAGACTATTGCTTACGTTTAGCTACAGCTTTTGCTTTTCAGTGGCACGTTCAATAATTTTTGGTTTATTAATGAGCTTGAGTGTTCTCTACAAAGGAATAAGCTTCTCTTATAGAAAGTATGTTATAAATATGCTAAAATCATCTGTTTTCATCTGTAATACAATTATCATCCATTGTTTACTTCAGATATTAAAATATTACCATCTTGTATCACGTTTTCATAGAATTTGTCTTATTAACTGCTTGTCACAAATGAAATTCCAGTACCATGAAATAAAGGGAAATAGAGTTGAAAGGAAAAAAAATGTGCTTATGTGGGAGTTCTTGTACAGTCATTAATATTGTGAACCATATATGAGATCAGAATAATTTTTATTCCCAGAAAAAAGCATTGATGTCATTAAAAGAATAGCAGTTGATCTTGAGGTGATAAAAATTAACATGATGGTTTTCATATTTTGTGTGCCTGTTAAATACAGCTTCCTGTACTCAAAATAATCATGCTGCACTGACTACTGAGAGGTGGAGATTGAAAAAAATCTGTAGAAGATATTTTGAGAAGAGAGAAAAGCACATGTAACAACAGTCAAACAATCATGTTGTATTAAGTACAGGTAATAAAAATGCCCTATTATAATCACCAAGCTACTGTACCTCTAAAAGCTCATTTTTAAATTGTGCAATATTTGAAAAGTTTGAAAATAGGTGCAGAATAAAATTTCCAACAATTTTTATTGTATGGGTCACTGAAAAATACTCTATACTGATTTACCCTTGATATATGGATAAAGAAACAAATGTAAAAAGAGAAAAACAGCCTTAAACATGCTCTAGGAAGTTATTCCAAAGAGTGTCAGACATAACTCTGAATTTTTATCTATTACCTCCATAGAAAAGTTCTATTTTCTGTTTAGGCTAAGAAATAATGGAAATTTCAATCTGTGGTTGATTGTCAGGGTTATTATTAAACTAAAAACCCTCAAATAATTCCACTTCCTTTCTGTTATTCTGCAATCTCTTTTTCTGATACATCTCTTCAAAAGAAATTTTCAAATTTATTTCTCATTACTTTTCATAGAAAAAAAAGCCTCAAGGTATCATACACACATGCACACATATTCACAATATCAGGGTAAAAACAGGTGTAATATGATGCAAATCCTTAGGGATTATAACTTTGAAAAGTATTTGAATCCTAATAGAGATTTCTTTAATTAAAGAAGTCTTCAGTAAAAGTTTGTAGAGATTTTATACACAGTATGTGTCTGATGTCTCAAACAATTTATCCACTCTTTAATGTAGAATAAATGCTCATATTTCCAGTTCACATGCTGTAATTCTTAAGAAATATAACTTATAGAAAAATCAACAGAGAACATAACTCAAGTTGTATTAAAGGCATAATTGTAAGAGAGAGTGGTTGTCAACTCTTCCCCATCTTTTTATCTTATGGAAAATATTTACTTTTTCCAGCTACTAAAACAAAGCTTTTTGAGTACAGTTAAATGACTCAGGGTATATGAAAGAGTTAGTTTGTCATTTACTCTCTCTGCTCCTGTGAGGCAGCTAGTCTGCCTCTTTTCTTGAGCTCTAGAAAACAAGTATTTGGAAACTTAGAAGTAATGCTTTTCCCATCCCACTGTCCATCCATCACTGAATTCTACCTCAGGCATAAACACAATCAGATTGACAAGGATATTATTTTTCTAGGAATGACTGTGTATGAGGGGCTGAAATTTCAGGTGTATAGGGTTACTAGTAGAATATTTCATTTACAAGTTAAAAAAAAAAAAACCTCTTCATTTATTTATGCATAGCTTTTTCAGATGATCAAAAGCCCTAGATAGATTAAAAACACATGAATTCCTAACCAAATATATATGCATATATAATAGCTACAGACTGTGTGCTTTGAGAAGAAAATACACATTGATAGTCTGCATTGCAAACTTTCTTTAAAGGACTAAATATGGTATCAGGTCCTCTGTAAATGACAGGAGACGATTTCAGGCACTACTTGTTTCATAATCCTTTATCTAGCTGACTACTTCTCTGCAGATGAAGATGCCAGCAAATGCTGAACTGGAACAGGAGAGTCAATCCTTGTTTGGTTAACAAATTCCTCGCAAAATATCTCCCCAAGCCCCCAGGAGCTGTAGTGATGTCATATCCGTTGTCCAGGTCTCCACACCTCTCTCAGCAGTTGCTCCCTTTATCTTTTTCTTGGGTCAAAACTTTTGAGGTGGGCTGGCTAGATAGCCCCGGGAGAGAGGGTAAATTGGGGCGTGAGGCTTGAAGGCTCTTCAGCACCTCGGTCAGCGCCCACCGCAGTTCAACCCACCCCTAGAGCTCCCGGACTCTCAGCTCTGAGAATGCCTGCGGAATGATCGCCCCCCAGGGCGGCTGCCGCTGCTGCCGCTACTGCTGTCGCTGCTGTTGCTACTGCTACCGCTCCTGCCACTGCCTCTTTCTCCACTCTGCTCTGACTGGCAGGCAGAAAGTGCAACTGACGAAGGAAAGGTCTCTGCAGTGAGAGTGGAGTGCCTACATAAAAGAGTAAAGAGGGGGCAAAAACGCAGATCAGAATGCAGGCGACGTCCAACCTACTCAATCTCCTGCTGCTGTCTTTGCTTGCTGGATTAGATCCTTCCAAGGTACGGGCAATATTTTAACTCTTGTTTGAAATAAATGTGCAATATGTAACAGACCGGCCAAAAATGCATTTAATTATGCAAAAAAAAAAAAAAGGGAAAGAAAGAAAAGAAACATTAAAGACAGCTTTTCTAGAAATCCTGTGATGCCTGGCGTATCCCACTGCTTGGAAGATAACAAGGTGAACTACCCGAGGAATAGCTCCTCAAGGTAGAGTCCTGGAGAGAGGGGGGAGGGACCAGGAGCGAATATAACGTGTATTGGCAGCGGGCAATGCGGCTCTCCGGAGAATTTAGCTTATTTGATATCCAAGAGCTTAACGTTCTCTTTTGAAGTCGGACGGGTAATGCAAAGGAGTTAGCAGTTAAAATAATGCAGTTTGTAATCATGTTTAGGAGATGTGAACCTTTTCTTTGTTGAAAGGAGAGAAGCGTTTTCCAGCTGATTCTGGTAAATAATACTCCCGTAGCAGACGTGCTGCAGTTTGTGTCCAAAACATTTGGGATGCTGCTGGTAACACGCACGGCAGAGCAGCAGAGCTCTACTCTCTGCCATGGCTGAGAGGCATTGGGCAAAGGGGCTTGTGTTTGTTTCTTTCTTTTCATTAAGGAAATTAGAGAGCACTGAGGAAGTTCTGATTACCAGTGTTAAGAAACAGGAAGTGAGAAACCTTTGAAACTAAGGAGTGGAATAGGAAGGATGTGTCCTCTCAGAGCTGTTGAACTCTGAAAATTATCCAGTACTGGCAATTAAAGTGAACGCTAACCTCTTTTGATAAAAAGTCAGAAAATATGGAGAAATATTTTCAGCAATATATAAGAAAAGTGTTGAGGATAAAGTGAGACACTTTGAGAGCATCAGCATTCTAATAAAATTGTAATTATCTGGAATAAGATACAAGGCATCTAGTAAAAAGAGTAAGGGAATACAATTTCAAAAACTATTTTATTTAACTGGTTAAGAATAATTTGACACAATAGGAAAAATGATGTGATGTGACAAAGTTATATTTTTGAATATTGTAAACTTATTTTAAAATAACCATGTAGTGCAGAGAAATTGTTTCTTTTCACAATTGAATAGAACTAAGAACTAAGCATAGCCTAATATTGTGGTTGACTGAATATTTCTAGGCCTAAATAAGTACATAGTGAAAATTTAGAATCGTGTCATACATACATATAATTATTTCTGTACACTTTTCATATTTAAAGACCTGATGAGAATAAAATAATTTTCTTCTAAAGTTATGGTTATGCTGATTGACACTGTGAAATTTTCATGTAGTATATTGTCTTAATGATCTTAATGAAATATTTTATACACTAAGGTATAGCTTTAAAGCATTTTACATCCAGGTACACAGTGCTGATTTTGCTTTCATATTTTTTAATCTTTTTTTTTTTTCATTTTTTTCTCTGGATTTATGGTAACACATTACTTTGCCATACTTATATTCATTACAGCTCTGAATACATTCTATTATATAGTTCATTTGGAATATTCTTGGTAATACATTTTTAAAAAGCAAAGCTAATTACTGAGTTATTACATTAAAAAAATCATTGGACTTAAAGTAAACTTTGTAATTCTTTAAAATGATTTCATAATGCAGAGTTTTACTAACAACTGCATGTTCATTTGATTTTTATGATATCTTTAATGCATAAATATCTTCATTTCTGTATCCCGTTCTTCCCCAAATTAAAAATATATATAAGAAGAGCTTCTGATAAATACTGAGATAAATCCTCCAAGTAAATGATCCTTTTTTAGTTAACATGATCTTCTAGTATTGATAAGTTTATTTCCATGTATTCAACAACAGAAAACTTTCCTTCAGACTTAATTCTGGCTGTTTGATACAACAGAGCTGAGAAATCTAGGAAAGAAAAGGCATACATTAACTTTTCAAACTGTCCTTTTCAGCTTCTAGATATTGCAATACAGTGTGCAAAGAACACCAGATGGGTATTTGTTCTACACCATATGTGACAATATAGAGAATATTAAAATGTTCATAGCAAGTGATTTTAATGTTGTAAAGTCTTTGGACAGTAGACACATTTTGCTTTAAAAAAGTGAACATGTTATGTTTTATCAAACTTTTAAGAATCAACACACTATATCATCTCTCCTCCCCAAAATCACAAATGGTACCACTGAATTCTCAGAATGATTGTCAATTAGGTTATGAAATAGAAATTATATGAAATATTATTTTTTACTAACTATATATTTTAGATAATAAAATAAGCATCCATAATGTAAATTGTTTGGTAAAATTGAAATTAAATTCTAATAATGCAATAGCACACAAGACCAGTTTGTGGACAAATAAGTAATAATTAAGTGATGAAACTTAAACATAGAAAAATTCTAAATAGCTAATTTTTTAATATTTTAACATGTCAGGGCTGATATATTTCAAAATCATATTTTCAGATAAATCCATTTAAGTATTCTTCTCTATTATTACATTTTTCATTTATACTATATATAAATCATGCATGAATACACACAAATTGGCAAAATAGGAGAGCTATTAAAATGGAATAGACTTTTTTTAGGTAAAATATTATCACATATATCAAATATTAGAGAACTAAATTTTAGAGCATGCTTATTATATATTAATTTGTCTGGAAAAAAAGGCCTTCTAACAATAGTACCAATTCCATTTCATAGAAGATATATTTATGTTTATAATCATTCTTCCTGAGATTGAAACTTACAGATCATATACGACTTTATAAAGTGCTTAGATATCGCCATCTTATGGTAAGATAAATTACTTGAAAATCAATTTTATATTTAAATTAAAAAAAAACATTTATTATCATCGGATGAACTTACTTTTAGCATGCATTTACTTTCTTTTCTCTCATTTAATATACCAGAAAATTGGTAAGATTAGTATTTTCTTTCAGTAAAGGAATGCAATTCAATACTAATCAATTATTTGTATTTTATATAGACATTATCAATTTTCCTCTCAAAAAAATCATGAGAATTATGTTTTCTTAATTAAAATCTTATTAACAACTTTCCAGTTCCATTTAGAAAAACTCAAGGGTGTATCACTTTGCCTATTTTAAGAGCTATCAAATAATTTTGCTTGTAATGGAGTATCTGAACTACAGGCAATGTGCCAAATCATCATTCATTCAATAAATAAAGAAAAACCTGAAGCTTGTAAGAATTCAATTATTGCAGAGAAAGGACTATTTCTGTGTAGGAAATTCCTGAGGGTGGCTGCTAGATGGCATCTCTGTGCTTTTAAACTGAAGGCACAGAGTTTAGTAATGACCTTGATAGTAGGAGAGTGAACCTCTTTTTCTTTTACAAGAATATCTTTAGCAGACCATTATTTGAACATCATAACAAAACAGTAATCCCTTGAAACAGAACCATGAATTTCTCTGCTCTGCAATGCTGAATTATAAAGAAAGGAGCTATAAACGTGACTGTGCAGATTTCAAACAGAACATTGATACCAGGTTCAGACACTTGGGGAACAGTTAAAAAGAGGTGACGTAGGCATAGCCACACATTGCAGTGACTGTTAATACTTTAAAGCAGTCATACTTGTGTGATAAATATATTGCAAAATGCCCTAGTATGCTTAGATTGAGAAAGCATTCACTATATCCTTACCTAGAAATATTTTAAAGAACTTATTACCATGGTACTTGCTGACACCACAGACATAAAATGAAACAATGATTCAGCAATAATCCTCAACACAAACTGTTTTTTCTCTCCAAAACAACTTGGCCCATTAGAACTCTTGCTTTAAATAAGACAGTTGTGTTAAGCCATATAAACATGATAGGAAGTAAGAGAATTTCAATAATTATATTGTTATATCTTCATAACATAAGATGTTATGTGCCTATGTAAAAGTGCCTTTGTATTTTGGTATTGCTAAAGAAAATTATCAAAGACCTAAATTGGCTAGGGGTGGCTTTAGTACATAAATCTAGTTAAAGTTCATGTTTTTGTAGCTTTTAAATGAAAATGATAACAGCAAAAACAGCAAGAGAAATAAATTGAGATCAGTATCAATTTGCTTTAAAAGTCACCTTTTAAAGGTGACTTAAAAATCTATCTTCTCCTGTAACTCCTGTTTGCCAGACACATCCTCTATACAACAGGATCAACTCATATTAGAACACAAAATACTAATCAATAGAATCTGGCAGGGACCTGTAATTACACACCAATAAACTCTGGTATGGTAAAAAAGTGAAAAGTTCAATACAGTCCATCTATGTTTTGAAAAAGTAAATGACTTCCTTACTCCCATTCTATAACATCCTTCTTAACACAATTAAACATTTATTTTGAAATGTAAATATTCTTTCTTACTCTTTTAGTAACTTGACAAGGTTAAAATGGTACTGCTCGCATTTATTTTTCTTTGAAAATTCTTATTCTCTGTAATTTTCTAACAGTTCTCTTTAGAAAATGAGTATTGTGATGACCCATTCTCTGTTGGGATGGAAAGGAGCACCAGAGTGAGAAGCAAAGGGGTCAGGATTCCAGACAAGACCCTCATTTTTTGTCCCAACTTTGCCACTCATATGTATATATGTGTGTGTTTATTACATATGTGCTCATGCTCAGTCGCTAAGTTGTGTTCTACCCTTTGTGACCCCGTGGACTGTAACTCATCAGGCTCCTCTGCTTATGTAATTTTCCAGGCAATAATACTGAAGTGGGTTGCCATTTCCTATTTCAGTTACATATATATAATATAATAAATATACACACATATAAAACTTTGTGAACCTTTGATCTCAGTGTTCTCACCTGTAAAAATGAGAAGCTGACATGTTCTTTTAATTTACATAGGAGTATAGTTGATTTACAGTGTTGTGTATATGTTCTGTATATAAGCTCATTTGTATCATTTTTTTAGATTTCACATGTAGCTGATATCATATGATATTTACTTTTTCTAATTTCACTCAGTATATCACAATCCCTAGGTCCATCTATAGTGTATCAAATGGCAATATTTCAGTCTTTTTAATGGCTGAGTAATATTCCATTGTATATACGTACCACATTTTTTATACATTCCTCTTTGATGGACATTTTAGGTTACTTCCATGTCTTGGATATTATAAATAATTCTGCAAAGAACTTTGGAGTGCATGTTTCTTTTTAAAGTATAGCTTTCTCTGGATATATGCCCAGGAGTGGGATAGCTGAATCATATGGTGGCTCTGTTTTTTTTTCTTAAGGAGCCACCATACTATTCTCCACACTGGCTATACCAATTTACATTGTCACCAACAGAATAAGAGGGTTCCCTTTTTTCCATACCCATTCCAGCATTTGCTGTTTGTAGACATTTTGATGATGACCATTCTGACCTCTGTGAAGTGATACTCCATTGTATTTTTAATTTTCATTTCTCTAATACTTAAGAATGTTGAGCACCTTGACATGTGCTTCTTGGCCATCTCTGTATGTCTTCTTTGGAAAAAAAAATGTTTATTTAGATCTTCTGCCTTTTTTTGGATTGGGTTGTTTGTTTTTATGATATTGACCTGCATAAGCTGTTTGTATATTTTGGAGCTTAAGCCCTTGTTGGTCACTTCATTTGCAAATATTTTCTCCTATTCTGTAGGTTTTCTTTTGTTTCACTTATGGTTTCCTTTGCTGTGGAAAAGTTCTTAAGTTTAATAAGACTCTATTTTTATTTCCATTACCTAAGGGGTGGATCCAAAAAGATATATGCTGTGATATGGCAAAGTGCATTCTTCCTATGTTTTCCTCTAAGAGTTTTATAGTATCTGGTCTTACATTTAGGTCTTTAATCCATTTTGAGTTTAACATTTGTGTATGGTATTAGAGAATGTTCTAATTTTGTTTATTTACACATAGCTCTCTAGTTTTTCCCAGTGCTACTTATTGAAGAGACTGTCTTGTCTCCATTGTATATCCTGTCTCCTTTGTCATAGATTAATTGATCATAGGTGTACAAGTTCAGGTCTGGGCTTTCCATCCTGTTCATTGATTTATAAGTCTGTCTTTGTGCCAGTATCATACTTTTTTTTTTTTTTTTTTTACTGTAGATTTACAATATAGTCTGAAGTCAGGGAGCCTGATTCCTCCAGTTCCATTTGTCTTTCTCAAGGTTCCTTTGGCTATTTGAGGTTTTTTGTGTTTCCTGAGCTCCAAAATCACTGCATATGCTGATTGTAGCCATGAAATTAAAAGATGCTTACTCCTTGGAAGGAAAGTTATGACCAGCCTAGACAGCATATTAAAAAGCAGAGACATTACTTTGTCAACAAAGGTCCGACTAGTCTAGGCTACGGTTTTCCCAGTGGTCGTGTAGGGATGTGAGAGTTGGACTATAAAGAAAGCTGAGGACCAAAGAATTGATGCTTTTGAACTGTGGTGTTGGAGAAGACTCTTTGAGAGTGCCTTGGATTGCAAGGAGATGTAACCAGTCCATGCTAAAGGAGATCAGTCCTGGGTGTTCATTGGTAGGACTGATTTTGAAGCTGTAACTCCAATACTTTAGCCACCTGATGTGAAGAGCTGGCTCATTGGAAAAGACCTTGATGCTGGGAAAGATTGAGGGCAGGAGGAGAAGGGGACAACAGAGGATGAGATGGTTGGATGGCATCACGGACTCAATGGACATGGGTTTGGGAGGACTCCAGGAGTTGGTGATGGACAGGGAGGCCTGGCGTGCTGTGGTTCATGGGGTCGCAAAGAGTCAGACATGAATAAGCGACTGAACTGAACTGTGTCTTCATACAAATATGATGCTATACACAGAATGGCTATTAGAGCTCATCAATGAATTTGGTAAAGCTGTAGAATACAAAATTAATAAAAAGATATCTCTTGCATTTCTATACACTAACAAGGAAACAATCCTATTCACTGTCATATCAAAAAGAATAAAATACAGAGGAATAAACCTACCTAAGGAAATGGCAACCCACTCCAGTGTTCTTGCCTGGAGAATCCCACGGACTCCTGGTGGGCTCCAGTCCATGGGGTCGCAAAGAGTTGGACACGACTGAGCAACTAACACACAAGGAGGCGAAAGACCTGTACTCTGAAAACTATAAGACCCTGATGAAAGAAATTGAAGATGACATAAGCAGATGGAAAGATATATCATGTTCTTGGATTTAAAGAATCAATATTATCAAAATGACTACACTGCCCAAAATAATCTGCATATTCAATGCAATATCCTATCAAATTATCAATGGCATTTTTTGCATTCAGTTCAGTTCAGTTCAATTCAGTCACTCAGTCGTGTCTGACTCTTTGAGACCCCATGAATTGCAACACTCCAGGCCTCCCTGTCCGCATTACTAGACAAAAAATCTAAATATTCTTGAAAATTCTTTGTTAAATTCTAGAATAGCTCCATGCTATGGTCTGTATGTCTGTGCCCCCTCCCCTTCCCACAAGTCATAAGTTGAAACCTAATCCCAAGGTGATGATATGAAAATGGGGCATTTGGGAGGTGATGAGATCATTAACATGGAGTCCTCATGAATGAGATTAAAGTTATTATACAAGAGGCCACAGGGAGATAGTTCATTCTTTCAACCATGTGAGAATGTAGGAAGTCTGGGACCTGGAAGAAGGAACTCAACTGATCAGCCGTAACATTGATCTTGAACTTCCAGCCTTCAGAATTGTGAGAAGTAAGTATCTGTTTACAAGATGCCCAGTCTGGGTTTTGTTATAGTAGTCCAAACAGACTAAGATATTCTATTTAATAACGTTTGACCACTCATTAAAAATTAGATTTTTTTTTTTTGTAGAGTCTAGCTTATAAGATCACAAATTTTGAGAGACCTGAAGGCCGCACTCTCCTGACCTAGTCACCTCCTAATGGCCCCGTTTCTTTATATCATCACTTTGGGCATTAGGATATCATCTCATGAATTTAGGGAGAGAGAAATATTCAGACCATAGCAGTAATGGAGAAATGACCACTTCTATAAACATAATTTTCTTTTCTCTTGGATTGTTTTCCACTTCCTCTGTTTATATTGGTTCCCTTGCTTTTCTCAATAGAGACTTTACTATAAACTCCTTATAAAGACTTGACCCTTAATTAGACACAATAACATTTCTCCTGATTTGCACATCCAAATAAAAGTCCACTTAAGTGATTCAAGAATTGATTATTTCATACAAAGGGTAAAAATAGATGAGAGCAATTATATAATATCTAGATAGACCCTATCCATGACCAACTAATATTTAAGAAATACAGTATTTCAAAAACACCTGCAAACCATACTGCGGTGAGGTTTAAAACACATGTTACTTAGACTGAAAGCCATTCTTGAGAAAGGGGGGGTTCCAAGATACAGAAATAAAGTAAGATCAATTTGATCAACAGTGCCAATAATATAAATGGTGCTAATATTAATAAAAATACTCAAAAATGTTTTCAAAAGAATATAGTTTTCTAAAAACACTTATCTTTTGTGCTTTAAAAACAAGGCATTGTAAAGCATATATCACAAAGTTATGCCTTCTGTCATTCTCATACCAAGCTTTCAGAAGAATAAAAATAATACCAGAAAAAGGGATCACAAACGCTGCTATGTTCTTGCTTTTGCCTCTCCCTGGAAAGCTCTATCCTTCTTCCCCATGTCAAAAATTTACCTATACTTTAAGACGCAACTTAAAATGTCACTTCTTCCAGAAATCCTTTCCTGACACTCTCTGCACCCCAGGAGGAGGTAATCCTGATAAACTAAGAACTCTTATAAGAAAAGAATCACGTTTTATTTATCTTTGCATCTACAGCCGCTGGCACTGTGTTTGACACAGAATAGGTGTTCAGTGAACACAGAATAAATTGGATTTCTCCTCCTCCTAGATTTGTAAAATACTCTCTCCAATCACCCTTATTATACTTACCACTTTCTTTAAAACAACAAACAAATTAAAAAAAAAAAAAACTGGGTATTTACCATAATGTGTCTTCCCTACTAAATTATAATGTAGCTGAGGACAGACTGTCATTTGTGATCATGATCTTATCCTTTCCTATTTATCAACTAGCACAGTGCCTATTCAGATATGGAATTTGTCAACATTTACTGAATGAACAAATGAAGAAATGAAGCAAAAACCTTAAAGTCCTAGGTTAAATGACTCAAATCTGTGTTCTTTGTCCATGTGCTCATTAGATAATATCTTAGGGGTAGGGAAGTAAGATTAATTTTAAGAACCTTGTTTTTTAAGGGCTTGGACTAATCAGATCAGATCAGATCAGTCGCTCAGTCGTGTCTGACCCCATGAATCACAGCATGCCAGGCCTCCCTGTACATCACCAACTCCCAGAGTTCACTCAGACTCACGTCCATCGAGTCAGTGATGCCATCCAGCCATCTCATCCTCTGTCGTCCCCTTTTCCTCTTGCCCCCAATCCCTCCCAGCATCGGAGTCTTTTCCAATGAGTCAACTCTTGGCATGAGGTAGCCAAAGTACTGGAGTTTCAGCTTTAGCATTATTCCTTCCAAAGAAAACCCAGGGCTGATATCCTTCAGAATGGACTGGTTGGATCTCCTTGCAGTCCCAGGGACTCTCAAGAGTCTTCTCCAACACCACAATTCAAAAGCATCAATTCTTCGGTGCTCAGCCAGGTTATTTACATTGAAGAATGCTGCAAGATTATTATCTTTTTAATTTTTTGATTAATTTCCTGTCCTGTCTCCCTATCCTTTAGTTCAGTTCAGTTCAGTCACTCAGTCGTGTCCGACTCTTTGCAACCCCATGAATTGCAGCACACCAAGCCTCCCTGTCCATCACCAACTCCCGGAGTTCACTCAGACTCATGTCCGTCAAGTCGGTGATCCCATCCAGCCATCTCATCCTCTGTCATCCCCTTCTCCTCCTGCCCCCAATCCCTCCCAGCATCAGAGTCTTTTCCAATGAGTCAACTCTTCGCATGAGGTAGCCAAAGTACTGGAGTTTCAGCTTTAGCATCATTCCTTCCAAAGAACACCCAGAACTGATCTCCTTCAGAATGGACTGGTTGATCTCCTTACAGTCCAAGGGACTCTCAAGTGTCTTCTCCAACACCACAGTTCAAAAGCATCAATTCTTTGGCGCTCAGCCTTCTTCACAGTCCAACTCTCACATCCATACATGACTAATGGAAAAACCATAGCCTTCACTATTGGTAGGTCATCCTAAAATGGGGAATATTTATTTCTTCTAAATGTATATCATCACCCATTCATCCTCCTTCCTTCTGCTTACAGACACTCAGGTTATGAAAATTAAGAATATAATCTATATTTCTTCTACTTTACTCTTAAAAATCAAAGTTATATCACTAAGAAAGCTATAACAATCCAGTTGGGGACATACAGGGACACACACACACAAAATGTAAAAACACATAAGCTCATGTCATATCCTAAGCATTACAACGTATTTAACATTTATTTTGTATCATTCCTTTTCATTAACTTTTGAATATTTAATGAAAAATAGAGTGAATGACTATGTTTCTACTGTCTTTATCAAACAACATTCAAAACTAAATATACTCCTAGATTTATATGAAATATAAAGGCCATCTATTTTAATTCTTCATAATAGCAAAAATTGCCTCTAGCATAACTGATAGATGGTTAGCTAGCTTGTGTCTATATGTTTTTAGACAAATAGCTCAGTCTATTTGGTAGTTATATAGTATCCATGTAATTATACTATTTTTAATTGAAAATAACAAATTTTTATTGAGTTATGACTTACAATGATATTTTCCAATAATGAGCTATGGTTCTTTAGGTCGCTAAATATAGTAAGAAAAAAAAAAAGAAACATGAACTGTAGTAGACAGAATAAGGTCTTCCCAATGATGTTCATATCCCAATCCACAAATCTTGTGAATATGTTACCTTACATAACCAAAGGGAATTTGCATATTTGACTAAATAAAGAGTCTTCAGATGGGAAGATTACCCTGAATTTTCTGATGGGATCATGTAACCAAAACATTCCTTTGCAAAGCAAAGAAAACCATAAACAAAACAAAAAGACAACCCACAGAACAGGAGAAAATATGTGTAAATTAAGCAACCGACAAGGAATTAAGCTCCAAAATTCACAAAGAGTTCATTCAGCTCCATACCTGACAACTGTAATCCCTTATGATCATACAGTAGAAATGACAAATAGAGACAAGGGATTAGATCTGACAGATAGAGGGCCTGAAGAGATGTGGATGGAGGTTCATAACATTGTACAGGAGTCTATGATCAAAACCATCTCCAAGAGAAAGAAATGCAAAAAGGCAAAATGGTTGTCCAAGGAGGTCTTACAAATAGCTGAGACAAGAAGAGAAGTGAAAGACAAGAAGAATAGGAAAGATATACCCATCTGAATACAGAGTTCCCAAAAATAGCAAGGAGAGATAAGAAAGCCTTCCTAAGTGATCGATACAAAGAAATATGAAAACAATAGAATGGGAAAAACTAGAGATCTCTTCAAGAAAATTAGAGATACCAAGAGAACATTTCATGCAAAGATGAGCACAATAAAGGACAGAAACAGTATGAACGTAACAGAAGCAGTAGATATTAAGAAGAGGTGGGAATACACAGAAGGACTATACAAAAAAGATCTTCATGACCGAGATAACCACGATGGTGTGATTACTCACCTAGTGCCAGACATCCTGGAATATGAAGTCAAGTGGACCTTATTAAGCATCACTACAAATAAAGCTAGTGGAGGTGATGTGAGCTATTTCTAATCCTAAAAGATGATGCTGTGAAAGTGCTGCACTCAATATGCCAGCAAATCTGGAAAACTCAGCAGTGGTCACAGGACAGGAAAAAGTCAGTTTTCATTCCAAACCCAAAGAAAGGCATTGCCAAAGAATTGTTCAAACTACCACACAATTACACTCATCTCACACACTAGCAAAATTATGCTCAAAATTCTCCAAGCCAGGCTTCAACAGTACAGGAACTATGAACATCCAGATGTCTGAGCTGAATTTAGAAAAGGCAGAGGAACTAGAAATCAAATTGCCAACATCTACTGGATCACTGAAAAAGCAAGAGATTTCCAGAAAAACATCTACTTCTGCTTTATTGACTATGCCAAAGCCTTTGACCATGTGGATTACAACAAACTGTGGAAAATTCTTCAAGAGATGGAACTCCCAGACCACCTGACCTGCCTCCTGAGAAATCTGTATGCAGGTCAGGAAGCAACAGTTAGAACCAGACATGGAACAATGGACTGGTTCCAAACTGGGAAAGGAGTATATCAAGGCTCTATATTGCCACCCTGCTTATTTAACTTCTATGCAGTATACATCATGCGAAATGCCCGGCTGGATGAAGCATAAGCTGGGATCAAGATTGCCAGGAGAAATATCAATAACCTCAGATATGCAGATGATCCCACCTTATGGCAGAAAGTGAAGAGGAACTAAAGAGCCTCTTGATGAGGATGAAAGGGGAGAGTGAAAAGCTGGCTTAAAAACTCAACATTCAAATAACTAAAATCATGGCATCTCGTTTCATCACTTCATGGCAGATAGAGGGGGAAAAAATGGAAACAATGACAGACTTCATTTTCGTGGGCTCCAAAATCACTGCAAATTGTGACTGCAGCCATGAAATAAAAGATGATTCCTTCTTGGAAGAAAAGTTATGACAAACCTAGATAGCATATTAAAAAGCAGAGACATTACTTTGCTGACAAATGTACATATAGTCAAAGTTATTGTTTTTCCAGTAATCATATGGATGTGAGAGTTGGACCATAAAGAAAGCTGAGTGCCAAAGAACTGATGCTTTTGAACTATGGTGTTGGAGAAGACTCTTAAATGTCCCTTGGACTGCAAGGAGACCAAATCAGTCAATCCCAAAGGAAACCAGTCATGGATATTCATTGGAAGGACTGATGCTGAAGCTGAAACTGCAATACTTTGGCTACCTGATGTAAAGAACTGAATCATTGGAAAACATCCTGATGCTCGGAAAGATTGAAGGCAGGAGGAGAATGGGACAACAGAGGATGAGATGGTTGGATGGCATCACGGACTCGATGGACATGAGTTTGTGCAAGCTCTGGGAGTTGGTGATGGACAGGGACGCCTGATGTGCTTCAGTCCGTGGGGTCACAAAGAGTTGGACAGCACTGAGTGACTGAAATGAGTTTGATTCCAAAGGGAGGAAAAAAAGTTAATGTCCCAACTCAAAGGCATTTAGGGAGAAGGAATTTTCTCTTATTCATTTTTGTTGCTGTTGTTGTTGTTCCATTTAAGACCTCAACTAACTGGACAAGGCCCATCTACATCCGGGAAAGCAATCTGCTTTACTCAGTCTACCAATTTGATTCTTAGTCTCATCCACAAACACCCTCACAGGAAGACCCAAAGTAATGTTTGGTGAAATACAGGTATACCCCATGGCCTAGTCAAGCTGACACCTAAAATTAGTAATCACAGTAGTAAAATTTTTAAAAATATATATAGCTATATATCTAGCTATATATATCTAATTGTCTCTATATCATATCAATCTATCTAATCTCATGTATAGTTATCTAGCTAGTTTTGTAACCATCTACCTATTTCAATTATCAAAAGAGTAATTACTGAAATCCCAACACCTATCTTAACCCCAAGATTTCTACAATTTTATTTTGATTATCTGTCCCTGCCTTGATCATATCATGCTGATTGAACTCCCATGAAAGTCACACTGAAGATTCTTTGAATCATAGATTGTATCACCATCATCGTGCATGGATATATTATTACTCAATTATTAAAATTATTGTAAATCCCTTGGTCACAAATCTGTTTTCAGGATAGTTTCCTCTTAATAAAATTCAAGAAAATCCCAACATAATGTTAAAATTGAAGCCCCAAAGTTCAAATCACATAAATGTGTTGCCATGTGGTAACAAAGGTAACAAAATAACTAAAGTAACCCTGCTATAGAAGTTTGGGATTAATCACTATTACATGATATGTGCATCACTAGGGACTTCTGAAAGACTTTTACCATATTTGTAGAATGTTTTCCATGTACCAAGAACTATCTGAAATCTAAAGATATAGCAGTGACCAAGAAGACAAAAGCTCTGCCCTCATAAAATTAGTCTAATAAAAAATAATAAGCAAATACATGTTTCAAAGTAATACATTATATAGAAGAAAAACAAAACAAAGTACAGTGATAAGCAGTGGTACATTATGGGGTAGCAACAAACAGAACAGGTTCCATAGTACACATGATCCTTGAGCAAAAAAATAAAGAAGGTGAGATAATAAAATACAAATATCTGCAAGAAGAGAATTCCAGGCAGAGAAAATTGTGTTCATTAAAGCAAGAGCATATATAGTAATTTTGGGGAAAAGGAAGGAGACAAGCAAACAAGGGAATTGAGCAAGTGGAAGACTAACAATGAGGCCTGATTATGTAGATCCCTGGAAGTGGTTTCACAGATTCTGAGCAGGATAGGAAAAGTCTAGTGGATTTTGAGCAAAGATGGGAATGAAATGTATTTCTCTTAAAACGATCACTTTGGCTGCTCTGTGAAGAATTTATTTCTAGTGTTAAGGGAAAAAGTAGAGAGACCATGTGACATAAAAATTAAGTTAATGTTGATGGTGGTTAGAATTTGTGAATGCACTGGAAATTGGTTATAAAAGATCTTTGACTTATGTCGCTGGAAAGAAGTGTGCCCCCTGAGATACAAACAAACAAACAAACTAAAAAAAAAAAAAACAAACCAACCTCTGGGAGAGGAGATTAGGAGTTTGATTTTGGACATAAGTTTTAAATGTCTATTAGACATCCAAATAGATTGTTTGAGTGTTGGAAGTTGATATCTGGAGTCCAGTGGAGATGTCTGGACTGAATGTATCATTTTGGGAATCATTCATACCTATACAATATTTAAGCCCATGAAACTGGAGGGGATCACCAAGAGAAGTAGCCAGACCACTATGCCTCAAATATTTAGAGTTTAAAAGCTGAGGGACAACCAGCAATATAAACTGAGTAGTCCACAAGATAGAGGAAGATACTGTCCTGAAAACAATGTGAAGAAAATGTCTTAAGGAGAAAGATTTATTAAATTACTAAAATATCATATGCTTCATCTGGGCTAAGTAACGTGAAAATTGAAAATTATCTGTAGTCTTTAGAAATAGAAATCATTGATGACACCGATAAGTGGTTTCAGTAGACGGATGGTGGCAACATTCTCATTATAATGGATTCAATAAAGTATGGAAGAAGATCAATTTGAGATAGAGATAAATGACTTCTGCGAGTTTTGCTATGTAGAGAAGAGAAATTGGGTATACCTAGAGGAAGATACAGCATCAGACATGTTTGTTTTTTCTTGATGTCTAAAATTAGAAAAATAGCACCATACTATAATGCTGATTGGAATAATCTATGAGAGGTTGGTTTTAAATAGAAACACAGATAATTCTGTGGGAAGAGGTGGAAAGGAAAAGTATATGTGTACAAATGTTGGCAGATTAGATAAGGAAGTGCAAGCATGTGGAAGCTCTCTTGTCATTGCTTTTATCTTCTCAGTGAAATAGAAAACGTAGTCATCAGCTGAAAGTGAGAGTGAATTATTGGTAAAGAGATAAAAAGAATATCCTGAAGACTGCAATTAGGAGCAAAGAGCACTTTTCCACTGCCAGATTTAGTAATAGAGGAATGTGGCAAAGGGTTTGAGCTCACTTTAGAAGCAGCTGTGCTTCTAAACTCAGAGGAAAACCTGAGATTTCAATAAAAGTAAAAAGGTGAAAGAAATTTTCAGGGAAGTGAGCAGACATGAGGGAATGTCACAGTTGACATTGACTATGAGCTTCTCACATGTTGCTGTCTGCATTAAATCAATAATGAATTTTTCATGTACATTGAAAGACAGGAAGTCTGAGTTTTCCCCAGGAACTAGTTATTTTTTTCACTGACTTTATGAAAGGGTTGGCAAGTTCAAATATCTCCAGATACAGAAAACATACAGAGCCATAAACTAGTTGGAGGGCATTCAACAAAGATTATAGTAGAAAGTAGAAAGATGTATCTGCTGCTGCTGCTGCTAAGTCGCTTCAGTCGTGTCCAACTCTGTGCGACCCCATAGACGGAAGCCCACCAGGCTCCCCCATCCCTGGGATTCTCCAGGCAAGAACACTGGAGTGGGTTGCCATTTCCTTCTCCAATGAATGAAAGTGAAAAGTGAGAGGGAAGTCGCTTAGTCGTGTCCGACTCTTAGCGACCCCATGGACTGCAGCCTACCAGGTTCTGCCATCCATGGGATTTTCCAGGCAAGAGTACTGGAGTGGGGTGCCATTGCCTTCTCACTCCCTCCCATTTTACTCTGGGTTAGATTTATTTTCGGAGAAGGCAATGGCACCCCACTCCAGGACTCTTGCCTGGAAAATCCCATGGATGGAGGAGCCTGGTAGGCTGCAGTCCATGGGGCGTCACATCATACTCGAGGGAAGATTCATCCATTGAGTCTTAGAAGTAGATACGGTATAACCAGGAGAGAATGGCAGAGCTAACAGCAAGCAGAGTTATATATTTTAACTATAATGGGTCAAAACTCTGTCCTGAAAGCTACCTTGGAACATTTTTAAAACAATACAAGAAAGGTATATCACTGATTGAGATGAGAGCTACCAGTTCTAAACAGCAATATTCCTGTGTCCAACAGGTCATATTGTTTCAGCTTCAAATACATAGGAAATCTGGGTTCACCTTTGTTTCTTCCATAAATCCTGCAACCAAAATAAAATCTTACTTCAGTGTACTATATTAATGGAAAGAAATTTGTTGTTTGTTACATTTAGCAGTTTACTTCTGCTTTAGCATATGCTTATGGAGACCAGGCTCATATATGGCTCTTCATCAGTTATTGATGTCTTTCTAATTATCAAACAAACCTAGAAGAAGAGAAATGTTTAGTTTAGTTTTATGTGACTAAAGCAAAGGAAAAAAAAAGGATCTATGGGATGTTCTTCTCATTTTCCTTGCTATTGGGTAACATTATAATAATCAAAAGAATGTGTAAGGTAATGTAACAATGTTGAGAAATGGAAAATGGAATATTAAAGCATGTTTCTGTGTATGTGTACAAGTGTGTTTGTGTGTGAAAGTGGAAGTTTTATCTGATAACTACTAGAATAAAACCTCAACAATCCAAACTAATTATACCAATTATGAAAGTAAACAGCATGAATTGTAAAATATTTATAAATATAGCTTATTTCCAAATTACATATCAAACTTAGTTGGTCCTACAAATTGTATTTGAACTCTTGCCTAACTCTTGTTCTAATCTTTAGAACTCATTACAAAAGCAGGTGAAATGACTTTCTAATTATCCTATCAATTGAATAAACAAGAGTAATTTAAATTTCCTGTCAAAATTCTGTTAACATTTTTTTAAAGCTTGTTTCCTTCCATCCTTGTTTCTCTTCTCTTATCCTTTTATGCAAAGAAAATGTCATTTTTTACCTGTCACAATTATTACATGGTCCAAATGATAGGAAAATAGTGCAAAAAAAAGTTTATTTATTGAAATTGTAGTAAATTACTTGTCCTGCTTGAAGCATGTTACTTCTCTCTAAATCATACATTTTTTTCAGTGATACAGTGGGGAAAATAACACTTCCCTTATGGGACTAGATGAAAGTTAAATAAGATAACCTTTGGGAGCACCAAGTCCATGGCTTGGCATTTAGAAGCTACTAAATAAATAGCAGCTTATTTCTTCAGTAAATCAATGTTAAAGAAAACATTGCTTGTGCTATATATCCTACTTCTTCACTAAATGTGCTAAATTTGTTAGCTGCCATTACTTACTCAGTTTCTCTTATTCAATTTTACATTATTTCCAGTATACTTCTGAAAACAGAAAATACATATTTCTTTCAAAATCTCTCCACCTGTCCTTGTCCACATCATCATAGAGTTGAGATTACCTTTTGAAACAGTGGTGTGTAATTGTTTATATTCAGATGACCGAAAGAGAAAGGAAAGCAACATTCTTCAAAGCAAAAAAGGCTATGTCTATAGGAACAAATCAAGACCACAATTATTTAAAAAAATAACAACCAATGATTTGCCACAACAGTTGACAAAAGAGAGGTGAAAGGAAGCAATTTTATGTTTTATCTTTACTTGCTTACAGACTGTCTCTGATCTTTTGAACACTGACTGTTAGCATTAATATTAAAAATCTTTTGATAAAATACAATAGAACTGGATTAACAAATGACCCCTAGAATCCCTTTCAATTCTGAAATGTGTTTTAATTCAACAAATCTTTGCTTAGCACATGTTCAGTTCATGTCCTCCAGATGCTTGATTTTAGTTGGTTCCCCCGCCCCCACAATTTTCTATGTCTTTTTTGTATTCATACCCCACTTGTTATTTATCCAAAATCACAATAAATGCTCAAGGAAAAACAAATGAATACAAATTTCAGTTATTGTAATACAGCTCTTTAGAAAACTATATCAAAGAACTCAAAGATTAATTAAAGATGAAAATAAAGTACCAAAGTATTTAACCCAAAACATAAAGATGCCAAAATAAATTTGGTTACTGAATCATCAGAGAACTCTACCCAAATGTTATAGTCAAAATGTTAAGATTAAGAGAAAGTTTGATTGAAACCCTCAAATAAACATTAACTATAAATCCTTTTCGACCCCTTAATTTTAATAAAGTATGCTAATTCTACCCTTAGCACCAATGTTAATACACACAGTTTATATAACTACCATTCAGGTTTACAGAATGTAAAATTCCTAGTTTACTATTACCCAATTTATAGAAACTAAAGGCATTTTTGAGAGCAAATAATTCAGAAAAAGTTGATTATACTAGTATGTCAAAGCAGGTTGTCCATGAGGTAGGAATGTATACTGCAATATGCTCTACCTCACTTCATTATTCCTCCTGAAATATATTTTTTAATCATGTGAAGTAAATGTATTAATGAATATATAAATAATTTTGAGATTCTCAATAAAGAGAAAGATGAAAAAGTTCTTTCTTGGAGTCTAGCATATGGTAAAGCCTTCAAATATATATATATATATATATTTTAGTTTAGGGAAAGGGCATAGTTATTAAAAACTCATGATATAGAACTAGAATTTATCAAGGGTTGCTACTTATTAGCTATGGAACTCTGAGGAATTTTCTTTACTTCTAAAAGCCTCAGTATATTTGTTTATATTTATGTATGTATGTGTGTATATATATATATATATATAAAAATTCAGAGTAAAAGAAAACATTTATCATAGGATTGTTGTGAGAAGTACATAAGATACAATTTCTGGCAGTATCTTGGAACTCATAGTAAGACAGGGACAACAAAGACACTAATGGTTATTATAGCCTGATAACTAACTCTATCATTGATATTAGTACTTTTGTGTGAGCATAATGTCTCTTTTTGGTTACCAATTATGTAAACCTTTAACAATTGTGCTTTTTCCAAGTGAAAAAGATGTGGGCACAGCTAGAAATCAGCAATAATCTGTCCAGTCCTGGGCATCCATCCAGTAACCAGATGGTCACTACAATCCACCTGGATACATAAAATTCTCCCACAAATAATATCAGGCCAGAGTTCCTTAAGTGGAATTTAACCATAAAAAGGGTAATTTGAATTTATCTAATTATATACTAGGTAAATTTATTTTAAAAGGCTAATGAAAAAAGCTAAACAAACACAATCTGCTAAATACATATTGACTGTATTGTGTCCTAGAATTTTGGGGAATATCTCTTAATCTTATACTCTTTTCTATCCTATCCTTATTAATTTTACAAATAACTTAAAATATGCCACTGGAATTTACTAATGTCCACCAGACTACCAACTGTGACTATGCTTTTGGTAACTTGTCAGTCAGTTCAGTGCTCAGTCGTGTCCAACTCTTTGTGACCCGATAGACTTCAGCAAGCCAGCTTTCCTATCCATCGCCAATTCCTGGAGCCTACTCAAACTCATGTCCATTGTGTTGGTGATGCCATCCAACCATCTTATCCTCTGTCGTCCCCTTCTCCTCCTGCCTTCAATCTTTCCCAGCATCAGGGTCATTTCCAATGAGTTGGTTCTTCACATCAAGTGGCCAAAGTATTGAAATTTCAGCTTCAGTATCAGTCCTTCCAATGAATATTCAGGACTAATTTCTTTTAGGATGGACTGATTGGATCTCCTTGCAGTCCAAGGGACTCTCAAGAGTCTTCTCAAACACCACAGTTCAAAAGCATCAGTTCTCTGGTGCTCAGATTTCTTTCAGGGCTTCCCTGGTGGCTCAGATCGTAAAGCATCTGAGCATCTGCCTGCATTGCAGGTGACCCAGTTTCAATCCCTGGGTCAGGAAGACCCCCTGGAGAAGGAAATGGCAACCCACTCCAGTACTCTTGCCTGGAAAATTCCATGGATGGAGGAGCCTGGTGGGCTACAGTCCATGGGGCCGCAAAGGTAGGACACGACTGAACGATTTCACTCACTTTCGTTATAGTCCTACTCTCACATCCATACATGACTACTGGAAAAACCATAGCTTTGACTAGATGGACCTTGTTGGTAAAGTAATGTCTCTGCTTTTTAATAGGCTGTTTAGGTTGGTCATAGCTTTTCTTCTAAGGAGCAAGCATCTTTTAATTTCATGGCTGCAGTCACCATCTACAGTCATTTTGAAGCCCTCCAAAATAAAATCTGTCACTGTTTCCATTGTTTCCCCATCTATTTGCCATGAAGTGATGGGACCAGATGCCATGATCTTAGTTTTCTGAATGTTAAGTTTTAAGCCAACTTTTTCACTCTCCTCTTTCATTTTCATCAAGAGGCTCTTTAGTTCTTCGCTTTCTGCCATAAGGTTGGTGTCATCTGCTTATCCGAGGTTAATATTTCTCTGGACAATCTTGATCCCAGCTTGTGCTTCATCCAGCTTGGCATTTCACATGATGTATTCTGCATAGAAGTTAAATAAGCAGGGTGACAATATACAGCCTTGACATACTCCTTTCCCACTTTGGAACCGGTCTGTTGTTCCATGCCTGGTTCTAACTATTGCTTCTTGACCTGCCTACACATTTCTCAGGAGGCAGATCAGGTGCTCTGAGATTCCCATCTCTTGAAGAATTTTCCAGTTTTCCACACAGTCAGAGGCTTTGGTGTAGTCAACAAAGCAGAAGTAGATGTTTTTCCAGAATTCTCTTGCTTTTTCAATGATCTAGCAGATGTTGACAATTTGATCTCTGGTTCCTCTGCCTTTTCTAAATCCAGCTCAGACATCTGGAAGTTCACAGTTCCTGTACTGTTGAAGCATGGCTTGGAGAATTTTGAGCATAACTTTGCTAGCATGAGAGATGAGTACAATTGTGCAGTAGTATGGACATTGCCTTTATTTGGGATTGAAAACAGACGAACTTTTCCAGTCCTGTGGCCACTGCTGGGTTTTCCAGATTTGCTGGCATATTGAGTGCAGCACTTTCACAGCATCATCTTTCAGGATTTGAAATAGCTCTACTGGAATTCCATCACCTCCACTAGCTTTGTTTGTAGTGATGCTTCTTAAGGCCCACTTGACTTCCCATTCCAGGATGTCTGGCTCTAGGTGAGTGATCACACCATCATGATTATCTGGGTCGTAAAGATCTTTTTTGTATAGTTCTTCTGTGTATTCTTGCCACTTCTTCTTAATATCTTCTGCTTATGTTAGGTCCATACATACCATTTCTGTCCTTTATTGTGCTCATCTTTGCATGAAATGTTCCCTTGGTATCTCTAATTTTCATGAAGAGATCTCTGGTCTTTCCTATTCTGTTGTTTTCCTCTATTTCTTTGCATTGATTGCTGAGGAAGGCTTTCTTATCTCTCCTTGATATTCTTTGGAACGCTGCATTCAAATAGGTATATCTTTCCTTTTCTCCTTTGCCTTTAGCTCCTCTTCTTTCCTGTTTTTAAAGCCTTCTCAGACAACTGTTTTGCCTTTTTGCATATCTTTTTCTTGGATATGGTTTTGATCACTGCCTCCTATGCAATGTCACGAACCTCCCATCCATAGTTCTTTAGGCACTCAGTCTATCAGATCTAATCCCTTGAATCTATTTGGTAACTTGTAGCAAATCCTTAAAACCTGCTTCTCATTCCTCCTGTGCTTTCCTTACTTCTTTTTTTTCAGTTCTCTGTGTCATGTTTAAATATTATTTTTCCCTTCTTTTTCATCTCTCTGTATATGTATATGGTACTGTTCCTTGTGTTCTCCTGAGTATTTTTTTTCCCTGAATACTGTACCTCCTATAAAATAACATTCTGCTGCCTTCCTCTTACTTTTGCTGTCTCTTTTTATTAAGTTACATCTGTATGCGAACAGCAATCTCTTATGAAATCATTGTGTCATTAATATTTGTAATGTTGCAAGCATTAACAAGAGCTTTATGTTTTGGGTGGTAATGGTCACTTGTATTTACAAATGACATTTCTGCTGGCTGAAATGAGACTATTTCTGTCCTCAAACATTGATATTTTGGCCAAAAATTTTAAAAAAAGCCTGGCTGTAAGTCAGAAAGCCATCAGAAAAATGCTCCCCTTAGGAAACAAAGCAGATTATTTCAGATATTTTGTGAATTTGTCTAACTCAAGGGGAAAAAGTGACATATTACAAAGACAAAAAATCTTTCAAAAATGTTTCTACTACTAATTATTTAATATCCAAAGGATACTACTGCTTATGGTTTCTTACAGGTAAAAGCATCAGTGCATAGATAATAAGCTCAAAATCATGTTATAAACTACAAGGATGTATGTGATTTAGTCTTAATAATTACTTTCTAGACATGGCACTATATAGGTAAGTTGCCATACACTTTAAATGTTAATCTAAATGTTATCCAACAGTATCCAAGCCACTGCCCCCAAATAACAACTATTTGCCTGGAAGAAACCTGGATATGGAGTTAATTCAGATAACCTAAATAATATGCTTTCTGTTGCACAAGAAAAATTACATGCTTTGCTTTCATCTGTAAAGCACATCCCTCCATGGAACATACGCTGATAACCTCATACTGGCTTCCCACTGGTTGAAGTAAAGTCAAAATCAATTAACTAGGCAAGTTCTGTGGTAAGGGAGATTGAGTCAGAGCTTTTCTCATGTCATCGCCAGTGGCATCAACCACATGAACAACAACAAAAACATGTCCTATTATTGAGTCCCCTCCTTTGTGAAAGGGAACCTGAAGTACAACAGCTTTTTCTCCTTTCCCATTTATTCTACATCTTATTTCAGAGAATACACTTTAAGACCATGTTAGGACAGTTCCTTTTTAATGGGACTTACAATCTGGTTGTGAACCCAGACAGAGTCAAAAAAGAGATAAATAAGTATGAAGATAATGTAGCATCTGCAAATTATCAAGAGACTAGTTCAGGGCATAAACATGAGGAGATGGTAAGGTTATGTAGCATGACTAACCCTGCACCTTGTATCAAAAAGCCAACAGAAGTACAATAATAAATTTACAGGTTATTATAGGTCTTTATCATCTGGATAAAAGGAGATTTAAAACATCTCCACAGTGGCATAAATGTAAAATTATGAAAGGAGAACCACTGTTGCAGTATCCAAAACTAAAGAAAGTGACAGCACCCTTGGTACTACCAAGGTGTCTAAACCTCAGTAATTCTGAAATTAAAGAGCTAGGAGCTGATACTAAAATATTTATAACCTAGTTACAGCTCCTTAAAATAATTAGTTATGAGCAGACTGATTTTAAACAATGTACTTTCTATGGAAATACTCAAACCCCTAGAAGACCCATTTATCCACTTATTAAGACATGTGTTCATGCTCTGATTTATTCTGTAAACCATTAATGAGTAAAATAGTAAGCTGCTAGTCCTTGGGAAGCAGTATGAAACACTGACCCTGCAGTGGGTAAAAATACTCAGCAATAACTGCTAATTTTGATACATAATTTCTGAGTAACTGTCAAGTTGCTAAACATGTTCCGGGTACTAAATTCTTTGTTAGTGGTATAGAACCTTTACAAGTTATAGAAATAAGAAGGGCTGATGCTCAGAGGGTCAAGAAAAACATCAGGTACATGCAACATAAACTGGGTCTTAAATCTTAAGTAGAAAAGTACTTAGCAAGTGAACCAAAAAAAAAACAAAAACAAAACAAAACAAAAACTGGGGTTGTAGAGATGTTTTGTAAAAGTGGATAGTTTAAGCTATATGATTTCAAAAACCCTGGGAAAACATTAAATCAAATCAAGTAGATTTTTCATCTGTTTTTCTTATCAAAACCTTCATTAACCTCATATTTTCCTCGGGGCAGAGTGGGGAACATAGTATTTCATGTAAAATTCTTTACACTGTCACCTCATCTCTCTTTCTAGTCCCTGGACACTCTCTGACAAAGCTGTTTCAAAACTCTACTACTTCAAAAACATCTGTGCCTTTTGAAGTTTCTATTCCTTTGCTTTATGATATTTATTTTCCTTAGATGACTAATATTTCTTCTCTTTAACTCTTAAAACCAACTGATCCTTCATGGTCTCACTCTGCACAGAGAGAATTAGCTCTTTCTTCCATGGGACCTTAACACTGTTTTTAATTTTTGCTATAACATTTAGACAGTCTATTCTTTTGGAATCATTTGTATTTGTGTCAGATTCCCTCATGAACAGTTCAAAGCCAGAAATTCAATCTTCCTCATTTTTAAAAATGCCCCAGAGGAGGCATGCAGTAGCTTCTCTACAAGTGGCTGTTGAAATAACTGAGACTGACAGATACGTAGACTCACTTTTTGTGGGACATATAGATTAGTCTGGTCCATCTGGCTTCTCTCCAAGCCTAGAGATCAGTTGAGGAAATCAATAAGTATATAAAACAGGATGTGGACCTCCCTCTTTTGAACAATTGTAGAGCTTTTATACTAAGGCCCTAACCTGACAAAAGTACTGGCTATGCTCCAGAGCACTGAAGTTCTAGCTCTGGATCATGTTGACTAAGAAATAAAGCAGCCTCACTTAACACTCTGGACCAGGTGACTTGATCTGAATTCCAAGGAGTTGGACTCAGTCATCTCTAATATGTTTTCAATAGATATTCAGTTCAGTCGCTCAGTTGTCTCTTTTTGACCCCATGGACTGCAGCATGCCAGGCTTCCCTGTCCATCACCAACTCCCGGAGCCTACTCAAACTCATGTTCATCGCATTGTGATGCCATCCAACCATCTCATCCTCTGTTGTCTGCCTCTCCTCCTGCTTTCAATCATTCCCAGCATCAGGGTCTTTTCCAATGAGTCACTTCTCTGCATAAGATGGCCAAAGTATTTCAGCTTCAGCCTCAGTTCTTCCAATGAATATTCAGGACTGATTTCCTTTAGGATTGACTGGCTGGATCTCCTTGCAACCCAAGGGACTCTCAAGAGTCTTCTAAAATACCACAGTTCAAAAGCATCAATTCTTCAGCGCTCAGCTTTCTTTATAGTCCAACTCTCACATCCATATATGGCTACTGGAAAAACCATAGCTTTGGGCTAGATGGACCTTTGTTGGTAATGTCTCTGCTGTTTATATGTTGTCTAGGTTGGTCATAGCTTTTCTTCCAAGGAGCAAGCATCTTTTAATCTCATGGCTGAAGTCACCATCTGCAGTGATTTTGGAGTGCAAGAAAATAAAGTCTGTCACTGTTTCCATTGTTTCCCCATCTATTTGCTGTGAAGTGATGGGACCAGATGCCATGATCTTTGTTTTATGAATGTTGAGTTTTAAGCCAGCTTTTTCACTCTCCTCTTTCACTTTCATCAAGAGGCTCATTATTTCCTCTTTGCTTTCTGACATAAAGGTGGTGTCATCTGCATATCTGAGGTTATTGATATTTCTCTTGGCAATTAATAAATACTACTCAGCCATAAAAGAAGAATTCTTTCCAAAATTCTATTGGATCATTTGTAGAGACATGGATGGACCTAGAAATAGTCACAGTGAAGTAAGTCAGAAAGATAAAAATAAATATATTAATGCATTTATGTGGAATCTTAAAATATTGATATTGGTGATCTTATTTACAGAGTAGAAATAGAGACGCAGAAGTATGTGTTAGTCACACAGTCATATTTGACTGTTTGTGACCCCATGGACTGTTGCCCTCCAGGCTGACTCTGTCCATAGAATTTCCAGGCAAGAATACTATAGCGGGTTGCCATTCCTTTCTCCAGATACACAGATGTAGAGAACAAACGTATGAATACTAAGGGTGAAATGGAGGATAGGATGAATTGGGAGACTGGGATACACATATGTACACTATTGTAGTTGTTCAGTTGCTAAATCCTTTCCAACTCTTTGCCACCCAAAGGACTGTAGCACACATTGTCTACCAATATCTCCTGAAGTTTGTCCAAGTTCATGTCCACTGAATTGGTGACACCATTCAACCTCATCCTCTGTTGCCCTCTTGTCTCCCTGCCCTCAATATTTCCCAGAATCAAGGTTTTTTCCAATGAGTTGGATCTTAGCATCAGGTAGACAAAGTACTGGAGCTTCAGCTTTAGCATCAGTCCTTCTAATTAGTATTCAGGGTTGATTTCCTTTAGGATTGACTGATTTGATCTCCTTGTTGTCCAAAGGACTCTCAAGAGTCTTCTCCAGCACCACAGTTCAAAAGCATCAATTCTTTGACACTCTGCCTTCTTTATGGTCCAACTCTCACATCTGTACATGACTACCAGAAAGAGCATAGCTTTTTTTTTTTTTTTTTTTTGGCCTCAAGGCATGTGGGATCTTAGCTCCCCTACCAGGAATTGAACTCACACCCCTGCATTGGAAGGTGTAGTCTTAACCTCTTGACCACCAGGGAAGTCCCTGTAGCTTTGACTATAAGGACCTTTGTCAGCAAAGTGATGGTTTTGCTTTTTAATACACTCTCTAGGTTTCTCATAGCTTTCCTTCCAATAAGCAAGAGTCTTCTAATTCCATGACTGCAGTCACCACTTACAGTGATTTTAGAACCCAAGAAGAGAAACTCTGAGAAGTGATTGAAGAGAAGTGATTGGACCAGATTCTATGGTCTTTTTTTTTTAATATTGAGTTTTAAGCAGATTTTTTCATTCTTCTCTTTCACTCTTATCAAGAGACTCTTTAGTTCCACTTTACATTAGAGTGGTATCATCTGCATATCTGAGGCTGTTGATATTTCTCCTAGCAATCTTGATTCCAGCTTATAACTCATCCAGGCCAGCATTTTGCATGATGTGCTCTGCATATAAGTTAAATGAACAGTGTGAAAATATATAGCCTTGACTCCTTTCTCAGATGAACCAGTCAGTTGTTCCATGCCTGGATCTAAACTGTTGCTTCTTGACCTGCATAGAGGTTTCTCAGGAGACAAGTAAAGATGGTCTGGTATCCCCATCTCTTTAAGAGTTTCCCACAGTTTGTTGTGATCCACATAGGCAAAGGCTTTAGTATAATCAATGAAACAGAAGAGAGGAAGATGCTTTTCTGGAATTCCCTTGTTTTCTCCATGATCCAGCAAATGTTGACAGTTTAATCTCTGGTTCCTCTGCCTTTTCTAAAACCAGCATCTGGAAGTTCTTGAACATCTGGAAGTTCTCGATTCAAGTACTGTTGAAACCTAGCTTGAAGGATTTTGAGAATAACCTTACTAGCATGGGAAGTGAGTGCAATTGTGTGGTAGTTTGATCATTTTTTATACACCATTAGTACTACGTATAACATGGATAGGTGATGAGAACCTACTGTATAGCAAAGAGAACTCTACTCATGGTCTTTCATAGCCTAAATAGGAAGGAAATTCAAAAGATTATGCTGTTGTATAGTAGAAATTAATACAACATTGTAAAGCAATGTCTAATAAAAATTTTAAAAGAACACAGATGAAAATAAAACATTTTCCAGAGCGATGTCCTAAAGTCTAATCTCAAGAATTAGCCAATGAAAGATAATAAACATTTCAACCATCAGAGATAACCCGCTGGAAAATATCATCAAGCAACAAAGGAGTGAATTTTTTAAAGTCAAGATCAATGCAGTAATTTTTGCCACTGAAATGTATGAAGAATAGCAGAGACTACATACAGTATTATCATAAAGACACAATTTATTACATAAACTGATGTTTTTAATATCCTCTTGAAAATATCACAGGACTGTCTTCTAATGAGACAAAAATACTTTATCTGCCTAAGAAATAGTAGGTGCCATATCACCATTAACTTCTCAAAGACAAAAGAGAGCAATAAAATTAAATGTTGGGGACTTGAAAAACCTGAACAATAACTTTAAAAAATAGTAATTATGCCTTACTCTTATAGATCTGCAAAGAGAGACAAGTCCAGTTGAAATAAATACTTACTAAACCACAAATTCAGAAGTTTACTTTGAAAAAACTATCTTAAAACAAAGTTTAGGAATATATACAACACACTCATATATACATACATGCACCCACACCCAAACTCTGATACTTAAAGCAAAACCAAAATAGATTATCAAACCACTGGCCTTAAACTACATAAAAGAAAGATATCCTTTTATTTCTTCTTTGGAATACTTTTCATCTTCCTAACATCTTGCTTTATAATAAGTGAAAAGAATAAATAAAAAATGATTTGACCAAATTTGAAGTCAAGATCAATGTCAGTTTTCAGTGTCTAGTTCTTTAACTTTGGCTATCTCCAGGTCTCACTAAAACCTGCACTGACTGAACCTCATATATAAATTTAATATTGAAAAAAAAATCACACATTTCACTTAAATTACTTACTCAGTTGAACTTATTAGCATTTAAAGTGAATGTAGAAGCTTTGCTTTAACTCGAAAAGGATTTCTAAACTCCGCATTGGGATGTGTGTGTCTTTGTGAACTACTAAGGCTGCAGTCTGGTCTTTTGGAATGTGTGTTATTGTTCTTCAGTCACTCAGTTGTGTGCAGCTCTTTGTGACCCCATGGACTGCAGCACGCCAGGCTTCCCTGTCCACTGCTATCTCCTGGAGTTTGCTCAAACTCACGTCCATTGAGCCAGTTATGCCATCCAACCATCTTATCCTCTATCATCTCCTTCTCCTCCTGCCCTCAATCTTTCCCAGCATCAGGGTCTTTTCAAATGAGTCAGCTCTTCACATCAGGTGCCCAAAGTATTGGAGCTTCAGCTTCAGTATCAGTCCTTCCAATGAATAGTCAGGACTGATCTCCTTTAGGATTGACTGGTTTGATCTCCTTGCAGCCCAAGGGACTGTCAAGAGTCTTCTCCAGCACCACAGTTCAAAGGCATCAATTGTTCGGCACTCAACCTTTTTTTTTATTGTCCAGCTCTCACATCCTTACATTACTATATGGATCTTTGAAGGAAAAGTAATATCTCTGCTTTTTAATATGTTAAGTTTGTCATTGCTTTTCTTTCAAGAAGCAACTGTCTTTCAATTCCATGGCTGCAGCCACTGTCCAGGATGATTTTGAAGCTCAAGAAAATAAAATCTGTCACTGTTTCCATTGTTTCTCCAACTACTCGCCATGAAGTGATGGGACTGGATGCTATGACCTTTGCTTTTTGAATGTTGAGTTTTAAGCCAGCTTTTTCACTCTCCTCTTCCATATTCATCAAGAAGCTCTTAAGTTCCTCTTCGCTTTCTGCCATAAGGTTGGTGACATCTGTGTATCTGAAGTTATTTCTATTTCTCCCAGCAATCTTGATACCAGCTTGTGCTTCATCTAGCCTGGCATTTTACATGATGCACTCTGCACATAAGTTAAATAAGTAAGGTGACAATAAACAGCCTTGATGTACTCCTTTCATGATTTGGAACCTGTCCACTGTTCCATGTCTGGTTCTAACTGTTGCTTCTTGACCTGCATACAGGTTTCTCAGGAGGCAGGTAAGGTGGTCTGGTATTCCCATGTGTTAAAGCATTTTCCACAGTTTGTTGTGATCTACACAAAGGCTTTTAGTGTAGTCAATGAAGCAGATGTTTTTATGGAATTCTCTTGCTTTTTCTATGATCCAGTGGATGTTGGCAATTTGGTCTCTGGTTCCACTGTCTTTCCTAAGTTCAGCTTGTACATCTGGAAATTCTTGGTTCACATACTGTTGAAGTCTAGCTTGGAGAATTTTGAGCATTACTTTGCTAGCATGTGAAATGAGTGCAATTGTGCAGTAGTTTGAGCATTCTTTGGCATTGCCTTTCTTTGGGTTTGGAATGAAAACTGACATTTTCCAGTCCTGTGGCCACTGCTGAGTTTTCCAAATTTGCTGGCATATTGAGTGCAGCACTTTCAAAGCATCATCTTTTAGGATTTAACTTAGCTCAGCTAGAATTTCATCCCTCCACTATCTTTGTTCGTGTGATGCTCCCTAAAGCCCACTTAACTTCACATTCCAGGATGTCTGGCTCTAGGTGAGTGATCACACTATCGTGGGAGGTATGGCTATTCTCTAATTAAGAATAAGAAAATACTTTTACTGATAGCAGAGAACAAAAGACTGGAAAATTGAGTTTAAGCATTCTGAGGTCTTTATAAATTGCCTCATCACTTTTGTCAGAAAATAGCTGGGGAAAAGGAAAAAAAAAAAAAAAGCCTGTGTCATATTAAATCCTAATACAAGGGTTATCCCAAATCTCACCTCTTTCTAATTCCGTGTGCAAGTGATCATCAATCCCTGTCATATCTGCATCTCTCATATTCCTGCTCAGTTCCTCAGCCGTGTCCAATCTGTGATTCCATGGACTGTAGCCACCAAGCTCCTCTGTCCATGGAATTTCCCAGGCCAGAATACTGGAGTGGATTGCCATTTCCATCTCCAGGGCATCTTCCCAATCCAGGGATCAGACCACGTGTCTCCTGTTTGGCAGGCACATCTTTTACCACTGAGCCACCATGGAATCCCATTTGCACTGCTACTCTGATTTACTCTGCCTTTCTACCCCAATTCTACTGTGAATGCAATTACTCAGGACCTCATTTTCTCTCACCTGGACTAGAACAATGGATGCCTACTTGTTTCCCATTCTCTATTTTCTCAGTACATCAACATTGCTCTCAGCGTAATCTTTCAATAATGGCTGAAAAGATAATTATTTTAGAATCCGACTCAAAACTCTTCAAAACATTTTATAAGCACATTTACATGCATTCAAAGGCCTTCACAATCTGGCTATGCACTGTTGATCTCCCATCACTCAGCTCCCTCACATATTTTGCCCAGCAGTAATGTGCTTTAAAATTCAATATGTGATTTTATATTATGCCAACTTATACTAACGTGCATAAGGTATTCCTTCTGATGGGAATATCCTTCTCTCCAAGTTATTCTACCTAGCAAATTCCTATCCATGCTTTGGTTTAAACTATTCTTCTTGCATGATGCTTACTTTAGCTGAATTTTTTTTTTCTGCTGCTAGAAGAAAAAAATGAAAGTAAAGAATCTGCTATAACAAAATGAGAACTTGCAGTCTGAAGGGTCCATGAGGGGACCCCAAGGGAACTCAAGCAGCATAAAATCTAAGAACCTCTTATTTCTATTTAGTTCTTCATCTAGAAATGACATGTCCTTTACCCTAGTCCCAGTACTTTCTTATAGCTCTGACTCACTTATTTTCACTGTCACTTTGAGTTGACACAACCCCCTTCCCTGACTTCTACCCAGGTGTATTCTATTAATGGCACAGAGACAAAAACAGTCCAAAGGGGTAAAATCAGTACGAAGGCAAATTCAAAAAAATCATCCTCAAGGACTACATTATGAATTGCAGGACGTAGAAAGAGAAAAGCCCATGTAAATTTTTAGAACTGGCTGCATAATTTTGAAGTCTGAATAAGACAGGAAGGAAATGGATCATTCAAATAAAAAAGAGAGTATATATATTTCTACCCAACCATTCCATAAACATTTATTAAAATAAGAAATGTGAGATATGGCTTAGCTTGTTTACAATCCAGGTAAGTGAAATAACAACATAAATAGTCCTGCCATACAAAGGTTGCTCACCCTTTTCCCCTAACGCCATTATCAAGAGAGAAATTGAAAGCCCTCAGAGAATCTCTGAGCTTTGAAGTAGAGACAGGAAAACCAATAAAAAGGCAGACAATGTTCAATGGGACTCTATCAATCATCAGTATCCCCATTTTTAATTTCTGGTCTTAATTCTTCCTGGTTTCACTTGACTTCCTTGTTATTCTTACTCAAAATTCTACCACTCAAGAAATCCATGATAAAATTAACATCTTTAAAAAACTACAATTATTTCAAAGAATGTGAAAAAGCTACTGATTTCTGTTCACACAGTAGAGTTTATGCAAACATACAACATTCTTCCTATCACAATGAAGACACTCAGAGATTGGCCTAATTTGATTCAGGAGGAGTAGCTCATTTGAGGAGAATGTGACAACTCAGTGGTGGGGTAGGGGTTAGTTTTACTTTTGCTTTAAGGCAGGAGTATATGGAACACGTGTGGGATAAACATGAAGATGGGGAAGAAGTTGTAATAGTATTTTCTTTCCTGAACAATAAGAGAAGCAAGTCCTGCTTCATCTTATTTTCTTTTGCTCAGTGACATTCTGCTCTTAAGAACTGAGGTTAGTGTTATACATTAGCTATGCTGTGGACTTAAATGTAAGTTCAGTTCAGTTCAGTCGCTCCGTCGTGTCTGACTCTTTTCGACCCCATGAACCACAGCACGCCAGGCCTCCCTGTCCATCACCAACTTCTGGAGTCCACCCAAACTCATGTCCATTGAGTCCGTGATGCCATCCAACCATCTCATCCTCTGTCGTCCCCTTCTTCTCCTGCCCTCAATCTTTCCCAGCATCAGGGTCTTTTCAAATGAGTCAGCTCTTCACATCAGGTGGCCAAAGTATTGGAGTTTCAGCTTCAACATCAGTCCTTCCAATGAACACCCAGGACTGATCTCCTTTAGGATAGACTGGTTGGATCTCCTTGCAGTCCAAGGGACTCTCAAGAGTCTTCTCCAACACCACAGTTCAAAAACATCAATTCTTCAGTGCTCAACTTTCTTTATAGTCCAACTCTCACAAGCATACATGACAACTGGAAAAACCATAGCCTTGACTAGACGGACTTTCTCTGTAAAAATCAGAAAACCTAAGCTTCCTTTGACTTTGGACCATCATTTCTATGAAAGTTATGTTCTCTGAGTCCCAAGCAGCTGACTTGGAAATTTCTTGAAACATAATTATTTATGTTGTGGTATTTTCCTCTGTATGAGGAAGGTAACTGTAAAATGAATGTCATAAAACCATTTAATCTGGTGCCAAATACATAATGTAGAAACAGTATGAACTTATAAGAAAAAGAGTTTCTTCTTTTAATTGAAGTAGAGTTGACTTACAATATATTAGTTTCAGGTGTACAAAAATAGGAATTTGTAGTTTTATAAATTACACTTCATAAAAGTTATTATAAAATATTGATTACATTTCCTCTTTTGTACATTACATCCTTGTGACTCATTTTATACTTAGTATTTGTACCTCAATCCCCTTCACCTATTTTGTCCCTCCTCTCACTCCTCTCCTTTCTGTTTTATATTTTCTAGATTCCACATATAAGTAGAAACATATGGCATTTGTTTTTCTCTCTCTGACTTATTTCACTAATCAATAATATCTTTCAGGTCCATCCAAATTGTCATGTATGGCAAAGTTTCATTAATTTTTGTTTGTTTTGTATTCAATCTCAACTTAATTCCTTTTTAAAAAAATTTTATTGGAGTACAGTTGATTTAAAATGTTGTGTTGATTTCTGTTGTACAGCAAAGTGAAAAGCTACCCATATACATATATCTATTCTTTCTTAAGATTCTTTTCCCATACAGGTCATTATCGTATACTCAGAAGAGTTGCCTGTGCTATACAATAGGTCCTTACTAGTTATCTATTTTATATATAGCAGTGTGTATATGTTCATTTCAATTTCCTAATTTATCTCTTGTTCCTAATTACACCCTGGTAACCATAAGTTTGTTTTGTACATCTGTGACTCTATTTCTGTTTTTATGAATAAGTTCAGATTCCACATATAGGCGATATTGTATGACACTGGGTTGGACAAAAGTTTGTTCTGGTTTTTCCATAATATCTTTGGGGGAAACCCAAACAAACGTTTTGGCCAACCCAATATTTGTGTTTGTCTGACTTACTTCATTCAGTATGACAATCTCAAGGTTCATCCATGTTGCTGCAAATGACATCATGCTATTCTTTTTTATGGCTGCATGGACAGGGAGGCCTGGTGTGCTGTGATTCATGGGTTCACAAGGAGTCGGACACGACTGAGCAACTGAACTCAACTGAACTGAACATTTGTGTGTGTGTGTGTGTGCATCTCACATTTTTTCTATCCATTTACCTATAGATGGACACTTAGGTTGCTTCCATAACTTGTCTATTGTAAATGCTTCTATGAAAATTGGATGCATATATCTTCAAATTAATTTTGCTTTCTTCAGATAAATATCTAGGGGAGGAATTTCTGGATTGTATGGTAGTTCTATTTTTTAATTATCACCTCAACACTGTCTTCCATATTGTCTGTACCAATTCACTTCCTCATCAGCAGTGCACAATGGTTCCTTTTCTGGAGAATCACAGAAAGTTGTATTTCATCCTTTACAATATGAAAAGTGAAAGTGAAAGTGAAGTCGCTCAGTCGTGTCCGACTCTTAGCGACCCCATGGACTACAGCCCACCAGGCCCTCCGTCCATGGGATTTTCCAGGCAAGAGTACTGGAGTGGGGTGTCATTGCCTTCTCCATTCCTTTACGATATACAGGCTCATAATAACTAGATAGGATGCCAAGCTAGTTGTTTTGTTTCCTTTGCCATCTTGTTGAAATTAAGGCATCACGGAACTACTATCAAATGAACAAAATAAACCAGCTGGCTAATTGGCTTCCTGAAACTAGAAACATTATAGGAGAAATTAAGCACTCTCTTGACATGCTTAATCCAAAAGCAACAGGCGACTAACCTTTATTGAAAAGGACATGGAGTAAAAGGGAAAAGAATGAAAGACGATTCTGGGAGCTAAAGAAGATGAATACTTTGAAAATGACCACCACATAGCACCCACTCAAACTCCTCTAAAAGGAAAAGAGTTAGACTTAAGCTATCATCCCCATTACTTAAGATTTATCAGGATGGAAAAACAGTTTAGAGTGAGAAGGCAATCTATACTTTTTTAAAAAAATTATATTTACTTATTTTTAATTGATTGATGATTGTTTGATAATATTGCAATATATACTTTTAGATCCATTGGAAAAGACACTGATTGTTGGAAAGATTGAGGGTAGGAGGAGAAGGGGACAACAGAGGATGAGATAGTTGGATGACATCACTGACTCAATGGACATGAGTTTGAGCAAACTCTAGGAGACAGTGAAGGACAAGGAAGCCTGGCTTGCTGCAATCCATGGGGTCATAAAGAGTCAGACATGACTTAAAGACTGACCAACAAATGAGTGTACCAATAAAACAAGAAAAGTATTTGAAATATACATAAATTTCCCAAATATCAAAAATTCATTCCAAAATTAAGCCTTCATATCTGAACATTAACTGAAAATATGAGAATACTGGGACTTCCCAGATGGTGCAGTGGTAAAGAATCTACCTGCCAATGCAGGAGATGCAAGAGATGTGAGTTAAATCCCTAGGTTTGGAAGATCCCCTGGAGTAAGAAATGGCACCCCACTCCAATATTCTTGCCTGGAAAATTCCCTAGGCAGAGGAACCTGGTGGGCTACAGTTCATGGGGCTGCAAAGAGTTGGACATGGCTGAGCACACACGAGACCACTAGCCTAACATCCCAGCAAAGAATTCCAGAGCTTTGTTAGTGTAAAGTAGAAAGTCAGGACTTACTCTTTATCTCTTACACTGACTATTTGGTTTTCTGATCAGTACACCACATGAAAAGTATTTCCTCACAAGCTAATAAGCCTTTCACCTTTTAGTAAGTGGATACCTATCAATCAGATTCCTGGGAGAAAGCAGATGGCACATTCAAATGAGGAACTTTAATGAAAGATTGATTTATTTACCAAAGAATAACAAGATTAAGGAAAACTGATGAGAGATGGAGCAGTGCTTTGAAGATAGCCGCAGAAGAGAGCAATTACTACCCAAAAGCTAAAGGGAGAAGGGAGTTAGCAACTACCTTAACTGGACAGAAACACACCTGTGGGAGACGCTCACCCCAAATAAACCAGGAGTCAGGGTAAAATCAGGGAGTCAGAGGGACAAGTCTATCAACTTCACTTTCCTTCTGCCTGCTAATGTCTTGCCACCACCTCCTACTCGTCAAATCCAGTCAGAAGCCAAATATCTCCTGCTCTTCTCCCAAACATACTACAGGAGGAATACAGAGTGGACCAGGGAGATGCAAATTGAACATAGGTTCTTCTTCAGTAATATGAAGATTTGGGTTATAGTGGAGTGGGTACTATGAGTACATATATCATGTTTATTGGTATTAATGATAGAGTAAAGTAAATTGAAATGGCAGCCCACTCCAGTGTTCTTGCCTGGAGAATCCCAGGGACGGTGGAGCCTGGTGGGTTGCCGTCTATGAGGTCACACAGAGTCGGACACAACTGAAGCGACTTAGCAGCAGCAGCAGCAAAGTAAATTGAAAACATGAACTGTATCTTAGTTTTTCCCCAGAAAGCTGTATTTATAGTTTTGGGTGCAAACCCAGTGACTCAAAACTGTATAAAGATATGGGAGATCTGGCTTGTATGTGTCTGCGAGATGGTATGGGATGAATAAAGATCTGGATATCTAATATCTGGATCTGAATAAAGATCTGGATAGCTAATAGTGGTTACTGCTAATAGGAGTTTTATGTTGAAACCCCTGACATGCTTTAACCAGCAGTTGTAAAGCCAAGTCTGGCTATAATAAATGTGCATGATTTAATAGCTAATTATTCATAAATATCCCTTTTTTTTCCTTGCTTCAAAATATTTGCTGTCTTTAGCAACTCACATTTTAATTCTACGATCTTCATTCTTCTCTTGATCCTTTTCTGGGAAGTAGAAATTCCCATTTTCCTGGGCATATACATCCTATTGTGCACTCATTCAGGAGATTTGGAGATACTTTTTGCCACAAATGACAAAAGCTCTGTTTCCTGAATACTATGGAAATTCCAATTACTACTTGTATTTTCCTGAGGTCCTTTAATGACCTTTAAGCAAATGTTATTCTCCCCCTAAAAGAGTTGCTGCCTGTGCAATTTCCTCAGCTTTTAAACCTCATCACAATTTAAACAGGTTTTGAATGATCATCCCTCTTTGAGCCAGAAAATAGATTTGAGTTTCTTGTACTGTCTAATCTGCTGTCTCAGACTTGCTTCCTGATACTTTACTCACATTACAGTACACACCCCTCATATAAATGATAGGGGGACGTGGCAAAACTCCATTCTCCTTGCGGTTTTGCCTTTCATCTTACTCAGTTTCTATTTTCTTCCACTGGTGTCTACCAACTTGTATAAAATAAAAATGCATTTCTCCTGCACACTGGCATTTTAATGTTTCTGTATTGAATTTTGTTTCCTTTTACTTGAATTAAATCAGTGCTTGTGGAAAAGTTCAGCTTTCACGGATTCAAAAGTAAAATTCCCTGGTCCTCCTCTTCATAATTATGAAGTGAAAATAACAAACACTTCCTCATCTTAAGCAAGAAATTCATTTTTTTTTTTCTAAAACTGAAAGTCTGAAAACTGTAGCTCCTGGATAATTGTGAAGGTCTACTGAAATCTGTACATATGTAACCAAGAGAAACACAAATATTTGATAATGACTGTTTCAAAATATAATGTATATTCAATAAATGAATTTTCAAGTTCTTCATTTATAAATTGATGAAAACATATCTTACTCTCAATTAACATGTTTTTCACTTACAATTCTTCAAAATCCCCCTGTTATCCTAAAGATAAGATGCTTACTCTTCAATGTGGCACACAAAACCCACACAGCATTATCTGATCTCACGCCCTTGCCTTCCTTCTTCTGCCAAACACTCCAGCAATATCCCAGGGTCGCCAACGTGTTCTGTCCCATATTTTGGCACTTGCTGATCCCTTGGTCTGAAATGTACACCGTGATCCTCCCAAACTCTACATAAATTTACTACCACCACCACTTACAATCTGCTTCAACACAAACACAGGAATCCCTTCTATAAAACCAAGCTCAGTGTTAGCTGAACTTGTAATAAAAAACAATCACTGATCAGACATCAATAAAAACGAAAGCCATGAAATATGGGCAAAAGCTTTGTTTTTATTATAAGTTTTGAATATTCATACATCTCAAGCACTATACTAGCCTGGCAATATAACCATGAGAAAAAAGAATCCATGCCTTCTAGGACAAGGTCATCCTTGGTGGAATAAAAAAAAATTATAAATCAGTATTTACAACACATTTAATAATTGCAATGCTTGCTGTGTTAAAAACTACTAGAATGAATATCTCCCTTTCCCCTATTTCAATAGAGAAACTGGTAAAAAAAAAAAAAAAAAAAAAAAAAAGAGATGAGAGGGTATACCTCCAACCCTATATGAGGAATTTACAGGAGGGATGAAATAAAATCTTTTTGCATCTCTTGGTCCCCTCATCAATACCAAGGATATAAAAAGGACATGAAAAACTGACAAAGTGAATGAAAAGAAACTTACTTACAAAAGGAGCTCCATTCTGCTTGTGGTGCATCTACTAATGTCAACTGAATTTCAAGAAAAACATCCCATCAAGGAACCTGTAAAAATCCCAAGCCATACAATCAGTCAGCTTTAATCAATTGCATCTCCACACAGTAATATCAAATTTAACTAGCAGCCCAAGGAGCACAAAGACACCTAGCTAAGAAGAACTGGTTTATTCCCTACCACTGCTGCCTCACCCTCAAACGTCAACTTTCGCAGAGAGTTAACCATTTCAGAAGGATGGAGACAAACAAATTGGAAGGATAAAAAAGAGATACTAAGAAGCTATCTGTAGGCTTCCACTCTAAATCCAGTTGAAGAAGGAGCAGGGAAGAATACTTAACATAGAGAAACTTTTGGTCTTTCATCATTACAAATTTCACACTAATTTATGAATCAGATTGTTTGTTATTGAAGTAACTTTAGAACTGTCTGTTATTTTTATCAAAATGTAAAATCTCTAGGACCTGCTGAAAACTTTCTCCCTGGGACAGAGAAGTTCACTCTCACTGAAAAAAGGATTGAGGATCAATAAAAAGTCAAAAAGAAATGGCATTTTGATGATAATTTGTATGTCATTTAGCACAACAAACTAGTTATAAAATGAAGTATAATTTATTCTCCAAAAATCATTATGGAAATTTAAAACATTTTATTTGATATTTCTGTACTTTTTTAAAAAGGAAAGAAAACAACACAGCTGACTTTACAATCATCATTTACATTACTCATTTGTCAAAGTCCCTACTAGAAGAAAAGTGCTTTGCTAGGTATAGCAGTTCAAAAAATGTGGAAGGGCAGTTGTATACTATCTAATCAAAATTCCATATATGTTTATGGCACTGAATTGTGAATCTCTGCAAACCTTGCAATCTCTATAGCTCTAACCGTTACCCCTTCCCCTTCCAACACTGACCCCTCAAAAATAAGAATATGCTGATAACGATAAGAAGTGACTAACAGTAAGCTTTTTATTTATCTTCAGAAAATACTTCTGTGTCTATTTCATACAAGATGCTAAAAAAAGTCAGCAAATTGATAATCTGGACAATAAATGAAAAAATTGACAGGAGTATTATTACATAAAAGTGAGCTCGTTTATTATGAGTGTTAGAAAAGAAGCCAACAAAAAGTTAAAGGAAGCTAAGCAGTTGAATCTTGAGCTTATCACAGAACTTCTCACAGCCCTCAATGACTATATTGCTAGATAATTTCTTACCTTAGAATTTTTTAACATATTAGCTCTAAAGCCTAACTCTTGTGTGAAGTTTTATACCCAGTTTCCTCGATCACTTTGCAAATTCTTTCAGTCATAAAATTATATTGGTTATTTAGCTTCCAACCCATGATAGGAATTTGATTTTTGCTAATGTTGCAGGAAGGGGGACCCCTTCCAGGGTCCAAAACTGGGTTCTTGTCTAACACTTGGAAATGAATTGTCCGAGGAGACACATGTGCTGACAAAGCAGGAGATTTTATTGGGAAAGGGCACCCGGGTGGAGAGCAGTAGGGTAAGGGAACCCAGGAGAACCGCTCTGCCGCGTGGCTCATAGTCTTGGGTTTTATGGTGATGGGATTAGTTTCTGGATGGTCTTTGGCCAATCATTCTAATTCAGGGTCTTTCCTGATGGCACATGCATCACTCAGCCAAGATGGATGCTGGCGAGAGGGATTCTGGGAAGTGGGCAGACACACGGTATCTCCTTTAGACCTTTCCCGAACTCTTTTGGTTGGTGGTGGCTTATTAGTTCCGTATTTCTTATCAGGATCTCCTGTCATAAAACAACGCATGCAAATGGTTACTATGGTGCCTGGCCAGGGTGGGCAGTTTTAATCAGTGTGCTTCCCCTAACACTAAGGCATGTTCTCGCCTCTATGTCTGGAGGATATCTTTATCTGCTGTTTTGTGAAACACTGCAGTATTACAAATCACAACAACAATATTAATGACATTTTATTACACAGTCCATTAGTCTGTTAGGAACCAAGCATCATTAGGAAAGTACTTCTGTAGGTGTTTTCTTCTATCTCTAACTTTATCATATTTATCTGACTCAAATATTTTAAAATATTTTAAACTTACTTTTTCACTAAAAAGATTTTCTAATGTTAAACATTATTATTTATGGCTCTGCTCTTTTTGACTAATAAAGAAGGCTTGACATGTGGTACATAAGAGGGCCAAGGAATCAATTATTGAAGGCAAAATTAAATAGATTACATGAAAAGATGCTCAACATCACTCATTATCAGAGAAATGCAAATCAAAACCACTATGAGGTACCATTTCACACCAGTCAGAATGGCTGCGATCCAAAAGTCTACAAGTAATAAATGCTGGAGAGGGTGTGGAGAAAAGGGAACCCTCTTCCACTGTTGGTGGGAATGCAAACTTGTACAGCCACTATGGAGAACAGTGTGGAGATTCCTTAAAAAACTGGAAATAGACCTGCCTTATGATTCAGCAATCCCACTGCTGGGCATACACACTGAGGAAACCAGAAGGGAAAGAGACACATGTACCCCAATGTTCATCGCAGCACTGTTTATAATAGCCAGGACATGGAAGCAACCTAGATGTCCATCAGCAGATGAATGGATAAGAAAGCTGTGGTACATATACACAATGGAGTTATTACTCAGCCATTAAAAAGAATACATTTGAATCAGTTCTAATGAAGTGGATGAAACTGGAGCCTATTATACAGAGTGAAGTAAGCCAGAAAGAAAAACACCAATACAGTATACTAACGCATATATATGGAATTTAGAAAGATGGTAATGATAACCCTGTGTACGAGACAGCAAAAGAGACACTGATGTATAGAACAGTCTTATGGACTCTGTGAGAGAGGGAGAGGGTGGGAAGATTTGGGAGAATGGCATTGAAACATGCAAAATATCATGTATGAAACGAGTTGCCAGTCCAGGTTCGATGCACGATACTGGATGCTTGGGGCTAGTGCACTGGGACGACCCAGAGGGATGGAATGGGGAGGGAGGAGTGAGGGGGGTTCAGGATGAGGAACACATGTATACCTGTGGCGGATTCATTTTGATATTTGGCAAAACTAATACAGTTATGTAAAGTCTAAAAATAAAATAAAATTTTAAAAAAAAATGAAAAAAAATAAAAATAAAAAATAAATAGACTACAAAATACAGTATCCATTTTAAGTATGTTATTATAATTTACAAAAGACTTACATTATAAGGTTTAGTCAACTTAAATTTATCTATATACAAATTAGCTGTAACATTACATCAAGCAAATTAGCTTCTTTATAAGATTCATCACAAAACAGCAACCATTAACTGCTTGAGAAATTTGCAAGTCATTAATTTTGTAAAAATACACTTCAGAGAAATTTTCATTGCCCCCAACATCCTCCTTCATCGGTTCTGTAGATGAGCCTTCCTGATGACAAACGGAATGTCTCCTAGAGCCACTGACCATTCTAGATATATTATCCAAATAAATCTTATCCTATTAATTGTATTCCAATATTTAGAATCAGAATTTTCTTCCCAATTCATTTTTAGCTCAAGATTCATTTAAATATAGTATGCTTCCTCTAAACACTCAAAAGTTTAGAATTATCATATGTGGTTTTTTGTAAGTTGATGAAATGTTAGACCAGTGAAAGAGTCCCATTCCTATAAGAGTGCCAAATACAGGGATTATGTTAACATAACAGAAATAGGATGTTTTACAAATGCTTTTTTCCCCAGGCATGTGGAGCCTCAATTATGAGAGTAGAATGATAATGAGCCTGTGCACCCAGGTCACCTTCCCCAGTAAGATGTACCACCACTCTTGCTCTAGACTTGTGGCAGGTCATACTTACTGTTGCGGCAGCCACAGTAACTCTGAGTTATGCTTCCAACAAGTCAGCATTTACACTCAATTGCTCTTGCATATTTATAGCCTCTCATGGTGCAAACTGAAGCTACCATGAGCAGCCTCCCCAAGTTATTCAAGTAATCTCTCAAGGGACCAATTAATTGTTTGTGTTAGTGTTCTAGATACACAATTACATAGGTTTGGGGTGATCTGTTCCAATCCCATTTTTCCCATAATACTATAATTTTTAGTATTGAGTTCTTCAGGATACAGAGTTTTTCAAGAATCCAGGTATCACTTTACAACAGAAACGTGTAGATGTTACCTTCTGTAGAGAGAATTAAGTGTGTGTGGCACTGGCGTTATTTGAATTATATGACTATGTCATCTTATTTTGACTTCCTTTGCTTGAAGCAACTTCTGATCATGACTGGTCACTCAAATGCAAATACCCAACCTATCTGTCATACTGCACATGGGAGATTATGTCTGCATTTCTATTACATATATCAATCTTATGTCAATTTGGATAATATTTTTCAGCAAACAACTGCTCAGTCAAGTTCAAGCACTAACAAAATTGAGTTTATGAGGTTAAAAAGCTGAAGATCAGACTCTGAACACCTAGAAACTATTAGAGATTAATGCCATCCATTAAGGTCTTGACTCGGTCACCATCTGGCCTCATCCAAGATTGATCCATCTTTCTATCTTACTGTGAAACCTTTAAAAATGTCTAATTTCTGTACTACAGCACAATGGAGACCAATCGTGATTCAAACACTGAATTCTAAATGAATCAGTTAGCCTCACTGAGCCTAATTTTCTACCTTAAGAAATGATGTTTACATACCAATTGCATAGGGTTGCTGTGAATGTTTTACAAGTATAGCACAGTGCTTAGAATGCAGAAGTACTTCTTAAAGTATATTCGTTGTTATTATAATTCATGGTGATCAGTACATCATATTTGCATCAGTCCTTTCCCACCATGAGGTCTCTAAATTCAACAAACCTTTAAAAAGTAAAAGTTGGGGGTGGGGAAGGGCAAAGGGAGGAAAAGAAGAATGCATTGGGAATTTAGAAATACGTTGTTTTGCGATCTGAGACCTGGCTAGTTCACCTTTATAATTCTAACTTCTGGCATATTCAACAGTAAATAAAATTTATTTCTGTAGTATTCCTGAAAAGAAAAGGGTTATAAACTATTTCTATATATAGACTACAGCCTCAGATAGATGCAGATCTTAGGAGGTCCAGAGCAACTTCTAGAGCTGTATTATTGGTAGAAAGCTCTATAACTATCCTACCCCAAATTACATTCTTAAGTCAGTTCAAAGACTATGCATATATGTTCTATTTGAGGAAAAAATAATGTTCCTCAAGATTCCATTCTCATGCTCACACAGTTTAACCAGGAAATTCAGTCTATGTCTTTTTCAAATCCAATTTTCATTGCCTGCTCAGAGAGAGCAAATGTAGCTAGCTACATTCTAAAATTCTGAAGACAAAAAAGCTTACATGTCCTGAAGAAAACTTAAAATGCTTTCAATCTTGACACTCCTCTGACCCCCAAATCTATAATGCAGTCTTGTAAAAAATACTCTGAACTACTGAATAATCTTGACTTTTACTAATAAATTCTCTGAGATAGGAAAACCCTTAGACCTATCTGAGACTATTTTTTCTGAGGGGACTAATCATGTGAGTCATGCCTACCACTTCCAATTTAAAAAATTCCAAGGTAATAAAAATAGCAAATACAATAAATATGCATTTCTAATTATCAGTATTAAATAAAGCATATAGTCTGTTTTTCCCAAGATACTTTTAAAAGTCTCAGTTTTTTAAGGGAATTGGGTTGGCTATTGCAGGTATAAAAATTAGAGAAAGAACAGGTCATCTAAACCATTCACTCACCAATGCCATCTCCTGAATGCAACAGCACCTCTAACATTCATTCACTTAGCTGAATAAATCATTGCTTAATCTAATAGTTACTGCATTTCTTTCTGGTGCGCATTTACATTTTTATCTGGTTGTAAGTTAAATGCAAGCATTATATTATCACGTTTTTTGTTTTTTTTTTCCTCCCCTGGTATATTTCCTGAATTAAATGCACTTAAGAACAAAGTGTTGTCTGAAGTTTCTCTAATTTCCATTCTCACTTCCTTACCATTCTTTGATATATGATGCTTGGAACTGGTGATTTGTCAGTTTTAATAGTGTCTAGCCTTTTAAGATCCTACGATAGTACCCTTTCACTTCCTAATTATTCAGCTTCTTTACAGACTGATCTTACTTGTGTAATATCTAGCCTTTAAAATGTCCTTAAATTTCACAGGCAGAAAGAGGAAGTACATGTAGTTTAAGCATTAACTATCAAGTAATCTCTGTAACCATTCTTGGCACAATAACTAATCATACATTTAATTACTTCAGCCATATTTGGCAATAAAATTAGTAACAATTAGATTTTTATGTGATGTTTTAACAAAGATTGAGTTAGATTTTAAAAATTTTAATCTATGAATTCCTCTGTGTACTTTATTGTGAAGGTGAAGATGCTATGAATTCCTCTGTGTACTTTATTGTGAAGGTGAAGATGATTTTAATTTGTGTTCAGAGGTTCCTATGTAGGCTCTCAAACCATTCCTTTGGTGTTTTCTTAATCTATTGGCCTTCTGAGCTTCACTGTTTCTGGCACTCTGACAAAATACATTACATGAGCATTCAGTCTAAGTGTTCTTCAAACATGTCTCATTTTCAGCAGTCGAAACACCAAGTAAAAGGCTTTACTTGCTACACTCTGGTAGAATCTTCAACTCAGACACAATGGCTGTAAAATTACCTTGTTTTTTCTGAGAATAATTATTTCTAGAACTGTCCTTCAAATACACACCAATGCCTTTTATATTATCAGGAGTACATCATTCTCCTACTGGAAATCAAGCACTAGGATAAGAAGCCTCCCAAAGTGCTACACGAGCATTTTATATCAGATACTGCCTAAAAGCACAGAATATTTACATAAGTGCAGGCAAAAATGAAATAATTGAGTCTAGAAGTTTATTACCTAATTTTGTTAAAATGAAAATTGGTTGAATTACAAATATAAGATCACTGGAAAGAGAAAAGTTGATGAGCAGCACTTTCAAAGATTCCTCTTTGCAGCAATTAAAGATGCAGGAAAAATGTCTTTCTCCTGATTATATCCCTCCCCAAAGGACTGTTTATTGGTCCTCAAACTTGCCATGAGCCTAATGCCTCTGAGAATGTACTGTTCACTCAGTTAAGAATGACACTGTTCAATGTTCTATCAAGACACAGCTAAAATTTCACAATTTCTGTTACATTTTCTCATCTTTATACTCCAGACTCATCACTCAACAGAATTACTTGCTTCCTTTTATATGGTCTTATGATGTTTGGTTTATTCCTCTCATAACACTTATGGTTTGGCTATATAACTACTTTTATATTTTGTATATATTAATATATGCTGTCTCTCTGAATAGCTTATGAACTCAATAAAGTAATTCAAACTCCATACTATTTATAACTAACTAGCTAGCTAGCTAGTTAATTACTTATATTTACTGACCATACTCTGAGCTCTAAGCCAAAATTTACAATAGCCATTTGATATCTCCTTGTATATGTGTCAGAAATATCTCAAATTTAACCTGTCAAAAATAAATTGATGGATTTCCAGTCCCTAACATGAACTTGGCTTAATATTTTCTGCCCTAATATTTTCTGTCCCCACATCCAATTGTGTGAGCCAGAAACCTAGAAGTCACTCTTGACAATTTCTCCCTTATCACCTTCATCTCCATTCCTCTTGATTTTGCCTGCTAAATATCTTTGAGCCATTTCAGTTTTTGCCATTTCTACAACCCCACCCTAGTCTAAACACTAGCACCACAAGTCGGGTTAGGAGAGTTTAGCTAAAGACAGTAATTAAAAAGTAACATATGAATATAGTTATAGGTTCTGTTGATTAAAAACAAATTAAAAAAAAATGATAAGATGCTAATCACAGAATCCCTACTTATTAGGATTAAACTACAAAGATATAAAACCAGCCTCCAAAAGTGCATCCCTCATGACAGACCCTCCCGAAGAATATCTTTAGAAGGATAGCTGTACAATTGGCTTTAACACCCAGTACTCTTGCCTGGAAAATCCCATGGACAGAGGAGCCTGGTAGGCTGCAGACCATGGGGTCGTGAAGAGTCGGACACGACTGAGCGACTTCACTTTCACTTTTCACTTTCATGCATTGGAGAAGGAAATGGCAACCCACTCCAGTGTTCTTGCCTGGAGAATCCCAGGGACGGGGGAGCCTGGTGGGCTGCCGTCTGTGGCGTCGCACAGAGTCGGACACGGCTGAAGCGACTTAGCAGCAGCAGCAGCAGCAGGCCTATTAATGAACACTTTAATTAATGGTGGCTCAGACGGTAAAGCGTCTGCCTACAATGCGGGAGACCCAGGTTTGATTCCTGGGTCGGGAAGATCCCTTGGAGAGAGAAATGGCAATCCACTCCAGCACTCTTGCCTGGAAAATCCCATGGATGGAGGAGCCTGATAGGCTACAGTCCATGGGGTCGCAAAGAGTTGGACACAACTGAGCGACTTCACTTCACTTCACTTCACTTCACTTCACTGAACACTTAATTCCAAATGTGGGATGGACTATTGTATAGAAGGAGAGAGGGAATCCTCTGTGCCTCATATCAGGAGAGGTTGTATGAGAGGAGAAGAAAGAGTGAGACTTCAGCATTCCTCAGTTTTTCCTTTAACGAGTCTTCATTGATATTATTGAATTTTGTAACCTGCAGCTTGAACTTTTCCCTTTATTAGCCAGAGGTCTCAGGATAATCTGTCTTGCAGGAGAAGAGAGACATACAAAGCATTTGCTGTAATACAGTATGATAAAATTATGTATAGGCAATGGCTTAAGATAGTCAAAGACTAAAAAGATGCAAACTATGGCTCCTTTTTTCCTTCCAATTCCTATAACGTATATTCAGTGTGTTTGAAGAAATCTGTCCACATGCAATTAGATACTCTTTTCTACTAAAAGACCAAAACAGATATTTGAAGAATTACAAATACCCATTCAAAATGCTAGGGCCCTTGTTGATATCAGTTGTTCTAGGTTAGATAAAGAATTAAACAAACTACCACCTTCAGACTCAAAATTTCCAAAGCTAAATTTATCATGAATGTTGAATAGGTCCACTAGCTAAAGAAGATAAAGCTCTGGCAGGGGTTCAAAGAGAAAGAAAAAGAATATTTGAATATTGACAGGCAAAAGATATTTCCCAATAATGGAAGGCAAGTGTGAAGTATTACCAGTAGGAGAATAACATGGAAAAGGCATGGAGTTTTAAAACTGCTGATATGTGAGGACCCATTGGAAAGTGTGGTACAGCTGGAACTAAAGACAAATGGTTCTATGAATTGGAGTGATAAGAGATGAGATGAATTAATTATGTAGATCAAAACTAAATTGTAGAGCTTTATATGATACATTAGAGAGTTTTAATTTCATCTAACAATCAAAGAGTTAAAAAAGGAGTTTAAAAAGATTTTTGATTAGTAGCATTACATATTACTGTGAAATTTAGATGGAATGAGAAAACAATGAAAACAGAAAATTCCAAGAAAAATTCTGAAAAAGTTTTATATGAAAGTGGGATTGGGTTGAATTGAGAGTCAGCAGATATAAGAAAGAAACATGAAGTAAAATAAATCAAATTTGGTGACTGGTATGAGAAATATAAAAGTTTAATAACTATGATTTATAGCTTGATGGTGGCTGGTGATACTCTTAACTGATATAAAGAATACAAGAACAGGAAGATACTTTGCAGGTGGTGGTAATGAGAAGTTGTGAAAGTTCAGTAGTATTTGAGGAAACTTAGGTATATTCAGGGCTTCCCTGGTGGCTCAGAGGTTAAACCGTCTGCCCACAATGCGGGAGACCTGGGTTCGATCCCTGGGTCAGGAAGATCCCCTGGAGAAGGAAATGGCAACCCACTCCAGTATTCTTGCCTGGAGAATCTCATGGATGGAGGCGCCTGGTGGGCTACAGTCCATGGGATCACAAAGAGTTGGACATGATTGAGCAACTTCACTTTATACTTCCTTAGGTATATTCAAGAAGCAATTAGATGTTAAGTATAAAGAGTTCAGGACAGAAGACATAGGTTTGCCACACATCAATAACATTAGACATCTAGGAACAATATCAGAAGTCTTAGAAACCAAGGGTGAAAAAATTTTAAAAAGCAGGGAATAAGTAATATTAGTAAAAATCATACACAGAAGTAAAGTAGTGCTGAAGACAAGTTATCAAAAATGGTAATCATGAATTTGTTAAAAAACTTGTGTTTCCATAAGTTTTCCATAAGTTTAGGCAGGTTAAATTTTAAAAAAGAACAGAAGTCAAGTAGGTGTAACAATTCAACAGAATCTTACTTGTATATGAAATAAGAGAATAGTGTTATAACTTGATAAGAAATAACCCAGGGTGATAGTATTTTGGATGAGAGATGGTTTTTTTACAAATTGGGTTGATCTCCATTTCCTAATTCCTAAACAGCTAAGGTGGCATCATGATGATACTCAGCAGATCTATGGACCTGTGAATTCTGCCTTGATCCAATGACTGCTTTTTCCCTTTGAATCCCCAGGGGAGATATAGGGAAACCAGCAGCAAAAGACTTTAACATTCTTCTTATAACCTAAGATTTCAATCTCAGATTCTTAGAATTTTAGCATGCCAAAATGAACCAAATAAAGAATTTATTTTACATATTATTTGGTCTAACTGAAACAGCCTAATAATGAAGCAGGCTATAGTTCAGTCTTCCTTATCTCTCCCGCTACTCCAGCAATCAAACTGAGTTTGGTATGCAGTAAGGTCACACATTCCCACAACACAGTGTATTCTGATCCAAAACAGGAAAAAATGTGGGAGACAACAACTCCTATAAAGGAATGACCTTGAAAACAATCGTACTTAGCTATCTGACATCATCTGAATGTATCACTTATCAGCATAGCACCCAATAAAATGTTTTACATTTCCGCTAATCTATATTACCATTCTTTCTTCTTTGCTGCTGCTGCTGCTGCTAAGTCGCTTCAGTCGTGTCCTACTCTGTGTGACCCCATAGACGGCAGCCCACCAAGGTCCCCCGTCCCTGGGATTCTCCCGGCAAGAACACTGGAGTGGGTTGCCATTTCCTTCTCCAGGGGATCTTTCTTCTTTAGGGTGGAATAAAAGAAGGTGGGCTTCCTTACTGAGAAGGAGTCAATTGTTATTACTATCTAAACTTCAGAAACATTGTTATTTACCTTATATTTAGTTTACATTTATATTAGGACACATCTTGTTTGAAATATTTATAGAGGTGTTGCTTTTAGGTAAAAGTCATTATTGACAATGTAAGAACTCATCTTAGGAAAGCTATAAAATCGTTAAGGGAATAAACATTTTAGTGTGCATGTTCTTTACAAGCAAGGAAAATTATTTCATGTCTCCAAAACCATGATGAAATTCACTTTGATTTCACAAGTCATATATACCAATTTATACTATCAAATTTTGTACTTTTACTTATATTATTTCTAAAATAAAAACCATAGGTATAAGAAATCACACAGTCCTACTGTGTAAAGTACTTCAAATGTTTGAAGTAATTTTTTTTACAGTGAAAGTAGACAAGTTTATTTAATTCTGTCATATAAGATAGAAAAGCAATTTGTATTTTAGCTACAATTCATTCAAATGGGTAGGAGATATGGTCAGTTCTTAATCATAAAAGAAATAGTGGTATTACTAAAATAATCTTAAATGAATAATCCAAAGGTCATTTAAAAATTTATGTTAGAATATATATTTTAACAGTTATACTTAAATATGAATGTATCCTAGGAATAAACTTCATTTAAAAGAGAATAATACTGTAATTCATGAAGATCAACACAGGAAGAAGCCAAAACCCTGAACAATTTCCCTTGCTTTCTTAAGGTTCCCCAGGACCTAGAATCTGACCTGGTTATTTCCTACTATCTGTATCTATATTTGTCATATTCTTACTTATGTCTCTTTCCCAGGGACTAAAATAGGGCTAAATGTGTTGGACACAGGTCACAATGCCTGCTGGGCACAGCATGCTCTTTGCCTACTCACAGATGTCTGAGAAGGTTAAAAATATTAGGTTGAGTTTTTGCTCAGGGTTAGCCACGTATTGGTTGGAAATGAATATCTGATCTATAGGTTGGATGAAATGGCCTGGCCAAAAATGCTCCAACCAAATAGAATCAATTGAAATTGGGCAAATCTGTTTGTCTTCCAGAATTTAGACTAGAGGTTACAAAGAGGTTTGACTAATTCACAGCAGTAAGAGGCAGAAGGGACATACAAAGAGAAGCAGAGATATCACGAGCTGTCTTCTAGAACAGGGATGTGCTTTTTTTTTTTTTTTTTTTTTTTTTCTGTACAGGAACAGACAGTAAATATTTTAGGCATTGCATTTTAGGTTGCATGCATTACATTCTGCAACTGTGGCAACTAATCAATTCTGCCACTGTGGCAAGAATGCAGACATGAATAAATTCATAAGCAAATGAATATGGCTGCGTTCCAATAAAAATGTACAAAAAAGGGTGATGCATCAAATTTGGCCAACAAGCTGTTGCTTGCCAATTCCTGTTCTAGGGTACTGTTATCCAGCAGAAATATTCAAATGTAAGTCATGTATCTTATTTGATATTTTCTACTAGTCACATTAAAAAGTTAAAATAGGTGAAGTTAATTGTATTAATATATTTTATTTAAACCAATGTGCCTAAAATGCTGTCATTTTAGCATACCATTAATTTTAAAAATTATTGAGAAATTTTATATTTTCTTAAATACTAAGTCTTAGAAACACAGTATGCATTCTACACTTAAAGCACCTCTTAATTTAGACTATGCATTTCAACTAAACATAACTTTTCCATTTAGACTAGACATGTTTCAAGTGCTGAGTAGCCACCGCTGATTAGTGGCTATAATACTGAACTGTGTAACTGTAGACTATAAAACTGATTGTGAGCAGCCAGTAGCTATAAAACAGATTGTGAGCAGCCAGTCTCCTGTGAAGCCCAGAGTCCTTATGGATTTCAGTTGTAGCACTTTTTAAAAAAGATAGCCTGGGAAGATCTTGTTCTTGGCAGTTCAAAGAGCCTCACCTAGATAAATGCATTGAACGAACAATGGGACAAATGCTGTCAAGTCCATAGATCATCAAATCCTATATATATTTCACATGACAGTGTTTTCATTATTTTTTAAAGTGCAACTTTTAAGAGAAAGGGGGTTTTGTGCTCCATATATTTTTGATTCAGTAGCTCTCCTATACCCTTTTTCTTATTTCATTCCATGGAGATGTTCAATAACTGCTTTTTTTTTTTTTTAAATAAGCACCAAATGTGATAGTCACTATATTTATCATATACTCACAAAAATGTATGTTCCTTTATTTTTTTAAATTTATATTAATTGAAGGCTCATTACTTTACAATATTGTGGTGGTTTTTGCGGCACATTCACATGAATCAGCCATGGGTGTACATGTGCTCCCCATCATGATCCTCCTTCCCACCTCCCTTCCCAAACCAACTATCAGGGTCATCCCAGTGCACCAGCCCTGAGCACCCTGTCTCATGCATCAAACCTGGACTGATGATCTATTTCACATATGATAATATACATGTTTCAGTGCTATTCTCTCAAATCATCCTACCCTCGCCCTCTCCCACAGAGTCCAAAACTCTGCTCTTTACATCTGTGTCTCCATTGCTGTCTCGCATATAGGGTTATTGTTACCATTTTTCTAAATTCCATATATATGCGTTAGTATACTGTATTGGTGATTTTCTTTCTGACTTACTTCACTCTGTATAATAGGTTCCAGTTTCATCCACCTCATTAGAACTGATTCAAATGCATTCTCTACAATGGCTGAGTAATATTCCATTGTGTATATGTACCACAGCTTTCTTATCCATTCATCAGCTGATGGACATCTAGGTTACTTCCATGTCCTGTCTATTGTAAACAATGCTGTGATGAACATTGGGGTATACGTGTTTCTTTCAATTCTGGTTTCTTCAGTGTGTATGCCCAGCAGTGGGATTTCTGGGTCATATGGCAGTTCTATTTCCAGTTTTTAAAGGAATCTCCACACTGTTCTCCATAGTGGCTGTACTAGTTTGCATTCCCACCAATAGTGTAAGAGGATTCCTTTTTCTCTACACCCTTTCCAGCATTTATAGTTTGTAGACTTTTTGATACCAGCCATTCTGACTGGCATGAGATGGTACCTCATTGTGGTTTTGGTTTGCATTTCTCTGATAATGAGTGATGTTAGCCATTTGCATGTCTTCTTTGAAGAAATGTCTGTTTAGTTCTTTGGCCCATTTTTTTATTGGGTCGCTTATTTTTCTGGAATTGAGCTGCAGGAGTTGCTTGTATATTTTTGAGATTAATTCTTTGTCAGTTGCTTCACTTGCTATTATTTTCTCCCATTCTGAAGGCTGTTTTTTCACCTTGCTTATAGTTTCCTTTGTTGTGCAAAATCTTTTAAGTTTAATTAGGTCCCATTTGTTTATTTTTGTTTTTATTTCCATTATTCTGGGAGGTGGATCATAGAGGATCCTGCTGTGATATACGTCAGAGAGTGTTTTGCCTATGTTTTCCTCTAGGAGTTCTAGAGTTTCTGGTCTTATGTTTAGATCTTTAATCCATTTTGAGTTTATTTTTGTGTATGGTGTTAGAAAGTGTTCTCATTTCATCCTTTTACAAGTGGTTGACCAATTTTCCCAGCACCACTTGTTAAAGAGATTGTCTTTTCTCCATTGTATATTCTTAACTCCTTTGTCAAAGATAAGTTGTCCATAGGTGTGTGGATTTATCTCTGGGCTTTCTATTTTGTTCCATTGATCTATGTTTCTGTCTTTGTGCCAGTACCATACTGTCTTGATGACTGTTGCTTTGTAGTATAGCCTGAAGTCAGACAGGTTGATTCCTCCAGTTCCATTCTTCTTTCTCAAGATTGCTTTGGCTATTCGAAGCTTTTTATATTTCCATACAAATTGTGAAATTATTTGTTCTAGTTCTGTGAAAAATACTGTTGGTAGCTTGATAGGGATTGCATTGAACCTATAGATTGCTTTGGGTAATACACTCATTTACACTATATTGATTCTTCTGATCCATGAACATGGTATATTTCTCCCTCTATTTGTGTCATCTTTGATTTCTTTCATCAGTGTTTTATAGTTTTCTATATATAGATCTTGGAAGAGGCAATGGCAACCCACTCCACTACTCTTGCCTGGAAAATCCCATGGATGGAGGAGCCTGGTGGGCCACAGTCCATGGGGTCGCTAAGAGTTGGGCATGACTGAATGACTTCACTTTCATTTTCACTGTCATGCATTGGGGAAGGCAATGGCAACCCACTCCAGTATTCTTGCCTGGAGAATCCCAGGGACAGAGGAGCCTAGTGGGCTGCCGTCTATGGGGTCGCACAGAGTCAGAGAAGACTGAAGTGACTTAGCAGCAGCAGCAGCACATATAGATCTTTTGTTTCTTTAGGTAGATTAATTCATAAGTATTTTATTCTTTTTGTTGCAATGGTGAATGGAATTGTTTCCTTAATTTCTCTTTCTTTTTTCTCATTGTTAGTGTATAGGAATGCAAGGGATTTCTGTGTGTTAATTTTATATCCTGCAAATTTACTATATTCATTGATTAGCTCTAGTAATTTTCTGGTGGAGTCTTTAGGGTTTTCTGTGTAGAGGATCATGTCATCTGCAAACAGTGAGAGTTTTACTTATTTTCCAATCTGGATTTCTTTTATTTATTTTTATTCTCTGATTGCTGTGCCTAAAACTTCTAAAACTATGTTGAATAGTAGTGGTGAGAGTGGGCATCCTTGTCCTGTTCCTGACTTAAGGGGAAATGCCCTAAAATGCTTTTGTCTTTCACCATTGAGGATAATGTTTGCTGTGGCTCTATCATATATGGCTTTTATTATGTCGAGGTGTGTTCCTTTTTTGCCTGTTTTCTGGAGGGTTTTTATCATAAATGGATGTTGAATTTTGTCAAAGGCTTTCTCTGCATCTATTGAGATAATCATATGGTTTTTATCTTTCAATTTGTTAACGTGGTGTATCACATTGATTGCTTTGCGAATATTGAAGAACCCTTGCATCCCTGGGATAAAGCCCACTTGGGCATGATATATGATCTTTTTAATATGTTGTTGGATTCTGTTTGATAGAATTTTGTTAAGGATTTTTTCATCTATGTTCATCAGTGATTTTGGCCTATAGTTTTCTTTTATTGTGGCATTTTTCCTAGTTTTGGTATTAAGGTGATGGTGGCTTCATAAAATGAGTTTGGAAGTTGACCTTCCTCTGGAATTTTCTGAAAGAGTTTGAATAGAATAGGTGTTAGCTCTTCTCTAAAGTTTTGGTAGAATTCAGCTGTGAAGCCATCTGGTCCTGGGCTTTTGTTTATTGGGAGATTTCTGATAACAGTTTCAATTTCTGTGCTTGTGATTAGTCTGTTAAGATTTTTTATGTCTTCCTGGTTCAGTTTTGGAAAGTTATACTTTTCTAAGAATTTGTCCATTTCTTCCAAGTTGTCCATTTTATTGGCATATAGTTGCTGATCATAGTCTCTTATGATCCTTTGTATTTCTGTGTTGTCTGTTGTGATTTCTCCAGTTTCATTTCTAATTTTGTTGATTTGATTCTTCTCCCTTTTTTTCTTGATGAGTCTGGCTAATGCTTTTTCTATTTTATCTATCCTCTCTAAGAACCAGCTTTTAGCTTTGTTGATTTCGGCTATGATCTCCTTTGTTTCTTTTGCATTTATTTCTGCCCCAATTTTTATGATTCCTTACCTTCTACCAACCCTGGGGTGCTTCATTTCTTCTTTTTCTAGTTGCTTTAGGTGTAGAGTTACGTTATTTATTTGATTTCTCTCCTGTTTCTTGAGGTAGGCTTGTACTGCAATGAACCCTCCCCTTACTTAGCACTGCTTTTACTGAATCCCATAGGTTTTTGGTTGGTTGTGTTTTCATTTTCATTCATTTTATGCATATTTTGATTTCTTTTTTAATTTCATCTGTGATTTTTAGTTATTTGGAAGTGTGTTGTTTAGCCTCCATATGTTTGTATTTTTTGCTTTTTTCCTGTAGTTGATATCTAATCTTACTGCATTGTGATCAGAAAAGATGATTGAGATGATGTCAATTTTTTTGAATTTACCAAGGCTAGATTTATGGCCCAGGATGTGATCTATCCTGGAGAAGGTTCCATGGGCACTTAAGTAAAAAGGTGAAATTCATTGTTTCGGGGTGAAATGTCCTATAGATATCATTAGGTCTAACTGGTCCATTGTATCATTTAAATTTGTGTTTCCTTGCTAATTTTCTGTTTAGTTGATCTATCCATAGATATGAGTTGGGTATTAAAGTCTCCCACTATTATTGTGTTACAGTTAATTTCCCCTTTCATACTTGTTAGCATTTGCCTTACATATTGCAGTGCTCCCATGTTGGGTGCATATATATTTATAATTGTTTTATCTTCTTCTTAGATTGATCCTTTGATCATTATGTAATGTCCTTCTTTGTCTCTTTTCACGGCCTTTATTTCAAAGTCTATTTTATCTGATATGAGTATTTCTACTCTTGCTTTCTTTTGGTCTCCATTTGCATGAAATATCTTTTTTCAGCCCTTCACTTTCAGTCTGTATGTGTCCCTAGGTTTTAAGTGGGTCTCTTGTAAACAGCATATATAGGGATCTTGTTTTTGTATCCATTCAGCCAGTCTTTGTCTTTTGGCTGGGGCATTCAACCTATTTACATTTAAGGTAATTATTGATAAGTATGATCCCATTGCCATTTACTTTGTTGTTTTGGGTTCGAGTTTATAAACTTATTCTGGGTTTCCTGTCTAGAGAAGATCCTTTAGCATTTGTTGTAGAGCTGGTTTGGTGATGCTGAATTCTCTGAGCTTTTGCTTTTCTGTAAAGCTTTTGATTTCTCCTTCATATTTGAAGGAGATCCTTGCTGGGTACAGTAATCTGGGTTGTAGGTTTTTCTCTTTGATCATTTTAAGTATGTCCTGCCATTCCCTTCTGGCCTGAAGAGTTTCTATTGAAAGATTAGCTGTTATCCTTATGGGGATCCCCTTGTGAGTTATTTGTTGTTTTTCCCTTGCTGCTTTTAATATTTGTTCTTTGTGTTTGATCTTCATTAATTTGATTAATATGTGTGTTGGTATGTTTTGCCTTGGGTTTATCCTGTTTGGGACTCTTTGGGTTTCTTGGACTTGGATGGCTATTTCCTTCCCCATTTTAGGGAAGTTTTCAAATATTATTTCCTCAAGTATTTTCTCATGGCCTTTCTTTTTGCCTTCTTCTTCTGGGGCTCCTATGATTCGAATGTTGTGGCATTTAACATTGTCCCAGAGGTCTCTGAGGTTGTCCTCATTTAATTCTTTTTTCCTCTCTGCTTCATTTATTTCCACCATTCCATCTTCCACCTCACTTATCCTATATTTTGCCTCAGTTGGGTCCCTTCAGAGTGCTTTTGATCTCAGTTATTGCATTATTAATTATTGATTAACTTTTTTATTTCTTTTAGGTCCTTGTTAAACTTTTCTTGCATCTTCTCAGTCCTTGTCTCCAGGCTATTTATCTGTGATTCCATTTTGTTTTCAAGATTTTGGATCATTTTTACTATCATTATTCTGAATTCTTTTTCAGGTAGACTCCCTATCTCCTCCTCTTTTGTTTGGTTTGGTGGGCTTTTATCATGTTCCTTTACCTGCTGAATATTTCTCTGCCTTTTCATCTTGTTTAGGTTGCTGTGTTTGGGGTGGCCTTTATGTATGCTGGAAGTTTGTGGTTCCTTTTTATTATGGAGGTTCTTCCCTGTGGGTAGGGTTGGACAAGTGGCTTGTCAATGTTTTCTGGTTAGGGAAGCTTGTGTTGGTGTTCTGATGGGTGGAGCTGGATCTCTTCTCTCTGGTGTGCAATGAAGTGTCCAATAGTGAGTTTTGAGGTGTCTATGGGTTTGGTTTGACTTTTGGTCACCTTGATTTTTCTGCTCAGGGTTATGTTCTTGTGTTATTGGAGAGTTAGCTTGGTATGTCTTGCTCTGAAACTTGTTGGCTCTTGGGTGGAGCTTGGTTTCACTGTAGGTATGGAGGCTTTTTGATTAGCTCTTGTCAATTCTTTGGAATCAGGAATTTTCTGGTGTTCTCAAGTTTTGGATTTAAGGCTCCTGCCTCTGGCTTTCAGTCTTATTCTTACAGTAGCTTCAAGGCTTCTCCATCCATACAGCACCAATGATAAAACATTTAGGTTAATGGTGAAAAGATTCTCAACAGTGGGGGATACCCAGAGAGGTTCACAGAGTTACATGAAGAAGAGTAGCGGGAAGAGGGAGATAGAGGTAACCAGGATTCCCCCTCTTCTGAGGGGGAATCAAAAGGGGAGAGAGCAATCTAGCCAGTATTCAATTCCCTAATTGCTCTCTACAGTATGGAACACTCAGAGAGGTTCATGGAGTTCCATAGAGAAGAGGAGGAAGGAGATAGAGGTGACCAAGAGAAAAGGAGGGGGAGTCAAAAAGAGAGAGACCAATCTAGCCTGTGATCAGTTCCCTAAGTGTTCTCCAAGCCCAAAACACCCAAAGAGATTCACAGAGTTAAGTAGAAAAGAGAAGGGGGAGGGAGGAGATAGAGGTGACCTGGAGGAGAAAAAGGAGTCAAAAGGGGAGAGAGCAATAAAGCCAGTAATCACACTCCTAAGTAAAAATGGGTACTGAAATTTGGATTCTTAAAGGTACAGAACTGATAACAAATACCAAAAAGCAAAGATTAAAAATCTAGAGTAGAGTTAGACTCTCAAAAATACAATATTAAAAAAAAAAGCACCAAAGTTATTAAAAAAATATGAAATTTGTTTTAAAAATAGGGTCTTTTTTTTGGAAGGTAGTAGTAGGTTTTAAAAATGAAAATTAAAAGAGTAATAAAGAACTTAAAAATAAAAAAATAAGAAAATTAAAAAATGATAATAGTAAAATATATCTAGTAATTTATCTGGAGCTATTGAGGGCAGTGTGGGGTCAGTTCAGTTTCAGATTGTTGCTTGTTCCAGCTTATACTTCTTCTCAAGGTCTATAGGTCTCTTCCAATGTAGTCAATTCTAACTACAGGGTTTTAATCTGTTGCACCTGTCACTTCCAAAGTGGTTCCCTCTTTGTTCATTTTGGCTTCCTCTGTTTGCAAGTCTCTTCAGTATCTAACTTCCGCCCTGACACAAGGGGGCAAAGGTGGTCATTTATTTAGGCTCACTTGTTCAATTGTGCGGCGGGGAGGAAGGAACACTGCAAACAAACATCACTGGTGTGTGTGGGGAGTGCTCGCAGTGTCTGGGCCACACTGGGTTTCCCCCTGGCATGTATTCTTTCCCAGTCTACATTGCTCAGGCTCCAGGTTGCTCTGCAGGGGAACTAGCTAAGGTGGGCCCTGGGTTGTGTGCAATTCCAGATCTAAACCACTCAGGTTCAGGTTCTTGGGTACTCCACAAAGGCACAGACTCAGTTGGGCCTGCATTTTGTGCCTTTCCCAGGTCTGAGCAGCTTGGGTGACCAGGTGCTTGGCACACGCACTCTCCCAAGGTGGCGCGGTGCATCTAATCACCTCCCCGGTCCCAACCGCTCAGTTTCCTAGGTGTGCAGCAGGAGTGCTGTCTCAGGTGTGCCATGTGTCTCCTCTGGGGAGCTTATCTATGGATGTGGCCCTCCTGGCAGACGTCAACCATCCAGGATCGCAGCAAGACTCTGTTAGCAACTGGAAGCCTGCTCACAGTTTGGTAGAGGATTGGTCTCTGGGGCCGAGGTTGCCCCTTGCCTTCTGGCTCTGGCTGTGGCCCGCCTGCCTCCCTGCCTCTGGTGGGGGATGGGCCTGTCCGCAGCTGGCTAGCTCTCCTCTGGTATTCACTCAGTCCTTTGTTTCTGTGAGAGGCTGATAGTGTCTTAGGTTAGAGCTTTTCATGGGAAAGTTCTCTCTCTCTCTCTTTCCTCTTTTTTCTCTTTTTTTTTTTCCTCTCTCTGGCTATCCCACAGTTTGGGTTGCTATCTCACGTCAGCTCCCTCAGATTGTCGTCAGGGCATTCAGGCCCGGTCCTTACCCTAAGCATGCAGCCTGCTCCTCCCTGTTCAGCCCTCACTTGCTGGTGGTGGACGCAAGCGTCTAGGGTACTTCTCTGGTGGGAGTTGCAGTTAGGTGCATAATCTGTGGGTTTTATTTATTTTTTCCTCCTGGTTATGTTGCCCTCTGAGATTCCAAAATTCACCACAGACCCACCGATGAGAGGGTTTCCTGGTTTTTGGAAACTTCTCTTCTTGTACAACTCCCTCTTCGGGACAGGTCTCCATCCCTAACTCTTTTGTCTTTCTTTTTATCCTTTATATTTTGTCCTACCTCCTCTCGAAGACAATGGGCTTCCTTTCTAGGTGCCAGGTGTCCTCTGCCAGGGTTCAGAAGTTGTTTTGTGGTATTTGCTCAGCATTCAAATCATCTTTCACATGAATATGTGGGGGAGAAACTGGTCTCCCCATCCTATTCCTCCACCATCTTAGGACTGCCCCCCTATGTTACATTAAAATAAATTATTGATCCATAATAAGAACTGTATTAAGTATTAGGTAACTAAATCAAGAAAAATGAAGTAACTCAAGTATTCTATAAATTATGAGCTTCCTGAGTGTCACTGACTTGATATATATAGGTACATTTTACTATATTTACCATCTGCTGCTGCTGCTGCTAAATCGCTTCAGTCCTGTCTGACTCTGTGTGACCCCATAGATGGCAGCCCACCAGGCTCCCCCGTCCCTGGGATTCTCCAGGCAAGAACACTGGAGTGAGTTGCCATTTCCTTCTCCAATGCGTGAAAGTGAAGTCGCTCAGTCGTGTCCGACTCTCAGCGACCCCATGGACTGCAGCCTACCAGGCTCCTCCGTCCATGGGATTTTCCAGGCAAGAGTACTGGAGTGGGGTGCCATTGCCTTCTCCGATATTTACCATCTACTCACAAAAAAGCATTGGAGAAGGCAATGGCACCCCATGCCAGTACTCTTGCCTGGAAAATCCCATGGATGGAGGAGCCTGGTAGGCTGCAGTCCATGGAGTCGCTAAGGGCATGACTGAGCGACTTTACTTTCACTTTTCACTTTCATGCATTGGAGAAGGAAATGGCAACCCACTCCAGTATTCTTGCCTGGAGAATCCCAGGGACATAGGAGCCTAGTGGGCTGCCGTCTATGGGGTCACACAGAGTCGGACACGACTGAAGTGACTTAGCAGTAGCAGCACAAAAAAGCATGTGACTTCAAAATAAAGTATTGAACCATAATACAGAACTGTATTATGTACTAGGTAACTAAATACATGGTTACTAAGTACTAGGTAACTAAATCATGAAAAATGAAATAAATAAAATATTCCAAAAATTAGCCAAAAGATACACATATGTAATCAAGTCAGTCCAGTAAAAGAGCAAGAAAGGAATCAGAGAGGCAGTCTTACCTAAGTTAAGTCCTAAAATCTAGACAGGTGTTTCAATCAGTTGTTTATGATGGTAAACCATGTGGCCCTGGTACTGTTTATGTAATGATTTACAATCAAGAGAACCAGGGAGAAAGCTATTTAAAAATGAAAAATAAGATAGACAGCTATTAACTAGCTAAATATTTGGTATTTAAAATATTTTTGTGATTTGAATACATTTAAATATCTATGCATTTTAGCTTTAAAGAAACAATTATTCTAATTAATATCTCTCAATATACCATCTATACAAGAATAGAAAAATGGAAAACTACTGTCCCCTTAAATCTTTTTTACCATGTGGGACAAAGAAAGCTGAGTTGAATGGTTTTGCTGACCCAAACTCAAATCATGCTCTTATTTTTAAGACTGTAAGATCTCATAATTTATCACTCTGAATGAACCATTTATAGGTGTAGAATATTTCAAAATCTATCAAGAAGAGAGCATGTTTGCTAAGGAAATGGCACCTTAGAAGTCTTGAATCTGGCTGACCTTTCCTTCTTTGGGCTTATTCAAGATAAATGGCTGCAGAGAATGACTAAGTGTTGGGAAAAGAAAAGCAGCACCAGCTAAGAACCTCCAGAATTCTGAGGCACTTATGAACAGTAGATCATTCCCTCTCATTGCAGGAACACTTGCCAACTTCTGATCATTCTGACAATTAGTTCCAACTAATCATGAATGATTCATTAAGTCACTCTCTAGCTTATATGAGTTCTAAGCTGCACACACCTGGAATACTGAGATAGGAAAGAAACCATTGTATTAAATTTAAAATAATATTTTCCCCAAAATGTAGATTAATACCTTAGTTTCCTTGCATATCCTATTGCATAGAAAGTAAACTTCAGTTAAAAAAAAGTTGTACATTCTCACAGAGCATTTACAATTATGAATTCAAAATGTATTCACTCATCTCATTCAATCTGCCAAAATACACATTTATGGTTGTTATTGATTTTTATCTGGTGAAATTGGCTCTCAAGCAATTTAGAATAGAAAAATTAAGGCACTAAAAAGCTACATTTCCAAATAGTTTCTGTGCAAACTGTCATAGTATTATAATCCATTTATTAAACTTGTATATATGTTAAAGTATCCGTATGGTATATACTGTCATTTAATCTAAAACAGACCCTGCAGATCAGACTGATCTTCTTGCTGAGAAAATTAATAAGCCAGAATATAGAGCTTTTATGTAACATTCCTGAGCTGCAGTAAGTGGCATTATCTGGAATTCTTTTATTTGCTGAACCAATAAATATTTATTGAATTTCTTTTCTGAGCTTAGCCCTGTTCTAAGGGAAATAGCAATGAACAAACCAGGCAAAGTCCTTGTTCTTTGAAGACACTCTAGTAGACAGAGGTTGTCAATTAAAAATAATTACTATTAAATAATATTGCTAGCAATAGGGGTTGGTCAGGTGAGAAATCCATCCAGGTGGAGATAAATGGTAAAGGGTTCAAGTGGTTTGTGATTTTTATACATCAAGGTTAGGCTGGGCCCCTATGTTAAAATGACATTTTAGCAGATATGTGAAGCAAGTAAGAGAGTACATGTACCAAGACGAAAAAAGATAAAGGGGTTTAATGGTGAATCCTGTTGGTATATTCAAGATACACCAAAAAGACAAGTATGCTTGAAAAGGATTGTGGAGTAATCAGAAATGATATTAGAAAGGTCACTGGAATGAGATCCCAAAGACTTTTAAACATAGTAAGCATATTTTAGATCAAATCTTCAGTAAAACTGCAGTCATCAAAGGTTTTTAACAAAGTGACTGGATCTAAGCTTTTATTCTGAAAAAGACTGCTTTTTCTACTTTGTAGAGAATAGAGTAAATGGGAGATAAAAGGGTAAAAAACAAACAAACAAAAATCAGAAATCAATGTTAATATGAAATTGTCTAGAGGCCTGGCAGTCAAAATATGAGAAAGGTTCTGATTTTGGAAATATTTTAAAAGTAGAGTCTACATCATAACTTAGAATATATAATTAATTTACTCTTTATTGCCATTTACAATCTTTGTAACTTTTCCTTTCAAATGATAGCTGCTCTAAAAATATAAGTTCAATCAAGTAATTTCAAAAGAAAAAATTTTTTATTATTTACTTAATTCTTTACTGGTTTGGTTGACTGTTTATTTAAAGATATGACACTAAATGAAGTCCCATTATTGACTTGCTTAACACCTTGGTAAACTACTTTTGTTGTGTATGTCCCTTTATCTCAGGATTTTCATTAAAAAAAACAAACAACAACAAAAAAACAAACCCTGTATTTCCTACCTCCCTTATACTCATCACATTCAGCAAATTCCCTCTCTGTAACACATATTTATTTCAAGAAGGAAAAACATCCTCTCATCCCATTTTTTTTTTTTTTTTTTTTGCTTCTTTCTCTACCTTTTATTTTTTCAGGAAACATTGGCTCCTCAAAATTCTTTGTTGCTGTTGTTCACTTAGTCATGTCCGACTCTTTGCGGCCCCATGGATTGCAGAACACCTGGCTTCCCTGTCCTTCACCATCTCCCAGATTTGCTCAATCTCATATCCACTGATTGGATGATGCCAACCAATCATCTCATCCTCTGTTGTACTCTTCTCCTGCCCTCAACATCTCCCAGCATCAAGGTCTTTTCCAATGCATTTGCTCTTTGCATCAGGTGGCCAAAGTATTGGAGTTTTAGTATCAGTCCTTCCATGAATACTCAGGGTTGATTTCCTTCAGGATTGACTGGTTTGATCTCCTAGTTATCCAAGGGACACTGAAGAGACATTCCCGACACCAATTTCAAAGGCATCAATACTTCAGTGCTCAGACTTCTTTATTGTCCAGCTCTCACATCCATACATGACTACTGGAAAAAACATAGCTTTGACTAGATGGACCTTTGTAGGCAAAGTAATGTCTCTGCTTTTTAATATGCTGTCTGGGTTGTCACTGCTTCTTCCAAGGAGCAAGCATCTTTTAATTTCATGGCTGCAGTCATAATCTGCAGTGATTTTGGAGCCCTCCAAAATAAAGTCTGTCACTGTTTCCATTGTTTCCCCATCTATTTGCCATGAAGTGATGGTATGACATGCCATGAGCTTTGTTTTTTGAATGCTGAGTTTTAAGCCAACTTTTTCACTCTCCTCTTTCATTTTCATCAAGAGGCTCTCTAATTCCTCTCCACTTTCTGCCATAAGGTTGGTGTCATCTGCATGTCTGAGGTTGTTGGTACTTCTCCCGCAATCTTGATTCCAGCTTGTGCTTCATCCAGTCTGACATTTCGCATAATGTACTCTGCATAGAAATTAAATAAGCAGGGTAACAATATACAACCTTGACATACTTCTTTCCCAATTGGGAACCAGTCCTTTTTTCCATGTCTGGTTCTAACTGTTGTTTCTTGACCTGTATACAGGCTTCTCAGGAGGCAGTAAAGGTGGTCTGGTATTTCCTTTTCTTTAAGAATTTTCCACAGTTTGTTGTGATCCTCACAGTCAAAGGCTTTAGCATAGTCAATGAAGCAAATGTTTTCCTGGAGTTCTCTTGCTTTTTCTATGATCCAACAGATGTTGGCAATTTGATCTCTCGTTCCTCTGCCTTTTCTAAATTCAGCTTGAACATCTGAAAGTTCCCGGTTCACATACTGATGAAGCCTAGCTTGGAGAATTTTGAGCATAACTTTGCTAACATGTGAAATGAGTGCAACTGTGTGAGAGTCTGAACAATCTTTGTTATTTTCCTCCTTTGGGACTGGAATGAAAACTGATCTTTTTCAGTCCCGTGACGACTGCTGAGTTTTCCAAATTTGCTGACATATTGAATGCGACATTTTAAGAGCATCATCTTTTAGGATTTGAAATAGCTCAGCTGGAATTCCATTACCTCTACTAGCTTTGTTCATAGTGATGCTTCCTAAAGCCCACCTGACTTCACACTCCAGGATGTCTGGCTCTAGGTGAGTGATCACACCACCGTGATTATCTGGCTTATTAAGACCTTTTTTTGTGTAGTTCTGTGTATTCTTGCCACCTCTTCTTTCTGTCTTTTGCTTCTCTTAGGTCCACACCATTTCTGCCCTTGATTGTGCCCATTTTATATGAGATTTTCCTTTGGTATCTCTTATTTTCCTGAAGAGATATCTAGTCTTTCCCATTCTGTTGTTTTCCTCTATTTCTTTGCATTGTTCGCTTAAAAAGGCGTTCTTATCTCTCCTTGCTATTCTCTGGAACTCTGAATTCAGATGGTATATCTTTCCTTTTTCCCTTTGCCTTTCACTTCTGTTCTTTTCTCAGCTATTTGTAAGGCCTCTTCAGACAACAATTTTGCCTTTCTTTTTCTTGGGGATGGCCTTGATGACCCCCCGTTCTGTACAATTTTACAAACCTCTGTCAAAATAACAATACCAAATTAATTAACTTGTATGCAGCAGAAAACAACAACTTGGTAATTAAGAACAATGAATATGGATGTTGAATGCCTAAGTTCAATTCCCAGCCTTATCGGTTTTGAGACTATGTAAAAGGTACCATATCTTTTCTGCCCCTCAGTTTCCTCATTTGTAAAACTTCGATGGTGTTGTTAGTAGAGCTTATCTCAAAAGAGTTTTATGAGAATCAAATAACTGTATACATGTTAAACAGTTAAAATTTTGCCCAACTCAATAGTATTATTTGTGTTACAGTCATCTCCCCAGATGCAGGGGGAATTAATTCATTGCTTTTCAAATGACAAGCATTTGATAAATTTCAAATCAAATTAGATTCTTGCTGATACTGATGCACTGATTTTTCCTCCACCTTCTGCAATCCTTGGGTGGTTTTCAAGATTTAAAAATGGTGTTGAGTAAGATACCAAATTGAGACTGGATGATAGTACTGAGGATACCCAGAGGCATTTTATGAAAGAATGAGATGATCAGAAGTATCACTCCTGTAATACTAAATTTTTGGAAGATTCTTTTTTTAACAACTCCAGACTCCTGCCTTGTCCTTGACTCAAGACCATCAACAGAAAGTGTATTCCATTTTAATTCATTTCATTATAATTGTATGCTTTATGCTATTATGTTTTTCTTTACTTTGTTACTGTTGTGTTTAGTGTTTTTGATTTTAAAATCACTTTATTGGGACAAAATTAACATATAGTAATAATACATATTTTAAATGTACAATTTTATGAGCTGTACCAATTTTGACATCTATATTCACATATAAAATGATTACTACAATCAAGATAAAGAATACATCTATCACCTTGCAAAATTTCCTCAGGCTCCTTTGTAAATCCTTTATTCCATCCTTTGCAGACCTGTCCCCCAGTAAACCACTGACCTACTTTTTGTAACTATAGATTACTTTGTATTTTCTAGAATCGTATATAAATAGAATCATATCACATGTACCCTTTTGTCTGGCTTTCTTAAAATTCAGCATTATTTTTAGATTCATTCACACTCATCAGCAGTTAATTCCTTCTTATTGCTAAGTAGTACACCATTGTAAGGACATACTATAATTTATCCTTTCACCTCTTGATGAAAATTTGGGTTTCCAGTTATTGACTATTTCAAATCTGTTTTGAATATTCATATACAAATATCTGTATTGGACATATGTTTTCATTTCTCTTGCATAAATACCTAGTAGTAGAATGACTAGATGGTATAGTATATGTATATTTGTTTTTTCTTCAAAGTGGTTTTACCATTTTAGGTTTTTACCAGCCATGTATGAGTATTCCAGTTCTTCCACATCTTTGCCAATATTTGACATGGTCAATATTTATAATTTTAAACATTCTATTGATACTAGCTATGTAGTGGTATCTCATTGTGGTTTTGACTTACCTTTCTCAATGATTAATGATACTGAGCACCTTCTCAGGCCTCTGATATTTCCTCACACACTGATGCAGTGCTGATCAATATCTGCCAAATAATTGGTTGACCAAAACATTCGTTCAGGATTTTCCATAACACCATATGGAAAGATGCTACAGAAAACATAAGAAAGATATTATGGAAAATCCTGAACAAAATTTTTTGTGTCCCCAATACTTGAGGTGCACATTTGCAAATCTATACATTTTTCTCTCTGTGTAAATCTCTCTTCTACAGAACTCAATTTAGTAAGTTCTAGTCCAAGATTCTCAGGACTCCTCCTGAGATTCCCTTCCTCTATAATCTGGAAATTCCAACAACAATAAACTCAGATTATTTTAGTCTTCATTCTGTTTCTTTCCTATCTCTCTGAAATTATTATTCTTTGTTACCTGGTTCCAATGTTGTTAAAGTCATTGTTTTATATTTTTTCAATCTTAAAAATATATCAGAAGAGAGAGCAAATCTGTTCCATTTGACTGCAAGTTAGTCAGAAACTGAATTCCCTTTCATGCTCTTATGGACTACTTTTATAAATCTGTTAGACCCTACATCACAACCAGACTTGCATTATTGTGTGTTTTTGTATTTTTTCATTATGAGCACTGGATTCACATAAAGGTATAATACCAGGTAATCTATCAGCTATGTGAGCTTAAGTAAATAACTTTACTTCTTTGAATCTCTTATTTTTAATTATAAAATTAAGATAATCATATTTCATATAATATGTAAATCATATTATTAAGATAATAACTCTTATGGTAGAGTAAACTTTAAATTTGCTAATGCATATATATGTTTTGCATAATAACTGGAACATAGTTAATAATTAATATAATGTATTTTAATACATGACCAACAGCATATGTCCCAGATACTGCTAATGGTATGCTGGCATATCTCAGAATGAGGACTGGAGGAAGACAGACAGATGAACGTATGAAATCAAAATAGGACAGTTAGAATCATTCATCTCTTGGTTAGAAATTATTTTTTCAATGGGCCAGCCTCTTTCTTTAAGTAGTGCTTGAGCAAGTACTATCTAAGTTTGTCTCTGATACTTTCCTTTATTTCTTCTGACCAATTTCCATCATCTGCTCCTTTCAATTACTATATCTGTTTTAATTATTAATACAATATAGTTATAGTTATAAGCAATTCTTACAGATTTATAACTTTTGCATGTAAATTTCTATGTATATGTTCTTATCTATGACAAGTTAATATTAACATTTCATTCCAAGAGCTTATTTTTCTAGGTATTGACAGAAATTATATATAATCTATGTGTAATTATAAAATACAGAAATAGACATAGATTCCTAAAAGACACTGACATCAGAAATCTAACCATTCTTTTATTACTAAGAATAGTAGGAACATAACTTTCAATGACATTTTCTGTTGGGGTTACTTTACCATAAATTTTTAGTCACTGCTGTAAAAGGCAAATTTTTAAACTTAATTTTAAGCTTAGGGTAGTAATATGGTGCAAATACATTTTATTTTTTGAGTTTTATTAATTTAACCAGGTGTGTGTGTGTGTGTGTGTGTGTGTGCGCGAGCGTGCTCAGTCATGTCTGACTCTTTGTAACCCCCTGGACAGTAGCCCACCAGGCTTTTCTGTACATGGAATTTTCCAGGTAAGAATATTGGAGTGGTCTGCCATTTTCTTCTTCAGGAGATCTTCCTGACCCAGGGATCAAACCCACATCTCTTGTCTACTGCATTGGTAGGCAGATTCTTTACCAGTAGCTCCACCTGGGAAGCCATTATTAAATACACCAATACACAGTATCACTGATTCTTCTGTGGCTATCCCCATGCAAATACATGTTGAAGGGTATTAGATACACATACATAGATATACAATAGAAGATATATAAATATACAGATACCTATATCTATGTACTTTTTAAGAAAATATTACAGCTAAGACTGATAAATAATATACTTACAAATTAAATGAAAATAATAGAAAACAGTGTATCTACAATAGTAGTTCTCTAGAGATCCAGATCTCTTTAATATTTCAAAAACTACAAGGGAATCATCATGTTTCTCTCTAAACGAGGGTCACTCCTTCTATTGAATTTGTATATTTTCTGAGGACTTAAATAGATAACCAAGGTTACTGCTCTATAGCAGGTGATATTTGTATATGTGTTTTAGTGTGTTCAACCAGAGAAGCAGAACCAATAGGAGGTGAGTAAGAGTTTTTATTGCTACAAATTCTCTACACACAATCATGGGGTGGTTAGGTAATCCCAACATCTGTCAGACAGGCTATCAAGAAGAGTAAGCTGAAACTCACAGCACAGGCTGAAGAAACTATCCACAGGTGGAATTTCTTCTCTCAGGTAAGCCTCAACTCTATTTTTAAGGTCTTTTCAGTTGATTGATTCAAACCCACCCAGATTATTTGGGATACCTCCCTTATTTAAAGTCAACTGATTATGAGCTATAATTACATACACTTTCACAGCCAACATTTAGATTTCTATCTGACTGCATAACTTGATTGTAGCACAGTTGAGTTGACACATTCAAAAGACCATCATAATGTTCCGGTGTCCTGTTACAAGACTTGGGACAAAAAAGCAGAGGGTTTGCCAATCCTGTGTGTTTCTGAGCTCAGACATCCATAGATAATTCCCATCCAAAGGTGCTGTAAGTGTCCAAGTTCTAAAGAGTTGTTTTCATCAGCCACTCTTATTAACCAAAGAGGAAATTATGGTCTAATTGCTAAAAGGTTAAAGGTTATTCTTAATCCCCCCCCTCTTTTTTCCTAAGAACAAAGCAAGGGCAGAAGTGTGGCTTCTTCTAATGCAATGCTATTATTTAAAGATGCCTCTCCAGTAACGTATTCATTAACTGTGGAGGAAAATAATTTCAGAGTCCTCATAGTGTACCACATGCATCAAAGAACAGTTCACCCCGTGGCTACCAATTATGACAGGCAACTGTCTACTAGTAATTGGGAAAATCATAGAAGATACATAAGATAATGAACTGTGCATGTTCCATATAGTGATCATGTCGATTACTGTGATAGGAACAGAGAAAGATGAAAGATGAATCATGGGGATATATAAAAGGAAAGAACAACTACAGAGAACCCTTTACCCCAGTGTGAATATATAAATATATTGGGAGGAAATAGTATCATTGCCCTGGAACTCGGGATATGACTTCAACTGCAAAAAAAACCCTCAGTTCTTGAGTATCAGTGGGGGCATGAGTAAAGAAGGCTTTAAATCATTCTAGTTATCTTTGTTTTTCTTATTTATTTTTTTACAAAACTCTTCACTTACTAAACCAAAACAGTACAGTGAAATAACATACCACTAATGCTTGACCTGACTTTCTATTCCTGGAGTCTTTCAATACATAGGGTATACCTAACTATGTCTCAGAGTGTTTCTGAAAGAATATTCTAATTTTGTATACATGTGTGTCTGTGTAGTTTCCTGGAAAGAAAACTACCACTTTCTTTATTCTTTCCTGAATATTGTATTAAACTAAAATTATTAAGACACACTCAGGTCCTATAAGATGATGCTGTGAAAATACTGTACTCAATATGTCAGGAAATTTGAAAAATTCAGCAATGGTCACAGGACTGGAAAAGGTCAGTTTTCATTCCAATCCCAAAGAAAGGCAATGCCAATGAATGTTCAAGCTACCACCCAACTGTACTCATTCACATGCTAGCAAAGTAATGCTCAAAATTCTGCAAGTCAGACTTGAACAGTACATGAACCAAGAGCTTTAATATATTCAAGCTGGATTTAGAAAAGGCAGAGGAACCAGAGATCAAATTGCCAACATCCATTGGATCATAGAAAAAGCAAAAGAATTCCAGAAAAAAACATCTATTTCTGTTTCACTGATTATGCCAAAGCTTTTGACTGTATGGATCACAACAAACTGTAGAATTCTTTTTTTTGCCAAATATTGAAATGAATCCACCACAGGTATACATGCGTTCCCCATCCTGAACCCTCCTACCCTCTCCCTCCCCATACCATCCCTCTGGGTCGTCCCAGTGCACCAGCCCCAAGCATCCAGTATCGTGCATCGAACCTGGACTGGCGACTTGTTTCATACATGATATTATACATGTTTCAGTGTCATTCTCCCAAATATTCCAACCCTCTCCCTCTCCCACAGAGTCCATAAGACTGTTCTATACATCAGTGTCTCTTTTGCTGTCTCGTACACAGGGTTATTGTTACCATCTTTCTAAATTCCATATATATGCGTTAGTATACTGTATTGGTGTTTTTCTTTCTGGCTTACTTCACTCAGTATAATAGGCTCCAGTTTCATCCACCTCATTAGAACTGATTCAAATGTATTCTTTTTAATGGCTGAGTAATACTCCATTGTGTATATGTACCACTGCTTTCTTATCCATTCATCTGCTGAGGGACATCTAGGTTTCTTCCATGTCCTGGCTATTATAAACAGTGCTGCGATGAACATTGGGGTACACGTGTCTCTTTCCCTTCTGGTTTCCTCAGTGTGTATGCCCAGCAGTGGGATTGCTGGATCATAAGGCAGTTCTATTTCCAGGTTTTTAAGGAATCTCCACACTGTTCTCCATAGTGGCTGTACTAGTTTGCATTCCCACCAACAGTGTACAAGGGTTCCCTTTTCTCCACACCCTCTCCAGCATTTATTGCTTGTAGACTTTTGGATCGCAGCCATTCTGACTGGTGTGAAATGGTACCTCGTTGTGGTTTTGATTTGCATTTCTCTGATAATGAGTGATGTTGAGCATCTTTTCATGTGTTTGTTAGCCATCTGTATGTCTTCTTTGGAGAAATGTCTATTTAGTTCTTTGGCCCATTTTTTGATTGGGTCATTTATTTTTCTGGAGTTGAGCTGTAGGAGTTGCTTGTATATTTTTGAGATTAGTTGTTTGTCAGTTGCTTCATTTGCTATTATTTTCTCCCATTCTGAAGGCTGTCTTTTCACCTTGCTAATAGTTTCCTTTGTTGTGCAGAAGCTTTTAAGTTTAATTAGGTCCCATTTGTTTATTTTTGCTTTTATTTCCAATATTCTGGGAGGTGGGTCATAGAGGATCCTGCTGTGATGTATGTTGGAGAGTGTTTTGCCTATGTTCTCCTCTAGGAGTTTTATAGTTTCTGGTCTTACGTTGAGATCTTTAATCCATTTTAAGTTTATTTTTGTGTATGGTGTTAGAAAGTGTTCTAGTTTCATTCTTTTACAAGTGGTTGACCAGATTTCCCAGCACCACTTGTTAAAGAGATTGTCTTTAATCCATTGTATATTCTTGCCTCCTTTGTCAAAGATAAGGTGTCTGTAGGTGCGTGGATTTATCTCAGGGCTTTCTATTTTGTTCCATTGATCTATATTTCTGTCTTTGTGCCAGTACCATACTGTCTTGATAACTGTGGCTTTGTAATAGAGCCTGAAGTCAGGTAGGTTGATTCCTCCAGTTCCATTCTTCTTTCTCAAGATAGCTTTGGCTATTCGAGGTTTTTTGTATTTCCATACAAATTGTGAAATTATTTGTTCTAGCTCTGTGAAGAATACCATTGGTAGCTTGATAGGGATTGCATTGAATCTATAAATTGCTTTGGGTAGTATACTCATTTTCACTATATTGATTCTTCCAATCCATGAACATGGTATATTTCTCCATCTGTTAGTGTCCTCTTTGATTTCTTTCACCAGTGTTTTATAGTTTTCTATATATAGGTCTTTAGTTTCTTTAGGTAGATATATTCCTAAGTATTTTATTCTTTCCATTGCAATGGTGAATGGAATTGTTTCCTTAATTTCTCTTTCTGTTTTCTCATTATTAGTGTATAGGAATGCAAGGGATTTCTGTGTGTTGATTTTATATCCTGCAACTTTACTATAGTCATTGATTAGTTCTAGTAATTTTCTGGTGGAGTCTTTAGGGTTTTCTAGGTAGAGGATCATGTCATCTGCAAACAGTGAGAGTTTTACTTCTTCTTTTCCAATTTGGATTCCTTTTATTTCTTTTTCTGCTCTGATTGCTGTGGCCAAAACTTCGAAAACTATGTTGAATAGTAATGGTGAAAGTGGGCACCCTTGTCTTGTTCCTGACTTTAGAGGAAATGCTTTCAATTTTTCACCATTGAGGATAATGTTTGCTGTGGGTTTGTCATATATAGCTTTTATTATGTTGAGGTATGTTCCTTCTATTTCTGCTTTCTGGAGGGTTTTTATCATAAATGGATGTTGAATTTTGTCAAAGGCTTTCTCTGCATCTATTGAGATAATCATATGGTTTTTATTTTTCAATTTGTTAATGTGGTGTATTACATTGGTTGATTTGCAGATATTGAAGAATCCTTGCATCCCTGGGATAAAGCCCCCTTGGTCATGGTGTATGATCTTTTTAATGTGTTGTTGGATTCTGATTGCTAGAATTTTGTTAAGGAGTTTTGCATCTATGTTCATCTGTGATATTGGCCTGTAGTTTTCTTTTTTTGTGGGATCTTTGTCAGGTTTTGGTATTAGGGTGATGGTGGCCTCATAGAATGGGTTTGGAAGTTTACCTTCCTCTGCAATTTTCTGGAAGAGTTTGAGTAGGATAGGTGTTAGCTCTTCTCTAAATTTTTGGTAGAATTCAGCTGTGAAGCTGTCTGGACCTGGGCTTTTGTTTGCTGGAAGATTTCTGATTACAGTTTCAATTTCCATGCTTGTGATTGGTCTGTTAATATTTTCTATTTCTTCCTGGTCCAGTTTTGGAAAGTTATACTTTTCTAATAATTTGTCCATTTCTTCCACATTGTCCATTTTATTGGCATATAATTGTTGATAGTAGTCTCTTATGATCCTTTGTATTTCTGTGTTGTCTGTTGTGATCTCTCCATTTTCATTTCTAATTTTATTGATTTGATTTTTCTCCCTTTGTTTCTTGATGAGTCTGGCTAATGGTTTGTCAATTTTATTTATCCTTTCAAAGAATCAGCTTTTGGCTTTGTTGATTTTTGCTATGGTCTTTTTTGTTTCTTTTGCATTTATTTCTGCCCTAATTTTTAAGATTTCTTTCCTTCTACTAACCCTGGGGTGCTTCATTTCTTCCTTTTCTAGTTGCTTTAGGTGTAGGGTTAGGTTATTTATTTGACTTTTTTCTTATTTCTTGAGGTATGCCTGTATTGCTATGAACTTTCCTCTTAGGACTACTTTTACAGTATCCCACAGGTTTTGGGTGGTTGTGTTTTCATTTTCATTCATTTCTATGCAAATTTTGGTTTCTTTTTTGATTTCTTCTGTGATTTTTTGGTTATTCAGCAGCGTGTTGTTCAGCCTCCATATGTTGGAATTTTTAATAGTTTTCTTCTGTTACTGAGATCTAATCTTACTGCATTGTGGTCAGAGAAGATGCTTGGAATGATTTCTATTTTTTTGAATTTACCAAGGCTATATTTATGGCCCAGGATGTGATCTATCCTGGAGAAGGTTCCATGTGTGCTTGAGAAAAAGGTGAAATTCATTGTTTTGGGATGAAATGTCCTATAGATATCAATTAGGTCTAACTGGTCTATTGTATCGTTTAAAGTTTGTGTTTCCTTGTTAATTTTCTGTTTAGTTGATCTATCCATAGGTGTGAGTGGGGTATTAACGTCTCCCAGTATTATTGTGTTATTGTTAACTTCTCCTTTCATACTTGTTAGCATTTGTCTTACATATTGCCGCGCTCCCGTGTTGGGTGCATATATATTTATAATTGTTATATCTTCTTCTTGGATTGATCCTTTGATCATTATGTAGTGACTGTCTTTGTCTCTTTTCACAGCCTTTGTTTTAAAGTCTATTTTATCTGATATGAGTATTGCTACTCCTGCTTTCTTTTGGTCCCTATTTGAATGGAAAATCTTTTTCCAGCCCTTCACTTTCAGTCTGTATGTGTCCCCTGTTTTGAGGTGGGTCTCTTGTAGACAACATATGTAGGGGTCTTGTTTTTGTATCCATTCAGCCAGTCTTTGTCTTTTGGTTGGGGCATTCAACGCATTTACGTTTAAGGTAATTACTGATAAGTATGATCCCGTTGCCATTTACTTTATTGGTTTGGGTTCGAATTTATACACCGTTTTTGTGTTTCCTGTCTAGAGAATATCCTTTAGTATTTGTTGGAGAGCTGGTTGGTGGTGCTGAATTCTCTCAGCTTTTGCTTGTCTGTAAAGCTTTTGATTTCTCCTTCATATTTGAATGAGATCCTTGCTGGGTTCAGTAATCTGGGCTGTAGGTTATTTTCTTTCATCACTTTAAGTATGTCTTGCCATTCCCTCCTGGCTTGAAGAGTTTCTATTGAAAGATCAGCTGTTATCCTTATGGGAATTCCCTTGTGTGTTATTTGTTGTTTTTCCCTTGCTGCTTTTAATATTTGTTCTTTGTGTTTGATCTTTGTTAATTTGATTAATATGTGTCTTGGGGTGTTTCGCCTTGGGTTTATCCTGTTTGGGACTCTCTGGGTTTGTTGGACTTGAGTGATTATTTCCTTCTCCATTTTAGGGAAGTTTTCAACTATTATCTCAAGTATTTTCTCATGGTCTTTCTTTTTGTCTTCTTCTTCTGGGACCCCCTATGATTTGAATGTTGTAGCGTTTAATATTGTCCTGGAGGTCTCTGAGATTGTCCTCATTTCTTTTAATTCGTTTTTCTTTTTTCCTCTCTACCATTTCATATTTCTACCATTCCATCTTCTAATTCACTAATCCTATCTTCTGCCTCTGTTATTCTACTATTTGTTGCCTCCAGAGTGTTTTTAATTTCATTTATTGCATTATTCATTATATATTGACTCTTTTTTATTTGTTCTAGGTCCTTGTTAAACCTTTCTTGCATCTTCTCAATCCTTGTCTCCAGGCTATTTATCTGTGATTCCATTTTGATTTCAAGATTTTGGATCAATTTCACTATCATTATTCGGAATTCTTTATCAGGTAGATTCCCTATCTCTTCCTCTTTGGTTTGATTTGGTGGGCATTTATCCTATTCCTTTATCTGCTGGGTATTCCTCTGTCTCTTCATCTTGTTTAAATTGCTGAGTTTGGGGTGTCCTTTCTGTATTCTGGCAGTTTGTGGAGTTCTCTTTATTGTGGCGTTTCCTTGTTGTGTGTGGGTTTGTACAGGTGGCTTGTCAAGGTTTCTTAGTTAGGGAATCTTGTGTCGGTGTTCTGGTGGGTGGAGTTATATTTCTTCTCTCAGGAGTGCAATGAAGTGTCCAGTAATAAGTTATGAGATGTCTATGGTTTGGGGGTGACTTTGGGCAGCCTGTATCTTGGAGCTCAGGGCTGTGTTCCTTTGTTGCTGGAGAATTTGCTTGGTATGTCTTGCCCTGGAACTTGTTGGCCATTGTGTGGTGCTTGGTTTCAGTGTAGGTATGGAGGCGTTTGATGAGCTCCCGTCAATTAATGTTCCCTGGAGTCAGGAGTTCCCTGGAGTCAGGGTTTGGACTTAAGCCTCTTGCTTCCAGTTATTGGTCCTATTTTTACAGTCATTTCAAAACTTCTCCTTCTATACAGCACCATTGATAAAACATCTACTTTAAAGATGAAAAGTTTCTCCACTTCCTTTTTAAGACTTGGGTTGCTTTTCTGGGTGCCTGATGTCCTCTGCTGGCATTCAGAAGTTGTTTTGTGGAATTTACTCGGGGTTTAAATGTTCTTTTGATGAATTTATGGGGGAGAAAGTGTTCTCCCCATCCTACTCCTCTGCCATCTTAGCTCCTCTAAGCTGTAGAATTCTTAAAGAGATGGGAATACCAGACCACCTTACCTGCCTCCTGAGGAACCTGCATGCAGGTCAAGAAGTGACAGTTAGAACCAGACATGGAACAATGACCTGTTCCAAATTGGGACAGGAGTATGTCAAGGCTGTATATCGTCACCCTGCTTATTTAACTTCTGTGCAGAGTACATCATGCATAATGCCAGACTGGATGAAGCACAAGCTGGAATCAAGACTGCTGGTAGAAATAACAAAAAACTCAGATATCCCAATCACACCACCCTTATGGCAGAAAGCAAAGAGAAACTGAAGAGCCTTTTGATGAAGATGAAAGAGGAGAGTGGAAAAAAACTGGCTTAAAACTCAACATTCAAAAATGAAGATCACGGCATCCAGTCCCATTAATTCATGGCAAATAGAAGAGGAAATAATGAGAGACTTTATTTTGGGGGACTCCAAAGCCACTGCAGATGGTGACTGCAGCCATGAAATTAAAAGATGCTTGCTCTTTGGAAGAAAAGGTATTACCAATCTAGACAGCATATTAAAAAGCAGAGATGTTACTCTGACAGCAAAGGTATGTCTAGTCAAAGCTGTTTTTTCCAGTAGTCATGTATGGATATAAGAATTGGACCATAAAGAAAGCTGAGTGCCAAAGTACTGATGCTTTTGAACTGTGGTGTTGGAGAAGACTCTTGAGAGTCCCTTGGACTGCAAGGAGATCAAGCCAGTCGATCCTAAAGGAAATCTACCCTGAATATTCATTGGAAGGACTGATCTGAAGCTGAAACTCCAAGACTTTGGCCACCTAATGCGAACAGCTGACTCATTAGAAAACATCCTGATGCTAGGAAAGATTGAAGGCAAGAGGAGAAGGGGATGACAGAGGATGAGATGGTTGGATGGCATCACTGACTCAGTGGACATGAGTTTGAGCAAGGTCCAAGAAATGGTGAAGGACAGGGAAGCCTGGCATGCTGCAGTCCATGGGGTCACAAAAAGTTGGACAGGACTGAATGACTGAATAGCAACTGAGTATAAGTCAGTACTCACAGCTGGGTAGTTGTAACTGTAATCTAAATACTTAAGTTTAAAATCCTTGTGGCCTAGGGTGTGATTTCATCATTCCTAACTTTGATTTTCAGGCTTACAAAAATTGGAATGAAAACACTTCTTGAAAGGGCTACTGTGAATAATAAATAAGAATATAAATATGAAAGCAGTTAATTAGAAAATGTTTTATATAAACACTTTTGGGTTTCCCTGGTGGCTCAACTGGGAAAGAAACTGCTTGCTAATGCAAAGGATGCAAGAGTCTGGGGTTTGAGCCCTTGGTCAAGCACTCCAGTATTCTTGCCTGGAGAATCCCATGGACAGAGGAGCCTGTCAGGCTACACCCCATGGGATCACAAAGAGATGGACACCAGTGAGGGTGCACACATGCATGCATTATATAAACACTTTACTGGGATCTTTTTGATGCTAAGGGAGTATAACTCTTGTCTTCTCCTTAGTTATTTCTAACAGCCTGGAAAGATTACTCAAGCTGATACAAATGCTCTACTTTGAAACAGTAATGTACTTCAGTTTTAGCAAATGTTACTTATATTTTGACTTGTAGGTGTTTTTTTAACCTTTGGTAGATTTTAGCTTCTGAAATATCATATGCGTTTTTAAAGTTTTTAATATGTCCCTATAATTTTAACTTTTCACTGATGGGAATTTTCCTTTTATAATAAATCTGCCTTCATAAAGATGCATGCAAGTTTGTAAAAAACAAATAAACAAAAAAAGTGCTAAAAAAGAGTGTGATTTACATCTACAGTTGTGCTTTCTGCAGGGCCTGGACCATGTATAACCATCTCCATAGGCACAACATATCTGACCACTAATGAGCAATGGACACATTTGCTGGATGAACAAATTAATGCAAGACATTACTTTCAAAATATGTTTGTAATCTAAATTGCCTTTAATAATTTACTTCTCTATATAATTTATGTATCCAATTTTAGTTTCCAAACAAGTATTTAAACAGGCAAGTAAAAAAAGCAAGTGAATTAGTTTCTTGGAAAAAGAAGTTTAAGAGACTTAGTAATAGTATATGAGTTAGAAATTTTTACCTGGCCATAGTACTGGATGGTATCTGTGCCAGCTGTGTTTGGCTTACTTTCTAAAGAAACTTTTAGGGTCTTTTTTTTTTATCAATTATGGCATGGATTTTACAAAATAAGTCCTACTTCGGTATTATAATTTACAAAAGTAATACTAAAACAAGGACAGAAAGAAACAGCTCTCTCTGCAGTCCCGGTCTCTCAGCAAGGACTCCAGGCAATTTACCAAAGAAGCAAAGCATCTGGGGTTTATCCTGGCAAATACACTGATTCTTAGCATAGAAGAAGGATTTGGATGAATACTTGACAGAGACATCAGAATTCTTTTCAGCTTTGGCCAAACTTGTTATAAATACCTTGAGAGAGGCAGCTGTAAGAAACAGAAAGTAAGCCCATTCCCTGGTGGCTCAGAGGGTAAAGAATCTGCTATCTGAATACAGGAGACCAGGGTTTGATCCCTGGTTTGGGAAGATCACCTGGAGAAGGGAATGGCTATCTACACCAGTATTCTTGCCTGGAGAATTCCATGGACAGAGAAGTCTGGCAGGTCAGAGACCATGGGGTTGCAAAGAATTGGACACGATCGAGTGATTAACACTTTCACTTTACTAATACATTGTAGGGAGCAAAACCTTTAACACAAGTGGGTCAAAGTTGTTACCACTCTTTAGCAGAAGTAGCATGTGCTGTTATGTGCATAACCCAAGGAAAGTTTGTGCTGATGATCTAGCAATAGTCAAGTCATCATTTAATGGCCAGGTAAAGGCTGAGATGCATAACAAGTGGAAGTGAAGTAAAATCTCTCAGTCATGTCTGACTCTTTGCAACCCTATGGACTACATAGTCCATGGAATTCTCCAGGCCAGAATACTGTAGTGAGTAGCCTTTCCCTTTTCTAGGGGCTCTTTCCAACCCAGGGATCAAACCCCAGGTCTGCCACATTGCAGGCAGATTCTTTACCTTCTAAGCCACAAGGGAAGCCCAAGAATACTGGAGTGGGTAGCCTATCCCTTCTCCAGTGGATCTTCCCAACACAGGAATTGAACCGGGGTCTCCTGCATTGCAGGTGGATTCTTTACCAACTGAGCTATGGGGGAAGCCAAGATAAAAAACAGACAAACCACCAGGAAATAGAGCAAAGATAACCAAATGAAAACAGGTGTGGGGAATAGGTATGTGAAAATAAATTTATGAAATTACAGAGTTTATGTATGAAGTTTACTAAGTTCAAATCATCAATTACTTACTAGCTAGGTAAAAAGGGGTAAGATCTTAACTACATTGTGCTTCACATTTCTTACGTATAAATTGGGATAATAATAATGTCTATATCACAATTTTTGCTGTGAGTACTACATAAGTTCTCAGGTGGTGCTAGTAGTAAAGAACCCACTTGTCAATGCAGGAGACATAAGAGACATGAGTTTGATCCCTGGGTCAGGAAGATGCCCTGGAGGAGGGCATGGCAACCCACTCCAGTATTCTTGCTACAAAATACCATGGACAGAGGGGCCTGGCGGGCTACAGTCCATGGGGTCGCAAAGAGTAGGACACGACTGAAGGGATTCAGCATGCATTACGTAAGTTCATTTAAAGTGTCTGCATGTAATAGATATACAGTTAATATTACCTATTACTAATATTATTGTCACAACATAAAACAAACCAATTCTACCACTATAGGGCTTGGGTGAGTAAAAACAGCAAAATAATTGATTGTAATAATAAGCAGGCATTGAAATTATACATATAATACAAAATAGTAAAACATCTATTCATCCATCTACCCATCCATTTCTTCTTTCATTTTTTATATCTGAATATCTGTTATATATCAAATTCTGTTTAAAAATCTCTTTCATAGCCTTCTTAAATAAAGGAAACCTGCATGCAACAATCATGCAACTCTCCCACCTTCCTAGAATAGGGCATGAATAGGCATGGAATAAAAGTAAAACAAAGAGAGACACTTCTCTGTATGGAAGGATGACATATATTTGAGAGTTGTTACCTGAATCTGAGTAGCATGAGACAGAGGCTTGAGAAGCTAGAAATATGAGGAGTGATGTTCTAGAGAACAAGGTCCAGGAAGGTAATAGTGAGCTGAAACTAAAAGAAGAATATGGAAAATAAGAAATTCCCCCAAGAGCGGATATGATTGATGAGAATTTAGACAGTAAGAGTCAGTTGTCTAATATTCAGTTTCATTTCTTGATTTGTGTTTTTTGCAGGGTACATAGTATATAACTTTCATTCCTGCCTCTAATCAACATGGCTTTGTTTTAGTGTTGCTTAGGGTAATTGAAAGAGATATGAATATGTTTTGTGTTTGAATCAATATGGCACAGAGGGGAGAATGTGATTATGGAGACAAAATATAAAGAGCTTCAGATTTGAGCAGTGTTGGAAAACCAGAGCCAATACCACTTATACCAGATAATCTGCATTATGTTTGAAAAGCTACTAGAATTGCTACTCTCTGAGTAGTGAAACTAAGCCATTTTATTAATAATTAAGGGATATAATATTCTCATACAGCTGGAAGACTTGAGGACCTTCATAAGCATCCACTGAAGTGAGTTTGGTGGACATTTTTGTAAGTTTTTATGTGAAGGTGAGCATACAGAGAAAACGTTCTTAACTTTGCGGGTGGGATGGTGAGTCTCAAGGAAAGTGTCAAAGACACAGTGATATTTGATATATTTTGGTAGATAGGCAGGAATTACACTGGGGAAAAGTAATATAAATAACATAAGCAAAGACCCAGAAACATGAGAAAGCATAAAGGATATTTTTAGGTTATGTTTTATATAAACAGAGTACTATAATACATGATACTGTTTGTCTTATAGGAAAATTAGAAATATATGTATAATATTATTAGAACTTTATCAATATAAATTATATATAGAAAAATATTTGGAAAAATGTTCCTGGGCAAGTTAGATTATATTATTTCTAAATTATTGTCACACCAAATTGAAGCAAGTTTCTTTTACACTATGCATAAGTTAAAGAGCCTCCAGATGATTCCATCTTCTAGTCTTGAGTCTTCCAGCTGATAAACCCAGATATTAAGGAACAGAAACAATCCATCCTCCCAGTAACCTATCACAATGCCTGACCTGTAACACTCATACAAGATAATACATAGCATGATTGTTTTAAGCCATTAAGTTCTGTGGTAATTTGTCAGGTAACCAGAGTAACCAGAAAAATTTATTCAAACACGAAGGATTAAGACTGGAGAAAGCAATGGCAACCCACTCCAGTACTCTTGCCTGGAAAATCCCATGGGCAGAGGAGCCTGGTAGGCTGCAGTCCATGGGGTAGCGAAGAGTCAGACACGACTGAGCAACTTCACTTTCACTTTTCACTTTCATGCACTGGAGAAGGAAATGGCAACCCACTCCAGTACTCTTGCCTGGAGAATCCCAGGGACGGGGGAGCCTGGTGGGTTGCCGTCTATGGGGTCGCACAGAGTCAGACATGACTGAAGAGACTTAGCAGCAGCAGCAGGATTAAGACTAATCAAGAAATCCACATGCTTGGATATTTAGTTTACAAATATGGTACAAGCAGTCACCATTATTTGCAAACTATATATCACAGTTATTATTTTACAGTAGAGTTCACAATAGTAACATCTATTGTCTCACTAAGGGATTATAATGGGGCTCCCCTCATAGCTCAGTTGGTCAAGAATCTGCCTGCAATGCAGGAGACCTGGGTTTGATTCCTGGGTTGGGAATGGACTCGCAAGAGTTGGACATGAATTAGAGACCAAACCACCACCAAGGGATTATAATACACTACACAAACCCTACATCTGAAGCCTTACTACTTGGGTATGGAATCTAGCTTGCCATACACTAGTTGTAGGACTTCAGAAGAATTAAGTAACCATCAAATGTTTGTTTTTTCATCTATACAATGGGGATAATAACAGTGCTGGCCTCAGAAGATTGTGACAAAGATAAAGCAGAAACACTTAAAGTCCCCACAAGTTGACTGGAGCATAGAAAGCACTTATTAACTTACTGAATGTTGGCTGCTATTATTATATTATTCTTTGATTTGTTCAGCAATACTGTAAAATTAGGTGTGAATATTTTTCTAACTTTATAGGTAAACTGAAACTCAGTGAGATTGAAAGTTTTGCCCAGGGACATGCAACTAATAGGTAGCAAAGCTAGATGACAAATCTGAGTTTTATGATACCAAATCCTATTTTTAAATGCATACTCTTGATTCTCACAATAGCCTTACTAAATCAGAATGCAAGATGGGTCCATCAATCCTGTTTAAAAACCAATTTAGGAGGTTCTAAAGCACAGGAAGATTTCATAACTACTGCACCTATAGTCAATGTAAAGAACAATAGATTTCCACAAAAGAAAATTTTAAATCAGTTTTGTTTTCTTTTTGAAATCTTTACAGCATGAACAAAAATCACTCTCTGCACTTTTTATAAGAGTGCAGAGATTTTGCCATGAGATCCCTAAGTATATCATGCCCTTTGAAAAACTACTGTTTCATTACTGTAGGTTGCCTTTAATTGACCATGTGAAAACAAGAAAATGAACTTCTCCCCAGGAGACAGGCTTCCCTGTTGCTTTTTAGCAAAGATAAATGGTCTTAAGTATTTTTAATCTGTTTACCTGCTGCCCACATTGTTACATAAAATTTCTTTTATCTGTTTTCCTGAAATAGGCCAAACTCACATAACCCAGTGGATTACCAGTCATCATTAGGAGAAGCAACTAATGAGCTCCCCAAAAGCTATACCAGGGGCACAAGTCAAAACGCCTACTCAGGTTTGATACACATTTAGCAGCCTACACAGCTATACTCAAGGAATGTAGCCCAGGGATGCCATTTTGGCACACTTCTTCTGCCTTGCTCCAGCTCTCCAGTATCTTCCAGAATGGAGCTTATATACTCATCTAGAATCCCAATTTTTGCAACTGCTTATCAGGGGACATCTCTAGATCTGGCTCTGTTGGCCAGCAGGGCTCATGTTTGAGGCCCCTGAGGACTGTTATTATTTGACTTTTAAAAAACTGCTGCCTGAGGGTCTAGCTTCCACTCAACTGAAACTGGGAGATGAAGTCATCTCCTTTGTGACACGATAGGTATCAGCACATTCTCAACTACTGGAAGCTTTTAAAAATATAATAGGCTGTGTGAATAAACAGAGGTTTAAGAGATAACCAAGAGCTGGGGCAGGACTGAACAAAAAATTTCATCTCCTACATAAGAACCCTCCTTCAACACTGGAAGAGGTAGTTGTCTCATCTACTGGATATAAAGAAAGCAACACAGAATCAGACAAAATGAGCCTCATGGTAACAAAAAACTAAAATCTACAATAAACACACAAATGATATAAAGAAAGGAATATAAACACACCACTAAGGAAAAATCATCAAAACACAAAGAAAGAGAGTAAGAGAAAAAGAAACAAAGAAGTACAAGAATAGCTGGAAGATAATTATCATGAAGACAATAAACATATTAATATTTACTTTAAATATAAAGTAACCACCCAAAAGAAATAGGGTGTCTGAACGGATTTTAAAAATGACCCATATATATATTGCCTACAAAAGAAACACTTTAGAGGTAAGGACACAGACTGAAAGTCAAGGGATGAAAAAGATATCCCATGTAATGGGAAACCAAAAGAAAGCTGGAGTAGCTAAACTTACATCTGAAAAATAGACTTCAAATCAAGAACCATACTAAGAGAAAAAGAAGGACATTACATAATGATAAGGGGTCAATCCAACAAGAGGATATAACATTCATAATTACTTATGCATCTAGCATGCCATGCCATGCTAAGTTGATTCAGTCATGTCCGACTCTTTGTAACACTATGGACTATAGCCTGCCAGGCTCCTCCATCCATGGGATTCTACAGCCAAGAATATTGGAGTGGGTTTTCATGCCCTCCTCCAGGGGATCTTCCCAACCCAGGGATCAAACCCACATCTCCTGAGACTCCTGAATTGTAGGTGAATTCTCTACCATTGAACCACCCGGGAAGCCTGCATCTAGTACAGGTGTACCTAAATATATAACGCATATATTAACATACCAAAAGAGAGAGATAGAAATATAAAAATTGCAGGGGACTTTAATACCCCACTTACTTCAATGGACAGATTATCTAGACAGAAAATCAGTAAGAAAACATTAGCCTTAAATGACATGGTAGTTCAGATGGATAGATATTTACAGACTATTCCATCTAAAAAGCAACAGTATTCACATTCTTTTCAAATGCACATAGAACAGCTTCCAAACTAGATTATATGTGAGGCCACAAAGCAAGTCTTGATTATTTTCACCGAACAGAAAACATATCAAGCATCTTTTCTGACCACAACAGTATGACACTAGAAATTAATTACATTAACAAAACTGAAAAATTCATAAATACAATGATATTAAACAACATGTTACAGATCAGTGGGTCAAATAAGAAATAAAAATGGAATTAAAAAAAAAACGTGCAGACTGCAAAATGGAAATGTAATATACTAAAGTTTATGGAATGAAGCAAAAGCAGTTCTCAGTTCAGTTCAGTTCAGTCGCTCAGTCGTGTCTGACTCTTTGCGACCCCATGAATCGCAGCACGCCAGGCCTCCCTGTCCATCACCAACTCCCAGAGTTCACTCAGACTCACATCCATCGAGTCAGTGATGCCATCCAGCCATCTCATCCTCTGTCGTCCCCTTCTCCTCCTGCCCCCAATCCCTCCCAGCATCAGAGTCTTTTCCAATGAGTCAACTCTTCTCATGAGGTGACTGGAGTTTCAGCTTCAGCGTCATTCCTTCCAAAGAGATCCCAGGACTGATATCCTTCAGAATGGACTGGGTGGATCTCCTTGCAGTCCAAGGGACTCTCAAGAGTCTTCTCCAACACCGCAGTTCAAAAGCAGTTCTAAGGAGAGAATTTCATAGCAATAAATGCCTACTTAGGAAGCAATAAAAGTCTCAAATAAACCTCAAGAAACATAAAAAGAAAAACAAATGAATAAATGAAGCCCAAATTAGAAGAAAGGAAATAACAAAGATTAGACAGAAAATAAAACAGAGGCTAAAAAGACAAGAGAAAGAATCAATAAAATTAGACCTGCTTCTTTGAAATATAAATAATATTGACAAACCTTTAGCTAGACTCACAAAGAAAAAAAGAGAAGACTCAAATAAATAAAATACTGAGGAGTTACTGCAATTGATACCACAGAAATACAAAGGAGACTGTCAATAACCATTATTACCAACAAAATAAACAACCTAGAAGATATGAATATATTCCTAGAAACATTCAACCTGCCACAACTGAATCATGATGAAATAGGAAATCTAAAGAGATTGATAACTAATAAGAACATTGAAATAGTAATCAATAACTTTCTAACAGACAAAAATCCAGATCAGATGGTTTCACTGGGGAATTCTACTAAACATTTAAGGTTTGATGCACGATACTGGATGCTTGGGGCTGGTGCACTGGGACGACCCAGAGGGATGGTATGGGGAGGGAGGAGGGAGGAGGGTTCAGGATGGGGAACACATGTATACCTGTGGCGGATTCATTTTGATATTTGGCAAAACTAATACAATTATGTAAAATTTAAAAATAAAATAAAATTTAAAAAAAAATAAACATTTAAAGAACTAATATCAGTCCTTTCAAACTTTTTCAAAAGTTGGAGAGGAGGAAATTCATTTATACATTTTACAATACCAATATTATCCTGATACCAAAACCAGACAAGGATACTACAAGAAAAGAAAAGTATAGATTAATATGCTTTATAAACATAAATTGGGCTTCCCTGGTGGTTCAGCCAGTAAAGAATCTACCTGCAATGTGGGAGACCTGGGTTTAATCCCTGGGTTGGGAATATCCCCTGGAGGAGGGCATGGCAACCCACTCCAATATTCTTGCCTGGAGAATCCCCATGGACAAAGGAGCCTGGAGGGCTACAGTGCATGGGGTCACAAAGAGTCGGACATGGCTGAGAGACTAAGCACAACACATAAACATAAATGCAAAAATCTTCAACAAAATATCTGCAAAGTGAATTCAACAATATATTAAAAGGATCATACACCATGTCCAGTGGGATTTATTGCAGGGATCCAAGTGTTAGGTAGTTAGAATAGGGAAAAGGAGTCCAAAATGGTGGTGGCTAAAAGACAAGGAAGGGAAAAGCCCATGAAAATAGAACAGAGGAAGGTCAAAGGAAGGTCCGAGGACCAGAGTGAAGACTTCAGGTAGAACAGCACTCCTGACTAAGCCCAATTTGCATAGGGTAGGCCCACGGAGAAGGAAAAAACATATAAAAAGAGGAGCCAAAGCTAGCTCTCTCTCTCTCTCTCTCTCCCACGTGCTGGGGCGCTCTTCTCCTCATGTCTTTGGATCGATGTGCCCTCACGCCTCGAAGATGGATTTTCCTGCTATCTTCTAAATAAAATAGAGCTGTAACACTGAGCTGTAACACTGATTTCTCTAAGAGCTTTAACACGGTCTGTTCGAAACCTGAGAGCTATAACACGGTCTGTCCAAGACCTGAGAGCTGTGACACGTGGAGCGGACTTTAATGTCCATCACTCCAAATCTTTGTTGTGACGAGACAAAAACCGAGGAGCATACACTCACCTGACACAAGGATGGCAAAACATTCTCAAATCAGTCAATGTGATACACTACATTAATAAAATGAAAGATAAAAACCATATGGCCATCTCAAGGACCTCAAAGGCATTATGCTAAGTCAGTCAGTCAGACAGATACAGTCAAACACTGTATAATCTTATATGTGGAATCTAAAACAAAAACAAGCTCATAAACAGGCTGGTAGTGAATTGTTTTAAGTTTAAATAAGTTAAATAAAATTTTTACAATATTTGAAAAAAAAAAAAAACATATGGATTCTCATGAATATGAACATCCTCCAGTCTTTCACCATTTCTTATTATGATCTAGTCATCCGCACAATATGGCTATGGGCAGCTTTATCTCATTTTCTCTGTAAACTCTAAATTTGACTTTATCATGTAATATATTTGTGAATACTATGTGGGTTGCCATTCCCTTCTCCAGGGATCTTCCCAACCCAGGGGTTGAACCTGGGTCTCCTGCATTGCAGGCAGATTCTTTACTGGCTGAGACACCAGAAATGCCCTTGTGATAGCTGGTGCACTAAGATGAGAAACATTATTACACTGACAATGGATGCAGGTTTAGGGAAAGGAGGACAGAGGGATTCACTGCGGGATACTTTTAAAACATGTGTAAGAAAAGAAAAATAAAAAATGTGTAAGAGTAATGAAAAAGGGAAGAGACAGAGGAAGGTGCAGGAGAGTAGATGACTCCCCATTGGGAGAGCTGATTTACATGAAGGTTCTACACAGTAGAGGGGGGAAAAAAAACCTTTTTTTCTTTGGTCTTATGTATCTTTATGAGCTCAGTGCATTCAGTTCAGTTCAGTAGCTCAGTCGTGTCCGACTCTTTGCGATCCCATGAATCTCAGCATTCCAGGCCTCCCTGTCCATCACCAACTCCCGGAGTTCACTCAAACTCACATCCATCGAGTCGGTGATGCCATCCAGCCATCTCATCCTCTGTTGTCCCCTTCTCCTCCTGCCCTCAATCCCTCCCAGCATCAGAGTCTTTTCCAATGAGTCAACTCTTCGCATGAGGTGGCCAAAGTACTGGAGTTTCAGCTATAGCATCATTCCTTCCAAAGAAATCCCAGGGCTGATCTCCTTCAGAATGGACTGGTTGGATCTCCTTGTAGTCCAAGGGACCCTCAAGAATCTTCTCAGTGCATTAGCATGGTATAAAAATGTGAGTTTAGTGGAGGTCATGAAGAGCTTATTCTTGAAATACAGATATAGTTGATCCCATTTGTGCTGGTTTAGATACAAAAACTTCTTGAAAGTAACCTGCAGTTAAAAGACCTCTTAAATATTTCCATATTCCATTTAAAATGCTGTTTTGCGTGTCAATTTTTTGAGTAAGATATACCATTAATTTGAAAAGTAATTATAAAACAAAAGATCAATGTGTCTAAAATCCTCTGAGGTATATCAAAAAGCACATTCACACTGACATGACTCCTTTAGGTCTCATTGTGCAGAAAATCCCTTTCAAATTGTCAGGCAAATGTATGCTCCTTGGTTTTTGTCTTGTCACAACAAAGATTTGGAGTGACTGACACTAAAGTCCCCTTGGCATGTCACAGCTCTCAGGTCTTGGCTAGACTGTGTTATAGCTCTTAGAGAAATCAGTGTTACAGCTTGGAGTTACAGCTCTATTTTATTTAGAAGATGGCAGGAAAATCCATCTTCGAGGCGTGAGGGCATGTTGATCCAAAGACAAGAGGAGAAGAGTGCCCCAGTGTGTGGGGGAGAGAGAGAGGGAGAGCTAGCTTTGGCTCTTCTTTTTATATGGTTCCCCAGCCCCACTCCTGGGCCTGTCCTATGTAAACTGGGCTAGCCAGGAGTGTTGTTTGATTTACCTGAGGTCCTCACTCCGGCTCAGACCTACCTTTGTTCTATTTTCCTGGGCTTTTCTCTTCCTTATCTTTTAGCCACCGCCATTCTGGACTCCTTTTCTTTATTCTAACTACCTAACAAAATCAAATAGAATTGATTGCTTTATGTGAAAATGCAGAATCTCTGGATCCAAGTTTAGCCATTTACTAATTTTATACTCTTGGGACAATTATTCAATGTCCTAAGCCTGCATTATCTCATCTGTGTAGTAAGGATTATGGCATCCTTCTCTATAAAGAGATTCTAGATTTTCCTTTTATGGAATTGACCACCCTTTTCTTTAAAGTTTTGTTATAACCTACAAGTATTTTTTATCAGAGCACCTACCGCACTTCTGACCCCCACCCACACTCTACACCATACAGTTGTACAATCAGGCGAACAGTGAACTCTCAGTGCGTATGTGTATATGAATGAATGAGAAAAATCTTGTGCAAAACACTTAAGTATATTCAATCACTACCATTTTACAGAAAATAAACCTAAAGCTCCAAAATTTTAAACAATTACCCTAGAATCCAGAACAAGAAGGTGGAAAAGCCAGAATTTAAACCTCAGTTGTATATGTCCTTACTCTGCCATGAAGACTTCAGCATGATGTAGTTTCCCTTCAGAAAGCTCACAAAGCATTTTATGCTTTGCCTCTGGCCACTATTATATTCTTCCTTGCATTGTGAGGTGCCAACACTCACTCTATCCATTAACTAAATTTAATTCCTAAGGACAAAAGAGCACACTACTGATCTTTGTATTTGAATCCATATTGCCTAGTTCAATAAATATTTGTGAAATTGAGAAATTTAGCTTTCTAAAGAGATTCCAGCAATTCCTCTGGGTTGGTTTGGCTGTGGCTCTATCTGTGGCACTGGAAAAGATGAAATGATTTTTCAACAGTAGTATAATTATGCTTCTTTTTCAACAAATTCAAGTTCCTCCAATTCTCTTACATCTATCGTAGAATTTTATGTGGTTTCTGAACAAATACCACTTTTTTTCCTCCATAGTCTATATATTCTATTTTTATCTCATATTTTTTGCAGAATTAAGAGGAACTCCAAAATAATTTCTCATAAGTTTATCCTCTGCTGAAAATCTTTTCTGTATGGACTTTTAATTTATCAGCCATCTTGAAATATAGTCTTATAATATCTGGAAGAAACTAAGCAAAAAAGCATTATTGGGATTATCTATTTTTCAAAACACATGTAAACATTATATTCTCTCCAACTTCTCATAATATATGTATATTTCAGATGAACTTCAAATAAACTTTATATTTTTGTGTGAAGTAGCAAAGCTGAATTGTACTACTATGAACTCTACATGTAGTATTTTAAATTTGATTTTATAGAGCCCTAAATGGTTTCCTTAGTCATTTTTAATTCATGTAAATTACCTGAATTGGAGGTCTATTAACTTTCATTAGGCTGTCTCAGGAGCTGACTGTTGGCAATGTGCCAAACTCCTGGAGCCTGAGGGGTAGAGATAGATGAAGGACCGCCAGAATGGAGACACCAAAAATAAGAGTAAGAGCCCAGGGCACTTAGTTTCCTGCATTCAAATGAACAAGACTGCAGTTCAACCAGTACTTTCGACATTAAACAATCAGGATTCAAGAAACCTTAGGGGACTGAGGAGGTGGGTTTCCCAGGATGCCTCTATATTTGGTCTATACTTTTGGTAGGCGTTGGTATTACTCTGGGCTTCCCAGGGGGCACTAGTGGTAAAGAACCCACCTGCAAAAGCAGGAGACATAAGAGACATGGGTTCAATCCTTGGGTCAGGAAGATCCCCTGGAGGAGGGCACAGCAACCCATTCCAGTATTCTTGCATGAAGAATCTCATGGACAGAAAAGCCTGGCAGGTCACAGTCTATAGGGTTGCACAGAGCTAGACACAACTGAAGAGACTTGACACGTGTGGTATTACTCTAAAGCTTCCTGAAATTTTGATCATCCAAACATAACAAAGAAACAAAAGAGGACTACACTGAGAGCATTTATGACGTTTTACACTGCCAGGATGATGGACTATCTGCTTAGTTTCAAAGTTTTACTTACACAGTTGCTGCCGCTAGGAATCCATCACTAATGAGTTCAGGCCCATATATCATAGCTAGAAAGCATGTGACAGCTTGAGAACAATCCAAGTCCTGGCATTTCAGGAGAGTACTCTAAATTCCATCAGAATGTTTCAGGGTGTGCAAGATTCAGTGAAGACATAAGAACAATTCATCATAATCAAAACAACACAAGATATCATCATTCAATTCAGATCTACCAGAATTCGAGTCTCAGGTCAGAAATTTCCAGCCAGATGTTGTATGAGAAAATATTTCTGAGCCTTGGCTTTACCATCTAAAAATGGATGCGATGATGTTCACATTTAGGGGTTTCTTTAGAAGGAACAAATTAGAAAATGAATATGATGACAAATATAAAATAGGCCTTTGGAACATGGTATTTTCTGCTGTCTCTGTAGGTGTAAATATACAGAGTTACACATCATCACACGTTTTGAATCCCTGTGCCAGAAGAAAACATCAGAATGACGGTGAAATTATGAAACACAGATTTTTGTAAAGTTTTCTCCATTAGAAAGTGGAAAATAATTTATGAATTTAAGTAAAAGGAAACACATACTCTGTGCAACTGTTGCTGGCTAAATTTCCCAGTAAACATCCTCCCAGAGAACAAAGACACAAGTAGATGGGAGGAGAAGATCTTCTGTAGATCTTCCCAAATTCAATGTGTGTTGAATCATGCACAATGAACCTCTATAATCCTGCAAAAAGAGTCATTCTAGCAAACATAATGAACATGCTTTTTGTTTGTTTGTTTTTCCCCACTGAATGACTATATTTCCCAAAGCTTGCACCTGTAGGTGTTTTGGATATGTTTATTTCCCACAGCAATGACTAAAGACATGTTATTCTAAACTAACAATAGAAGTGTTCCCATCAGAGAAAGATTTCACATGGTCTCTGAGGACAACCTTGAAATTGGTAGTGGCAGCTTCTTTTAATTTTTTCATTCACTCAAGAAATATTTACTAAGTGGTTTCTGTGAGATAGACAAGGTGAAACACAATAGTGAACAAGACAGAAATAGGGCCTGCTCTTCTGGAGTTTATACCTTTTCCTTCACATCTCACTCTTTTCTTTGATGGCCTACTACTAAATTTTTAATGACATCATTTTCTAGTTCCTGAAGACATTTACATTCTTAAACAAAATTATTTTTCAAAAATTGTATTATATTATAATCTTTAGTATTTAGAAAATGATGAAGTCATGGTAGTTACTCAATATATTTCCTTTTAATAAAGGTTGCAGGCTCTGAATTAACTTGAATTTTAAAAAAACAAAGGGATTTGGGAATAGGACTTTAGGCATCAGAGCAGCCTAAAAAGTCCTCACAGAGTCCTAAAAGGAAATTTTCCACAGAGCTGCCAGCCTTAACCTGATTATCCTCTTACCATTTGCTCATTAGGCCCCAAATCTTAAAAAGATGGACTGACTTTTTCAGCCAATGTGCTTCTTAAAGAAAATTTCTAGTGATGTGATAAATCTTCCTCCATATTGCCAAGAAATGTTTGAATGGATTATTTTTTAAAGAAGGATTTAAAAAAAAAAAAAAACCTTTCTAGGTTAATAGGAAGCTGGTCCTGTTTCATTAAAAAACAACAACAACAAAAAAAAACCTGAAGTTCAAAGACAAGTCAAAGGCCATTTTAGAAAAAAAATAAATGCCTCTTTCTATCAAACCATTTCAAGCAGCTTTTACTTCTTTTCTCACAATTCTTCTCTAGGTCTTTACAGGACAGGGTTATAGAGGACAGGGTTATTTTCAGTCCTTTTACCTATTTTTATAAAAAATGAAAGTGGTTATATGTAAAGAATGAAAGCTACCCTTCCTTCTAAATAAGGCTAAATAATTTTAAGATGATTTCAAGCTAAGAGTGGCTCTCAAATGCTTTTCAATTCCAAGAAATGTTGTGGCCTTCACTTATCAATAGGCAAAGTGATTGCATTATTTTTCCAATTCTCTTGTTATTATGTATCCATTTTTCAAAAGGCAATGCTACAATTAAAGAACTTCCTTTTAAAAATGCAATAAAACAATAAACTTGCTTTTAAACCAAAGTTGGAAAACTTTGCTCAGTTTTTATTTTTTATGTCCTACCAAACTGAGAGATAATTATCTACCATATGTAAACAGCTAGTTGTAAAACCCATCGTACAGACTTACAGATTCTTATGACATCAGAAAAGGCTGCAACTAATTCTCCTATTAAAATAAGTGAAGAAATAAGGGAGAAGACTAATACCTCCAATGTGCCAGTTACTCAACTTGGTGCTTCATCTATTTCACCTCATTTAAACCTGATGTCCAACTTGAAATCAGAGTCGTTAGTCCCAGTTCATGACTAGTCAAAAATCACAAAGTGATTTAACTTCAGAACTGAGACTTTTTCTGGAGACTTTTGTCTTAATACATAGCTCTATCTGCTATTCCAGGCCACCTGTACCATGGATTGAGCAAAGGCTTACATGAATATAGTGACAGGCTGAAGAGAAATGATTTGGAAAACTGTAGCTTATTGTAAAAGAGATTTAAGACTAGATACTACAAATGTGACTTTGTAGTATAGAGACTATACTATACTATCGAGACTGCCTTATTAGCTATAGATTAGATAACATCCTTATTTTAGTACCATCTCCATTGTTATAGACAAAAGGTTTATGACCAAATAGCTAAATGTGGCTGAATACAGCTTGATTGGCTTTGGCCTACAGCTAAAAAATTTCTATTTTTTTTATGCACCAGCTTAAGTAAGCTCACCTAAGGATTTAAATATTAAGTAATTTATTAAGAGCAAGAGTACAGAATCTTCACCACTTTAAAAACAGTCATCCAGGTGCAAACCCAGACTTTGCAACTTCCTTGACTACTAACTCTTGATGAAAGTGAAAAAGGAGAGTGAAAAAGTTGACTTAAAGCTCAGCATTCAGAAAACTAAGATCATGGCATCTGGTCCCATCACTTCATGGTAAATAGATGAAAACAGTGGAAACAGTGACAGACTTTATTTTTGGGGGGGCTCCAAAATCACCGCAGATGGTGACTGCAGCCATGAAATTAAAAGATGCTTGCTCCCAGAAGAAAAGTTATGACCAACCTGGACAGCATATTAAAAAGCAGAAACATTACTTTGCCACAAAGGTCTATCTAGTCAAAGCTATGGTTTTTCCAGTAGTCATTATGGACGTGAAAGTTGGACTGTATAGAAAATCAAGCATCAAAGAATTGATACTTTTGAACTATGGTGTTGGAGAAGACTCTTGAGAGTCCCTTGGACTGCAAGGAGATCCAACCAGTCCATCCTAAAGGAAATCAGTTCTGAATATTCATTGGAAGGACTGATGCTGAAGTTGAAACTCCAATACTTTGGCCACCTGATGTGAAGAACTGACTCATTTGAAAAGAGCCTGATGCTGGGAAAGATAGAGATCAGAAGGAGAAGGGGACGACAGAGGATGAGAAGGTTGGATGGCATCACCGACTCAAAGGACATGAGTTTGAGTAAACTCCATGAGTTGGTGATGGACAGGGAGGCCTGGCATGCTGCAGTCCATGGGGTTGCAAAGAGTCGGACATGACTGAGTGACTGAACTGAACTGACTACTAGCTCACCTCAGTTCTCTGCATCCTTGACGCCTGGGTCAGAGTTACTATCATAAAGCATGTGCTTAAATGTATTTGCCAAATGTTTACTGTCAAGCCATTATAAGTAGAGAAGATCCAGATAATTATGTTAAAAATTTAGAGTCTTAGGTCCTTCTGATAATTGACTCAACTTATCTATACTTTTCATGAATAATTTACAAATACATAAATTTCATTTATTATATTTAAATAGGACTTCCCCCCCCCCCCAAGTTTTGCTAATTACATAAACTTTAAAAAGATTTTACCCACAGTTGAATTACCTCACTCACAGGATAAGGCTGAGAACATATTTCAGACATTCCTATTTCCAGGTTGTTCAGAATTCAGAAATGCTAAAGAGTTTTAAAATCCCCCCTGTAGAATTTAGTGCAACAAGTTAAAAATAAGTAATTGGATTGAGATTATAAATACATAGATTTAAAAGGACATGGCCACAGGAGAATTCTAAAATATTTATAAATTCTACAAAATCTCCTTATATTATATTCAGGAGCAAACATTCAAATGAAAAAAAATAGTCACACGGGAAGGACTACATCCTTGTGTAAATTTTAAAATTAGCATTCATTGGGGCAATCAGGTTAAAGTCAGTCATCCTACAGAAATATGTCTAAGAAATAAAGGGCACTGTCTAATGCATCAGATGACCTGGCATCCAGAAAATGCCTGGATAAAATCTGTAGTGACTCATGGTTAAGCCATAGGTCCCTGTAGGCAGACTGGATAATAGTCAGGCTTTATAACTTACTAGTTTAGGCCAGTTACTTTCCGAGATGCAATTTCATCACCTGCAAAGTTGGGAGAAATGACAGTGACTACTTTACAGGGTTTCTGTGAGCAGTAAATGAGTTACTGAATGTCAGCTGCTTGGAACAGTGCCTCTCAAATCATAAGCTCTAAATATACTAGGTATAATTTTATTTCACTTCACAAATTACTCTTCACAATTTCATAGGTCTTGATTTAAAATAATTATTTACATATACATAGGCATGTGTGATATATCTGAGAGAGAAATGATGCAGGAGACAACCCATTTTTAGGATGGAATGGGGATTTCACTATAGGAATTTTAGTATCTCTTACATCTCTTACTTTATAGAATACAAATACAAGAGATCCCTGACCGATATTCAAGGAGAATAATTAGTTCTACGTAGGTCCAGGACTTCCCAAAGAAAAGATGAAGAAATGAAGAGGTTAAGTCAAACAGAGGGATATCCTTAAGAAGGAAAAGCCTGACCTGTCATCTTGGACCTCAGCCATCCCCACTTAGCTAATATCAGGGAGACTGTTATTCTTCAAGGTCAGGTTATCAAGTCACATTAATTCCAGTTTGACTGCTACCTCTGCTACAAAGTAAATTAAGAGCCAATATTTATTAAGCGCTTACTAAGACCCAGGCACTTTACATGTATTAACTCATTTAATCCTAATAAAAATACAAAACAGCAAATGAGGCATGAAGGCCTTAAGTAACTTTCTCTAGGAACATAACTGGTAGGAAGTGGAGCCTGGAATCACATCAGGCAGTCTGACTGTGGCAACCATGGCCTCTTTTGCAGTACAAATTTAGGCAGGTTTCTTAAATTCTCTGAATGTCAGTTTTCTCATCAGTTCATACAGACTTGTTGCAGAGATACACTTAGACAATGGGTTTAATTCATTTATCATGATCAACAAAATTGTGTTGTTTATCATTATTCCTTATGAAGGATTTACTCCACTATGGTAGATGGTAGAACTCTAAGGCTTGTTGACTCATTGGTCCCAAATGGAAATGGGCCTAAGTGCCCTGTGCTCCAAGCTTCTCTGGAGATTCTAGCATCACTCCTCCCAACAAAGTACTAAGTTTGAGCCTCTTCTCAGAGATACCAGTTTTAATGACATTTCCTTACTGTGGTTCCCCTTTCTCCAACTCAGGGAAAATACTACATTGGAAGGGAACAAAGACACCTGCAGCAGCCTCTATTCTTCCAAATACATTTCCTTTTCATCTGAAACTTAGATTATATAAGTCAGAATCAAGCATCTGGCTCATTTAGACTCATTGCTATAAGCAGTTTGCTCTGAATCAAACAATCATTAGGCCTACCAGCCTTAAAAGTAGTTGATGGAATAAAATATTAGAACATATATCTAATTTGAGGTTATTAAACACTTTACTATTATGTTTCCTTATTAACTATGATTTTATACATTTTATTCAACACTGAGCATCGCTAAAATATATCTACGTGTCTAAGCATCTAAGTGTTACGCTGAGAACAAGAAAAACAGTAAAGGCATTTCTGTTTGGGCATATGGAGAATACTCAATGAGGGTAGATAGAGGAAGGTGGATTGTATGTATCTATTATTGTATACATATATTGTATATGTATGTATGTATATGAATATGTATGTATCTGTATTGTATGTATCTATCTATTGTATTGTATCTATTAACTTGATTAATAGACCAATGTACAGATAAAAGTAGAAGTAATGGAAACAGGAAAAAAAAAACTTTTAAGAGATAAAAAAAAACTGTGATGTTTTTTGATGTCTAAGATACTAAATGCACAAATAAAACATACAAACAAAAAACAGTACTCACCTTGCCACTGTCAGCAACATCTGCTAAAGAAGAACTGGTAAAGGGTTCCTGTTATTTACTAAAGCACCACTAGCATCTCTAAGTTTGGCTGATGAAAGAGACCTGAAAGGAGCAGAAATACACTTAACCCTGTCAGCTGGCGAGTGGACCTAACTAGAAAAATACATGCAAGTCACTGACTACCTACCAATAACCAGACTGTACATTCCTTTGTAATAAGATGCTAAACATCAGCAGAAAAAGAACAAACCATCTGCATGCTTGCCTTCATCAGATTTATGAAGTGTAAGAGTAGTAATCAGTTTAGACTTCACATTAAGTTTTGGACCAAATATATTAATCCATTTAACAAATATTCACTGAATTCCTTCACTGAACCAGTCTATTCTTAAAACTGGAAATATTAAACAGACAAATATTTCTGGCCTCATAGGATTGATCTCCTAGAAAAGAGAAAATAGGAAAAATTAGTAAGTACAATAGATGTATAATACTGCATTGTGTTAATTGTTGAAACTGAAGAAAATTGAGGCACAGGAGAACAGAAAATACTAGAGTAATAGATGAATATTACCATTTTAAGTAGAATAGACAGGAAAGTTCTTTTATTAAAGTAAAGCTGATTTACAATGTTGTTTTAATTTTAGGTGAACACTATTGTGATTCAGTAATTTTTTCAGATTATACTCCATTATAGGTTATTCAAAGATACAAGGTATAATTCCCTGTGCTATACAGCATATCTTTGTTGCTTACCTATTTTATATAGTCTATGGAGGTTTTTTAAAAAACTAAATATAGAACTACCATAACACGTGTACACCTGTGGCGGATTCATGTTTCTGTATGGCAAAACCAATACAGTATTGTAAAGTAATTAGCCTCTAATTAAAATAAATAAATTTAAATTAAAAAAAAGAACTAGCATAAGATCCAGCAGTTCCACCCTTGTTATATATCTGGCGGAAAAAACAACAACAACAACAGTAATTTGAAAAGATACATGCACCTCCATGTTCACAGCACATTATTTACAACTGCCGGGATATAATCTCCCCAAGTGCCTGCCAACAGTGACTGAACTAAGAAGATGTAATATTATAAAATGGATATTAGCCCTAAAATAAGAAAGATCTTATATTGAGACTGACTTATGCAAAGGGGCCTTAAAAATTGTAGGAGGCAAACCATGAAGATATCTAGAGAAAAACCATTCCAGAAGAGGAGAATGTGAAAATCGTTGAGTTAGCACATCAGGAAGGTCTGTGAGACTCAAGTAGCATAAGCAAGAGTTGTAGGAATTGAACTCAGGTAGGTAACAGTAAGTCAGAGAGTTAACCAGCTTATAAGTCACTGTAATGACTTTACATTTCATTCAGAATGAGTAGAACTTCTTTGTAAGATGTATGCAGATTAATTAAATTATTTGACTTACATTTTAAATGATTTCTTTGTCTGTTGGCTGAAATTGTACTTTAGGGAAGCAAATGTACAAGGGAGACCAGTGAGGAAACCATGAAATTAATCTAAGTGAGAGAAAAATGGTGCTAATAAATGTTGTAAGAAGTGCTCGTATTCTGGAGCTATGGTTAAGGTAGAGTCAGCAGGATTTGCTGATGGATTGGAGGTGAAGTATGAGTCAAGGCTGATTACAATGCTTCTGGCTCGAACACCTACAAAAGTACAGCTGCCATTTACTGAGATGGGGATGGTCACTTGAGCAATTCTGCATTGTTTTTGTGACAGGAGAGGATAGAGATAAGTAATACAGTTTAGGATATGCTGATCATATGCCTAAACCTAAAATATATTAAAGTTTTCATTTGATTTTTCTATAACTCTGTGATACTCCTGATATTATAAAATCTAGTTTACATGTTTATTTTGTTCATGTCTTTTTTGCTATAGTTATTACACATTCTGTATGGGTGTCAGATCAGATCAGATCAGATCAGTCGCTAAGTCGTGTCTGACTCCTTGCGACCCCATGAATCGCAGCACGCCAGGCCTCCCTGTCCATCACCAACTCCCAGAGTTCACTCAGACTCACATCCATTGAGTCAGTGATGCCATCCAGCCATCTCATCCTCTGTCATCCCCTTCTCCTACTGCCCCCAATCCCTCCCACCATCAGTCTTTTCCAATGAGTCAACTCTTCGCATGAAGTGGCCAAAGTACTGGAGTTTCAGCTTTAGCATCATTCCTTCCAAAGAAATCCCAGGGCTGATCTCCTTCAGAATGGACTGGTTGGATCTCCTTGCAGTCCAATGGACTCTCAAGAGTCTTCTCCAACACCACAGTTCAAAAGCATCAATTCTTTGGCGCTCAGCCTTCTTCACAGTCCAACTCTCACATCCATACATGACCACAGGAAAAACCATAGCCTTGACTAGACGGACCTTTGTTGGCACTCAGTGTATATTCAGTATATAGCTATATATACTCAGTATACAGCTTACTATATAGCTCATAGTAGGTGTTTTATAATAAATCAATTATCCAGATCTCAGTCATAAAAACTCTTCAATAATTTATCTTTCAGAACAAGATTCAGTCATATCTAACAGTCAATACAGATTCCAGCCAATTTGGTGCCTTGAATACCTATAAAAGTAATACAAAATGTGAAAATAATAATAGTGCTTAGGAACTGATGGGATTCTTTGGTGGCTCAGATGGTAAAGAATCTGCTTGCAATGCAGAGACTCAGGTTAAATCCCTGGGTCAGGCAGACCCCTGAAGAAGGGAATGGCTACCCACTTCAGTATTCTCTCCTGGAGAATTCCATGGACAGAGGAGCCTGGCAGGCTACAGTCCATGGGGTCACAAGGAGTTGGACATGACTGAGCTAGTAATTTGGCAAGGGTAAGCTCCCTTTGGTTCAGCAGGTAAAGAATCTGCCTGCAATGCAGGAGATATAGGAGACACCAGTTTGATCCCTGGGATCTTCCTGAGGAGGAGGAAGAGGAAATAGCAACCCACTCTAGCAACCCTTCCTGAAGAAGAGGAAATAGCAACCCACTCCAGCATTCTTGCCTGAAAAATCCCATGGACAGAGGAGCCTGGCAGGCTATAGTCCAAAGGGTTGCAAAGTCGGACACGATTGAGCAACTAAGCACTTAGGAACTGAAAAGTAATCACCATCAATACAAACTTCAATTGCTCAACTAATCTCTCCTTGTGATACTGCTTCTCTGAGATCATTTCCAGAGTTATAAAACAGGAAGAACACTATACTAACCTCAGAGGGATAGAGTGAGAATTAAATGAAGTAATATCTCAGACAGTAGAGACTGAACTTGGAAGTCAGACAAACCTAAATTTAAAATCCATTACGTCACACCTCTCCAATCTCTGCATCCTCACTTGGTAGAGGAGGATGGCAACATATCTATCTTTCAAAGTTTGTTTGAACTTTTTTTTTTTAATTTTATTTTATTTTTAAACTTTACATAATTGTATTAGTTTTGCCAAATATCAAAATGAATCCGCCACAGGTATACATGTGTTCCCCATCCTGAACCCTCCTCCCTCCTCCATCCCCATACCATCCCTCTGGGTCCTCCCAGTGCACTAGCCCCAAGCATCCAGTATCGTGTATTGAACCTGGACTGGCAACTCGTTTCATAAAGATAAAGTATGTCAAAGCATATGATACAAAGTAAACATACAAAGCTTAGTAACTATTATTAGGAGGTGAAAGTGATGACTTATAATAAATGTTTAAAATATTTTTTTAATTATAAATATTTTTGATCTGTAAATCAGTTTCAAGTTGTGTAACTGCTTATATCAATTAATTCAGCCTTCATCTCTCAATTTAACACACATAACAATCAGGATGATAATAACCGGTCCTTCTACCTCTCAGAGTTGTTGAAAGAATCAAATGAGGCAATACAAATGAAAGCTCTTTGAAAAGTGGTGTTATTAATAGCTGTGCTAATACTCATAATAATTTAATAGCACAGATAAATCTGGCATTAACTCACAACAATGGGTCATCTTACTGAGGACATTACAATGATCTATTTTCAGGATAGAAAGTTACAGTGAATTGGCAAGTATATAGAAATAGACTTCTGAAAGGATGCCAAAGCTGGAATATCCTCAGTTCTCTGTGTTTCCGGCTATAGGAAGTAAAACATTCTACCTTGCAAAAATGACTATTACTTTAATACTTGTAAGTTTCTTCATGTTTTGAATATTTTCCGACTTTTTTTCTAGGATGGGCTTTGAGTTATTTCTAAGAGAGGAGGTTATTGTATTTTTAACTATATCAAATGATTATTATTATTACCTTTAAAGAATCAAGTCTGAACTTTAAGATAAAGTGCTTCACTGTTTCAATGGCATACCTTATCATTTACCTTAAAATAACAGAACCTATCTTATTGTGACTTTTGCTTGATTTAAAGATGCTTTTTTTTTTTTTTTTGGACAGTTCAGATCTTAAGAGAATTACAACATAAAAAATATTCAAAGCAAACTCAAAAACACAGCATTTAAAAGCTAACAATGCCAGCTGGTTAATGAAGGACACACACACACAAAATTCAAGTATTTTCTGTACCGTGGTAGCATACTGGTCCAATTGTATTCAATACATAAAGTATTGAATTTGCTTCAATTTCTTGCCACTTAAAAATTAAACTTTCTTTTATGCAACTTTGTAATTTTGTATCTGTACCGTGTACACAGAATGCATAGAGTGTACCATGTACAATGAATTTATTTTATGTAATGTTTCTATGTGTATAATTTGTGGAATTCTTAAAGTATTAACATCTTCTGACTTTAATATGCCAAATGTGTAAAAAAAAAAAAAAAATCAAGATTAAAAAGTAGTGTCTTCGTTGAATACATGAATTAGCCAAACTGTCAAACACTTAAATTACTAACCAAAAAGTAATTTTCCAATCTCTCTTCTTTTTACCAGTATCAAATATTGTAACCATTTGCCAGAGCTACTGTAACAAAATAACAAACTGGGTGGTTTAAACAAAATGTATTTATTTTTCAAAGTTCTGGAGGCTAGAAGGCCAAGATCAAGGTGTCAGTAGGCCTGGTTTCTAGTGAGGCCTCACTCTTTAGCTTGCAGATAGCTGCCTTCTTGCTGTGTCCTCACATCATCTTGCCTCTGTGCATGGACATATCTGTGTTCATATTCTTCCTTTAAAAAAGCAGTTATACTAGATAGGGGCCCACCCAAAAGACCCTATTTTACCTTAACTACTTTAAAGATCCTATTTCCAAATACACTTGCATTCTGACATACTAACAGGACTCCATCATGTTAATGAATGTAATGGTTAAAATAAAGGATCATATAGTAACTTAGTTTTGGATAACTTTTGGAAAAATTGAGTAAGTTTTAAGTATAACCCTCTTCCCCCAAATGTTGAACAGTCAAAAATGTTCAATGGTTTTATACAAATATCACCAGGAAAATCCTTTAGGAATATTTATCAAATTTCTACAAAAGGTCAAAAAGCAGGAACTCCTAAGATTAAATGTAGAAGGTGGGGACAAGGAAAAGTCACACATAAAACAGTAACTGGTTTAAGTACATGCAATAAAAATTTTGTTATGCAAAACATTTGAGAAGCAAATGGGTAGACAATGTCAGCTATAATGGACCATTATCTGTTACAAAAGATTAGACAGATGATAAAAATCCTTATCTTCAGAGCTTAAAGAAGTAATGATAGGAATGGATAGAGAAAAATAAAATGAAAAGACAACCTACAGAATAGGAGAAAATATTTGCAAATGATGTGACCAACAAGGGATTAATCTCCAAAATATATAAACAGTTTATACAACTCAATATCAAAACAAACAACACAATCAAAAAATGGGCAGAAGGTCTAAATAGATTTTTCTCTAAGAAGACATACAGATGGCAAAGAAGCACATAAAAAAATGCTTAACATTGCTAATTTTTGGAGAAAAGCAAATCAAAACTACAAAGAGAGTAGTTTTTATCAATCAGAATGGCCATCATCAAGAAATCTACAAATAATAAATGTTGGAGGAGTGTGGAGAAAAAGGAATCCTCCTACACTGTTGTTGGGAATGTAAACTGGGACCTACTATGGTGAACATCGTGAAAGTTCTTCAGAATATTAAAAGCAGAGCTACCATATGATCCTGCAATCCCACTCGTGGGCATTTATCTGGAGAAACCATAAGTCAAAAAGGTACATGCACCACAGTGTTCAATGCAGTACTGTTTACCAAAGTCAATACATGGAAGCAACCTAAATGCCTAAGACATATGAATGGATAAAGAAGATGTGGTATATACAGACGATGGAATATTACTCAGTCATAAAAAGAATGAGATGATGCCATTTGCAGCAGCATGGATGGACCTAGAGATTACCATACAAAGTTAAGTGAGTCACACAGAGAAAGATAAATATCATATGATATAGGTTTGATATGAAATCTAAAAAAAAAAGTAATACAAATGAACTTATATACAAAACAAAAAGACTCACAGACATAGAAAATAAATTTGTGTTACCAAAGGGGAAAGTGGGGGAGGGATAATTAGGAGTTTGGAATTAACAGATATACTCTATTATATATAAAAGAGATAACCAACAAGGACCTATTGTGTAGCAGAGGAAACTGTAACCTATAAGGGAAAAGAATCTGATATATCTGAAGGACTTTGCTATATACCTAAACAAAACATTGTAAATAAACTAACCTTCAATAAAAATCTTTTATTTAAAAAATGATAGAAATGTAAAAAAAAATTTAACAAACATGTAAAGCAAAGGAGAAAATTAAATGTTAAAATGTGTTACTCGCTCAGTAATGTCTGACTCTTTGTGATCCCATGGACTGTAGCCATAGAATTGTCCAGGCAAGAATACTGGAGTGGGTTGCCATTCCCTTCTTGAGGGGATCTTCCTGACCCAGGGATCCAACCCAGGTCCCCCACATTGCAGGCAGATTCTTTACCTGCTGAGCCATCAGGGAAGCAAAGCAAAGTAGTTCAGTTCAGTTGAGTCCCTCAGTCGTGTCCAACTATTTGTGACCCCGTGAACCACAGCTCCCCAAGCCTCCCTGTCCATCACCAACTCCCGGAGTCTACCCAAACCGATGTCCATTGAGCCGGTGATGCCATCCAACCATCTCATCCTCTGTCATCCCCTTCTCCTCCTGCCCGCAACCTTTCCCAGCATCGCAGTCTTTTCAAATGAGTCAGCTCTTCACATCAGGTGGCCAAAGTTTTGGAGTTTCAGTTTCAACATCAGTCCTTCCAATGAACACCCAGGACTGATCTCCTTTAAGATGGACTGGTTGGATCTTCTTGCAGTCCAAGGGACTCTCAAGAGTCTTCTCCAACACCACAGTTCAAAAGCATCAATTCTTCAGCACTCAGTTTACTTTATAGTCCAACTCTCACAGCCATACATGACTACTGGAAATATATACAATGGAGTATTACTCAGCCATTAAAAAGAATACATTTGAATCAGTTCTAATGAGGTGGATGAAACTGGAACCTATTATACAGAGTGAAGTAAGCCAGAAAGAAAAACACCAATACAGTATACTAATGCATATATATGGAATTTAGAAAGATGGTAACAATAACCCTGTGTACGAGACAGCAAAAGAGACACTGATGTATAGATCAGTCTTATGGACTCTGTGGGAGAGGGAGAGGGTGGGGAGATATGGGAGAATGGCATTGAAACATGTATAATATCATGCATGAAACAAGTCGCCAGTCCAGGTTCGATGCACGATACTGGATGCTTGGGGCTGGTGCACTGGGACAACCCAGAGGGAGGGTATGGGGAGGGAGGAGGGTTCAGGATGGGGAGCACGGGTATACCTGTGGCAGATTCATTTCGATGTTTGGCAAAACTAATACAATTATGTAAAGTTTAAAAATAAAATAAAATTAAAAAAAAAAAAACCATAGCCTTCACTAGACGGACCTTTGTTGGCAAAGTAATGTCTCTGCTTTTTAATATGCTGTCTAGGCTGGTCATAACTTTCCTTCCAAGGAGTAAGTGTCTTTTAATTTCATGGCTGTAATCACCATCTGTAGTAATTTCAGAGTCCCAAAAAATTAAGTCAGCCACTGTTTCCACTGTTTCCCCATCTATTTGCCATGAAGTGATGGGACCACATGCCATGATCTTCATTTTCTGAATGTTGAGCTTTAAGCCAACTCTTTCACTCTCCTCTTTCACTTTCATCAAGAGCCTCTTTAGTTCTTCTTCATTTTCTACCATAAGGGTGGTGTCATCAGCATATCTGAGGTTCTTGGTATTTCTTCTGACAATCTTGATTCCAGCTTATGCTTCCTCCAGCCCAGCATTTCTCATGATGTATTCTGCATATAAGTTAAATAAGCAGGGTGACAATACACAGCCAAGTAGAATAACATTCAATTATGACTTATAATCAAAGATGGATGTATATGTGCTTATAAAATCCTTGCAAATGGCTAGAATCCATTGATGATACAGGTAAAGAAACTGCATGAGTTAAATCAACTCCAACTTCGTGTCTGAAGCCACAGAACTTTTGGTAACTTTCCTTTAAGAATTCTGCTTCCTGAAGGTGGAAACAACAAGGGGTTGGGACTGTTTTGCACAGATTGGTCATAGCATTGTAATGAGTAACAGAAAAACAGTCTATCCCATGCAGGACACCTCTTTGAGGAGGGTTCAGGGTGGGGAACAGCAAACTAGAAGGATACTTTCCAATGCACAACCAGCCCGAGACCCTGGTTCCTTCATATAAATAACAGTGAATGCTGATCACTTCTGCTTGCTTGCTTGTTGGAATGCCTGCCCATGTGTGAAGTGGGAAGCTCCACTTCAAGAAAATGCATAGGCACACTCCTTGCTCCTCATGGGGCGAACAACCAGCTTAAAAATAATGGCTTCAGAGAAGTGCTGGCATTACCTAAGAGCTGGTTAGAAAAGCAAATTGATGGGCCCAGTGTACTGAATCAGAATCAGTGCAGAAGGGGTCTTAGAAATTGTGTTTTAAGCAAGTTCTCAAAGTGATTTTTATACACAAAGTTTGAGAACAAATGATGCAAAAGAAACCCAAAGTTGAGACTGCATTTCTGTGCCCCTGTGCTTGAGGGCCTGACTCTGATCTTAAAGTCAAAACAGTTAGTATCAATACTATCAAAATGGTAGAAACCGAGAAAATAAAAACAAAAATAAATCCACAAGCTATCAGCCATTTATCCATCTCTCACATCAAGACATGGTCAGTCTTTTATAAATTTGCTTAGTTTTGAGTGAGCAAAGATCCTATGCCATTGAACAACAACAAAAAGTAAATCATTTATTTAGTAGATGGCACCATGAACTCATGTTTGCATCAAAATAATCAAACCACTACCCATCAAGCCACAGGGGAAAAAAAAAAAATGTAGAGATTTAAGTACATTTGCTTCTCTTGAACTTCAGTATCAGGATTATTCTCATGATCCAGAGAATAGTTATGCAACAGAATGCTGGGACCTGATGCATGGACCTCAAGTTGTTTCATCTTCTCTGATGGATAAGAAAAACGCTTGCTGTTTCAAACTGTTGCTTCATGGGGGTGGGGTGGGTGGGAGTGATGCTGGCAATATCATTTCTTAGGCTGGAAGCTCTGAAACAAGGATCTGGAAATAGTGGCATAACCAAGCAGAGGCTGGGGTATGGGTGGTGACAGGCCTGAATATATCACATCTCGGCCTACTTTCCCAAAGTCCTAATTGTACTCAGCTCACAAAGGGATGCCCAGGGTCTACAGGCAGCATATTGGAGTTGCTTGCTGGGGCTGCTGCTAAGTCGCTTCAGTCGTGTCCGACTCTGTGCGACCCCATAGACGGCAGCCCACCAGGCTCCACCGTCCCTGGGATTCTCCAGGCAAGAACACTGGAGTGGGTTGCCATTTCCTTCTCCAATGCATGAAAGTGAAAAGTGAAAGTGAAGTCGCTCAGTCGTGTCCGACTCTTAGTGATCCCATGGACTACAGCCCACCAGGCTCCTCCGTCCATGGGATTTTCCAGGCAAGAGTACGGGAGTGGGGTGCCATTGCCTTCTCCGATACTGGAGTTAGGAAACTGCAAAAAGTTTAGGGAAGATGCAGGGCTGGAAGGAAGTTACGTATGACCAGGTGTTTCCCCGTGGCTCTCTCCACATGCATTTTTTACAAAATCCTCACCCCTAGCACAATGTGCCCTGTGCCTTGACATCAGGCTCAGGAGTACGTGCTTCAAAAGATGTTGTACCTCCGGCCATCTGAAGGGGGTGGTGATTTCCACTAAGTTGCTGGCATTAATTGTGTCCACCGTCAGCACGGCCTAGCTCATCCAGTCCATTTTCGGAACTACGGCTCTCTCTGGGCCAAATTTAGAGTCAGCCAGCCAGTCATGCCTCCAGGTAAAACAGCACTGGGTTTCTAGACACCGTCCTTCCACACCCCTGGGCCTCCGCAGCACCTGCAACCATAGTCTATGCTCTGACCGACAACCTGAGAGAGGGCTGAGCAGCTCTCGCGGGACTTAAGGAAACCGGTAGCTCTGGTCCTTTAAGGTTTCCGGCTGGCTCCGCCCCTCTCCCAATCTCTTATGGTCAAAAGAGTTTTTACATCTAGACTCTTTGAGTGTATGAGTATAAAACGTCAATGCTCTTGCTTTTTTGTGGTCCACAACAACAGATTGAAGGCTGAAAGGAACCACATAAGCTTCCTTTGTTGTTCTTGCTGCAGTTTAGTCGCTAAATCCTGTCTGACTCTTTTGCTACCCCGTGGACTGCAGCCCACCAGGCTCCTCTGTTCATGGGATTTCCCAGGCAGGAATACTGGAATGGGTTGTCATTTCCTCCTTCAGGGGATCTTCCAGATCCAGGGATCGAATCTGCATCTCCTGCTTGGCAGGTGGATTCTTTACCACGGAGCCACCAGGGAAGCCCTACATAGGATTTCACCCTTCAGTTGTTACATGCTGTCAGCATTAAATCCTGTCACTTGATTCCTGCTTCAGCCTATTCTCACCCATGAGTGATTTGTGGCATCACATCATTATTAGAAGTGATACCTACGGTGGTACAGGTGGCTGCAATATCACTCCAAAGTAATGAGCTAACTCAATTCTATCAAAACAGTATTCTTAAAACTGGGTAGTCAGAGATGGAGAATTGACCAGGTTAAATCCTGAACCTGTGACTCAGTCTAGTTTAATAATTATTTTTGGATGTCAGACACTGCCATCCAACAAGCCATACTGAGATAGCAGTGTTGTTACCAAATGGATTAGAAAATAGTCGCTATTCTAAATTATGCACCCAGTATATTTGGAGGAGTCTGACATTTAAATAGACAATTTCAAAAACAGTGGAGGTGGCCCAGACTATAAAGAATCTGCCTGCAATGTGGGAGACCTGGGTTCCATCCCTGGATTGGGAAGATCCCCTGGAGAAGGAAATGGCAACCTACACCAGCATTCTTGCCTAAAGAATTCCATGGACAGAGGATCCTTCCAGGCTACAATCCATGGGGTTGCAAAGAGTCAGACACGACTGAGTGACTAACATCAGTTCACTAAATTGTAAGAAGTTGGGTATGGCATCCTGTGATGGGAGCAAGAGGTGAAAACCCAATTCAGACAAAAGCATCAAGAATGACTTCATGATGATGTATCAGTGGGGCAGACATGAAGGATAACTGCTGCTAAGTCACTTCAGTCATGTCCAACTCTGTGCAATCCCATAGATGGCAGCTCACCAGGCTCCACTGTCCCTGGGATTCTCCAGGCAACAACACTGGAGTGGGTTGCCATTTCCTTCTCCAATGCATGAAAGTGAAAAGTGAAAGTGAAGTCCCTCAGTCGTGTCCGACTCTTAGCGACCCCGTGGACTGCAGCCTACTAGGCTCCTCTGCCCATGGGATTTTCCAGGCAAGAGTACTGGAGTGGGTTGCCATTGGCTACTAAATGTTAATTCATTATGATATGTAATAAGCAATTTATTTAATTATATAAATCTCAATTTTTTCTGAAAAGAAATAATATTGATACTGTACAGCTTTTTACTTGAAAAATATTGACAAAATAATTAAAACTCTTTAGGAGGGTATCACTGTAAATATTTAGTTTTATATGTTTGATTTTCAGTTTTTTGCCTCTAGTATTAATTAACTCAATATACAAGGAATGTATCTGGATATATATTCACAGTAAGTCTTGTGAGAAATGTCTAGATATATTAATGCTTTGATTTTCCTTAGTCCTTTTTTTAATATTTATTCATCCAATTCATTTCTTCTCCTGAAGCATTTGAATCATTTTATTCAGCTGCTAGATTTTCAGATGATCTTCAATTTTAATGGCGACAGAGGCAGTGCTTTCTATTGCTACTTAATGGTCTTGGGGCATCGGTATTTTTGACAGTTAAGTAATGGATATTGATCTCTCTTTTTTTGTAAGGTTTTTATGACTGAAGACTGAATTTGTAACCTCTGGATGCCAATAGTTACTACATGATGGTACTGACATCATCTTCACCTGAGCACTCCAAATGTCCGAGTCAGTTATCAACGAAAACCAATGTTAGCTGGAAAGTGGCAGTTAGGTTTTTATAGCCTCTATTATAAATAGCAAAAGTAAATAGTGCCAAACATCCCATTCATGAGCTAGGATTATATAAAGTTCATGTGTTTTATTTCAGGCCAGGATTTAAATATCTTCTTCTGATTGGCAATAGTAATACTCCTTTTCCAAAAAAGTGAAATTGTTCTTTAAAATTCTTGGCTTCTTGTCGAGGGAGTTTAAGTCCCAAATTATTTAATGCAGAATTAGTAACCCCAAACTTTGCTAACCCAGCTTCCTCTTAACCTTTCAATTAAAGGGTCTGAAGTGGAAAATCAATAGCTACAGTTACATAATATGTAGTCTTTCATGAGAGGGAGGATGGTGCAATTATGACTAAACCAGATATAAAATTATTTCTTTATATCCTTACTAAAGTTAGAAAGCTAAACTTGGAATACTGCTTTATAAATTGCATTCCTCCTGAAACACTTTCAAGACTTTCAAATCAGAAGGTCTTCCCAGTAATTAATCTTTAGATTGGCATTATAATGTGTTAAGAGGGAGACGGTAGCACTTCCAGTGGAAACTTTGCTTTGAAATTTCAAACTTTTTCATAGTTAGTGATAGAAGAAACCCTAAATAAAATAAATGAAAGTGAAATTTTACTCTGTGGCTCCTTTAATTTTAGTTTCAGTTCCTTCCCTGTGTTTTTGGTATGCTAGGACTGGATTCCACTATCTCAAAGCTATTGCTCTCAGCTTACAACTAACCCCTTTTAGAGTTTAATCTACAATGACTTTCTAAAAGGTACTTGCATTTTAGCAGATCTTGAAGATATAATAAATATTTAATGAAGGAAATTCGGATTGTTATGGAGGGTAGCAGGTAAGAGACTATGAGTAGAAGATAGCATCTGGGTTTTCTTTAAATTACACCTCATCAAAAGACACAAGTTTTGATGTACCTCAATTGTATAGTCATTTCTTTTTCACAGTAAGCATTCCCATGGCTTTCTCAACTTCTGCCCTAAATTCCGTTAGCCAACAGATTCATCTCTACTGCACTGCTTCAGTAAATAAGAGCATACACCATGAAATCTGATAGATGTGAACTGAAACGCTAAATATTGCATTAAGAATCTCTGATTTTGGGCATTTTGTTTTACATCTATAAACTTCAACTTGTTCATCTTTGATGTAAAGATAAATTATGAAGCTTACTTTATAGGGGCGCTGTAAAGAATAATTGAATGTTATCCAGGGCTCAAACATGCTGAAGAACTTCTGCAAAGCCATGTTGAATGCTCCTCAATCTGCTTACACAAGGGATGGAGGGAGGAGTATTTATTTTCTGGCTTAGGTTTCCCATTAGTTAAGATTTGCAGTGTTAAACACCATGCACTTCCAGATTTGCATATATGTAAAGCCAAATGACACAGTGGGTTCCCATAGGCATCCTATAGGAATATAGAAGTGTAAAGGCAGGAAAACCATAAAAGTCATGTGATGCAGCCTAGAAAGCATGCTGTCAGGTCATACATGCACAGTCCATTGCCAGAGCAATAACTGGGTCAAGAGAATATCAAGCAGAACCAAGAGGTATTCAATAAAATCCCTTTCTCTTCTGACTGAGAAGCTGTCATTCCTCATCTCCAAGCTTCATTACTTGTGATATTTTTAATATTAATAATATGCACTCAATATGAAAATAACAATACAACCAGAACTTTTAAATAAAACATCTTTTGAAATTATCTGGTTAAGTAAGACTAGAAATTCAAAATATGGGAGAGAGTTCAAGGAAGTAACTTGAAATCACACAATTTCGGGTAGTGTGAAGACTCAAATAAACCTCTAGACTCAAAATCTTCCCTCTGCAATTCACAGACTGCTGCCTTTGTGTTGGCTTCTTAATCTGATTTAGTTTGGACTGCTTAAGAAATTAGGCAATTATAGTCTTCCTTCCTTTTTTTACATTAGATCCTCAAAACAGTAACTGCCTATATCTCATCACTCACTGTTATTTTACAGTAAGTGCTCAATTAGTATTTGGTGACTACTTGACAACCTCAGAGGACTACTGTGAGGTTAAAATTGGGTAACAAGTGTAAAACCCCAGAGCATGTTAATTTCAATTCTTTTCCTTCCGTTGTATTACAGTTAAGTAGGTAGACATGTCAGGAAAGTCCTTAAAATAAATCTTTTTTTTTTTTTTCCCTACCAACAGCTAGTAATACATCCACATAATTCCAGTCATTTAATCTGTCTTACCCCAGAGCCTGAATTTGCCACAAGGTCTCAACTCATACTTCGAAATTTGAGTACTGGTCCTCTGGTATTGGTTCTTTTGAATATCTTTCTCTCCATTTAAATTAAAAATCCCATCCTAATATATTTCTACCCTTTCCTCCTATAATATATTCTATTTCTATTTATCAGACATAACTTTATATAGAAGTCGCTTAGTCGTGTCCGACTCTTTGCAACCCCATGGACTGTAGCCTACCAGGCTTCTCTTTCCATGGGACTTTCCTGGCAAGGGTACTGGAGTGGGTGGCCATTTCCTTCTCCATACTGTATATACTGTATATAACTATATACTGTAACTTTATATACACACATAACTTTAGGTTGCAGGAGATTATGCCTTTGCCCTGCCAGATATCTGCTTCTCTTTTGTTCAAAGAATATCCACTGAGTTCCTGAGTAAATCATTGACTAGATTTATAATGTCTCTACTCACAGGGCAGCTATGCATGAAATAATAACAAAACTCATAAAATATTACCATTCTGAGTTGTTATGTTATTGTGCTGGTTTCCTTTCAAATATTTTAGCACCACAAAGTCAATAATTCGATAGTGTGAACATCCTTTCTGGATTGTGCCTGAAAAAAAATTGCTCACTAGAATTCTAAATTTCCCCGATGCATCAGTGAATCTTTGTTTTGACAAATTGTTCCATATCAGAAGCTTTAAATATATCAGTTATATAATTTGCAAATAAGAGTGATTTCTATCAGAGATTTAGACACAACTTTGCTTCCTCATCAAAAAGAATTCTAAAGTACTAATTTTGCATTGTGCTATTTTAGGGTATGTACAAAGAGAATTATTTAAATATGGTCCCAAACCCTCAGGACTGCACAATCTCAGAAAACACTGGCAAGAAAAAACATAAAAAGACATGGAAAATGCTAACCAACCACAGAACAAAGGCAAGAAAGTGACAGAGTTGACCATGATTTTAAGTTTAGTTCATGTATGTATGTTTTGTAATTTATATTGTTGATAAATTTTTAAGGACAAAATTCTGAAATTTATTATGTTTCCAGTTCATTCAAAATGTATTTTTACATTATAGGTACTCAATAAACTATAGAGTGGAAGCCTCTTTGGGACAAGGGATAAGAAAAAAAAAATGTTATGCAACAAGACACAGACATGGTTTTCCTCCAAAAACACTATTCTCTCATGGTGCAAAGAATCTCATTGGATGATTCTGTATTTTACCTTGACATCAGGTATGTCTTTAAAGACATACATTTAACTTAAAGGACCGAAATATTTTCCAAGCTAATATATACATATGTATCATTTTTATTACAAGTCTTTTAGAGCCCCAAAGCAATTCTTTTAGAAAAAGGACCTATCAACCTACACACAAAATAGTGTATCAATATTTGAATTTAAAAGATCATCACTTGGTGCAGCCATTATGGAGAATAGTCTAAAAACTTCTTAAAAAACTGAAAACAGTTACTATATGATCCAGCAATTTCACTAGTGGGCATATATCCAGAAATGAAGAAAACTCTTATTTGAAAAGATAAATGCACCCCAATGTTCATAGCAGCACTATTTACAATAGCCAGGACATGGAAGAAACCTAAATGCCCATCAATAGAGAAATGGGTAAAGATCTGGTACACACACACACACATAATTGAATATTGCTCAGCTATTAGATGGAGAAAGAAATGGCAACCCACTCTAGTGTTCTTGCCTGGAGAATCCCAGGGACGGGGGAGTCTGGTGGGCTGCCGTCTATGGGGTTGCACAGAGTCGGACACAACTGAAGCGACTTAGCAGCAGCAGCAGCAGCTATTAGAAAGAAAGAAATAATGCCATTTGCAGCAAAATGGAAGGACTTAAAAGAGTACCATATTAAGTGAAGTAAGTGAGACAGAAAAAGATAGCTGAATGGAAGCAGAAAATTCATAGCAATAGCTGAAGAAAAAAGTAGGTAGGGCAGAAATAAAACACAAATATTGCTGGATACATTCCTATATTATTTTCCAGTGGCTGTTGTAACAAATTACCATAAACTTGGTGGATCAAAATAACACAAATGTATTCTCTCACAGTTCTAGAAGCCAAAACCTGAAGTCAAGGTATCAATAATCCTCTGAAACCTCTAGAGGAAACATTTTCTTGACTCTTCCAGCTTCTAGTGGCTCCAGGCAGTTCTTGACTTCTTGCTACATCAGATTTCTGTTTCTGTTGTCACACTGCCTCCTCTTCTATGTTTCCTTTGACATGTCTCTTATTAGGACACTTGTCATTGGATTTAAGACCCAACTGGATAATCCAGGATGATCTCATCTAAGATCTTTAGTTATATCTGCAAATATCCTTTTTTCAAATAAGGCAGTATTAACAGTTTCTGGGGTTTAGGGTGTGAACATATCTGTTGGGGATATTCATTCAAGTCACTGCAATCTCTTCCATTCTGGGCTTCTGTTCTGTCATGCCTTGTTGTGTTAGCCAAAAACTCTCCTACAGATACCTAAGACACATTCGTGTGTGCAGAATTACCCCACTGAGAACTACCTGGGCTGGATAGTTTTTCTGTCTATAACTTCTTCCAACAAAAGGTAGAAACTATTAAAGAACACTGAGCATGTATCATTACTGTCTCCCACTATTTCCTGATTTAGACTGGACAGCATAATATCTGCCCTGACTGTTTTAGCTACAGCTGTTTTTTCTGGTACTAATACACAGTACAATCAAGACTACAAAGGGCACTGAACAAGGATTGGATTTTGCCTACTGAGTCCTGGTCAAAAGAATTTTTTTTGCATCTGTAAAATGAGGATTAAATATTTTCTCTCATAGGCATGCACAATGATTAAATTATACAGACAAATCCATTTTAACATGTAGAAAACAATGTAAAAACAAGTGGATGCAGTGTTTGATTTTGAATCATATCTCCATATTTGGTGGGGAAAGCAAATTCTAAGTAAACCAATTTGCAAATATTAAGTATTATATCTCCATCTGAGTTCAGTTCAGACACTCAGTCATGTCTGACTCTTTGCAACCCCATGGACTGCAGCATGCCAGGCTTACCTGTCCATCATCAACTCCCAGAGCTTGCTCAAACTCATGTCCATTGAGTTGGTGATGCCATCCAACCATCTCATCCTCTGTTGTCCCCTTCTCCTCCTGCCCTCAATCTTTTCCAGCATCAGGATCTTCTCCAATGAGTTAGTTCTTCACAGCAGGTGGCCAAAGTATTGGAGTTTCAGCTTCAGCATCAGTCCTTCCAATGAATATTCAGGACTGATTTCCTTTAGGATTGACTGGTTTGATCTCCTTGCAGTCCAAGGGACTCTCTAGAGTCTTCTCCAACACCACAGTTCAAAAGCATCAAATCTTTGGTGCTCAGCTTTCTTTATGGGCCAACTCTCATATCCATATGTGACTACTAGAAACACCGTAGCTTTGGCCAGACAGACCTTTTTTGCCAAAGTAAAGTCTCTGCTTTTTAATATGCTTTCTAGGTTGGGAATAGTTTTTCTTCCAAGGAGCAAGTGTCTTTTAATTTCATGGCTGCAAATATCTCCATCTAAGGTTTCACAATTAATATATTCTGGGACTGCATATAGATAAAGCAATAATATGCAAGTGCCAGTTTTACAGAAATGTAGAAAATTTCATTAGCAAGGACAAAAATTATAATTGCTTGGTACAGTTTCTCAGTGTTTCCTAAGAAAATGGAACTTTCAAAGATCCCAAGGATCCTCTTCTTTTTAGAAAAATAAACTTCTGAATTTAAAATAGGAAATCACAAAATGTCCCAGATTTAACTGGGACTTTTGTCCTCTTTCATTAAAGTTTGCCTTAGGGCAGACAATGGTACTAGTTCCAAAAAGGCTTTGACAAGCACTGTAGTAATATAAAGGATATGTAACGTAAGACAAACTTTTAAATGAGTATTTAGTAATGTGTTATTTGGAACCCATCTGGAGAATGCTCCCCCTACACCACCACCTCGCCTTTGCTCTTACTACTGGGTGGACTGGGTCACTTCTGCAATTCCACTTGTTAAAACTACAGGAACTACTATCAAAGTCAGAGTGACTTGAGTTACTTCCTTCTATAGTCTGCACAGGTAAGGTCAAGCAGTCAACAGGAGTAAGGCAAATTCTGAAACCAGAATTTCTCTATTTGCATTTAATACCATCCAATCAGAGAATGGCATTTGTTATCACAATGATTTTTCATCTAGGAGATATAGAAACAGTTCTAATAATTAATGTGTGATTGGTACATGTGTCTGTGAGCAGAAGTATTTTAACTATATTATTTGCAGAGATAAAAAATAAAATTCTTTATAGACATTTCCCTTTTCACTGTATTTAAGTGATTGTCTAAACATCTCAATCAGTTTGTGATTTTACCTGGATCCCATGGCAAATTATTTTTTTAAAGTACTAAAAGTTTCTTGCTGTTATAATGGGAACCTAGTTCAAATTCACATGTTATATAGTCATGTATATCTTTTAGCTCAAATGTAATCCTTTTTTGCTTGTCAAATAAAATGGTTAAAAAACTGAACACTTGCATTTCAAAATGAAGAGCTTAAAGTATAAAAAATATGAAATGTGAATCTAAAAATTAATAAATTTTTCATTCAAAGACTTCTACTGGTTTAGTTTAAAAACATGTTTAAACATGCATGCATGTCTGCATGTGTGTATATATGTTTTCACATATATATTCTAAATCCATGAAATACATATATATATTTCATATGTATAAATATATCATATTTAAAATCTGGTCACGGATGCTGGTAATATCATTGGAAGTCAAGTGAGTGAGTCTAACTGTCAGATTTTCAAATGATTGGAGTAGATTTCCATTTCTTCTGTCAAAAGCTTAGCTTTTGTCAAGAGTACTGTCTAATCTCCATCTACAAGCTGCCACTGCTTAAGATAAGAGAGTCATTCTTGCTTTAGTTTTTTAAGACCTGGAAAATGTGACGTTCTTCCATAGTTTTATTGTTTTCTGTTAAAATATTGTAGGAATCACTAATAATCATAGGAAGATTATTAGGCTAGAGTCAAAGGATTCTACATCCTGGACCGAAATTTCTATTTAATATTAATTTTTCATTATGGAAAACTATTTAACCTCTCTGGACCTCAGCTTTCATACATGTATAATGAGGGCACTAAAATAGATTATCACCAAGATGATCTACTTGGTAATATAAGATATGAGATATAAAATATGAGAACACTTATTAAGCAATGCGAAGTTGGAAATACTGAAACCTATCATTTATATCCAGACATCTGAATTTTCTTATGACGGATAGGCTTTTCATTAAAATCAGGTCTGTGTCATTTATGTATGTATGTTTGTTTCAATTCATTTAGCAATTATATAAGAAATAAGATGCATTTTATAGGTGTACTAAACACAAAAGTTTAAGAGGAACTGTGCTTATAAAAGTCATTTCTCTAAGAGAGCCCAGACATGTTTTCTGCAGAGTAAATTTAGCAGTCAAGGAAACACCTCCAATTTACGGGGGAGAAGAGAGTTATTCTTCCCCTGACTCCTCAAAGAGAAAGTGAAAGTGACACTCAGTCCTTTCCTGCTTTTTGGGACCCCATGGCTCCTCTCTCCATGGAATTCTCCAGGCAAGAATAGTGGAGTAGGTTGCCATTCCTCAAGGAGAAGCTGTTCTAAATCCAGCCCTATTCCCACTCTACTTAGAAAGTGAAAGAGATATTGAAGTATGAGTTTTCCCTTGGTTCTTACTGATTACAACTGATTTAACCAATTCAGAAGCAGAGATATTAAGAAGAAGTGGCAAGAATACGCAGAACTATCCAAAAAAGATCTTAATGACCCAGATAACCATGAAAGTGTGATCACTCACCTAGAGCCAGACATCCTGGAATGAGAAGCCAAGTGGGTCTTAGGAAGCATCACTGCAAACAAAGCAAGTGGAGGTGATGGAATTCCAGCTGAGCTATTTCAAATCCTAAAAAATAATGCTATGAAAGAGCCAGCAAATTGGCTCAAAATGCCAGCAAATTGGGAAAACTCAGCAGTGGCCACAGGACTGAAAAAGATCATTTTCATTCCAATCTCAAAGAATGGCAATGCCAAAGAATATTCAAAATACCACACAATTGCACTCATCTCACACACTAGCAAAGTAATGCTCAAAATTCTCTAAGCCAGGCTTCAACAGTATGGGAACTGTGAACTTCCAGATGTCTGAGCTGGATGTAGAAAAGGCAGAGGAACCAGAGATAATATTGTCAACATCCGTTGGATCATAGAAAAAGCAAGAGTCCAAAAAAACATCTATTTCTTCTTTACTGACTATGCCAAAGCCTTTGACACTATGGATCACAACAAACTGTGGAAAATTCTTAAAGAGGTAGGAATACCAGATCACCTGACCTGCCTCCTGAGAAATCTGGGTACAGGTCAAGAAGAAACAGTTAGAACTGGACATGGAACAAGAGACTGGTTCCAAAGTGGGAAAGGAGTATTTCAAGGCTGTATATTGTCACCCAGTTTATTTAACTTATATGCAGAGTACATCATGCGAAATGACTTGCTGGATGAAGCACAAGCTGGAATCAAGATTGCTGGGAAAAATATCAATAACCTCGGATACACAGATGACACCACTGTTATGGCAGAAAGCAAAGAAGAACTAAAAAGCCTCTTGATGAAAGTGAAGGAGGAGAGTGAAAAAGTTGGCTTAAAGCTCAACATTCAAAAAACAAAGCTACGGCATCCGGTCCCATCGCTTCATAGCAAACAGCAGGGAAACAGTGGAAACGGTGACAGACTTTATTTTCCTGGGTTCCAAAATCACTACAGATGGTGATTGCAGCCATGAAATTAAAAGACGCTTGCTCCTTGGAAGAAAATCTATGACCAACCTAGGCGGCATATTAAAAAACAGAGACATTACTTTGCCAACAAAGTTCCGTCTAATTAAAGCTATGGTTTTTCCAGTAGTCACATATGGACATGAGAGTTGGACCATAAGAAAGCTGAGTGCGGATGAATTGATGCTTTTGAACTGTGGTGTTACAGAAAACTCTTGAGAGTACCTTAGACTGCAGGGAAATCCAACCAGTCCATCCTAAAGGAAATCAGTCCTGAATATTCATTGGAAGGACTGATGCTGAAACTGAAATTCCAATACTTTGGCCATCTGTGAAGGACTAACTCATTGGGAAAGACCCTGATGCTGGAAAAGATTGAAGGCAGGAGGAGAAAGGGACAACAGAGGATGAGATGGTTGGATGGCATCACGAACTCAATGGACATGAGTTTGAGCAAGCTCTGGGAATTGGTGATGGACAGGTAAGCCTGGTGTGCTGCAGTCCATGGGGTTGCAAGGAGTCAGACATGACTGAGCGACTGAATTGAACTGAACTGAAAAGGAAAAGAAGCCCATAAAAAGTTAATATAATGAGAATAGATCATACCCTGGTTGTAATGCTGAGGACTATGTTCTTCTGCTCCAAGTAAGAGGCAGATTATTTTTGGTTTTGAATTATTCATTAAATCTTAAAGATAACCTTTAGCCAATTGTTGAGTATTCTAACATATACTGACTGCTACCAGTAACTATCTTCAAAACACTGACTGCAGCTGTGATTTTAAGCAATAAAAGCCAATTACAATTCTCAAAGCCAGTGATCACCGTTTTCATAGTACCTTCTCCTTGTGATATAGTCAGTCACATCTCCAGAGGTTTTATTTACTCCCTAGAAACAGGCTATTAGCTTGATGATCACTCCCCACTGAGAAATTTACCACTTTCTCAGATCTGCAAGGGAGCCCTTACAGAGCAAATTGTAGTCTTCCCCCAAGAAGTTAATAGATCTAAAATAAAGTAACTCTTTTAGCAATATAACACCTGCAGGTGTTAACAATTTCTTACACCCAATCTGGTTACATTTGGCCTGAGTCCATCATTGCATTTTATTTCAAGTGATATTCTTATTTAATGGCTGCTTTTAATGAGATTTTGATATTCCAGGAAGATTAGCTGGAATCATTTGCAGTCCATCATGGTCCAGTGAATGTTTGGCTACCTTCGGCTTACTCTCAACTTGTAAAAACTGGGGGAGGTTTTGCTCCTTGGTTGCATTTGAGTGTTGGAATATGGAAGGAGACTTGCATCATGAGTGGAAGAATGTGCATAAAGAGGAATAGTAGCTGAATGAAGCCTTACTCATGAAAAATAAAAACTCTCAAATATGCAAAACATATGATGTGATGCATGCTGCTAAGTCCGACTCTGTGCAACCCCATAGATGGCAGCCCACCAGGCTCCCCCATCCCTGGGATTCTCCAGGCAAGAACACTGGAGTGGGTTGCCATTTCCTTCTCCAATGAGTGAAAGTGAAAATGAAAGTGAAGTTGCTCAGTCATGTCCGACTCTTAGAGACCCCATGGACGGCAGCCTACCAGGCTCCTCTGTCCCTGGGATTTTCCAGCAAGAGTACTGGAGTGGGGTGCCATTGCCTTCTCCAATGTGATGCATGAACACTCATGAAAGCCCTTGTTGCCACAAACTGGTATCAAAACTTTCTTTTGGAAATCATTGGAAAGATTCCTTTTATCTTATCATAGCACAAGAATTGTTAACAAATACCTCCTCAGACTTCATCATTTTTTACATTATTTTTTGTCTAAAAACTACAAGAGTGTCTTGTCCACCCACTGACAGTGAGTTGTTCCAGACACTGGCTTGATGCTGGTAGTAGCGGTGGTTGGAGAGATTGTGGAGAGCAGAGTTAAACAGGAGGGAGAATCGATATCAGCAGCTTTACTTTTCCTAGATGGCTGATTTCTATGACAGTAAGTTATTTTCAGGAATAAGAAGAAAGTTACTGCCTTGACCTGTTTGCCATGAAGTTTCAATTTTCCAAAAAGGAAATTTCTTTGAAAAATAGTCACTTGTCACCACTGAATTGCTTTGCTGGCCACTACCTTTTAGCAATTCTGTTCACAGCTTAGTGTAATACAGTTTTGCATGTATCAACCATTTATTTAAGTACTAAAAGAGATTTAACTTTCCTCCACATATGAAAGGATGAACAATATATTCCAAGTTAGCTAAAAATTAGAAATTGAAAATTCATTCTCATCTCCTCTTTCTAGAGAATTGTGGACCACCTGATAGGCTAGGACTTGTAGCCAGCAGCCACATCTTTAGAAATGAAGACTGAAATGTCCCTATCTTCTTTTATCCTACTAAATGTTACAAATAGCTTTGGACTGGCCCCTAAAATAAGTCAAGATTTTTTCCCCCTGCTTGACCTGATAAATTTTGATATTGTGTTCCAATCTACTCTGACCACATCCTCTCCCATCTTCAATCACTCAACAATAAATCCTTTAATTTCTTCCATGTACTTTTTGATGATCCTAAATAGTTTTCAGGTGTGTGATGGCACACTTTACAACAAAAAGAATTATAATTTCACAAACTGTAATGATGACTGAATCAGTAGGAAAACCACTCCATATTCTCTAGTGAATGAAAGTTGTTACAGAAAAACAAAGGTTCAAAAAAAATGATTCTATTGAAATAAAGGATATGTCTTATTTGTGTGTCCAAAGCCCTATAAATAATGATGAACTTAAATACAGAAAAATATAGTTAAATGTAGCTATGTCTACAGCACATGGGTAAATAAAACACAATCATATAATCAGAGAATTTACTATAATCAGAATCCTTTACTACAATCAAAGAATCATTAAAAATAATAACTAGAAATAATTTATTGTGACACATAAGAATTCCTACTATGGAAAAACCTTTTATCCATTTTAAAAAGCTATTATATTTTGTCTCACAGAGTTTTTCGAATGCTAAATTCTCCTAGCAAAGGCATATTTCAAAATATGCAAAAGTATAAATATGGAAAATAGTTTCAAGAATTGTTTTTCTTTGATAAGAAATGAGAGAATTCATAGATTTTAACAAAAACTGTGAGCAAGAAGTTCTTAAGCATCACTAATCATAAAGCATGAAATAGTAAAAGAACACTGTATTTTGTTTAACCTTTGGGAAGTCAGTATTATCAGCCTCAGCAACTCATCAGTTAACGTGACGCACTGACTATAATCTCTGCCTATCCCTGGCCTCATGTTCTTCAGCTCCATAACTACTGCAACCCCCATTTCCAATCTATTTCATCTCTATTAAACCTATTTTTTCAAGCAGAATGATATCTAATTAACCTTTGTACATTCAAGAGCTCATCACAGTGGCATCTATTTGGCATTTAAATATTTTTGAAAGAATGAATTCGCTCTCTTAACAGAGTGTTTCATCCTCTAATACTAAATAACTCTGTCTTTGTTCCCCTCGTGAAGTCCATACTCTTGATTATTCCTTGTGTTTCCAACTAGCTATTTTCCTTAAGGCTTCTCTTTCTTTCCTGCTCAGATTGGACTCTGATGTCAGCCATTTCAAATACATGTCATCATTCATCTTAGAATTATCTTCCCCCCTGTTCTTCTGAGATATTTTCCTTGAAATTCCTGAAATTCTCCACAATCTTCTCTCTCCTCACATTGCCAAATTCTTCTGGTAAAAGTCACAAAACCAGCCTAACAATACAATACATTAGAGCCTGTCTGAGTGTATCATCATCATCATGGCTGCTAGGAAATCTCTTGTATCCTTAAATTCTCAACCTATCTACCTAGCAAGGTGGTTAGGGATTTGATTCACTGACCTAATTCTCAATGGGCTTCCCAGGTGGCACAGTGATAAAGAATCTGCCTGCCAATGCAGGAGATGTAGGAGACCCGGATTCAATCCCTGGATTGGGAAGATCCCCTGCAGCAGGAAATGGCAACCCACTCCAGCATATTTGCCTGGAAAATCCCATGGACAGAGGAGCCTGGCAGGCTACAGTCCATGGGTTTACAAACAGACAGGACTGAGTGGCTGAGCACATACAGATAATTCTCAATAAGAGCCTTGAACAAGTTACATTCTCTAAAGATTGTTTTCTATATTTAAAATGAGAGTATTTACAGTACATACTCCATAGAGCTGTTAGAAAGATTAAATGAGTTAGTACAAATAAACCATTAAGCAATAGTTCCTAGCAAACAGCAACCCCTAAATAAATATTAAGGTTTTCTCATTGATTGCTGCGATTAGGATGAACCAAATGGAGTTTCCTTAACACATAAATTATTTCTAACATTTCTACTTCTCTTTTTGTATATCTGGTGACTATAACCTCCTTTCGTGCAACAATTTCTCTTTTTACCTGCACTCGACCTATGTCTAGTCTAAATTCCCTAGTTCCTTTTAGTTTCATTTCCATCTTCACGCATTTTCTCCGTATTATGCAGTTCCTTCCTCTCTGGGTGGCAAATATGTTCAATTTCTTCATTTCCTCTTTGTGATGCAACTATTTCAAGTTTGTACACCATCTGTCTCCTCACTATGCTGCCAGAATTATGGAAACAGAGCACATCTTGATGCTTCCACTTTCTCAGAATTTATTTACTCCCAAAATTTATCCCTTGTGATCATGATTAAGTGTGGATCTGTACTATTCAACAGGTCTACTAAATATTGAAATTATTCTCTGCAAACTACTATTGACTTCCTAATTATATATCATACCCTCCTTCTCTTCCTTTGGCTTCTAGATCATAGTACCACCATTTTTCACCTCTTCTTTCCAGACCATCAGAGACATATTTAAATCCAAACTCCTATTCCTGTAGCCTGCTTCTCTACCTATCTTAACCTTTCCAGCTCAATGTCTCTATACCCCACATCCTGAAGGGCATTACACGTCTATATTTTTCTTCCCAAATATCTCTCACATTTATCTCCACTGCTTAATTTCAGGGTTTGTTTCCTCCTGCAATTATTCATCATTCTGTGTGATTGATATAATTTTTCTGAAGTCCTCCCTGGTTCTCCCAACTGATGTGACAACTGTTTATTTTGCATATTCAAAATAATGCAAACCTCTTTTAAGGTTGTTTGACTGCCTTAAATAGTATTAGTTTTCAGCAGTTTATTAAAAGAGGAGATATTATCATATTTTATCATATTTGTATCTCTCATGACATAAATAGACTCTGAAAAATAGTAGCAAACTGAATCATTGAAATAGACTTATATACAGGAAGATGGTAAAAGATATTTAGAAGTAAAGGACATAGAGTATACAAAAATCTCATAAACATCCATTACATTTTTGAAACCTTATTTTTTAAACATGGTTAATGATTTCTTTAAGTATAGGCATCTATTTTGAGAGGAATTTTGAAATTTTCACTAAATCTAGAAATTTAAAATGTCCTCAAAACAGATTCCATTAACCTTCAAACCTAAACCACTATAGCTACTTATATCCATGACCTACTCTGACTTTGTCATCAAAAATATGTTCCATATCTCAATCATAAACTCCAATATTCAAATTTATTCTACTTGTCTTTGGTGTCATTGAGATTTTCAGTCAAGTAACATTTCCATTCTGTTGCATGTTATAAACCTCTTTCCTGGCTTGACTTCCTTCAGTATCTAGTTGTGACCCCTTGATTTCCTATGCCAAATACTTTCTTCCTTTAATATTCAGTTTGGTTGCTTCATCATCTATCTTCACAACCAAACTGTAACCCACTGAATGCCTTCTCCATATAACCCAGATCATGAGCTTCTGGGTAAGATCAAATATATGCACAGACTGGTATCACTATCAATTTAGGTTCTTCACCTTCCTTTCCTCTAACTCCAGTATATTTTAGCTCAAGCATTATTTCTTCTGGGGAAACTGTGATAAAACATGTCACGGGCTCACAGTCTGGCAGGGTACCCTTTCTTCTATGCTGCATAACAATCTATGTGTGTGTATGTGTGTGTGTGTGTGTGTGTGTGTGTGTGTATATATATATATATATATATACTCTCAGTCATGTCTGACTCTTCATGACCCCAAGGACTGTAGCCTGTCAGGCTCCTCTGTCCATGGGATTTTTCAGGCAAGAATACTGAAGCAGGTTGCCATTTCCTTCTCCAGAGGACCTTCCCAACCCAGGGATTGAACCCATGTCTCCTGAATCTTCTGCATTGGCAGGAGGATTCTTTACCACTGAGCCACCAAGGAAGCCCAGCAACCTGCATATCCATTATATTCATTTTTTTCAGTCACTATTTCTTAAGTCTGTGTCCATGGATTTGTCTAGATAATAGGTACTCAGGAATGGAAAAAAAAAAAAAAAGACAAACTTCTTATCACCTGGAAACTTATATTCGAGTGAAGGAAACATCAAAAACATAAGCAAATTCATAGGTAATGCCACGCTACTATAAACAACAGGAAAAAAAAAAAACACAGTAATGAAATATTCTATTTAAAATGAGGATTTCAAAATTTCTTGTAATGATTCAACTTCTATAATCCAATTTAAGATTCTAGGGCCATTATGTGGTAGAGAAGTCCTCTCTAAAAAGCTAATTTTAAAACACAGATTGAAATGCAGTTTAATACATAAAATGTACATATTAAGTATTAATTGAAATATATATACATTTCCAAGTTTAAATTATTTCTATATTGTACATATATTAATGTATGTATTCAATCCATTTTTACTGAGAATTCAAAGTGTTTACATGTAGTTTTGCAATTAAATATTATCCTTGGATAAGAATTATTTCCTTTGGTGAGTTCCTAAAGATTAAACTCATGAGATAAAAGCTTTGGTAATTGGTAAGACCCTAAATTCATATGCCAGTGTCAACCAGAAATTAACAAATATTGCTTGCTTTGGCAAGGAGCTTCCACACTGACCCCAAAGATTCCTGTCTGGTATTCATGCTCTTATGGAATCCTATCTACTTGACTATGGTCCCATCTAGTGACTCTTCTAATGAAGAGAATTCACAAAAGTAATAGAATTATACTTTCAATATGAAGTTACAAAGATACTTATCTCGTATTCTAACTAACTTGTTATTCTAACTTCTTCTGCTTAAGAATGTTTAAAAAATTATGTACCTGCTCCCTGAAGAAAATCTTTAAGTCGACCCTCTATTCCCTTGTCTGCCAAGGGGTTGGGTTCTTGCTCCTCAGCCTCTTTTTTCCACCTTTTCTTACTCTGTCCTTCACTGCTCTCTCCTTCTTCTTCTATCATGTCGTGAGCTGCCCTAGGAATAAACTTATATAGCAAGGAACCAAGGGCAGTCTCAAGCCAATAGCCAGGGAGGAAATGACACCACCAGCTGAATAACCTGTGAGGAGCTAATCTCTGCCAACACCCACGACTGAGCTCAGAAGCCGATCTTCCCTCATTTGAGTCTTCAGAAGTGATCACAACTCCAGCCATGATTGTAGCCTCATGAAAGACTTGAGGCTGAGGCACTCAGCTGAGCTGTACTGATTCCTGACACACATACATTTTGAGATACTCAGTTTGTTTTCTAAAAGCAACTGTTTTGATGTACTTTGTTACACAACAATAGATACCAAATATAAAAACCTTTCCCCTTTGTATACTCTGTGGCACCCATATAAATGCTGACTGAATGAATTAAATGTTGAGGATTTTCTACTTTCATCATCCAATTCTGTTTTTTTTTTTTTTTTCTTTTATGGGAAATGCATACTTATTGATATCAGTTAGTTCCCTAAATTACGCAGTATTAAATAAAATCATTTAAACACCTAGAAGTCAGATTTGAATATCATTTAAAATTACATTTAATCACCTAATATAATTGAAAAACTTCTAATCACTTCACAAGTAAAGCTGCTATTACTGCATGTATTTAGAGTCAGTCAAAAATCAAATCCTAGATCTGCCACTTAACTAGTTATATAACCTTGAGTGAGCAATTTAACCTCACTAAACTTCCATACTTTCCCAATCTTTCAAAAGGAGAGTATATAATCTACTTCAAAAAGTTTGTATGAAGATTAAATTCAATAATGTATTTGACCAATAGTAGGCAATGGCACCCTGCCGGGGTCCAGCCCCGGTGGATCCAGGGAATTCGAAGCGGGGACAGCGTCGGCGAGGATCAGAAAACAATTGCTTAATTAAATGTTAATTAAGGATATAAAGAGTGGTGAAATAAGGATAGCTCAGTGAGGAAATTCAGTGAAGAAAAGAGGCTGAATAAAATTCCAAAGCAGGGAATTTACGTCACCTATGAAGGCCGCAGGCATCCTCCTGTTCTCCCGAAGGAGAGGAGACACTAAGGCCTCCCCGGTCAGATCTTAGAAGCCCAGGCAAAATTAGTAGGCTTGACGAGCTTCCCCGCCTCAGAGGAAAAAATTCAGCCAGAAGGAGAAAGAAAGAACGACATGAGGAGACCAAGTCTCAGTGAACAAGGCCGGCACTTTATTTTCCAAAGTAGTTTTTATACCTTAAGTTATGCATAGAGGATAATAGGGGAAGGGGTAGAGTCATGCAGTAAGCCAGGCTTTCTTCCTGCAAACTTATCATATGCAAAAGTTTAGGTGATTTGCATCATCTTCTGGCCCGGAGGCCTGTTAACATTTTAAGACCCTTTCTTCAGAAAACCTATTTTTCTCTAAAGGTGATTGGTCAGGAGCCACCCTCCAAAAGCATTAGATAAAGTTGCACTCCTGTAGGGCAAAGGTGTGGTGGGCTATAACAAGTAAAAGAATTAACTCAAGGGTCCAAGCTTACAAACACTGCCAGGGACACAGCGGGTAAGGGATATGGAGACTTAGCAGCAAACATTGGCCCAACAGGTGAAAAACCCTTCACCAATACAATTTCTAATCAATCTTTTAACTGCTCAAAGGAATCTGTATTTAGACAGTTTAGAACATCTCATGCCTCTCACAGTTGGGAGGCTCTGAGCAATCACATGTGGCCTGAAAAACCTATTCAGGCAGGCTAGAGGACTTCCAAAGGAGTTTGTAGGTTGAAACACTATCACACCCAGGAACTTTATTAACTGGAGCTGTAAGGTAACTCTTTTTTTAGAGAGAGGTAGTGGGGGACAGCCCCCCGTAAAGTCAGAGGTGTAGGTGAGAGCACAAAGCAGAAAGTAGGCAGACTCTGGTTTTGGGGGTAGATGCTCAAGAATTTCCAGGGGGACTCCTGAAGCTGGATCCCGCCTTTGTGTATGCCAAGCCTCCTTCCTCATGACCTTTGCCATTGGCGGAGCTCCTGCTCCCAGCAGCACCCGACTCCAGCACTCTTGCCTGGAAAATCTCATGGACGGAGGAGCCTGATAGGCTGCAGTCCATGGGGTCGTGAAAAGTCAGCCATGACTGAGCGACTTCACTTTCACTTTTCACTTTCATGCATTGGAGAAGGAAATGGCAACCCCCTCCAGTGTTCTTGCCTGGAGAATCCCAGGGACGGGGGAGCCTGGTGGGCTGCCGTCTATGGGGTCGCACAGAATCGGCAACGACTGAAGCGACTTAGCAGCAGCGGCAGCAGCAGCAGCAGGCAAACATGTAGCTATTATAATTAGCCTCCAACAAGAGATCCTTTTTTTAAAAAAAAATCTTTTTTTAATCTCCTGAAAGGTAAATTGAATGTTCCAATTTATCCTGCACTCTGAAGTATATTTGACCCAGGTCATACTAACTCCACTTGAAAAATTTATATATATCTAAAGAATTCTTAAGAATTCCTAACTTAGGTTGGAACTCAGAGGTTGAATTATCATTAAACATTTTAAAACCATCCACTTTTAAGTGTGTTATTGTTTGTTTGCTTATAGCCCTTGATGCTGTGTTTATGTGCTCAGTCGCTCAAGAAATGGTAAAACAGATTTGTATTTGTCTAGCATGTGCAAATGTCAAAGCACACAGAATTGCCATTAACTTTTCCCAATTGGAATATCCTTAATCCATCAAATTCTTTCATTAAAGTGTCATCTTAATATTATGATGCAATTTGAAAATGCCAAGCAACTATACTTTTCAGTTATTTCCCCCTATATCCTGGCATAGTCCGAAAATGTATTTTATAGTTAAGAAACATTTTTCTTTTGGAATAAGGGTCCTTTATTTTTAAACCATAAATTTAAGGGGGAAAATCTTACTTGTGAAATAAATATGTTCTTCTCCAAGGAAAATCATAGCAAAAAAGCAATGCAATGTGACTCAACATTAAAATCTTTGATAAAGAAGGAAATAAGATATTCTATTTGTTATTATCTCCTATACATTTGCTCAGAAATTATAAATATTTAAAATCATCCTTCCAAATTGGAAAATATGGAATAACCCCTCTAAAACTTTTCTTTAGTAAGCTTAAGATATCTCTAATGTGGATGAATAGTAAGGGAGAATAACTCATTTCTTTGAAAAAAATCCTATCTAAAAACAAACAAATAAATGTCCAGAAGTAAAAAAAAAAAGCAACTTTTTTTTTTTGCTTTCAGCTATATAATGATTTTTTTTCAAGCTAAAGAGATACTTAATTAAAATATACTGTTAATAGGATTTGTCTCAAAAGGAATTACAAAAATTTTCCACAGAAACAGGAGAGAATTTTTTTCTTTAATGATCTTATACACCAAAACTCCTTATCATAATCTTAAAAGATGTATTTACTTTAGAAAGGATTTTCCATCTTACATCAGATGTGTTGCCTGATTATATTCACTTGTTTCTTGGCTCTACATTCCAGAACTAATTGACTATAGGTCAATTTTTATGTTTTAATGTGGAACAATCTATTTTTACCTGTCTAAAGTTTGGTAAATTTATTTCTATTTCTAATACTTTATTTAAACTTCTGGTCCACTGTTTCCAAATTTATGTTGCACTACCCACATGTATTCCTATGGCTCAAACTGATTTTTAAAAACACACCCTTCAGTTTCATACATTATCCATCATTATCCATTGGTTTCATTTTTATGCTCACTCAAGGGCTATAGTAGAAATGTGCTAAGAGCATTAATAAAGGTTCGGCCTTCACAGACCAAAGGCCAGAAGGGCCTTTACTCTGCTTAGGGAGCAGAGTTTACTTTGCATCATAATTTAATGTTCTCCATATAATAATTAATCATTTTACAAAGTTCATTGTGTATATATGTTAATATAAATTATTAGAATTCTAATAAATTTTGCAAAGAACATTTTGTTACAAGCCCCTGATAATTGCTATCTTGTATTGGTATCTATTTTTTTATATTTTATGGTGATATATGTTTTAGGACAATTGATGGTTTTGTTAATTTTCAACGTGTGAATTCATGCATTGCTACCATTTTGTTTCTTTCAATATTTTTTCTATCAGAGATTATTTTTCTATAGATAATTGGGGCACATGAGATACAGACACATACATATCCATCTGCAGTCAAAAAGGTTTGAGAAATCCTCCAGGGAAAGTTTTCCATGTCGGAGTCTAAGGAATTCCTGAGCTCCTCAATATACTCTGGAAAGTTCTATGATAGGTTTTAATTTTGTGTTTTCTCTTTAAAATATAAGCTGAAATATCAGAGTTAAATTCAATCATGTTCTGGATCATCCTGTGATCATCTTTCATTATAGTTTTGATTCAGGATTTTATTGCTTGCATTTACTTTTTGTTGTTCTTTTCTTTTTGCTTTTACTGCATTCGTTCTCAGGGACTGTCAAAGTCAAGGAATGATATAAGACGTGCTTTTCAATAGTTCAAGTAGAAAAATGTGATCAGAGAATGGAGACCCTGTATAGGTACAGAGTGCATAAGCATGCTGGGGGTTCCAAGGTGGCTCAGGGGTAAAGAATCCATCTGCCAGTGCAAGAGGTGTAAGAGATATAGGCTTGATCCCTGGGTCAGGAAGACTCCCTGGAGGAAGAAAAGGCAACTCTCTCCAGTATTCTTGCCTGGAGAATCCCAGGGACAGAAAAGCCTTGCAGGCTTCATGGGGTCGCAGTGATTTGAACACAAATTAGCTACTGAGCATAGCATGGCATAAGCATAATAAACCCGAATAAAAAGGCCAGCAGAAAAGCAATAAGTACAAGTACAAATTTTGAGTGCACTAAGTGCAGCTGCTCTTTCGGGAACATATCACCTGCAGCAGTTCATAAATAGTAACTGTCACAATAAGTGTGCAAAATAATTACAGTGACCTGGACAGTGATTCAGAGACAATACAACATTCTCAAAATTAAAAGATAAAATCAATAGCAAATGAAAATTAAAAGGTGCCAATATATCTTTATAGCATTAAGCTTCACCTGGTCAGTTTAAAGTCAAGAAAGCAATTATATTAATAACATTAATGCTATTGATCTAAATTGTACTATTTTCAATTTTACTTTTTTTACTTTTAGCTATATAACAATAAAAAGGATATTAGAGATACCAAGAAAATTAGAGGCCAAGGGAACATTTCATGCAAAGATGGGCTCAATAAAGGACAGAAATGTTATGGACTTCACAGAAGCAGAAGATATTAAGAAGAGGTGGCAAGAAACACAGAAGAACTGTACAAAAAAGATCTTTATGACCCAGATAATCACGATGGTCTGATCACTCACCGAGAGCCAGACATCGCGGAACGTGAAGTCAAGTGGGCCTTACAAAGCATCACCACAAACAAAGCTAGTGCAGGTGATGGAATTCAGTTGAGCTATTTCAAATCCTAGAGGATGATGCTGTGAAAGTGCTGCACTCAATATGCCAGCAAATTTGGAAAACTCAGCAGTGGCCACAGGACTGGAAAAGGTCAGTTTTCATTCCAATCCCAAAGAAAGGCAATGCCAAAGAATGCTCAAACTACTGCACAATTGCACTTATCTCACACGCTAGTAAAGTAATGCTCAAAATTCTCCAAGCCAGGCTTCAGCAGTACGTGAACCGTGAACTTCCAGATGTTCAAGCTGGTTTCAGAAAAGGCAGAGGAACCAGAGATCAAATTGCCAAATTCCGCTGGGTCATGGAAAAAGGAAGAGAGTTCCATAAAAACATCTATTTCTGCTTTATTGACTATACCAAAGCCTTTGACTGTGTGAATCACAATAAGCTGTGGAAAATTCTGAAACAGATGGGAATACCAGACCACCTACCTGCCTCTTGAGAAATCTCTATGCAGGTCAGGAAGCAACAGTTAGAACTGGACATGGAACAACAGACTGGTTCCAAAGAGGAAACGGAATACATCAAGGCTGTATATTGTCCCCCTGCTTATTTAACTTCTATGCAGAGTACATCATGAGAAACGCTGGGCTGGAAGAAGCACAAGCTGGAATCAAGATTGCGGGGAGAAATATCAATAACCTCAGATATGCAGATGATACCACCCTTATGGCAGAAAGTGAAGAGGAACTAAAATGCCTCTTGATGAAAGTGAAAGTGGAGAGTGAAAAAGTTGGCTTAAAGCTAAACATTTAGAAAATGAAGATCATGACATCTGGTCTGATCACTTCATGGGAAATAGATGGGGAAACAGTGGAAACAGTGTCAGACTTTATTTTTTTTGGCTCCAAAATCACTGCAGATGGTGACTGCAGCCATGAAATTAAAAGACGCTTACTCCTTGGAAGGAAAGTTATGACCAACCTAGATAGCATATTCAAAAACAGAGACATTACTTTACCAACAAAGGTCCGTCTAGTTAAGGCTATGGTTTTTCCAGTGGTCATGTATGGATGTGAGAGTTGGACTGTGAAGAAAGCTGAACGCTGAAGAATTGATGCTTTTGAACTGTGGTGCTGGAGAAGACTCTTGAGGTTCCCTTGGATTGCAAGGAAATCCAACCAGTCCATCCTAAAGGAGACCGGTCCTGGGTGTTCATTGGAAGGATTGATACTAAAGCTGAAACTCCAATACTTTGGCCACCTCATGCGAAGAGTGGACTCATTGGAAAAAACTCTGATGCTGGGAGGGATTGGGGGCAGGAGGAGAGGGGGATGACAGAGGATGAGATGGCTGGATGGCATCACTGACTCGATGGACATGAATTTGGGTAATCTGGGAGTTGGTGATGGACAGGGAGGACTGGCCTGCTGCGATTCATGGGGTCTCAAAGAGTCGGACATGACTGAGTGACTGAACCTAACTGCAAAGGGCTATGAGATATATGTTATATAAGAGTACAAATTATAATAAATTTATTCCTAATCTATATACATATTAGTTACATATATTTGTACATATATTACAAAAGTCAACCTAAGTAAACAATGCCATTTACAGTACCATCATCACTCTCATCATCTACCTTTTAAATGGGTCCATTTGATGACTCTAGCCTGAGAAACTCTGTACAAGACTTGAACGGTTCTCAGAGGAGAGTAAGAACTATATTTACCACAGTTCATTCCGTTCACTCAGTCGTGTCCGACTCTTTGCGACCACATGAATCACAGCACTGGTCCATCACCAACTCCTGGAGTTCACTCAGACTCACGTCCATCGAGTCAGTGATGCCATCCAGCCATCTCATCCTCTGTCGTCCCCTTCTCCTCCTGCTCCCAATCCCTCCCAGCATCAGAGTCTTTTCCAGTGAGTCAACTCTTCGCATGAGGTGGCCAAAGTACTGGAGTTTCAGCTTCAGCATCATTCCTTCCAAAGAAATCCCAGGGCTGATCTCCTTCAGAATGGACTGGCTGGATCTCCTTGCAGTCCAAGGGACTCTCAAGAGTCTTCTCCAACACCACAGTTCAAAAGCATCAATTCTTCAGCGCTCAGCCTTCTTCACAGTCCAACTCTCACATCCATACATGACCACAGGAAAAACCATAGCCTTGACTAGACAAACCTTTGCTGGCAAAGTAATGTCTCTGCTTTTGAATATGCTATCTAGGTTGGACATAACTTTCCTTTCAAGGAGTAAGCGTCTTTTAATTTCATGGCTGCAATCACCATCTGCAGTGATTTTGGAGCCAAAAAAAATAAAGTCTGACACTGTTTCCTCATCTATTACCCATGAAGTGATGGGACCGGATGCCATGATCTTCATTTTCTGAATGTTGAGCTTTAAGCCAACTTTTTCACTGTCCACTTTCACTTTCATCAAGAGGCTTTTTTAGTTCTTCTTCACTTTCTGCCATAAGGGTGGTGTCATCTGCATATCTGAGGTTATTGATATTTCTCCCAGCAATCTTGATTCCAGCTTGTGTTTCTTCCAGTCCAGTGTTTCTCATGATGTACTCTGCATATAAGTTAAATAAGCAGGGGGACAATATACAGCCTTGATGTATTCCGTTTCCTCTTTGGAACCAGTCTGTTGTTCCATGTCCAGTTCTAACTGTTGCTTCCTGACCTGCATAGAGATTTCTCAAGAGGCAGGTAGGTGGTCTGGTATTGCCATCTGTTTCTGAATTTTCCACAGTTTATTGTGATCCACACAGTCAAAGGCTTTGGCATAGTCAATAAAACAGATATAGATGATTTTCTGGAACTCTCTTGCTTTTTCCATGATCCAGCAGATGTTGGCAATTTGATCTCTGGTTCCTCCGCCTTTTCTAAAACCAGCTTGAACACTAGGAAGTTCACGGTTCACGGATTGCTGAAGCCTGGCTTGGAGAATTTTGAACATTACTTTACTAGCGTGTGAGATGAGTGCAATTGTGCAGTAGTTTGAGCATTCTTTGGCATTGCCTTTCTTTGGGATTGGAATGAAAACTGACCTTTTCCAGTCCTGTGGCCACTGCTGAGTTTTCCAAATTTGCTGGCAAGTTGAGTGCAGCAGTTTCACAGCATCATTTTCCAGGATTTGAAATAGCTCAGCTGGAATTCCATCACCTCCACTAGCTTTGTTCATAGTGATGCTTTCTAAGGCCCACTCGACTTCACATTCCAGGATGTCTGGCTCTAGGTCAGTGATCACACCATCGTCTTTATCTGGGTCGTGAAGATCTTTTTTGTACAGTTCTTCTGTGTATTCTTGCCACCTCTTCTTGATATCTTCTGCTTCTGTTGGGTCCATACCATTTACCACAAGCAGCACATAAACACACAAGAAATATTTCAAAGTTCTTACACCTACACTGGAAATATAAGAATTATAAAATTCAGTCTTATCCTGTTCTATTCCGTTTTAGTTTCAAAAGATATTCATGACCAATTAAATTAATTTAATAAGCTAGTAACTGAAAACCATATGATTTCTAAGCCACTGCCCCTGTCCCTGCCCAACAGTTATCCATCCTTCAGAAGGTGCCATGATATGGATCAGATACGGATCCAGAATGTGCCCAATAGGAGGGATGGAGCTTTCAATGGAACAAAAAGAAAAGTTAAAAGTTGTCATTAATACATGCGGTATGTATAAGACTTGGAAAATGATTAACAGACCTGGAATTTAGGTCTACTTTAATATAAGCAAATAATAATAACAATGTTCTTATGGTCTACCAAAGTAGAATAGCACATTCTTGAATTCAAAAATCCTAGCTTGAATAAAGAATAATTTCATCAGCATGTGCTTATATGCATAGTCTACCTCTACCAACTGAATTGGAGGTTTCAGGTTGTAAAAGAATTCACCAGAAACAAGACAAAAGATTGCAAACAAATAAGCATATAAAGAAATTTAGTCCAGGACTAGGGTAAAACCCATGGAGAAATAAATCCCATTAACTGAGGTTAGAAATAAAAATTAGCAGCTGGACAAGCACATAATGACTCAGAAAAAGATTTACAGATAAACACGTTAAAACCCAGTGCCCATTCATTTTATTTAGTCACTCCACCCCCTGCTGACGTGTGAGTAAGCAGAGTACTTATGTCTATTGGTACTCATATTTATTCTCCCTGTGAAAGGTAAACAGCTCAATACTGGGATCCTGTCCTCTATATCTTAAGAGTGCCAAATAAAAGAAATCATTCAGATGCTTCTACACCATATGTATTTCCAGCTCCACTGGGGAAACATTTCCAAGTATGCTAATAACAAGCTTAAGCTGGCAGGTGTCCTTTTAATATATATGATGCCTCTTAAATACTCCTGAAGTTATACTGTTATGGAACAAGTAGTTTAAGTTGTTGAATAACAGTTATAAGTTGTATTATTGTTACATTAGCTGAACTATGAAAGAAATTTAAAAAGAAATTTTAAAAGATAATTCAAATATGATATAAAAACAAATATTAAAGTAATCATTTATTATACTATAAGCTGCATTTTCTTAAAGATGGAAAGTCGCAGAGTGGCACATCCTGAGAAAGTGCCATTCTCTTTGAGTTTACACAGCATACAAGGTATAAAAGGCAATCCACCTGAAACATTGGTTTAAGGGTTTCAAGTATCTGTACTAAATATCAGCACTGATTTAACAAACCAGATAATTTATCTGTTTACCATTTTATAGGTCACAATATATACTGTTAATACTTCAAAAGAGATTGCCTTAGAAATATCAAATAATAATTGGAAATAATCATCTCTCTTCTGACACCTCCATTAGTAGAGCACTGAGCTTATATTTCTGGTTCTCCATTATATATCGCCTGTTAAGTGACTCTGAAAACCAAATTTAAAACTATGTGTTGAAAAAAAATGAAGAGATCTTTTTGGTCGTGCTTATTCTTGTCAGATTGACAGCTTCCTCAGTGACCAAAGATCTGTAAAGACCCTTTCACTATATAAGAGATCAGGCATTCAGGAATTGAGGTTCATTAGCAGAATGAATGAACATATGCACCCACATACAAGCTAGCATTCAATCTATTTGAAAAAAGTCCTATTACTGTTACACTTCACTAAAATATTGAGTTGAAAATGATAGCAAATTATGAATACGACTACCTTCAATCTGTTAAATAATCCTGGGTTGAATAGGAAGGACAAATATTTGCCTCTAAACACATTCCTTCTTCTACAGGCTTTTATCAGGCTCTGTAGTTTCTTTACACCGAGGACATGATAATGCTCAGAGCAACTCATGGGTGTTTAAAATGGTTTGGACATCAGTCAAATTGTTGCTGCATTTTGCATGCAATGTAAATGTCACTGCTTTTAAAATATGAGTGAGGAAAATTATTGAGCTTCTTTCAATAGTCTTGGACATTAAAATGAAAAAAAGTGAGGGGAGGAGGGGAGGGAAAAATATAAGATATGTGAACATACTGTAAAGCAAATTTTCCAAGTAAAAATTTTCAAATTGCTAGAGTAAAAAGTGACCACTGTTTTTCTACAAAGGTAAAGGGAAAAAAAATATCAGGGAAAGAGTGAATGTCATATAAATGTACAACTTTCAACTTCAAACCTGTTGTTCAGAGGTTTTATAAGCCTCTCTGTATGAAGGCTTTGATAGAACAATAAATTTGACCAGTTATCTGCTATGGGTCTCTTATATTTACCAGTTTGTAGTCAGAATAGTTGGGGAAAATACAAAAACTTATCTTTTCCCTAGTCTTCTCCAGATATTCTTGTGTAGGATTGAGGTCAGACCCATTGCACATCTCTTGTTTGGCTCTCCCATTAGATGGGAATAAAATAAATTTCAGAATCATTTATTATCAAAAATATTAATGTCTCATTCAGGGTAGAGTCTCATTTTTATCCAGTATGAACACAGAATATATAAAGCTTAAGATAATAAGGACTGTGAGCTTTATATGATTAAATGTGCTTCTCATTTGAAAAAATTAAAATGTGGCTAACTTTAACATCCACAGTGCATGTAAAGGCAATTTTGAGATTTTGTGAGAACTAAGGATTAGATTAAATTATGTAAAATTGCCTATGCAACATTTATATCTTTTATAAAATGCCAACCTCACGATTCTAATGTAGTGAAATATCACTACATATCATTATTTCATAGTAAATAATGTCCATGCCAAACCTGAAATTGTAAACACTAGCAATGAATATAAAATGTAGATAGTTTTGCGTATACTCATCAGAAATTTTGCTATTAACATCTATTTTCTTCAATAGCTAAGGACCATGCTTGGCTTTACAAAATTAAATTGGCATTAATGTAGATGATCTAGTGCATATAAATACTGGTCTTTGTTACATATCACACCGTGAAAGCACTGAATCGACTTGTAATCTAAGTTAAAAAAAAAAGAAAATGCATTTAAAGTGAGAATATGCTATAAGAAACTGTTCCACATAAAAAACTGTGCTTCCTATGAGTAACAGTGGTCAGCAGATCATCAATATTTTTGTGCTTATATTTTATTTCTATTGCTTTATTTTAATATATCCATCCAGTAGTAACTAGCATTTTATTTATGCTATCTTCCTTTATATGGAATTCTTAATAAGGCATGTTATTATTTCTTTCAAAACTGATACCCATTTAAAATTTTCCTCTTTGAGTAATCCACTGGTATTTTATTTACTTTAGAATATCAAGAGCCTGTTATAGTATATGACATTTAATAAATGTCAGCTGAATGAATTAGAAATAATCAACAAAGAGAAAATATGATCTCATAAGTAAACTGGTAAAGGAGTGAGCTACAGTTATCTACTGCTGTGTAAAATATTATCCCCAAATTTCCTATCTAATAAATTTAGTGTCCAAAATATTTGGCACAATTTATTATGGTCTGTCATAGCTCTGTGGGTTGATGGGCTTCAACTGTGTCACTTTTAATTAGGGTCTCTCATGCAGCTGCAGTTAGATGGCTGAAGTCATCTCAGCTGGCTTATCCACAGCACTTGCAAACCATTTTATTTACTGCATGAAAATGACTCGGATTCAATTTGGTAGGGGAATACACAAACATGTTAATATTAGGATGTGTGTTCATTGAGGGAAAAAGTACACTCCCACAAATTCACTACTGCAACTATCTGCCAGGATCTTCCTCTACTATAAGATACATAAAACTCTTCTAAAACTCATTCCAAGCCCTTGATCCTACTTCATTCTCCAGTCCGGTGCTTTTTTTTTTTTTTTTTTTTTTGCCTTGGTACTGAACCAGATGTAAAGCACCAACAATTTCTTTGATGGGTGCAAAAAATCATCCCCCCTCTACAGACCCACCATCAGTCCCACCTCTCCCACAATTTCAAGTTTCTGTATGTTATCTTTTAGCCAAAATGTGTGATTCAATACTATAAAACCATCAACTTAAAATTGAGTATTATTTATTCTTAATTTTAAAAGTATTTGGGCTTTCCTTTTCTTTCTTTCTCACACATTTCATCTTTTCTCTTCCATTATCTCTCTTCTGTGTTCCATCCAAAATCTCAGGGAGTAAAATAAACACAAAATCTTCCCATATTTATATGAAATCAGGGGAAAATAATTTCCCATTTTGTACACAAACCCTCTTGTTCACACACTACATTTAGCTGCAGGCCTCATTTAACATTCAGAAATTCAACTGAAGTTTGTATACCTCTTACATGAAATCAACTTAGACAAGGGATCATCCTCTTCTTTTGTCTCTGATGTCTATATACATATTAAGGGAAACTGATGTGCTTCTTCAAATTATTAAAAAAAATACATAAAGAACATTAATGACATATAGGCAGAGAAATATGAAAAAACAGATAGGCAAGTAAAGAGGGAAATTCCAGGAAGACCAAGAAAAATGGTCTCAGAAGATAACTGAGAGAGATTTGGGGCTCCAAAAAAGTCCACAGATGAATCTAGAAATCAAAAGATTTAAGAAGAAGCCAAGGAAAACACACAGATTCTTCTAGATCACTGATGGTGCTGTAAATGTTAATAAACAGTCAGTATTCAATTCATTTTCTTGATTTATGAACTATTTATCCAAACGGGCAAAACCAGGCATTAGTGTCTTGGTCTGTGTGCAGGTTGGAAAAGAACTTCCAGAAATGAGACAGAATGAGAGGGAAATAAAGTTTACTTGAGTGGAAGACGCTGTTAGAATGGCAGGCCAGCTCAAGGGAGAACCAACATTTGAACAGGGGTCCTTAGTCCACTTTTATACCCAGGGTACAAGGAGTTGGATAACAGTCTTCCAGGTCATATGCTGATTGGATGAGGCATGTATCCTGGATGGGGGAAGAGTAAGGCAAATACCTTCTTCTTATGGGATAGGAGGGGAGACAGGTTATGCTGCTCAGGAGAACCTGAAATCCATCAATAGTTATAACATGGGAGAGGGAAGGACAATAAGGGTCTGGTTCTTCTATTCCTGCATTCCAAGACCCTCTTTGGTTTTACCTGCTCTTTCGTCCTCGGGTCACCAAAATTAGTACTATTTAGAATTCTCGCCTGCCACGCGGGAGGCCCAGATTCGTTTCCCAGCCCATGCAGCCACAGCGTCCCCTTGGGCTTCCCTGGTGGCTCAGAGGTTAAAGCATCTGCTTGGAATTCAGGAGACCTGGGTTCGATCCCTGGGTCGGGAAGATCCCCTGGAGAAGGAAATGGCAACCCACTCCAGTACTCTTGCCTGGAGAATCCCATGGAGGGAGGAGCCTGGTAGGCTACAGTCCTTGGGGTCGCAAAGAGTCGGACATGACTGAACGACTTCACTTTCACTTTCAGACTTTCATCAAAAGGCAGCTGATCTTCAGCGTGATCTATATACGGATGATCCTTACTGGTGCTGCTGTAGGCAGGTGACTGGACTTCTTCATGGAAGGCTGGACTTCATAAAATCTCTAGCTATTTTCCTGGACTTCCCCATTCTTGACAGCCACCCCTTCTTTGTTGAGAATAATCAGACCTTCATTAGGTTGCTCACTACAACTAACTGTAATTGGTCAATGTCACCTAGCACTGTCCAGAAGGTCTAGACTGCTGTCCAGAAAACAGTCTTCTGCAGAAAGATGCATCAGGTGTCAAGGTCATAGCTGGACTCTCATACTTTACCTCTTCCTCACTTCACCCACTCCAGTACTCTTGCCTGGAAAATCTCATGGATGGAGGAGCCTGGTAGGCTGAAGTCCATGGGGTCGCTACCAGTCAGACATGACTGAGTGACTTCACTTTCACTTTTCACTTCATGCATTGGAGAAGGAAATGGCAACCCACTCCAGTGTTCTTGCCTGGAGAATCCCAGGGACGGCAGAGCCTGGTGGGCTGCCATCTATGGGGTTGCACAGAGTCGGACACGACTGAAGTGACTTAGCAGCAGCAGCAGCACTTCAGGCTGACATCAGTGTTCTCCCTGCAACTAAAGCAGTTTTCCAGGTTCCAAGAGCTCTCCTGGTACCAGAGCAATAGACTTTTATAGGTAGCCAGAACTGGAAGACAGCACTGACGTAGACAAGAAAGGGATTTCATTGAAGGTTTGCATATTTTTTAGGGTTACCCTAAACCTATATACATATACATACATATATATATATGGAAATCAAATATATGATTTAATAGTAATATCAGAACTGATAGAGTTCCGGTACTCTTAAAAGAAATATATATGTTCACAAATATTAACAGTAGAAATAATATTGTGCTACTTTTGCTGAGTCTTACATATATATAATTTTTGGATATAGCATTTCTGAAAATTCTATTATTTTACAATCAATAGTTGTTCAATACAGTTTTCTTCAAAAACATTATTAATCTTAATGTTGCATCTTATATAGAATAATATTTTAAAATAAATATGTTTATATATAAATATTTCATATGACTCAATTTCTAGGTACTGTATATAAAGCTAAAGAAATTATATTATGTGGAATGAATTTTCTTGGGACTCTTGACTAAAGTTGTAATCAGTGAAGAAATGGTTAATAATTCCTACATGATTTCATCAGAAAGCTAGACATAATGTTAAATATTTAGGCAAGAGTACAGAAAAAGAGATGGGATTTCTGTTGGTAAAAGGTCTGCAGTTTCTTGTATCAACTGCTCTTTTTATAATTCCAGATTATAGGGTATGGAGGATATCATACCCTCCATGATAAAAAACTAAAATGGGTTTTTTTTTTCCATCTACTATGGATGGGCTATTTTTCCTTTCAATGAGAATGTAATTTAGAAGAAACTTGATATTTAAGCAATTTTGCCTCTTACAAATTTATGCTACTGCTGATGCTGTGAATATTTGAGAACTTTAGAAAATGTATTAACAAAATGGGCTTTTTATCAGCTTTCTATAAATTAAGATTTTCTGAACATGGAATATAAGATATGTGGCTATTTGCTATTTAGAATTGCATTTATTGCAATGAAATTCAATCAATCCATAGCTAAACCTAGGTTTCTATAGAAACCCCTTTTACTATGTGAATTAGTAATATTCCAGCCATGATAAAAAGATAGGAGAAAAGGACTTTGGAATCAGATCCAATGTATTGCACCAAAAGGCAAAACAGCTCATTAAGTCCAAGAAAGATAAATAAAATATCTAACAAAAATAAAATGAAAACTTTTACAAAGAGAAGATGAAATGACACAGAGCACAGCAACAAATAATTTAAGATACAGCAAAATAGCCGAAATATTGAGTTGAAAGAAGGTTATATTTTTAGAGAATAGTTTTTCATTTTGTAAAATATAGATACTATCAAAAATAGGAAGAAATAGGAACAAATTCAGAAGGTCACCATTCAAACTCTGTTGTATAGTTAGCAACACATAAATAATACCATAAAAACTGATATTGAAAAGAAAATATAATGATTAATAGACAAACATAAAGTCCTATCTTTTGTATTTTAGACAGAAATGTGTTTTCACTAATCCTTCAAAAAAGAATGATACTGCAGTCCATCAGGATCCCACGAAATCTTCTGACGAAGTTTTATAGCTCTCTTCTAATTTTGTTAGAACAACAAGGCTAAGAAGATAATTTAGCTCATTCCAAATCATGTTTTCCCATTTTTCTTCCTTGGCAACATGCCTCAGAATTTTTACAATCATTGCTGGTCAATACATCAACAAATATGATTAAAGCAGAAAAAAATATGTATAGAGGCTAATTCTGAATCAGTTTTCAGGGATTCTGGCAGCTTTTGTTTTCCAAAACTCTATAGTAAGACTTTTTTGCTACCATTGTAAGCTTGCTTCCTAGAATTCTGTTGCCATTACTCAAAAGATTTACCCAGAAGATGCTACTATGCTGGTAGTTCATATGCTTCTGGCATGAGCCCAGGTTAATACTAGAATCTTGCCTCTATTATTTCTCCCCCTGCTGCTACCTAAAACCACCAATCTCAACTCAGTGTTAGAGCCTCAGTGCTACAAATGGCACCATTAGCCCTTATTGTAGTTGATACAAGTTGTATCAGCTTTTGGCAGACAGTTCTTTCTAGTGTGATGTTTAAATGGGCTGACCAACATCCCTGAATACCTGTGTGCTTTGTGGGCTCTCCATGATAACTGTATCTGTTCCTCTGACATTGACAAGATCCACAGTAGAACAGTCTAGGCAGAGGTGTGCTCAGGCATGCTATACTAGCATTGCATATCAGTCAATACCCTGAAGTAAAGCATATGACCATTGAACCAACAATTTGATCCTCCATATCATCGTGTGATTAAAAATATTGCCAAGGCCTCTCTTCCTAGGTAATATTACACTTCGTCTCATTCTAAGGCATAAACCACCCTTATGGTGGCAGATGACACCACACTTAATGGCAGAAAGTGAAGAAGAACTAAAGAGCCTCATGATGACAGTGAAAGAGGAGAGTGAAAAATTTGGCTTAAAACTCAACATTCAGAAAACTAAGATCATGGCATCTGGTCCCATCACTTCATGGCAAATAAATGGGAAAACAATAGAAACAGTGACAGACTTTATTTTGGGGGGCTCCAAAATCACTACAGATGGTGACTGCAGCCATGAAATTAAAAGACACTTGCTCCTTGGAATAAAAGTTATGACCAATCTAGACGGCATATTAAAAAGCAGACATTACTTTGCCAACAAAAAAGTCTGTCTAGTCAAAGCTCTGGTTTCTCCAGTAGTCAATATGGATGTGAGAGTTGGACTATAAAGAAAGCTGAGCACAGAAGAATTCATGCTTTTGAACTGTGGTGTTGGAGAAGACCCTTGAGAGTCCCTTGGACTACAAGAAGCTCCAACCAGTCCATCCTAAAGAAAATCAGTCCTGAATATTCATTGGAAGGACTGATGCTGAAGCTGAGACTCCAATACTTTGGCAACCTGATGCAAACAGCTGACTCATTTGAAAAGACTGATGCTGGAAAAGATTGAGGGCAGAAGGAGAAGGGGACGACATAGGATGAGATATTTGGATGGTATCACCGACCCAATGGACATGAGTTTGAGTAAACTCCATGAGTTGGTGATGGACAGGGAGGCCTGGTATGCTCCAGTCCATGGGTCTAAAGAGTTGGACACAACTGAGCGACTGAACTGAACTGAAGGCATAAAACTTTTTTGGGGTCTCTCCAAAGACTTGTCAATTTCAGGAGGCCAACATTTTTTCATTGAAGTGGAAGACTTAATGTTCAGTTGCAGCTTCTCTGGTCACTGGATGAAGAAGTCACTTAAATCCCATGGTGCCTCCAGAGCATGATCATGAGATCCTCTCAGGTCCTGAGCTGCATCTGAAGTGATGTGACCTGCCATACACATCCTGTATCAGCCATTAACTATCAAACAGAAAAAACTTTTCCAGCAAACTCTAAGGAAATCTGAATAGTCCTATGACTTTATGGCTGATATTAAAGTCACAATTAAGCTTTAATGAAAATTGTGTTGTATAAATAAAATCTGAAGAAAAATGTATTTCATTAAAAGTCTACGTATGGAAGTGCCATGTAACCAACTAATTTAAATACTTAAACTAAGATCATATCTTAGTAAGATTATTCATGCATACAACAACTTTGGGGGGAATTTAGTTAAAAATAGTTTCCTTTTAAAGGTAGCACTGAAATCTACAAGCCCAGAAAAAGTTTCACCTATTTATTATTTTTTCTTCCTTTTCACATTTCAGAATGATTATTAAACACTTCCTCATAAACATTAAAATATACAAAGGTAACATCTGATGATGCTCTTTTATTTATTAATGCCATTTTGGAAATACAGTTCTTTGCAAAACTGGTTTTTAAAATGTAACAATGGCATCGGTGAAATCTAAACATCTTTATTTATTTATTTTTTTTTCTGTTCAGTGGCAGTAGAATTTATTTTTTCTGTCTCTACAAGCATTGCTTTGTCTAAAGATCACAATTTATTCATTTTTCCATTTATAATTTTGAGATTCTATGATTACTTAGGAACTTAGAAGATGCTCTAAAAACACATACTTTACAAGGGCAAAGTAAGATTTACCTAGAAAACTAGAAACAAGATTAATATTACAAGATGACTTTTATATTATATTGTCTGAATTTTTCACAGAATACATGAATTACTTTATAATAGAAAATACGTTTCCATTAAGTAAAAAGTGTTTCAAATTATTTTTTTCTTTTTTTAAAAAAATTTTATTTTATTTTTAAACTTTACAAAATTGTATTAGTTTTGCCAAATATCAAAATGAATCCGCCACAGGTATACATGTGTTCCCCATCCTGAACCCTCCTCCCTCCTCCCTCCCCATACCATCCCTCTGGGTCGTCCCAGTGCACCAGCCCCAAGCATCCAGTATCGTGCATCAAATCTGGACTGGCAACTCGTTTCATACATGATATTTTACATGTTTCAATGCCATTCTCCCAAATCTTCCCACCCTCTCCCTCTCCCACAGAGTCCATAAGACTGTTCTATACATCAGTGTCTCTTTTGCTGTCTCGTACACAGGGTTATTGTTACCATCTTTCTAAATTCCATATGTATGCATTAGTATACTGTATTGGTGTTTTTCTTTCTGGCTTACTTCACTTTGTATAATAGGCTCCAGTTTCATCCACCTCATTAGAACTGATTCAAATGTATTCTTTTTAATGGCTGAGTAATACTCCATTGTGTATATGTACCACTGCCTACTTATCCATTCATCTGCTGATGGACATCTAGGTTGCTTCCATGTCCTGGCTATTATAAACAGTGCTGCGATGAACATTGGGGTACACGTGTCTCTTTCCCTTCTGGTTCCTCAGTGTGTATGCCCAGCAGTGGGATTGCTGGATCATAAGGCAGTTCTATTTCCAGTTTTTTAAGGAATCTCCACACTGTTCTCCATAGTGGCTGTACTAGTTTGCATTCCCACCAACAGTGTAAGAGGGTTCCCTTTTCTCCACACCCTCTCCAGCATTTATTACTTGTAGACTTTTGGATGGCAGCCATTCTGACTGGCGTGAAATGGTACCTCATTGTGGTTTTGATTTGCATTTCTCTGATAATGAGTGATGTTGAGCATCTTTTCATGTGTTTGTTAGCCATCTGTATGTCTTCTTTGGAGAAATGTCTATTTAGTTCTTTGGCCCATTTTTTGATTGGGTCATTTATTTTTCTGGAGTTGAGCTGTAGGAGTTGCTTGTATATTTTTGAGAGTAGTTGTTTTTCAGTTACTTCATTTGCTATTATTTTCTCCCATTCTGAAGGCTGTTTTTTCACCTTGCTAATAGTTTCCTTTGATGTGCAGAAGCTTTTAAGGTTAATTAGGTCCCATTTGTTTATTTTTGCTTTTATTTCCAATATTCTGGGAGGTGGGCCATAGAGGATCCTTCTGTGATGTATGTCAGAGAGTGTTTTGCCTATGTTCTCCTCTGGGAGTTTTATAGTTTCTGGTCTTATGTTGAGATCTTTAATCCATTTTGAGTTTATTTTTGTGTATGGTATTAGAAAGTGTTCTAGTTTCATTCTTTTACAAGTGGTTGACCAGATTTCCCAGCACCACTTGTTAAAGAGATTGTCTTTAATCCATTGTGTATTCTTGCCTCCTTTGTCAAAAATAACCAGAGCAATATACATGTTCAATATTCTGATCTACTGATCTCCATCTTACAAAGTAGAGGTCAAGACAACCTAATTAGAGTCAGGAAGTCTGTCAGGATTTATGTGGGAAATAGGTGAAAAGAGGGGGATTTCATTTTTCCCTACAGAGTTCTGATGGGGCCATTCTTATGGGTTTATCTTAAACAAACAGGAGGGTTGAAATTTTAAGGTTATGGTTCAACTCTACACTGCTTCAAATTATCAACAAATGAAAAATAATCATGGCTCATGCCACTGTTGCTTGTCAAATATTGTGCTTATCTGCATATTTAATAACTAATCTTTACATGCTACTTTGTTGTTCACAAAGAACCTTCACATGCAAGCTCATTCACTCTTTAAATTAGCTCAATGAAAGATCCATTTACCAATGATTAGGTTTCAGATATCAGGTGAACAGTTTGTTGAAAAACAGTTTGTTGTCACACATAGAAGGGTGACAGAACTAGATATGAGATCCAAATATGGTGACTTCATCCCATATTCATCCCACTAAAGGATACTCCCTCTGACAAGGCAATTTAACATCAATTATGAGATGCAACGATTTGCTACCGCCTATTCTGAAATCCTTAGACAAGGAACAGCTACCCACTCCAGTATTCTTGCCTGGAGAATTCCATGGATAGAGGAGCCTTGTGGGCTACAGTTAATGGGGTCAAAAAGAGTCAGACAAGACTGAGTGACTAACACTTTTACTGTTTCACTTTTTCATGCTGAAACCCTTAGACAAACCATGCAGTCCTGTAAAAATTTTTGACATGTAGAATTAAGGTAGAATGGTTATTATGAACAAAAAATGGAAAAACTGAAATATAGAAAAGCTTAAACTAGATGAATGACTACTCAATTTGGAATATTCACATTAAATTCATTCTCACTTTTGGAGCTTCCCAGGTGGTGCTAGTGGTAAAGAACATGCCTGGCAATGCAACAGATATAAGAGACAAAAGTTCAGTCCCTGGGTGGGGAAGATCTCATGGGGGAGGAAATGGTAGCCCACTTCAGTATTCTTGCCTGAAGAATCCCATGGACAGAGAAGCCTGGCGGACTATAGTCCATAGTGTCGCAAAGAGTCAGACATGCTAGAATATTTGCATTAAATTATTTCTCACTATGGACCACCTTAAACTCATTTTTATCTTAAAACATATACAAATAAAACAACAGAGCCAGAACTATTTAACTGACTACCCCAAATTTCTGAAACTAACACATCTTTTAGCCACGTTTCATCCCAGAGGATACAGAAATACTTTAAAATATTCAAGTTTGTAAAAGCATTTTAGAGCATATATTATGAAATTACCCAGCAGCCATTATGTCTCTCAGCACTCACTGTCCAGGTGTCTTTGGAATTGCTGTCTGGAGGAAGGAGCTTGAGAAGGCATCCAACACTTGGCACCATTGCCTTCTGGCATACGACAATTCTCTCTGATACAGTTTGCACTCTAAGGCTGCTCGGAGCAGGTGGCTTCCGCAGTAGGAAGAGAGTTGTGGAAAGATAGTCATGAAATGAATATTTATGAATAATCCCAATCTTCACTTTAAGTGTAAGGGAAAAATAAATTTTAAACCGAGAACCTTAGGAATTGCTGATCTAAGCCACCATCTTTTAAATATTTACAACCTCCTTGTGTTACTTCTGAAATCCTTTAATCTGAAGTACAGTAAATAAATTAGGAGAGCAACACTGAATCTACCAGAGAATTTTGATAAATTCTCTTTAGCATGAGCAAACCAGCCATTTATGTAAATTGTTTCCTCATTTTTGCGCAAATTGTTTTTTTCAAATATGAATTTATTTAATTGGAGGCTAATTACTTTACCGCATTGTAGTAGGTTTTGCCATACATTGACATGAATTTCAAGAAACATTAAAACGCTTTGTTATTCAACTAAAGTCTACTTTGTGACACTCACTTAAATCATGCCACTGAAACCTTTTCTTGTAGTTATTTCAAAATTGGCAAGGCCATTTTTGCAAGATTATGGAAGTTACATATAAAAATTGATATTTTCCGATTCTCTTCCATGAAAACATTTTTGGGGATCTTGTTATAGCTTCAAAATGGGACAAATGGTCTAATGATAGAAAAACAGCATATCTGAAATAATACCGTTTTATAACATTCAGTATGTGCTAAGTCGCTTCAGTTGTGTCTAACTCTTTGTGACCCCATGGACTGCAACCTAACAGGCTCCTCGGTCCATGGGATTCTCCAGGACATACTGAAGTGGGTTGCCATGCCCTCTTCCAGGGGATCTTCCCTACCTAGGGATTGAACCTACAACTCTTAGGCCTCCTGCATTGATTGGTATGTGGATTCTTTATCACTAGCTCCATCTGGGAAGGTCAATATTCAGTATATTGAATTGCCACTTCCTGTATGCAATTTACATTTGCTCATTTAAATCTTCCTGTGTCCCAGAATATGTACTTCAAACTTTTAGATTAATAAAATTCATTTTTAGAATAGTTTTAGGTTTACAGAAAAATTGAGTAGAAAGTACAGTCTACCAAATACAACTTCCTGGCACAGACATCTGCACAATTTCCTTTATTATTAATATTTTGCATTAATACATGCAATGAACTGTATTGTATACCACTTGAATTTCATATCGAATCCCTAAACTTCAATGTGATGGTATTTGGAAATTCAGGCTTTGGGAGATAAGCAGGTTTAGATGAAATCATGAGGGGTGGGCCTCTCATGATGGCATTCGTGCCCTCAGAAGAGATCAGAACTTTCACTGCCGTGTTAGGACTCAATGTAAAGGCAGTCATCTGCAAGTCAGGAGAGATCTCACCAAGACCTGCTATTCTGGTACCCTGATCTCTGACTTACGGCCTCCAGAGCTGTGAGAAGATAAGCCTCTGACACCAAGACACTCAGTATTTTGTTACAGTAGCTCAAACTATGGAGAAGGCAATGGCACCCCACTCCAGTACTCTTGCCTGGAAACTCCCATGGACAGAGGAGCCTGGTAGGCTGCAGTCCATGGGGTCGCGAAGAGTCAGACATGAATGAGCGACTTCACTTTCACTTTTCACCTTCATGCATTGGAGAAGGAAATGGCAACTCACTCCAGCGTTCTTGCCTGGAGAATCCCAAGGACGGAGGAGCCTGGTAGGCCGCTGTCTATGGGGTCGCACAGAGTCGGACACGACTGAAGCGACTTAGCAGCAGCAGTAGCAGCAGCAGCTCAAACTAATACAATGTGGTACATTTGTTAGAACTTAAAAACTAATATTAACACATTGCTATTAACTAATGTCCACAGTGTACGTTGAGCTTCCCTTGTGGCTCAGTTGGTAAAGAATCTGCCTGCATTGCGGGAGACCTGGGTTCCATCCCTGGGTTGGGAAGATCCCCTGGAGAAGGGAAAGGCTACCCACTCCAGTATTCTGGCCCAGAGAATTCCATGGACTGTATAGTCCATGGGGTCGCAAAGAGTCGGACACGACTAAGCAACTTTCACTCACAGTGTACATTATGAATCACTATTTGTATTGTTCATTCTATGGGTTTTGACAAATGTATAATGACATGCATCCACCATTACAATATCACACAGATTTGTTTCACTTACCCTTAACCAATATGTATTTTAAGTACTTTTCCAGATTGCTCACCAACTGACATCTCAGTACTTTCCCTTTCAGTATAAGGGAGATTATCTATTTAAAAATTCTGTTGTATACAGAGTCATTTCACTTTCCTTCATTACTACTAGATTAATTACTTTGTTTCATAAACCAATTTCTTTAAATTGATTTCACCAAGCAGTATGAGCTCAGAAATAATTCTAATTAATGAAATTGTTAGTCATGAGGGGATTCACAGAAGTATTACACTTAGGCCAGGGAAGCCGGACGTGCTGCAGTCCATGGGGTCACAAAGAGTTGGACATGACTGAGCGACTGAACTGACTGACTGACACCTTAACTAGGTAGTATAAGAGCCACAGAACCAAGACTCAGTGCTTCTCTATGGGGTGACAGAAAGAAGTAGTGGATGCTTTAGAAATATGTGGGGAAAAAATTTATATCATACATTCCAGTGCTCATTCCCACAACATTCGGTAGAGTCCCTAACATACAAATATTTTTAAAATCCCTATAATTCTGACTCTACTTCTACCTCCACTGGAAACCACTGTAAGAAAACACCTCTCTGATCTCCCCTAAGTTAGCTGAAGGGCAGGAGCTAAGAAAACCTTCAGAGAGAAAACAAATTTTGAGTCAAATTTTTATGGATAAGAAATCCTTTAATATTGTAGAAGAAAGAAATAGTATCTAAGGGCACAGAGGAACCAGAAACTTAGTTATTGGGATGTCTTATACTGTGACTTATGAGGACAAAGTAGAATAAGCAATTGGAAAGCCAGGCAGGGACTACATATACTTTATGAAGAAACTGCAAATCCCATGCTTGTATGATGAGGCCTGTGTTATCTGCAGCCACTTCAAGTATGGATAATTTCACATTTACTAGTCTCAGTGATACCAATGAGGGCAATGAGGTCACTGCTGTGCACTGTAGCTGAAACGTGTGTCAGGGAAGATTGTTAGGGGCAAAAGTTAGCACAATGTTACTGCTGAATTATAGACGGTTTTTGCAATGGTGAGCAACATCTCGGAAGCTAATGACATCTCAGAGATCTTTTAAATGTCCAAGTACAAAGAGATAATATGCACATTATGTGGGGATGATAAAGAAATTGATTTTTTAATTGACAAGTAAAATTCACAATTATTTACTGACTACATGGTATTTCTTGGAAGTCAATATAGGCAATAGCTAATATTTTTAATATTAATATAGTTTAGACACTATACTAAGCATTTTAGATGGTCAGTTATTCCATGGTAATCCTCACAATAACTTTATCAGTTAAGCAGTAGTATTTATTCTTAATATTAAGATAAGGTAACTGAAGTATCTATAAGTTAAATAACGTCCTTACAGAGTTGTTAAGGTAACAGAACCAGAATTCACAGCCAGTTCTGGCTAAATCTAGGGAACAAGCTCTTTATCACTGAGTTATTTTGACATGGTGGGATAAATAATTATGAACCTCATTCTTCTTCAAGGAGCAGAATACTGCCTAACATGAAACAACCAGGCAGAGGAATAACACTGTAGTCCACATCCTCTTGATAAACACTGTGTAACCGCCAAGGTGTAACAATCCTTCCTGGATTTTAAGAACATTGCTATATACAGTGCTATGGCAGTCTATCATTTTTACATTAGTGTTCAAGTTATGACAGCAAAAGTGTCCTAGTTGTAGAGGATCACAAAGACTAAAATTACCAGTAACTATAATCTCCAGATTTGAAGAATCAGATGCTTCAATTTTTTTTTTTTTTGTCTGCCACCTTGCTGTATGACAAATGTTTTTAAACTCTCTGGACTTCCAGTTGTTCATGATCAAAATAGGTTTAACAATACAAAGCAACCACAAAAGCCTGTTGTAAAGTACTGGTAATATAATGGGCAGTGCGTGTGTGCGAGACAAGTTGCTTCAGTCATGCCAGACTCTTTGCAACTCTAAGGACTGTAGCCCGCCAGGGTCCTCTGTCCATGGGATTCACCAGGCAAGAATACTGGAGAAAGTTGCCACACTCTTCCCCAGGGGATCTTCCCGACCCAGGGATCAAACCCACATCTCTTACATTTCCTGCATTGGCAGGCAGGCACTTACCACTAGAGCCACTTGTGGGGGCTTATAAACACACTGCTGTCCCAAGACTACACTAAAGGCAGACCACTAAGTCACCACTGTGTAAGCGAAGAGCCAAGTGCTTGATTATAGAGAATGGCACTGTCCTCTAACATCATCAAAATGTAATATTTTTACTTGGTTTCTCTCAGGCACAACACACAGTCAAAACAAATAAATATTTTAAGTCATTGACACATATAAAACCTAAAATTAGTGAAACTGTATTCCAGTACTGTGCTACACTTACTGTTTATTTTAAAAATTACTTTGAATACTTATTATTTATTTTTAAGAAACTACTTCAAATATTTGAGTAAATGATCATTACCTGTTACAGCTCAGTGATTACCTAACTTACAAAGTTTTATGCAGAATGCATATATAAAAACATTAATATGGAGATGAATGCTTATTTGGATAATTTACTGAGCTTACATTAAGTACCAATAAATGCTCTTCAATTTCCCATATTCTTTTATAGCTATTTTTAAAATGAACACTAACTGGATTTTAAAACAGAGATTGCATTCCTAATATACTATAACATTTAACAAAGTACTTATGATATTATGAAGCCAAGCATTTAAATTAAGGCAGTAATCACTGTAAACTCAGAGGTGGCATTATGTATTTTTAAATTGTATAATCTATAGATTCAACATGAAATTACAGTATTTGAGCAATGATATTGAAAGCATTTAATTTTGGTAAAAGAAATAATATAGATATAGTTAAAGAAGCTTTATTCAATTTAAATCAAGCACAAAAATACATTTTAATCAGAATCAATGATTCTATTGACCGAGACAAAATACTGAGCTTCTACTTCCAAAATAGCAATGACATTTTTAAAGTAGAAATAATTGTAGTTTATTAGTTTATATTTACCAAACATAAATGGTGTTTCCTTAAATATACTTGGCTGGTAAAACAATTTTCTGGGAATTAGAGACACGTTGTTTCATCTGGCTATGTTTAAATATAGAAATGAATGGTTATTAGTGCTCTACATACTGATAGAGCACTATCAGTTGGTTAAACATAATGGCTGTTTTTGTTTTTTGGTGCATTTATAAATGCAAGCAGCTTTGTTACATATAATGATAAATCACTGGATTACCTTTCTCTGAGAAAGATTCTGACCAAATATATAAACATTCAACCAACAAAAAATGTTGTGTGAATTCTTAGGGACCTTAATAAAAACCTTTCTTTTTCTTTTCTTAAAGGAACATCTGGTGAAGTTAAGCATTTAAGAGTTTCATGTTTTGACCTAGGAGTCCTTGAGCTCACCAAGTCTGAGTCCACGTGAACATTACCAGTCCTAGACTGGGGGCACCACAGCCAGTGTTTCCCAGGATTTGTCCAGGCTGTGACTTTATGGGGTTATTAGATATGCGAGGATAAAGACTAAAGATTTTAGAGTAGGACATTCTTATATGGCACAAAATATTCCTGAATGACCTGCCACTGACCTGGAAAAATTAATATGCCTTTACCATCTACACTAATATCCTTCCCCATGTAGAAAATTGTCAGAATACTTGAACAATCTACCAGAATATAAAATAACATTAAAAAACATTATAAAAGAAGAACGAAAGGCATAGAGGTCTGCAGCATAAATTGAATTCCACTCTGGTCTTGTGCTAATAAATAGATTGCTTTTGTAGATATAAAGATTGAAAAGGCACAGCCTTATTGGAAAGTAATAGTGTCTTTGAAAGTAAGCCCTTAGGATCAAAAATGTCATTATGTGCTCCCATGACAGAGTCTTTCTAAATCAACTTCCTCTTAAGGACTGGCCAAGGCTGTTCCAACCAGAGACACTACTGAAAAATCTGCCTGGTTAAGAAGGATCCACTGTGCTTAGAAACATAATAGAAAAGACAGAATAAACAAGAAACCACACAGAAATAAAGTTTGTGTGGTACAGACACCTGAGGAAAGCGAAAGTGAATTCCACATGTGGAGGGGAAAGAGATACTTATCAACTCTGGGGTCTGAGGCAAGAAATTAAAGCCAAGGAATAAAGATAAAGCAAAATCATATTGGATAATGCCAAATGGAATGGGATAGTGGCTATATCAACATGGAGCAAAAATGTAGGAATCCTGAGCATCTGTTTTTATGGGCCAGCCTCTTCATGTGGTGGTACTGAGGTGGCTGACAATTCCTGACAGAGAAAAGTGTCATCTATTCAGCCATTAGATGTTCACATTTAGTGAGGCATATTGGCACTGATGTTGAGGGTGACCCCAAACACTTGAGTTAGAAGAAGCACAGGTACTGAGCTGGCTGAGGGTTAGAGGATCCCAGCCCCACAAAACCCCTCAAACCACACTATCCCTCAACCAATTCTGGCTAGGAAAGTCCTAAGCACTCTGCAAATAAAATGCAAAAAAAAACACCTGAAGAAAAATATCACGTTTCCAAAATCATGCATTAAAAACAAGAAGGGTTACAAGATAATTGGTTATGTCAAACCACTCACATCTGTATAATCTGATTAGAGAACTAACAAAACAATAACTGTGCTAGCATACTAAAATGGTTAAACATATATAGTTTCTAATAAGTAAGGAAATATTTCAGTAAATATAGGATTTTAACTTTCAAGAAAATTTGAAGACAACTTGATGGAAAGGGAGGTAAGGACCTATTGAGTCAACTGAGCTATAAAGAGCAAAAGGCACAATCTGGGAGTACTCAGCTAAAGGACAAAGTGCATGTTCCCCCTCAAGGGAGGAAAAATGACATTGGACAATGTATAAAGAAGCACATAACTTCAGCTTGCTGTGTTCAGCTGTGCTACTGTACTTTGCTTCTGTTACTTTTGGTGCAAGATGTTAATAATTTGGAAAAAATACATATGAACCAATCTAAATACACATTATATTGACATCTTCCCTGAATTAACCAACTATATGTCAGCTAATCCAATACATTTGAGTTTGCTAAATGGGTAAGGAAAAGGGGAAGAGTATTGAATTTTAGAGTTCAAAGCCATAAAACAGAAAAAGCACTGGTAGCCTCTAAGCTGTTTTCTCCACTGAGTTGCAGCCCACTTCTCAATCAGCAAGATGCCTGGAGATCCAGAATGTCAGACTCTCAAATTCTCTGCAGATCAGCTATTTGGGAAATCTGAGCATAGCGACTGCTTAAGGAATTTTAAAAATACAATGTTTCTTAAATCATCCTGTGGACTGATGAGAAAATTTTAATTTCATTCACCACTGAGATATAGATTATCAGAGGTGCAAATTTTCCATGTTCTCTCAAACTGGATTTGACTTTAATAAACATCAGTTGTTAGAGTGGAAAACATTTTAAGTCAGTTATAATAAAAATTCATTAAGGGAAGGATAATATATTTAAATTACAATAAATTTCATTAATCCTGCAAAAGAAAAACATGTATGAATAAGCCTTTTTATTCTTCTCTGATCTAGGATGATCAGACAAACCTGGCATATTTCAGAGAGTTTCATTCTGTTTGAGCATAGTAATATTAACCAACGAGAGTATGTCCAAATAAGAATTAACAGGAAGGTAAAAGCCTTGCAAGCATATCATTAGAGGAAGAGCCAAAAAGTCTGGGCATATTCGACTTGAAAAAAGGCAAGGTTAGGGAGTTTGTTTATTTTAAAGGGCCATATCATAACAGAAAGAAGTAGACCTCTCAGTTGGTATAACACAAGGCAGAACCAAAATGGTCAATGGAATATGAATGGCAACAAGGTCTTACTCATAGTAGAACATATCTAATATCAAAGTAGCTAGTTGTGTAAGATTGATTTTACCAACACTGCAAGTATCTTGGATGAAAAATGCTAGTATCAGGGATGTTGCAAAGTACATTTCAGTATTGAGTGAAATCTGGACTAGATGACCTTTAAGCTATACTCTTTGACATTTTAAATCTTTACTCTTAACCATTTGGGGATAATGTACGTACTGTGATGATGCTTCCCTGGGCTCATTTGCTTATATGAATGTTTCTGAAATTTTGGCTGGGCATCAACACCAGCAATTTTTGAAAAGTACAAATATATGTTCCATTCCAAGCCCCTTGAGGAGTATTTCTGATCAAGCCTGGGCAGGAAATCTATATTTTCAAGGGCAATGAGTGACGATACTGCATCCAGACGTCTGTTCAAGGCATTAGGCTCATAAGGTCACGATGGACTCCATCCCTTTATTGACTGATTAGGTTTTCAAAGTTGTGTTCTAGTGATGAAACACTGGGTACTTTAAAATCAACAACCAATTTTATTATGGAAAGGTTATGTGTGAAAGGAGAGCTAAACAATCGTACTACTACTAACTGTAATAATTGCTTAGAGGACAGGAGCTGTGCCTAGCACTTCATATGCATTGTCTAATTTTATTAGTAGGGTTCCCCAGGTGGACTAGTGATAAAGAACCTGCCTGCCAGTACAGGAGACTTAAGAGACCCCGGTCCAATCCCTGGGTTGGAAAGATCCCCTGGAGAAGGGCATGACAACCCACTCCAACACAGGCTCACGAGTCAACCTCTAAAAACAGCTTTTGTTACTTCCCTGGAGGAGGTAGTGTCAGGATACTTGGGTTGCTGAAACCACAGACTACGAGAAACTTAGCTGTTTGAAATCAGATCGGTAAAAACGGAACAGTCCACTCTTGCCTAGAGGATCTGAGCGACTCTGACACTGAGAAGCAGCCTCAATTTCCAACCCAGGTACAAACTTAGATAAGGTTTTTTGGGACACCATGTTTAGCATTCATCCTAACTTTGTAGTTTCCAAGGAAACAGAATCCAGAGTCCACTTCTCAACTCAGTCTTCATGTTCAGTGCTTTACATCAGAGCCTTGCTCTTTTTTTAGCATTATCAAAATTCTGCTCTATTTAAATGCTATGTAAACTCTATCCTTCCCTCAAGTCCTATTTTAAACCCTGTTCCTTCCTTTACTTGGTGAGATGATCCATGGTTACCCTGGTGTGCCACCCCTCTTGATGTGACAAGTTAATAGGCCTAACTCTGTTGGACTATATACATGGCCTGAATGTTCTTTATCAGATGGGTTCTATCAATAGTTATTAAAGTCCTTAATTTAAAGATCAGTAGAATGAGTTTCAGAAAGTACTCAGGATCACATAGTAAGTGACAGAACTGGGATTCCAACCCAGATCTATATGATTTCAAAACCCGTGCTTTTAATACTATGTACACAGAGTCAGAGGATGTTGGAGTTGAAAAGGTGACTCAGGTATGCCAGACTGCTAAATTTAAATGAAGAACTAGGATTAGAATCCAGATATCCCCACCTCCCAACCCTCATCACATGGGTAGTTTCATTTTTGTTCAGCTGCAGTCAGCAACTTTTCAGGTTTTTCCTTTAGCTTGAACCTTCTGTGGGCCCAGTATGTTCCTGGGGTTTGGGGGATACCTGAAGCCTTCAGTGAGACTCTAACACTGGTAACTTAAGGCAGTACCCAGAACTCCACATATCCCCTGATTATTTCCTCCCTGGATGGACGAGAATATAACCAAATCAAATGTACACATTTCAGTTTTCATAACTGCTGAAACACAATGCATCAACTTTCTAGATATAGTTAATAGACTGTACTGTGCTTAGTTGCTCAGTCATGTCTGACTCTGCAACTCCATGGACATAGCCCGTTAGGCTCCACTGTTCATGGGGATTCTCCAGGCAAGAATACTGGAGTGGGTTACCATGTCTTCCTCCAGGGAATCTTCCTAACTCAGGGATTAAACCCAGGTCTCCCACATTGCAGGCAAATTCTTTAACAACTGAGCTGTGAGGGAAGCCCCACTATTTCCCTAAAATGAGTGAATTATGTGAAAACATCATCCTCTTTTATTCCACTCATCCCAGTATCAGAGTACATGGGTAACTGCCTATGCTAAGTGTCTAGTCAACCCTGAGTTCATGTCACCCAAGTCCTGCCATTGTGAAGCTGTATAAGACAGCAACAACCATCAAAACGCAAATATTTACTAATTATGGCCACTTTTAAAATGAAACCCCTCAAATCCTACTAAAATATCCCTTACTCCTTAATGATAGCATCTATCAAGAGCAACTGATTTTTAGATTGGCAACTATCCAATGCTATTCAATGCAAATATAAGAGAAGTTAGTCAAAATCATCCAAAATACATAATTTCATGCAGTGGTGGAAGTGTTATGAGATAACTGCCCTGATAAAATACATAGGAATTATTAAACAGTAACTGGCAAATTTACATCTTTTAACAATTGAAGAGAGAAATTACGGAATGAGCTCTTTAAAAGACAATGATTTGCATGTCAAAGGAATGAGAGAGGTTCTGAAAAAGTTAGGGAATTTCTTGAAGAGTTTTGCAAAAACAAATCTCTTTATGATTGTGCTATGAAACCAAATGATAAGATTAAAAAAATAATAATCTCATACACACATATTATTCATCTATTCTTATCTATGCTAATATATCCCCACAATTTTAAGATACTTTATTTTGTGTTCACCTTTCTTTTTCAAGATAAAATTCTTTTTTTTTTTATTTTATTTTTAAACTTTACATAATTGTATTAGTTTTGCCAAATATCAAAATGAATCCGCCACAGGTATACATGTGTCAAGATAAAATTCTAACTAGAACTTTACTTTTAAGAAATTTTGGGACCCATTTAAAATGTATTAAATTAAATGTCTGCTTTCTGCTAACAACTCTCTGGATGGTGGGAACTTTTCAACCTGTTTTTTTCAGTAAGAAATTTTTGTTTGGGAATCCTCACTCTCCCCTCTCTTGCAGAGCTTGACCTTTTTTTCCTTCCTTGGTTGTACCTCCTTTGTTGGACACAGAATGTGTCCACAAACATCAGCTTTTCACTTAGTTCTATTGTCTCTGGTTGGCTTCCGTGGCCCCATCTACCAAAGTGGTCTGTAGATCAGCCACTTCTGGTTACCTGGGAGCTTGTTAAAAATGTAGAACCTCAGGCCCTGCTCTCAGCATCTGAAGTAGAATGTATTTACATTTTAACAATATCCCCACCCCCCAGTGATTCATATGTACCTTAATATTTATCCCTGTTCTAGGTGATTCCTCAGCACTTTTTCTTCAATACTCTATTTCATGGAGAAGCAAATAGCAACCCACTCCAGAATTCTTGTCTAGAGAATTCCATGGACAGAGGAGCCTGGCAGGCGACAGTCCATAGAGTCACACAGACTTAGACATGACTGAAGTGACTTAACACGCACACACATACAGAGGCTGATCAATAAATCCCTGTTGAATGCATAAGTAATTCACCATGCAATAAACATTGCTCCTCAAATAATTCTAAATGGAGGTTTTATAGAAAATACTAACTTATACATGTATTTTGATAGATGTTATATATTATTGAAAGGTAAACTATATAAGAAAGGACATATTTTATCATGGGCATGTTTCTGAATCACTCTTAGAAGAAAAAGCTATTAATGATGTGCGCATGAATGACATACATTTTGAACAGAAGTTATGAACAATCTCCAGCTTTAAATTCAATAACTTCTTGAAAACTTTAAGGACCACAGTAGGAGGTCAACTATAGCATTAGCATGCATGAATGTTCAGAAAAAGGAACTTTTATTTTATTTTTTCTTAAATAGCGTTGAATGAGTAGAGAGGTAAAACATAAAACTTCCAAATTGGAAATGTAAAATACTAGAATTATCTGTGCTTAAATTGTAGCCATACAGCCTAGGGAACACGTCAGAATCACAGGAGAGTGGAAGATGAAAAGAAGGGAGAGAAAAAAGGGAGAAGGGAAAGCAGGGAGGGGGGAGGGGGAAAGAGAATACATTGCAAAGATGATCTGCTTTCAATAACGGCAATATCTCAACACTCTTCACGCTATACTGTGTCTTCATATTTTTTAGCAGACACTTGACAAGAAGCCTGTACACTAGAATTAAATTTTCAGCCATATGCTTTATGACTAAGATTATGTATAAATATTAGAATTCAAACTACTGCTGATTGACATGTAATTTTAAATACAATTTTCTTGATAATTCAATGTCCTTTAAGAGCTTTGATATTTCTATCGCATCATCTCCTTCTCAGAGAAAATGCTGTTTTCACAATAATGTTCACTTTTTCTAGTCTCTTTTTTCACTCAGTAGCCCTATATTGTTATGGTTTAGGTAAATATAATGGGTTTAAAATTGGAAGAGAAGTAAAAATGTAAAGTACTAGCACAAATGGTGAATATTAACAAAGGAAGGGCTGAAGAATATAATTCCCTACTTTTTGAAGCATAAAACAAAATTCCTGTGACTTAAATTTTATTTTGGGGTCCATAGTAAATGACACTGTCCATTTCCTGGAGTGAAAAATTAAGAGAATTAGAGCTAAACTTTTAAAACTAGTTCAAGCACTATATTTTTCCTGGCCATTTCACTACAAGGTACCGTCTCCTTTTCTTTTACTCCTCCAGTACGTCTATAAGATTGGAACCATTTAGCTCATGTGTGCATGTTTGTTTATACTCTGTTACATTCCCAGATTGATAAATTACTCAAAAGATGACGCTGTACCCAATCAATCTTGCATTTTTCAGTATAGTACTCTTTTTGGACCAAGGAATATATTGAATATCTAATAAATGTTTAGTAAATTAGTGTCTTTAAAAGTCAATGACAAAATAATGACATACTTCTGCTTGTTTTTCTAACAACAATTTATTATCAGAAATTCATTATCAACAATTTATTACCAGAAAATAATACATGCTTAATCTGGGAAATGCAGAGAGAATAAAAAAAAATATTAAGAAACAGAAAAAAGTATTTGATTTCAATAACAAGAGACAACCTCTATCAACACTGTTTTCCTTTTCTTATCCATTGTCAAGTTCATACATATGTCACTGGACCCCTTTTAGATGAGTATTCACAAAGGGAACTATTTCTAAGTTAAGTTACTTAGGCTCTCCTAAAACTGTTTTTACAAGGCCAGTAGTTCTTAAATGCGTTGGAACAGAAAAGGACAAGGGAATGAGGCAATGAGTTTGTGCAGCATCATTTATGTGATAGTTATTTTAATGACCTGGCCTTAACTGTTTTACTGACCACCTTTCATAGAACTACATAACTCTTATGACACTTTCAGTGACAAAGCTTGCCTGATGTTTCAGTTCAGATCTTTCGACATTCACGTTTAACTATGTTTGTCTGCTGGATCTTTCTTGAAAAATTACAAAACAACCTTGACTACACATACTGAGGAAGGGACAATGCTGACAAATAAGTAGCTAATGCTGCTACATATACACTAACTCTCCAGAGCTCCTGCTATTTCTGTGAATTTGCTAAAAAGCAGTCTACAAATGTAATCTTCTCTTATACTCTGAGGTTCAGAGTTATTTACTACTACCAGAATTTTAGTTCCAGCTAAACATTTCAAATGTCAAGAGGGAGATATGCTTTAAGAAACAACTTACAACCTTATAGAAAATTGCACGTCTGAAGATTCAATTTTATTCTTTCATGTTACAACCGGAATAGTCTTCTTTCTGATCACCAGGCAATTTTCCAACCTCTTTTGGGATTTCTCTTCCTAAACAATTTCTTCCAAAAAAGATTTTGGCAATAATCTGACACTTCAGTTTGCCCTCATAAGCTGGGTGAGTTAGAAAAATCTGAAAAGAGATTCCAAAGAAAATGAAGCAGGGAGTGAACACTTACCTGAGAGTCAGTGTCTCCCTGATGACAGCCTTGCTCTGTCACATTCAAAGATGAACTCAATAAGTGAAGACATGTTACTTTTAATTTTTATGTTCAGCTTTAAGTATTCATGTACTGAGATCATGCAATGACTTCACTGCAATGCTTCCCCCAAATAATCCCAATTATTTAAAAAAGATAAAGTTTGAAATAAGTAGTTGCTTTAATACTGTTATTGTATGTGTATGTGTGTGTGCATAACATTTAAGAGCATGCTTAGAACATGACAGCTGGGGTTCAAATACTACACTTACCCTTAATTAGCTGTGTGACCTCAGCTAGCTTACTTAGTGAAGTCAGTGAAGTTACTCAGTCGTGTCTGACTCTTTGCGACCCCATGGACTGTAGCCTACCAGGCTCCTCTGTCCATGGGATTTTCCAGGCAAGAGTACTTGAGTGGGTTGCCATTTCCTTCTCCAGGGATCGAACCCTGGTCTCCCGCATTGTAAACAGACACTTTTACCGTCTGAGCCACCAGGGAAGTCCTAGCTTACTTAACCTTACAGTATTTCAGTTCCTCATCTACAAACTGGTTATAGAAACAATACCAACCTCATAAAGGTCATGTGAGAACTAAATGAATTCATACAAATGAAGTTCTAAGAACAGTGCCAGGCAGACAGGCTTAAATAAGAAGCTCCTCAAAGCTGGCCTATGGGATGTATATGTTTTAAATCCTTTCTAGGATATTGTGAGCAGTCATTCCCTTTGAATCAATCATTAGAATCAAGAATTTTTTCCACTTTTAAAACTCTTAAATCTAAACCTTTCTATCAGTAATTTATACAAAGTTTGGTGATCTTCACTTCCTCATTGCTAACAATTTCTGTCTCTATTCTTTCTTCTATAAATGTGGGGAAAAGATAAACATCTTTTGCACTAGAATAATGATGACAAATACTGACTGTGAACCCCTTGTTTTCCAGGTCTTGTGATAAGGGTTATATATATAGATGATTATTTCATCCCCACAAATTCCTAAGGAATCAGATTCTCTTGTTATCCCCAATTTATACACAGGGTCTGGACAGTCACACAGCTAGCCATCTAGTCTAGTAGCGTCAAAGCAGAAAGTAAGGAAGGGCCTGTGTGACTGCAAAGATCAAACCTGAGCTCTTAAATATGGCACTGTATCATGGAATGGACTATACAGGAAATTCAGTTTAATTTCTTAATTTCCCAGTAGAACAACCTGGAACAAGGCAATGAGGAAGATGATGCAAAATTTAAGTCTTTTGCCTTATAGTCTGAGGGGCTCTCTTTGTACCACTTTGTATCCTCCTTCCCTCTAGCTCAATCCTAGATTTATATTTTCTCACTTCTTCAATTTTGAGTAGAAAGTCAGAGGAAAAAACCATGTTTGCCCTGAATATATTCCTCCCCCACACATCCATTTTTTTCTCCTTTGAAGTAGCAACAACAGCTGCCAACAGAGGATCCCCCGGGCTTATACAGCATCAGTCAGCTTCACAGATGAAGGCAAAGATGAGACGCCAGAAATCCCTCCTTTAGAGAACTTTGCTAATGTTTTTCACTCAATTCATTCTTTCTCAGTGAACAGTTTTAGACAACACTGAAACCTCAAGGCAAGAATGGCAAAGCACTGAATTCCAGGAGCCACAAGTGGTCTCTAATTGATTGCCAAGGGACAAATGAAAGGAAGCCAAGTAAATGGACACTCAGATCTCCATCTTCTCCAATTCATTTTATTTAAACCCATCCTTTCCATAGCCTACAGTCTCTTCCATCTCCCCCTATGTTATCAGAGACAAACTTCATTAGCCAAAGGCAAAAGGAAAAGAAGACTGCTTTCATATTTATTTAGGGTTCCAGTGACTTGAGGCGTATCAGGAGAAGTCAGAATATGAGTTAGAGACAGGACTTGTTGGCTTACACCAGAAGTGCTTGCATTCTAAATCTCAATTTTGGAAGGAAAAAACATTCTTAACTTTTAAGTATAAACTATCTTTCTACTCAGGTATACGTTCATTATGCAGACACAAACACACACATGCAAAATGCAATAATATTACTCTGGCTTATTTTGCCAAAAATAGAGGGTGCTTTATTTCAATTTTTGCATTTAAAAGGGTCTTCTTTTAACATGAGGGAAATTCAAGGACAAAACAGTAGTATATTAATTTGTGCACACAGTTACTAGGCATGTACTGCCATGTACTAGGCACTCTCCTAGGCATAGAAAATACCCCAGTGAACAAAATAGGCAACATTCCTGCTTTCCTGAAGCTTTATTTCTAGGGGAGAAACCAAGTAAAAAACAAGATGAATAATTATATAGGATCTTAACCTGTGGTAAATTCTATGGGAAAAAAAAAAGTACAAATCAGCCAAGGATAACATGAAATGATTAGATGAAAAGTGTAGCAATCTGAGACAGCATAGTCAGAAAAGATTTTATAAGAAAGTGATCTTTGAATTAAAACAGAAAGGAAGTGAGAAGACATTTGAGAAACTGGAATTCCGCCAGAGAAGAGCAATTCCAAAAGTCCTGAGGTAGAAAATTATCTTGCATCCCTAAAGAACGAGAGTGACTCCATTGAAGAGAATGAAGGGAAGTGTTATAAGAAATGAGATTAGAGAAGTAAGAGAAAGCAGATTATGCAGACCCTTACGGATGATGCTAAACATTTTTGCTTTAGCCAGGGTGAAATAGGAATCTAGTAAATAACTTAAAGTAGAAGAATAACATAATCTGACTTATAACTTAACAGAATCACTTTGATTCAGATCTAATCAGTCGCTCAGTCGTGTCCGACTCTTTGCGACCCCATGAATCACAGCACGCCAGGCCTCCCTCTCCATCACCAACTCCCGGAGTTCACTGAGACTCACGTCCATCGAGTCAGTGATGCCATCCAGCCATCTCATCCTCTGTTGTCCCCTTCTCCTCCTGCCCCCAATCCCTCCCAGCATCAGAGTCTTTTCCAATGAGTCAACTCTTCACATGAGGTGGCCAAAGTACTGGAGTTTCAGCTTTAGCATCATTCCTGGGGATTACAAAAGGACTGAAATGGTACAAGGTCAATAACTGGTGGCTCTTGTAACAAACAGATGAAAAGATGATGATGACTTGGAACAGCCTGGTAGCAGTGAGTGTGACATGAAACGGTGAATGTTGGGTATATTTTGAAAGTAGAGATGAAAAGATATGCTGTTGAAACTGATAAGATGTGAAAAATAAAATAAAAAATTAAGGTTGAAATCTAACTTTTCAACTATGGAGCTGAAATAAAGAAGAATTTAGGAATGATTGCATGTATATAATTGTTTGGTTTATTTCTTTTGTTTTGTTCACTAGAGAGCAGAAAGGCATATCAGAAGCTCATTTTTTTTTAACATGTTCAATTTAAGATGTCTATTAACCATCCAAGTGGAGATGTCAAGTAGATAATTGGATATACAGGTCTGAATTGATAGGAGAGGTTTGTGAGGAAGAAATGAATTTGGGAGTTATTAGCATATAGATGAAGAAGCATCAACAAAAGTGACTGAGAAAGAGCTGTCAGAAAGTAGAAGGAAACTAGGTGAATGTGGTATCCTTCAAGTGGTGGGATGCGGTGGGAGCGTGGGAGGGAGGCTCAACAGAGGGGATATATGTATACTTACAGCTGATTTGTTGTATAGCAGAAACTAACAACATTATAAGGCATTTATAATCTAATAATAAAAAAATGAAAAAATATTTCAAGAGAAAGTGTCTGACGAATGCTGTTCATAGGTCAAGAAAGTTGAGAACTAAGAACTGACTGCTGGATCCGGCAATGTGGTATTATCCATAGCCTTGATAAAAGTAGTATCGAGTGGAGCAGAGAAGTATGAACAAAAACTTGCCATTAATGAAAGTTTTTGTTCACTAGGGAAAGATAAATTTAAAATAGTGAATATAGACAACTCTCAAGAAGATATGCTGCAGAGGGATAGTGAGTAATAGGGGAAATAAATGAGAAAACAGGATCAGGAATGTATGGCTTACTTTGCTATTTTTAAAGAAAAGCATATAGGAAATTATGTATATGTAATTAAATATAGAGATTGTCTGAATTAAAGTCTTAATAAAATTGTTAGTAGTTTTAACACTATATTATAAAATTAACCATTTTTGTTATCTAAGTAGGACACATTATTATATTATGAGGTCATTAAGTTTGCATGGTCTAATGAAATGTAACTCTTTTCTGAAGAGTTGTGGTATGTGGGTACCTCACCATCCAGGGATTCTCTACCACAGGCAACTAACATCCAGTATATAACAATAAAATCTACTGTCTCTCTAAAGTCATACTTCTACTTGTATTACTACCTTGATGAGCAACATTCACCACCCAAATTCCCAAACCTGGAAATTCCCCCAAGCAACTTCCTCTCCTAGACTTCTCACATCTATTTAATCACTAAGTGCTATTAATTTCACCCCAATTCTTTATGAAATCCATCCTTTTAAATTCCACTGACAGTATTCTAGGACATCACTTCTTGACCAAATTACAAGAATATGCTCCTAAAGTGATGCTCTTACCCCTGATATGCTTTGTTGTTTGTACAACCCCATCTGCCTATCCCAAATCATAAAAATGCCAATGTGATAAACTCAGACACAAAACAAATGACTTCAGAACCCTGCTTAAGACTCCTGAATTACATCCAAGATAATGTCCAAACATCTTTGGTTGACCCTGAAGCCCTGGGAGTTGGTAACTGCTAGTATTTCCAGGCTCATTTCTTGCTACTTCCCCCATCAACATTCACACCATGCTTGTATTAATAGAGCTTCTGTAACCACTGGGTTTCTAGTCCTGAACACAGGTTGCTATGTATACCTGTGGCGGATTCATTTTGATATTTGGCAAAACTAATTCAATTATGTAAAGTTTAAAAATAAAATAAAATTTAAAAATAAATAAATTAATTAAGAAAAAAAAAAAGAAAAATCAGCTCCCCCCATCTGCAAATGAGAACTCAACCTATAAAATGGAAATTATAATCAATTTACTAGATTATGAGAGAAATGCAAACTGTTTAACCTTAACAAATTATAGCTATGTTTATTTTCCATAACTAACAATGATCATAATTTAAGCTTTTTTTCTTTCAGTGTGCGCCTTTTAAATCTGTTTTTCTGAAAACACATTATGGCTTTTATGATGTTTATAAACATTATCAAATCATAAAGTTTCACTATTGTTTTCTTTTAGTTCTTCAGTGCAGGTATTTGCATTTCTGGGAAATTATAAGAAGGCTTCCAATTATATTGTATTTTTCTTCATTTCTCTTTAATTTGCAAATAAGAGTACCAATTTCCCCTGACATTCATGCTATTAGTCTTCTAAGGATGCTATTATTTTGTTGACTGATAGTTCATTAATAAGTATAATTATCAACCCACATGTTGCATCTTAAATTATCCAGTAATTGCATGTATATTAGTTTTCAATTTTGTAAATTAAGCTCTTGAAAAGACACTCTTCTCTTTTTTTTACCAGGTAATTTTTTGAAGAATTAGATTTGTGAATCTACTTTATGTTTTGTTACTGCCATATTGTAATAATAATGTCAAATTTCACAGTCCTTTCCATGAATGCTGTCATTTAATATTATGTTTAATATATAAACTATTGTGCTTTTACATTAAATTTACCATATGATACAATTTTTGAAAAAGACAAAACTAAGAAGTATTTGGTTTTATGGGCACTGTGGTTAAACAATAAGGGCCAGCTGAAATCATCTGGATATATTCTGAAGGAAAAAAAATAGCCTGGATTTCAAGGTAATATATGCAAGAAAGATTTGAGGAGTCTCAGTACTCACCTCAGTTTAAAGCTGTTTTTAAGGATAAAGGCACACACCTCTATAAATATATATATATATATATTTAAATTTTATTAAAGATATTTTCTTTATTTCTTCTGCCAAACTGTTGAAGAAAATATATATGTCTTTCTAGATATAAATAATTACAGAATTCTCCTAAGGAATCAAAACATATTTTTTTTCTTTTTTATAAGATTTCTTTTCATTTAATTTTCGTTCAGCCATATTTCTCTTCATGTCTTCTCTCTGCATTTTTATTTTAAATCACATATATTATATAAGACAGAGGCCTCTGATTTATACCACCTGGGACCTGAGATTTGGATGTGGGCAATTTTGTAGTATTTATAAAAAGAATATATTAAAATTACCCATAAGCCCAAATTCAATACACACACTTACCAACATAACTCTAATAAACAGATCATTGGATTTTAAAGCTAGACGAGGCCTTTGAGAGCAGAGAATCCAACCTCTACTCATTGAAGGAAAACAAAGTGAAGCTAAGGAGTTTTAATTCACTGGTCAGTCACTCAACTAACTAAAAGAGAACAAGGAATTAGACCCTAAGATTCCCTGAAGCCAAGTCCTGTGCTTTTTTAATGTTCTCTCATGATATAGACTTCCAATATTAGTCTGTCACTCTGCACAAGGTGAAAATAGATTTAACTGAGTTTGCTGTGTGCCTGTGAAGCTGCTAAGCATTCATTCATGAAAGCAAAACTGGGAACCTATGAAATTTCATTATCAGAAGCTTTTTTCCAAGGCTGCCTTTTCCATCTATTCGCATGTTATATGCCTAGGGCAATGTCCTCCACACGCAGTAGCTATCAATCTCTGACAATTTTTTTAAGAAGCAACAGTGCTAATTTTAGGCTACTATATTAAAAAAATAATTTCTTACACAGTATCTAATGATCTTGGATATTCTTTGCAGATTTTATTTTCATGTTTTGTCTAAAACCACTTTTTCCATGCTCAGAGAAATCTGTAGACAATAAGTTTGGAGTTTGAAACGTGTGCTGTGACAGACCTCAATTAAGAGGATTTTTTTGTTGTTTTTATGAAGAATAAGGAGCAGCTGATTATCCTGACAGAAATCCCAGAGGCAGTGAACTCTTCATGGTAACTGACTACAGTGGAGCAGGAAAAGCTCAAGTTTCCTCCTCCGTTTATCCTTATGCTCTAAAAATTACCAACGAAGCCCCATCAAGAATATTTTGTGTGATGATCCAGCAAAGTATGCAGTAAAGGAGGAAAAGGAAGAACAGGGCACTTCCCGAGAGGGTGGGGGAAAGAGGTTCTGTGAGCTTTCCCGCGTGATTAGAGCTAGGGAAGTTGATCTCTTTTCATGCCGTGGATGTGGCTGCTGCAGTCACGCCTCCCGCTGCCAGCCCAGCACCAGGATCTTAATCAGTCACTATGAAAACTCATTAGCTCCACAGCAATGAGCCTTCCACTGCTGAAGCTTGGCGCTGTGCTTAGTACCATGGCAATGATCTCAAACTGGATGTCCCAAACTCTCCCATCCTTGGTAGGACTGAACACCACGAGGCTATCAACGCCAGATACCTTAGTAAGTCACTCTGGTGGGTTTGGCTGTCTTGGGAAGTAAGTGCATTAAAACAGTGGGCTTTTTTTTTTTTTTTAATAAACTGCAAAGGCTGAGATTTTGCTTCTCTATTCACAGGTCTACTTCAACGATACAGTATTTATGTGGTAACTATAGTCATGGCTATTCTTTTATGAACACTTTAAAGTTACATCAAAGAATAAATGAACTGCCTGAGAAATTAGCTGTGACAGGAAATACTAGATTCATTAAATTCTTAATTGAAAGCTTTAGTTTATATTATTCTGAGGTTTTAAAGGATTCTTTCTTTTTAAAGTATGTTTTGTTTCTTATGATTTCACTTCTTTTAACAGATATAAAATCCTCATAATTTGTCCTACAGAGTATGCTACAGAGTATATTCTAGCTAATCTAGTTTTACTATAGCAGGTTCTTCTTCAGAATTCAATTCCTGTGTTTGAAATGTATTCAGTCGGAGAAACCAATCTCTATTAAATATGAATGAATAATAATAATAAAAAAAGCTCAACAATTTAAAGCCTGACCAAAAAAAACTTTTTTTTTTTTTGAGCTAACAATCATGAACAACAGAAAACTTACTTAATACAATCATCTCCCTGTATTGTTTGATAAAGACTTCTCCTGTCACAAGTTTAACTCCTGTACTCCTGTAGTTTTTGCTCATTCATGTTTTTTTAACCCTTCCCACATGATAACAAATGTCTTTTCTCATAGTTTATGAAACATGGTTTAGTTAGCAATACCCAAAAATGTTTCAAATAAAAACTATTGTTTTCTCAAATAGGTTACAAATTAAAATGGAAGGAATATCCTAGAAAAACAATTTCTGTGTTAGCAAATAAAAATTACAGAAATCATTAGTATTTGGAGTCCTTTACTTTTTTTTTTATCTGTTTTTATCATTGGACTGCTCCAACAGATCAGAAAAAGTCAGATACTTAAAAAGAAAAAAAAGCAATTCGCCTTTAAGACCTGTTTGCAGTTACTACTACTAATTACTCTATCAATCAATGTATAATTAACTGAGTAGAGTCAGATCAAATTAATTACATAATTTGCCAGCAACACCCAGTGCTCAGGGCACCAGCAGAGCACACGTGAGGCACAGTGTGACCTGCTTTCACATCTTAACCTCCCTCAGTCACTGCTGCTGCCTCAGTGTTTCCTTGATTGAGAATGCCCTCCTTCCCTGTATGATGTGTGTGGCAGGAAGGATGTAAAAGGGATTATTCATAGTTATAAAGAAAGCATATAACACAAGCTTATTGATGTGGCAGCAATAAGCAATGACAAAACAAAGAAATGTAAACTATTTAATATTTACCGAACCAAGTATCTTCAATGTTCAAGTACCTGGTGATTTTTAACTACTTAGTTTTTGAATTAACTCTTTCAGGAAATGAACCATTGAAGCAATTCATGAACAAATTATATTTCAAACATGGTACCTTAGTTCTGATATATATATATATTTTTGCATCTATAGATATCGGTTTGGTTATCTTCTATTTGTTGTTGATGGAGGAGAATTAACTTTCCCAAATCATAAATGATTCTTTTAGGATTTCTTACTCTTTTATGAGTTTAAAGTAAATTCATTCCTTTACTTTCTGATTAGCAATCTTGGTTGAAAAATATAAAATATTGGTATGGCCTACAAATGTTCTGACACAACTGAATCTTGCTTTGAGTGACAAAAAACAAACTAGAATTCAGAGAAGTTTACACTATGGTATTCACTGCTGCTGCTGCTGCTGCTAAGTCGCTTCAGTCGTGTCCGACTCTGTGCGACCCCAGAGACGGCAGTCCACCAGGCTCCCCTGTCCCTGGAATTCTCTAGGCAAGAACACTGGAGTGGGTTGCCATTTCCTCCTCCAATGCATAAAAGTGAAAAGTGAAAGTGAAGTCGCTCAGTCGTGTCCGACTCCTAGCAACCCAATGGACTGCAGACTACCAGACTCCTCTGTCCATGGGATTTTCCAGGCAAGAGTACTGGAGTGGGGTGCCATTGCCTTCTCCATGCTATTCACTAGAATGGAGAAATCAGGTTACAAAAGTGTATGTGAGTGAGTGTGTATGTGTTTCTATGTGCATGTTTTACGGAAGTGCAAACTTTACAGAAGTACTTTCTCCATCTTAACTATACAAGATAATTGCTCATATGTTAGGATTCCTATGGTGAAAAATGAATGAATATATATTTCCTAGATTAAGATCATTAAATGTTAACACTGGAAAAGATCTTAGAAACTATCCAGGCCAGTTATTTTTGCACTACTTTTGGCAGTGGTGCCTCTTTTTTTTTTTTTTAAATTAAAACTTATGTAATACATGCAGAATAAATATTTGTTGAATGAATCTTGAAGTGGAAATCTAATATATAAAACAGGTTATGGGTCAAAAAATAAATGATGGGGGAGTGAGGCCTTACTGGGCCTCTACCATCTGTTCCCTCCCCACATAATCAACCCCCTTCCCTGATCAAAATACCTCCACGGGAACCTTAAAACTCTCAGGAGCTTAGCTGGAAATATGACTGATCTAATCCAACCTCCTTATTCTGCAAGTGGGAAGACTGACTTGCAATCTAAATGTGTATGCAACTAAAAAGAGTTCCCCTCTCTGGTTAATGGCAGAGCCAAGGGTGGAAGCAAGCCACCTGACTGCAGTCCTGGCCAGGGAAGTCATCTCACACACTTTTGCTCTCCCTACTCCTCCTGGACCCTGGTGCCACATGAGATTCTCTCTACCCGGTAGACAATTCCCTTTGTAGCAAGCAGAGCTATGATGTCCAGCCCTTCTCAAACTCTATCTATATTCACTTTAGGTGGTACAAATGATATAAGCCTGAAACATCCCCCAAAATGAATGAATGAATAAATAAATAAATAATGTTCAGTCACTCAGTCATGTCCGATTCTGTGTGACCCCATGATCCCAGCACACCTGGCTTCCCTGTCCTTCTCTATTACCTGGAGTTTGTTCAAACTCTTATCCATTGAGTTGGTGATACCAGCTCAAATAAATAAATAGTGTAGGTCTTAACATTTGTTTTATGAGAGTCTGTGGGATGCACAGATGGCAAAAAATGCAGATTTACACAAATATGGATATGGTCTTTCAAAGGTAGTGTACATTTGATTGCTCAAAAGCTTAAACAGGTTTTTAAATTTCCAAGATATTTTTGTTAGTAAGTAAGTTAAACACAGCTCCTTATTAGGGGAAAAAGCTCTATTTCTCTTAGAATCTTGAAACGTGCCCTTCTCTTTGGCCCTGTTTTCTTTTCCTTCTAATTGTTCCAGCCTTTGGAGGAGCTGTTGTCTGCAAAGGCAAAGCCTTGGCTCTGAAAAAGCTCAGGCTCCCTCTGGCCCATCTCTCTGATGCAGAGTAACTTCCCCCCGAGGCTGAGCTTCTGAGAAATCCCCCATGCTGTGGATTCCACACCAGGAAGAACCTGGTAAAAAGCAATTAGATAAGCACAGGACATTCGGCTCACACCAGCTGTTCTCAGTCAGCCCCACCGCTGTGGTGGGAAGAGGCCTCGAGGGGACCTTGGGCATAAGTGATTTGTTTTGCTACATTTTCAAATAGCTTCTCCTCACAAATAACTACTTCAGTGAGGCAGTCACTTTTAAGTTCTGGAAAAGGAGTAGACTACCTAACACAAACTCTCAAAGCTTTCCAACTTTCTTAACTCACCAATTTTACTTTCAGTTCTGGATGAAAATATCTGACTTCTCTGTTTTGTACCACTATTTTACTCCCCCAAATCCTTAGGCAATGTCCATTTTGTGAAAGACCAACTAAACACATTAAGGAGATGGATGAGAGAACAGAATGGTAAATATTGAAAGACACAGCGAATGTGATAATTGCCTTTGTAGAGTAGAATTGTGAAGTGGGTAAGAGAGTAGATTTATTCCTGTTTAATGGCACCCCACTCCAGTACTCTTGCCTGGAAAATCCCATGGGCGGAGGCACCTGGAGGGCTGCAGTCCATGGGGTCGCTAAGAGTCAGACACGACTGGGCGACTTCATTTTCACTTTTCACTTTCATGCATTGGAGAAGGAAATGGCAACCCACTCCAGTGTTCTTGCCTGAAGAATCCCAGGGACGGGGGAGCCTGGTGGACTGCCCTCTATGGGGTCACACAGAGTCGGACACGACTGAAGCGACTTAGCAGCAGCAGCAGCAAGTACTTAAAGAAGTAGGGCCAAAGGGGAAAATTACAAAGAGATCCAGTCCTTCAGGTTTCCACCAATGAAATGGACTGCCTATGAAAAACTGAAATTCCTATCATGCAGAGTTTAAGTGGAAACACAACCAGAATACACAGAAGTGCCACTGAGTGGAAAGACAGTCCCAGGAACGACTCCTAAGTCTTTCCCAACTCTGTCATTGTGATTTCCAGAATAGGAGCAGAAATGATCAACAACCTAACTTTGATGATGCCTTCAGTCTTTTAACTGTTTGTTCTGTATTTATAGTTGTTTTTCATAGAGCTCTGAGGTTCTCTTCAGTGAAGAATATACATTTCTTATTTCAGTTCCAACTAGTCTCATAAGAAATGGGACGAGAACTGCAATGCAGTGACATCTTTATTAACACATCCTCCATAACACAGCTTCTTTTAGCGTGGTCTGTCAGCATCTCTGTAATTTCTGTCCTCACATTTCTTTGCTCCCCACAACTAAAGCCATTAGCATGCTAAACCACATTTCATTATCCGAAACCAAACGTATCCTCAGACAGAAAATTTATAAGGAGTTTTCATCAGGTATCTCCTCTAATGCATCAGGTATCTCCTACTGTAAATCAAACAGGTTTTAGTAAACAGATTTTTTCCTACTTTATTTTCCCCTGCCTGTACACCACTTTTAGTAGCTAAAGCCCTTATTCTTTTTGCCTCAGTCTGTACTTTTAAGAAATGCCCAGGAACTCAGCATAAAACCTAAGACCTAGCAATGAGCAACTAGTTCATTCTGTCCTCTTCAAAGGATCAGGATTCTGTCCCTTCACCTGCCTCTGCACTTGTGTCCTGCCAAGACTACTGCTAACCACTCCTCTAGAGTTCCAATTTCTGCCTGTTTCCACAATTTGGATAATGCCATCCACCTGCCTGGGTACATATCCTCTACAGATAGTTTTTTTCAGCTATTGGTGAATGGACAAAGGCACTTATCTGCAGGGCATAAACATAAATAGCTCCGGGCTGAAAACTGGAGAAAAACTGGTATAAGTCCCATAGATGTCACTTACTAAACGGGTGACTTGGAAAAAAATTGCTTAAGTTCTTTGAATTTCAGATTCCTCATGAATAAGATGATGCCTATTCCTAAGGATAGGTGGTTCAAAAGAAGTGAAACAAATACAAGAGAAGGGATCTTATAAAAAGAAAAATATGCTGAAATATACAATAGTTTTACTTTTACCCCAGTCTTCAGGATCTTTCTTTTCTGTTACAAAGCCCTTGAAGTTCTGAGAGCTTCTCATGCAGTAATAGCTCTATATTTATAAAGCATAGGTTTATAACTAAATTATAAACAAAAAACCCCAACTTGAAATCCGATTGTTAAAATTATCATTTTAATTCTCCTCTTTAGAGCATTCTTAAATATTTCATGAGTTTTGTAATATTAAAAACTGCTAAACAGTTCATTTAGTTCTTCTAATTAACACAAAAGGTTCAGAGAACTGCATCAGTAATCACTGTGCATAGCAATGCTTTGGGTAGTAATAAACCCCGGAACCCTCCAGGTCCAAGCAGTCAGCTCCTTGGGAGTTCAGAAAATGCTATGAGGATCATCTTCACTATACAAAAAAGGGAATTTCAGACAACTGGTGGTGCAGTGTGGTGGTTAAACTTTCAAACTCTGATGCCAGACTGCAAGTATGCAAATCTAAGCTCTGCTGATTACCACCATCATGACCTTGAGCAAATTTCTTACTGTCTCAAATTCACAGTTTCCTCACCTGTAAAATGGGCAGAATGATACCATCTGGCCCATAGAGTTACTGTGATATGCAAAGGCAGTAATGCATGTGAATTGCCAACTGAAGACTAGGAGCTCCATAAATGTTTGCTATTACTATTACATGAGGTTCATGTTGACACTTGAGGAATCATTTTTCTTTTTAAGTTACAATGGAAGCAGGTCTTTTCTCATTGGTATCTAAAACCCATCTAAATATAACTCTCTACCTGAGGTCTTAGTTGGTTTTATTTTTACCCTCTTTTCAATGCCAGTATGGGTGCCACAAATGAGAACACTAGAGCTACTCACAAAGCTTCCTTCATTCATCACTAAACCTGACACAGAAATCTCTATCAAACCCACACAACTGTCAAGCCCTCATCTTTTATACTAGCTTATTTCTCTTTTGAGTTACCTTTTCTTGCCAAAGAGGTAAGCTGCCAAAGTTGAGATCATTCAAACTAACTCTTTATAGATAAGGCCAGGGTTCTTTTCAATAATACTTAGAAGAAGACAATTGAACGTACAAACAAGACCAGAGTCTATTCTTATTAAGCTGACACTTCAGGAAGAATGATAAATGAACATCAAATTCTACTCACCTTTTCTGCTTCCCTCATTCCAGAGAGCAACTGACACCTTGCCCAGATGTGATTAGCTCCTCACTGGTTAGCCAAACACCTGGCAAGCAAACATCAATATTAATGCTGCCAGGTTTAATAATCAGTATTTGCACTGCTGTTAAAGATATGTTAGTATTATAATTGTGCAGCCCCTTCTCCTTTATACAAGAGCTAAACACATTCTAGTGAGAAGCCTTAGTTTTCTGACACATTTGAGATTTGTGTCCAATGTCAAGAGCAGCTTAGTTGAAACTATAGGACCTATGTCAAGATATATTTGTTCCACACAGTCACTCAGCTTAAACCTTTAATTATATCATTAAAAGTACTCTGCTAAGCTGTGAAAGGTTGTTGTTGAATCACACAAAGACACCGGGATTTTTGGCCCCCGGAGGAGATGAATTCAATCCGGGGCCAGAGATGAGGCTTGATCGCTCAGAGCTTTTGTGTAATGAAGTTTTATTAAAGTATAAAGGAGATAGAGAACGCTTCTGACATAGACATCAGAAGGAGGCAGAAGAGTACCCCCCTGCTAGTCTTCAGCTGGATGTCATATACTCACTAGAAGTCTGTTAATGAAAGAAAGGAATGTCTTAAAACTCAGAATGGCACCAGGCCCCTCACCCATAAGATGTATTTTGGGATAATCTTGGCACCAAATGGTTTATCCTGGGCCATAAAATGATTAACTTGAATCTTGAAGAAGGGCAGACCACCATACAAATAGTTTCATTTACATAGATTAGGGTAACAATATCTGAGTATAACATACTGGTTTGTCAAGTAGGTTCTGAGCCAAGAGGTGGAACCGACTTGAAGACAGTTTGGGGTAAATGCATAGTACATTAGCATAGCTTAAGAAAAACATTTCCATAAGAAAAGGGCATTGGTTATCTCTAGGTTTGAGAATAGTTAACTTCAGGTGAAACCAGGTGTCATTATGGCAACACAGTATTTTAAGAGAAACCTCCTTTTAAATTTGTATAGAGAAGGAAAAAATATCGCTGGTTTGTTTCCTCCTGCTGCTTAAGAGAGATAAAAATGTCTGACACTTACAGGCTGTTTCCTCCGTTTGGAGACCCCTGGCCTTCCTGCCTGTTACCCTCTCAGCTGTACCTATCCCCATTCTGTAGATAATCTCTTTGCATTTTTCTTCTTTAATTAAAAAAAAAAGACTATCTTTAAGATCCTATCTATTCTAGTCATATATAATTCTAAGTACATTTTTTCTATCCTAATCAGTAGTCAGGCATAAATGCTAGAAAGAAGGAGCAAGGGGAATGGAAAAAAAAAAAAAAAAGAAGTGGTAATGAATCCAACAGCCCAGAAATAAATGGCAGCACAGGATACTTCTATGAATTATCTGAAAAAGGAGATTAAAATGTAGGTTTGGTATCAGTTGCTTTTCATTACAGACCAAGGACAAGGACTATGACATCTGAGTTTCATAAGTTTAAAATTTATAGCCTCTGCATGATTGGTGTTGGAATGGCTTTAAGCACCCTGTAGTGATTATCTCTAAAGCTCTTGAAAAAAAAAAAAATCTGTGTGTTGGTTGATGGTATATGATGAGGTATGGCCTGGGAGAGAATAGGAGAATATATCTGTTCTGCAAATTTCAAGACAGTAGATTCTACAGCAGCTCTGTGTAGAGAGTTCAGCCTGGCTGAGTTCGCTTAAGAATCTGCTTCCTACCAAGTAAAGTGTTTCAGTATACATTTAGGCAAACACACCACCGTTACACCAAGCATTATGCAAAATAGTTCTCTGCTGGTCACCATTCACCTCCTTGTTTCTAACCCCACCTCAGTCCTTCTATCATCCTCCCTTGTTCTAGTCCCTTCAGCCTGAGTCTTTAAATACCTTCTTTTATAGACAAAATGCATCTCTCTCTTCTCCTGATCATTTTATGTTGATTCCCTGGAAAACATAGAGGAGAAGGCAAAGAAAAGACGAAGAATTTCAAATCCCAGTTGCAGAAGTTAGTCAGAGCTTAGCTAGAAAGAGGCCCACCAATTTATCTAGTATTTTCACAGGAAAAAGAAACTCAGACGCAAACTGGATAATCTGTCTATGTAACATCTATTATGTAGTTTTTTCAGTATCCATATGATTGACCTTTAAGAATAATTATCTAGATGTTCAGCATCATATTAATATGGCCATAACATTGGAATTAACAGCAAGACAATATAGCTATACAGTCTAATAAGGGAGCCACTGTGGTTACTGGAATGTGGCTAGTCCAAATTGAGGTATGCCATGAGAGTAAAATGCACATTCAATTTCAAACAGTGTACAAAAAAGGAGGAAAAACAATGTAAAATATCTCATGAATAATTTTTATATTGATTATACATGTTGAAACAATAATATTTGTATATATCGAGTTAAATAAACTATATTATTAAATTAATTTCACTTATATCCTTTTATTTTTTTAAACCTGCCCACTAGAAAATTTAAAATTATCCATGTGGCTCTCAATCTATTGAACAGTACCACTCTTGCTTCATATAAAACTCTACTGCATATAAGCTGCACATTCTTAGGCAGGTTAACTAACTTTCTCTTCTGTGAAATGGGAATAACTATTATTCCTGATTCTTGGCATCCTTGATTGTATCCTTCCATTAGCAAGTCAATGCACATGAGCTGTCCCTTGGAATAGGGTCTAATCTTGAGCAGGCAGCATTCCTCAGCCTCAGCAAACCCCAAAGAGAACTCAGTTGAGGGTCAAGCCACTGATACCCTCAGCAGTTGGAGGAATGAAAAAGTGCCTCTCTGAAAACTGCCTCAAGACAACCACAATTTCTGATTGTATAATGCAGAATCTATGCTCAAAGCACAGCTCTTCTGAAAAATAACTAGGCAAAAATGAGTTACTTATTTTTGTACTTGATAGAATGTAATTAATATAGCAGACAGGAAATAGCCAATATATCCCATAGTTGGATATAGACTAATTATTTAAACAAGACATAAGAAAGATAGATAATACTACTAGACAATGCATATTAAATGCCCAGTGAGTAGTACAGACAATCCTTCAGAAGAGGCTGAAACATGTCTCAGTCTCAGATGCTCAGTTGTGTCCAACTCTTTGAGACCCCCAAGGACGATAGCCTGCCAGGGTCCTCTGTCCATGGGATTTTCCTGGCAAGAATACTGGAGTGGATTGCTATTTCCTCCTCTAGAGGATATACCTGACCAAGGGACTGAACCCATGTCTCCCATGTCCCTTGCACTGCAGGTGGATTTTTTACCACTAAGCCACCAGGGAAACCATAAAGTAAAACTGAAACTCACTCAGTCATGTCCGACTCTTTGCCAACCCGTGGACTAGACAGTCCATAGAATTTTCCAGGCAAGAATACTAGTGTGCGCAGCCATTTCCTTCTCCTAAGGATCTTCCCAACCCAGGGATCAAACCCAGGTCTCCTGCATTGCAGGCGGATTCTTTACCAGCTTAGCCACCAGGGAATCCCAAGGGGAAACCATAAGGGCTGAATAACTGAAGGTTTATTAGGGAGGTATTTCAAATAGAACAAAATGAGTAAAATATACAAAGGTATGAATCTAGGTGGGCATGCTTTCAGGACACACCAAGACCAATTTGGATGGAAAAAAGTTTCTTATAGGAAGATACAGGGGGTAAAACTAGAAACATAAATAGGAAGCAGACTGCAGTAGAACAGAAACATCATTTTGAGATAAGCTTCTAGGGAGGCAGGTGATAAGTATAAAAGTAATCTGGGAAGATCAATATTGCCAGAGTAATTTGGCCTCTGCCAAAATACTGTCTTTAACTCCTCTGAGACTCTATATTCTTTGCAAAACAATGTTGGTCTAATTACTTTTACCCTATGTTCTCAGGTGATACCTTTCCAGCTTTATTAATAATTGGCCCTTCAATACATAGGAAGCTCTCTGGGAGAGAATTTTGCTTCAGAAGATTACACATGAACAATAATCATAATATATATATATATATATATATATATATATATATACTACTAATTACCATTTGTGTTGAAAAAGACAAACTAACAGATCTTATGCACAAAGACTAGTGATATGTGACTAAGTATGTAGCAGATACTTCTAAAGTTGCATTAAAATGTCCAAATATGACAGAAAGCATTAGGGAGTGGTGAAGGATAAACAATCAATAATATAGAGTCAAAATCAATAATATGGAACCAAAAGAAAAAGGTGGAGTCTCCTTCTGTCCATTGAAAAGGAAGTTGTAAGTGAATGAACATGTGCTGCCTACTTGAATCGTTCAATCTCGTTTTTAACTTAGAGAAAAACTATTTAAGAGAAAACTATTTAGAGAAAAACTGTAAAAATAAAAAGATACTTTGCTTAAAATTATACAAACTCATGCTCTCTTTAACTCTCTGTGTGTTTTGTATGTTCGCTGTTGGTTTCCTCAGACTCAGATTAGTCCCAAAGAAGGGTGGCAGGTATATAGCTCAGCACAGGATCCTGATGGACGATGCATTTGCACAGTGGTTGCTCCAGAACAAAACCTGTGTTCCCGGGATGCCAAAAGCAGGCAGCTTCGCCAGCTGTTGGAAAAGGTAGGTGTCCTCTGTCCCCTGTGAATATTCTTACTGAAATCTACCATTCTTTGTAAAGGAAATATGGGAAAGCAGGTTAGCGTAAGGAGGAGTCTTTTAATTTTTTCTTTTTTTTTTTTTTAATTTAATTTTATTTTTAAACTTTACATAATTGTATTAGTTTTGCCAAATATCAAAATGAATCCGCCACAGGTATACATGTGTTCCCCATCCTGAACCCTCCTCCCTCCTCCCTCTCCATACCATCTCAAATAAATGTTTTCCCCCCTTGAAAGCAGTACCTCAAGATTCCTGCTCTTCTGTTCTATTTATGACTTTTACTGTTTCCAATCTTGCTCTAAGACTAATTTCCATCATATTTCTCAATATCCAGTTGATCTCCCCTTAAGAAAAAAAACAGTACAAAGCCTTATTCCTGTGTCAGAAATTTAGCCTCAACTGTCAAGATCACACTAAACTCGTTGAGCTCATACTTTTGGATCTCATTAACAACCTTGCAAGGAAGTCAAAATAATGGCATACAATATGCAAGCTATCTGGACAGATAATGAATAATTCTAAGTATTTATCATCATCCTCTAAGTCATTCCTTTGAACATTAAGTTCTTCAATTTCATTCAAGAGCATTCTCTCCATATAATTTACTTAAGCTGGATCCATAACAATCAAATGCAGAATGCCCTTGATTTATTCTCTGTCACAGATGAAAGTCGTCTCATCAAAGGTTATTTATGTTTAGTTTAGGGACAAAAGAAAAAAAATGAATGGTTCTTTCAATTTTTCTCATTCAGACTTTCACTGTGTCAGTCCCTGAATATAGTTGGACAGCCGGAGTGGCCAGACTCATGGAAGGATGACAACATATTTGAACTTTAAATATCCTTGGGGATAATAAGATAAATTAGGTAGTATATGTTTTCAGAGGATATCATGCTCAACAATTCACTCTGTGTAATATCATTTCCATGATCATCTACACAATTATGGCACAAAATAGGAAGCTTTAACAGAAAATAGAGAAAGTAGAAAAATTAAAGCATTGAATCTGTTAATACAGACATTCCTATTTTATGGAATTTAAGCTGCAGTAACTCTCTTCCACTGCCACATAAATAAAATAACTTTCCTCAGTGTACATATTTGAAAGTGTTTTGATGCCCTAAGATTTTAAGAAGATTTTTTTTTCATATTTTCATACAGAGATTAGTCTTTCTGATGCCCTTATCCTCGGAGTTATCATCATCTATTTGCTCTCTTTTCTTAAGACTCTTTTTAAACAAGATCCAGTCTTCCCTGTTCCTTCAAAATCTGTCTCCCAGACAAGAGCAAATTTAATTGTCATTCAAGTTAATGACTCCAGCTATCAACTGTTAGAAATCATGACATATGAACTAGAGTTATTCTTGTGTATTGTTTTCCAGTCTAGATTTTCTTTATATCTCTGAAAAAAATTGAAACATATAGTTTAGTATTGTTTGGTTACTAAGGAAATTAATTAGGCTGGTAAAAAGATTTAATCTTTTAAGTCCAATTTTGCTTTTCTATTAGTTTGTATTTCTTCTCAGATTACTTTCTACTCCAATCTTCTTTTCTACACACAAAAAATATCTTCTTTCTACAAGTTTGATGAGAAACATTTTCTTAGACATGATTGTCTTATTTGTATTACTATTTTAAGTATATTATTGCATACACACATCTAAAAATAGACATTTCCTCAAAACTCAGTTGAAAAATTAAAACAAACTGGGAAAGTCAGGAAGTAGATAATACTCTCTACATGTCCAGAGTGAAATGTATTCCAGAGCTATAATAAAACCTAAAATTTGTGAAGGACGAATGAGGCAAGAAGAGTACAAGTAAAGGTGACTGATTGAAAGCAATCGCTGAAATTTATATGACCACACCATTCAATAGGCAATTTGTTTAGTTTTAAAGAAATTCTAGAAAATTACATCTTTCAAAATGCAATACCTAAATGACAAAAGACAAAATTTATTAACAGTATCTTCAGTTCAGTTCAGTTCAGTCCCTCAGTCGTGTCCGACTCTTTGCGACCCCATGAATCGCAGCACGCCAGGCCTCCCTGTCCATCACCAACTCCCGGAGTTTACTCAGACTCAGCCAGTCCCTTGCTGACTTCTCTGAAAACGTGAAATGGTCAGTGGCTCAGTCAGTTCTTTGTGACACTTTGTGATCCCAGGGACTATAGCCTACCAGGCTCCTCTGTCCATGGGATTCTCCAGGCAAGAATACTAGAGTGTTGCCATTTCTTTCTCCAGGGGATCTTCCCATCCCAGGGATCAAAACTGGGTCTCCCGCATTGCAGGCAAATTCTTTACTATCTGAGCCACCAGGGAAGCCCCTACTGACTTCATAGCTTTACAAATATCCAAGGTACCAGACAGCAAATAGAAGCATAACCATTAAGCAGCCCATTTCACTATTAACCAAAGGATTGATTTAATCATATAAGGGAGTACTCATAATAAGAATAATATTAATAACAATAGTTCCCATCTATTATATTTGTATCTGCTCCATTCCAATTTCATAGCAGGCAGATGTCCTTCTAAGTTTACATAAAAGGAAAATGGTGCTTTTTGAGGCTAAAAACCTTATCATTGCCAGTCAATCAGTAGACTGTGAATCCATACCAGATCAACTTTGCATTTTATAACACTATGCCAGCGTCATTCAAAAGGCCACTTATGGTACCCACAATGATTTAATACAAGCTCTGTAAAATATTTTAAACAAGTACATTTATACTTCTAAATATTAGAAAGATTACAATTGGTTTTACAATACATCAGGCCTTAGTGTGTCCCAGCTAAAATCTTTTACCTAAAAAAAGTTTGTCTGTCAGCTATTTAGCTTCTCTGTACATACCTCCATTGTCTAGGTCAATATTGCTAAAATGTGATTTTTGGAACAGGATGCTGGTGACATCCTTCCAATAAAATAATTTTAAACAACAGTACATGATACATCACTCTTGAAGATTTCCATCACAGAGTTTAATATTAAAGGGTCCGTGGAAACCTACAGTAGTGAAATACCTGTTAGTTGTGTTAACCCCAATGCTGTCCAAGCATATTGAACTGTAGGGCTTTATTATTAAGTTTTTAAGTAGCCTCTGCACTAATCATGGCCTCTCTGGTGGCTCAGACAGTAGAAAAATCTGCCTGCAAAGCGGAAGACCCAGCTTTGATTCCTGGATCAGGAAAATCCCCTGGAGAAGGGAATGGCAACCATTCCAGTATTCTTGCCTGGAGAATTCCATGTACAGAGAAGCCTGGCCAGCTACGGTCCATGGGGTCTGCAAAGAATTAAAAAAAACTATGAATGAAGGGGGACAATAAGCTTGCCACACTGTGGAGAGAGACATGAGTAGGCAGCTGAATGGAAGAACATCCATGATAAGCAGACTAACAGAGGAGGAAGTCTCCTTCCCACAAGTGTAATGCTGGTGGGGGTCCAGTCTCCAGTCTCAGCAAGAAACTGATTCTCAGTGGGTCTCCATGATCAGAGGGAAAGGAAATGGTCTGAGGTACAGCCATCAGGAAAAGCAAAAGGCAGCCCAGAACCATCCTTCCCAACTAGACTATTCCACCTCTAGTCACACCCCAAAGGTAGTTCTTATAATTATATATGATTATTCAATACTGAAGGTCACAATTAAGTCTCAGCAAAAATTCTCTCAGTACATTTTCGCATAACACAAATAAAGTTGAAAATTAACTTCATAGGGTAACTTAGAGGCAAAATAAAAGAGAGGGTGTTTTAACTATCCAGAATATCTCACTTGTCTATCAATTTCTAACTCTGTGTGCTGTGCTTAGTTACTCAGTCAGGTCCGACTCTTTCCAGCCCCATGGTCTATAGCCCACCAGACTTCTCTGTCCACAGAGATTCTCCAGAAAGGAATACTGGAGTGGATTGCCGTGCCCTCCTCCAGGGGATCTTCCTTAACTCTGTGGACTCTGCCAAAGTACACAGAAATCCTAGGAGAATATTGGCCGTGCAAATGACGACTGTCTTCATAGACAAATACCGCATTTAAATATGTCAAGTGTTTCTTTAACACAAATGGCTTTTCCTCTTTTATGCTTAACCATAAGGGAGCTGAAAATTATTTTGAAAGCACTGCATTTATCTAAGATGCAGTCATCAGGCTTTCAATGTTGCTGCAGTAATTTTGTGCTGAATCAAAGATTTTTTTAAACAAAGCTTTCTGAATGTAGGAATGATAGTAAATTAAGAAATATTTCAGAGCTGTGTAATACTATAGCCTAACCAATGACAGGAGAAAGACATATTTCTTAAAATATTAACTTGTTACCTTTTACTGCTACTGAAAGCCAAAGACAATTTTCAGTTCTGTTCAGTCGCTCAGTCGTATCCAACTCCTTGCGATACCATGGACAGCAGCATGCCAGGCTTCCCTATCCATTACCAACACCCAGAGTTTACTCAAACTCATGCCCATTGAGTCAGTGATGCCACCCAGCCACCACATGGTCTATGTCTCCTTCTCCTCCTGCCTTCAATCTTTCCCAGCATCAGGGACCTTTCAAATGAGTCAGCTCTTCGCATCAGGTGGCCAAAGTATCAGAGTTTCAGCTTCAACATCAGTCCTTCCAATGAACACCCAGGACTGATCTCCTTTAGGATGGACTGGTTGGATGTCCTTGCAGTCCAAAGGACTCTCAAAAGTCTTCTCCAACACCACAGTTCAAAAGCATCAATTCTTTTTTTTTTTTTGTATGTGCTATTTTTTATTTTTCTCATTTGAGATAAATTAACAAATTCTGTAGATTGCATTGAACTTATCTTTATTTATTTATTTTTTTAAATTTTATTTTATTTTTAATTCTTCAGTGCTCAGCTTTTCTTATAGTCCAACTCCCACATCCATACATGACTACTGGAAAAACCATAGCCTTGACTAAATGAACCTTTGTTAGCAAAGTAATGTCTCTGGTTTTTAATATGCTGTCTAGGTTGGTCATAACTTTTCTTCCAAGGAGGAAGCATCTTGTAATTTCATGGCTGCAATCACCATCTGCAGTCATTTTGGAGCCCCCCAAAAATAAAGCCTGCCACTATTTCCACTGTTTCTCCATCTATTTGCCATGAAGTGATGGGACCAGATGCCATGATCTTCGTTTTCTGAATGTTGAGCTTTATACCAACTTTTTCACACTCCTCTTTCACTTTCATCAAAAAGCTCTTTAGTTCCTCTTCACTTTCTGCCATAAGGGTGGTGTCATCTGCATATCTGAGATTACTGATATTTCGCCTGGCAATCTTGATTCCAGCTTATGTTTCTTCCAGTCCAGCGTTTCTCATGATGTACTCTGCATAGAAGTTAAATAGGCAGGGTGACAACATACAACCTTGACGTACTCCTTTTCCTATTTGGAACCAGTCTGTTGTTCCATGTCCAGTTCTAACTGTTGCTTCCTGACCTCCATACAGGTTTCTCAAAAGGAAGGTCAGGTGGTCTGGTATTCGCATCTCTTGTAGAATTTTCCACAGTTTGTGGTGATCCAAACAAAGGCTTTGGCATAGTCAATAAAGCAGAAATAGATGTTTTTCTGGAACTCTCTTGCTTTTTCGATGATCCAGCGGATGTTGGCAATTTGATCTATGGTTCCTCTGCCTTTTTAAACCCAGCTTGAACATCTGGAAGTTCATGGTTCATGTATTGCTGAAGCCTGGCTTGGAGAATTCTGAGCATTATTTTATTAGTGTGTGAGATGAGCGCAACTGTGCAGTAGTTTGAGCATTTGTTGGCATTGCCTTTGGGATTGGAATGAAAACTGACCTTTTCCAGTTCTGTGGCCACTGCTAAGTTTTCCAAATTTGCTGGCATATTGAGGGCAGCACTTTCACAGCATCAGATTTTAGGATTTGAAAGAGCTCAACTGGAATTCCATTGCCTCCACTAGCGTTGTTCGTAGTGATGCTTCCTAAGGCCCACTTGACTTCATATTCCAGGATGTCTAGCTATAGGTGAGTGATCACATCATACTGATTATCTGGGTCATGAAGATCTCTTTTGTACAGTTCTTCTGCGTATTCTTGCCACTTCTTAATATCTTCTGCTTCTGTTAGGTCCATACCATTTCTGTCCTTTATCGAGCCCATCTTAGCATGAAATGTTCCCTTGGTATCTCTAGTTTTCTTGAAGAGATCTCTAGTCTTTCCCATTCAATTGTTTTCCTCTATTTCTTTGCAATGATCACTGAGGAAGGCTTTCTTATCTCTCCTTGCTATTCTTTGGAACTCTGCATTCAAATGGGTATATCTTTCCTTTTCTCCTTTGCTTTTTACTTCTCTTTCACAGCTATTTGTAAGGCCTCCTCAAACAGCCATTTTGCTTTTTTGCATTTCTTTTTCCTGGGGATGGGCTTGCTCCCTGTCTCTTGTACAATATCATGAACCTCTGTCCATAGTTCATCAGGCACTCTGTCTATCAGATCTAGTCCCTTAAATCTATTTCTCACTTCCACTGTATAGTCATTAGGGTTTTGATTTAGGTCATACCTAAATTTTCTAGTGGTTTTCCCTACTTTCTCCAATTTAAGTCTGAATTTGGCAATAAGGAGTTCATGATCTGAGCCACAGTCAGCTCCTGGTCTTGTTTTTGCTGACTGTATAGAGTTTCTCCATCTTCAGCTGCAAAGAATATAATCAATCTGATTTTGGTGTTGACCATCTGGTGATGTCCAGGTAGTCTTCTCTTGTGTTGTTGGAAGAGGGTGTTTGTTATGACCAGTGAGTTCTCTTGGCAAAACTCTATTAGTCTTTGCCCTGCTTCATTCCATATTCCAAGGCCAAATTTGCCTGTTACTCCATGTGTTTCTTGACTTTCTACTTTTTCATTCAAGTCCCCTATAATGAAAAGGACATCTTTTTTGGGTGTTGGTTCTAGAAGGTCTTGTAGGTCTTCATAGAACCATTCAACTTCAGCTTCTTCAGCATTACTGGTTGGGGCATAGACTTGGATTACCATGATATTGAATGGTTTGCCTTGGAAATGAACAGAGATCATTCTGTCATTTTTGAGATTGCATCCAAGTACTGCATTTCAGACTCTTTTGTTGACTATGATGGCTACTACATTTCTTCTAAGGGATTCTTACTCATAGTAGTAGACATAATGGTCATCTGAGTTAAATTCACCCATTCCAGTCCATTTTAGTTCTCTGATTCCTAAAATGTCAACGTTCACTCTTATCATCTCCTGTTTGACCACTTCGAATTTGTCCTGATTCATGGACCTAACATTCCAGGTTCCTATGTAATATTGCTCTTTACAGCATCGGACCTTGCTTCCATCACCAGTCACATCCACAACTGGGTGTTGTTTTTGCTTTGGCTCCCTCTCTTCATTCTCTGGAGTTATTTCTCCTCTGATCTCCAGTAGCATATTGTGCACCTAATAACCTAGGGAGTTCATCTTTCAGTGTCCTATCTTTTTTGCCTTTTCATACTGTTCATGGGGTTCTCAAGGCAAAAATACTGAAGTGATTTGCCATTCCCTTGTCTACTGCTGCTGCTAAGTCACTTCAGTCTTGTCCGACTCTGTGTGACCCCATAGACGGCAGCCCACCAGGCTCCCCCGTCCCTGGGATTCTCCAAGCAAGAACATTGGAGTGGGTTGCCATTTCCTTCTCCAAAGCATGAAGTGAAAAGTGAAAGTGAAGTCACTCAGTCGTGTCCGACTCTTGGCGACCCCATGGACTGCAGCCTACCAGGCCCCTCCATCCATGGGATTTTCCAGGCAAAAGTACTGGAGTGGGGTGCCATTGCCTTCTCCGTTCCCTTGTCTAGTGCACTACATTTTGTCAGAACTCTCCACCATGACCCATCTGTCTTGGGTGGCCCTACATGGCATGGCTCATAGTTTCATAGAGTTAGACAAGTCCGTGGTAATTTTACCCAAGAGATAAAAATAAGATAATTTTACCCAATAGATATTTATTGAGCAATTATTCCATACCTGGTTCTGTGTAAGGTCTTGGGAGTAAAAGGTATGAATAAGACACAGCATCTAACCTCATGAAATTTACAGAAGGACAGCCACTTTTGTGCTTCCCATTCACACACAATTCACAATTAGGTTAATATAAGTGAGATTGTAGTATGTCTTGAAAGACAAGATTTGTAAAGGACAGGACTATCCATTAAGACAGCAGAAAGAGAAACAGAAAAATATGACCTCTGGGGAAAAAATAGTGGAGGAACTGAGGCAAGCCAAGGCAGAAGAATTCACTACCTTTTCTGAATAGTCTAGATCTGAGGGATGTATTGACAATGGGCTCTTTAAAACTAGCTGGTCCACTAAGCTCTGTGACTTTACCTGATGACAGAAATTTGTCTCTGAACAAATCATCACTTTCTTATTTGTAATTCACAAGTTTTACAATGAAAATAAGTTTTTATGTGTTATATAAATAATACATGTTTATTTTAAAACATATGGAATAACAGATAAAAATATATTAAATGAAGCAAGTGAAAGTGAAAGTCACTCAGCTGTGTCTGACTCTGTGACCACATGAACTATACAGTCCATGGAATTCTCCTGGCCAGAATACTGGAGTGGGTAGCTGTTCCCTTCTCCAGGGGATCTTTCCAACCCAGGGATCGAACGTAGGGTGTCCTGAATTGCAGGCAGATTCTTAACCAGATGAGCTCCCAGGGAAGCCCAAATGAAGCAAAACTCACCTGGAATCCCACCATTTTTGACCATGCTTTCATGTATTCATTTATGTAAGTAAAAATATAATTCTATGCAGATGGATTTCTATATAATAATTACCAGGGACATCTTTCTGCAATATTTATTTTGTTACTTCTCTTCTCACCCATATCTCACCACCCACCAGGAAAATAATATTAACCACCTAATATGTACTCTTATAATCCTTCCATATCTTGATGCACATCATTTAAAATTTTTCATTTTGTATTGGGGAATAGCAAATTTATAATGTTGTGACAGTTACAGGTGAATAGCAAAGGGATTTCCAGGTCTCTTCAACAGTACCCTCTCCAAGTTAGGAGGTGTCCCAGCCCTACTACCATTCATCTTGCTCAATTCAGCCTCACCCCTGGGAGTACAGCACATGCAGCCTGAAGTGACTGTACTGGAATAAATGCATTCTAGATCTGTTGGACACTTCACTACCCCCAAAATTGCTCCGCATCCCAGACTTTGAGGATGTCAGATTTAGTACTGATAGAAACAACTTATCTTAACATTTAACAGATTGAGCCATCATAAGCTAACTAAGCCCTGGAATGAATATTTTTTTTTAAATTTATTATTATGATATATCAAATTCTTATTTATATTTAGTCATTTCTAATGCTAGAATGTTCATTTTATTATTTCCTGCCTAGCTGTAATTTTCTTTTGCTACATTATTGGAATGTTTCTTATGAAGAATTGCCTTCTGAAAGTATGTCCTGTGGAAATGTAATTATGGATTTGGCACTGCCAGTTTTATTAGTGGAAAAAACTGATTTTTTTTGCATATACCTCAGTAGTATAGACAATAATGTACAGCCAGTGTTCTTGTTTAACAGGTTCAGAATATGTCCCAATCTATTGAAGTCTTAAACTTGAGAACTCAAAGAGATTTCCAATACGTCCTAAAAATGGAAACACAAATGAAAGGGCTGAAAGCCAAGTTTCGGCAGATTGAAGATGACCGGAAGACACTAATGACCAAGCATTTTCAAGTAGGTGTGACTTCAGCTGTCTTATTAATGCAAATAAGACACTGAGTACAACGGACAGCCACCATGACACTCAGCTAGAAATAACTGTGCATTGGCCCATATGCATAAGGTTCAAGACTCAATGGGGACGTCAATCATCTCTCCACTGAAACTGACCATTAGTTGGTTGGAATGCATAGAAAACTTACTATAAAAACAGCCTCACCCTCCTTGAGCTAGGTGGATATTGTGGATAGATTTAAAGGCATTTCAATGTGTATGCCAATGGGAAATCTAGGAAAATCAATAACTAAATTTGTCAAAGACTTTCTGATGATTTTATGCCTTGCTAATATGAGGAGAAATATAGAGAATATAAATTATTAAAAGAAGCAATAATACCACCATTATTAACAGCACATAGAAGAGGGCTGGTTTCACTATTTACAAATAAAGGGTTGTTTTTTTTTTTTTTTCATTTTTTAAGCCATTATTGACTATCTAGAAACACTGAAAATGGAGAAATGGTGCTTTTGAGCACACTATGTGGACGTTTATGACACTGTCATAGACTGATATAAAATCTGACCATGATAATGCCATTTGATCTTCTATGAAAAAGACACAGTCTGCCTGACAAAGGCACAGGATATAGTTTATTAAAACAGACTAAGATTTTACAAACATAATAGCCTCTGCTTTCCCTGCCTATTAGGAACTAAGATTCGTTGCTAAGGCTGAGGGAATGGTTCTGAATTCAAGTTCTTGGTCAAACATCAGAAGTGATTTTCACACATAACTGTGATTGGCAGGGAGATAGGGACACAAAATAGGATCTCTGGATGACACAGTTTAATATGGCAGAAATTATCATTGTTTTGTCATTTCCTTCATTGCTGCTCAGGAGCCTGAATAGAGAGCCAGTTTTAAAGTTTTATCAGAAAGATACAAAAGAAGGACAAGAGGGTAAGAAAGTTCAGGGTACTGATGAGAGAGGGGACTAACGTGATGAATCTTGAGGTTAAAGAGAGACGCAAGCAAAGCCAGAAGGTTAAGAAATTATAACAAATCAGAGCAAGGCCTAGAAGATAAAAATAAATTGAAAGATTACTGTGAATGAGACAATAAGCAAACTTAGAAGGATAGAGAATTTATGGAGAAATGGTAAACACAGAAGAATATAAGGTTGACAGGCAAATAAATTAATTTTAACCAATATTTATTGAGTACATAGTGTGTACAAAACAGTGTTGGGCCCTCTGCTGGGTATGTAACACATAAACTCTCTTCTGTGAAAGAGACCTAACAAACTGGTCAAACTGACAGTAAAAAGAGGCATAAACATTACTTAACAGCACAAAGGCAGAAGTTATTAATTTTGTTTAGACAACTTTACAGGAAGGGTTATCAAAAATCTTTTCAGGGAAAGATTTACCAATAATCAAGAAAATGGTTTTGGACTAGTGCTCACTTTCTTCCCCAGAAAATATTAAATCACACAGGAGAGCAAGAAAACCAAAAGATTTTCTATGTCAATTTTCAATATTCAAGATTAGGGTATACAGCAATACAGTGAGCCTGATGCTGCAGCCACCAACTAAGGAAGAAATGACAAGCCAGCACTTTCAGTTCCTAGGGAGCATTCCCAGAAAGGAAGAGGGACAGAAGGAGAGGAGCTCGGAGTTGCTGGCTCAAAGTGAAAATCATTCAAAGTTAGATGGACAATATAGAACTCATGCCAAAGAACTGCTTGCAGGACCAGGGCTGGCAGAGTTGGTGACACATGATGATGTATGTGCATCTATGGGAACTTTTGGGAGAAGATAGGAGACAAAGAAACAAAAAGATACAAGGCTGGGAGAAAAAATAAAAGAGAGAGAAAACTGCCTATTCTATAAGTGTGTCTAGCAGCAGACAAGCTGCCAATAAGAAAACTTAATTTTCAGGCAGCATCATAGGACGTAATGATTTTGATTTTCCTAGTTCACATAATCCATGTATATACTGAACTTGTATGTCAAAATCCATGTAGCAATAATGATAATAGCATCATTTTTTCTGAAGAATTACATGTATTCAACATATAGTTTCAATAACTTTAAAATATTATATATTAACTACTTTAATCCTCACAAAAATCCTGTAAGGTAGACACTATGTTTATTCCCATCATTCAGATGAAGAAACTCATGTACAAAGAAATCATGCAACTCATCTAGGATCGTATATCTAATATGTTTCAGTACAAAGTCCAACTCCTAAGTTAAACCTCTTTAAACCAATGCTACATTGCCTCTCCAACTAAACCATAGTTCTCTGAATTAAATATAATAATAATAATTAAATGCTCAATATATACTTGCTGAATGTGTTTATTCACCAAGTCCTACCATGAGTCAGATATTGCTCTAGCTGCTGAGCTGCCATATTTGAGAAGAAGAAATGGCACATTCCAAAAGTAAGTTTACCATTTAATACGTTTACCTTGGAAGAAAATCCTCCTCTAGCATACCATCTTCAACTTGCCAAAAAATCTAAGTATGTTGTATCTTCCATATCCTTTATGATTAAAAAAAAAAAACTTGTCTCAGATATCATACTTGAGACTGTCATTCTTCTATGAAGAGATCTTGGTTGGGTAAGATAGTCTAGGTATACTCTTTGCTATAAGAGCAATGTAGTAGAATGTGAAATTCAAGAAAGGATTATTAAGCACACAGATCTGTGTTACTCTACTTTAATATTTTAAGTATTTGATACATACATTAGTTAGACTTTCCATTGCTCTCTGACAATTGTCCTGAGTTAGAACTGACTGCCAATAATTGAATTATAAATTTTTGAAAAGATTCCAAAATTTATATACATATAAACTGGTAACTCAGATGGTAAAGAATCTGCCTGTAATGCAGGAGATACAGGTTCGATCCCTGGGTCAGAAAGATCCCCTGGAGAAGGGAATAGCAACCCTCCCCAGTATTCTTGCCTGGAGAATTCCACGGACAAGAAGACTGATGAGCTACAGTCTATGGGGCCATAAAGAGTCAGACACGGGCGAGTGACTAACACTTTTACCCATATCTATATATAGATTTTAGCTTAGGGGAAATAAAATGCCACCAAAAATGTCATCTGAATTGCTCTCTTTTCAATATACCCATAAGTAGAATGTAAAACTCATCACTGTAACAGTTGTTATAACGTGCAGCAAATGGTACTATCAGAACTCTTCTCATTAAAATTCTAATGAAGCAATTGTGTCCTCCTTTAGGGATAGCACAAAATGCTCAAACTAAGAAGTTTATTTCAAAATGAGACACTAAAATCAGCAAAGCTCTGCAACTCTTTTGACTGTGATATTTATTAATGTTTCTCAACATTAAGACCCTCTGCCCCCTCGCACTCAACATGGACATAGAGATAAATGCTGAGAATTCCAATCTTACAGAACACATGGAAATTTCCCCACAAGATACAGAAGTCCATAAATCAGGGTGGCAATGGGAGCTCTTGTTATTTTAACACATTGACAGTAATAACATCTTCTGAACGTAATTGTAAAATGCAATTTTCAGTTCCTTAAATTAGTTAGCATAAAGCATGGTTTCTGACAACACCTATGGATTATTCTCAAATGATCATAGCAGTAACAGCTCTTCCACAAATGAGAAAATTTGTAATAAATTCACAACTGAATCAAACTCATGGAATATTTTTACTGGATACCACCATCAACTTAAATAAAGGAAAGGAAAAAAAGGTGACACGGCCAGAAACTGAAAGTGAAACTGGAGGTCTGGCTCATTCCTAAAATAAGAATGAGGGAAAAACTGCATTGGCAAAGTATACTTCTTGTTCTCTAGACAAAAATCAGTGTTTCCGTTTCAGAAAACTCTATGCTCATTTATTACATAAATCATGACCACCTTAGTCCTTGAAAGAGTTAATTCACTACACTGGTAAGCAACTCTGCCCTACATAAAGAGCTCTAAATTACCTATGCTAAGGCAAATGAAGTCAGAGTATAAGTAATAATTCAAAACAGTAACAGCAACATACATTTCTTTGAGCTTTGCAAAGCTTTGCATGATTTTTTTATACTTGATGAACTTACATTCCTAATGATGCTGTGCTAAGAAGGATATTAAAAAGAGGGAGGAGTAGAAGGGAGGAATGGAACAAGCCTAAAACTGGAAAAACTCTGTTAGTGTAAAGCTCTTCCAGGGTCTAAAATTTTCAATAAATACCCTTATATTATTGATAATTAGTTAATGGGTAAGTAGACTTGGCTAAACAGGGTATTTGACCTATTTATAATAATTCATATTTAGAAGATGGACCATACTGATATTTCCTGATTAAATAATGCATTGTTCACTTTATAAAAAGTCACCAGAAAGCAATATTTTACATAAACCCCTAACTGCTACCATAGGAAGTTCTGTCATTATGATAAGGATCAGTTCGTTGCATAGAAAATCATCTAACCATTTAAAGAGATGTTCTTGTACTGAATCGTGAGATAAGTGGATTTACTACTAATGATCATGTGGCCACTTACATGCTCCTGAAATACCCAATTTCAATAAAAAAATCAGTAAGGCATTATGAATCTTTTTTAATAATCTTCCTGTAGTATCATGAAGAAGAATGTAGCTGCTTGATCTGGTTAAGTGACTCTCAGAAACAACTGGCTGCTTTTCACAGGAGCTGAAAGAGAAGATGGACGAGCTCCTGCCTTTGATTCCTGTGCTAGAACAGTACAAAACAGATGCCAAGTTAATCACCCAATTCAAGGAGGAAATTCGGAATCTGTCTGCTGTCCTCACAGGAATTCAGGAGGAGATCGGTGCCTATGACTATGAGGAGCTACATCAAAGGGTGCTCAGCTTGGAAACCAGACTTCGTGACTGCATGAAGAAGCTAAGTGAGTAAAGCAATTCCATTTGTCCAGCTTGTGTTTTTAAGTAGTGTCAATGAAAACTGCTCTCTTGCATTTTGCAAATAGTCATGAACTCCTAATTATAGGGAAACTAGTGCCTGCTTTCTAAGTGTAAAGCAAGTGTTCCTTAAAGGCTTAGGCATTCCTGGTCATTCTGATTAATGGCTGCCTGACTTTCAGAACACCCTGTGACTGTTTGATCACTTGAAATAAAGAGGTCTGACAGACACAGCAATTCTATCCACTACACTATGAAAATAATAAGTTTTATTTCAGACAGAGAGGATAGGTGATGATCAATCACTGCTTGGGAAGAGGGAAGCCATTTCTGGTAGTGGAGCAAGTTAGAGACTGGGGAAAAGGATATTGCCCTGGGAACAAATGTGAAACAGTGATGTTAAAGGAAACGACAACCCTTCCTCTACCATGCAGAGCTGCCATCACATGATCTGATCCACTCGAGAAATAAAAAGGAGGCACCTGCTCAAATGCATATTTGCTCTACAAGGGGCCAAGCATTTGACTTGTGTCATGGACTCGGATTCTTAACTACTAAAATGTGTGGTTCAACTTGGTCTGAGTTTACAAACTTTTCTGTTGCATGCATAAGCTAATTACTCAATTGAAGTCATCAGGAGGCTAGTTTGTAACTTATATGAAATAAATAAGGGTCTACGAATTGGATAAGGAGGGGTTGTAAGTCCATTTAGAAATAATGTTTTAGCTGTTGAGGTGATATGATAGGATTTGGAAGGGGGGTGCTCAATAACCATAGAAAGTGTTCTCTCAAGGAAAAGAAAAGCTTTTCTAGAATATGAAATAAACTGGGAAGAGGACTGAAGAATTTGAAAACAAGAATTTCTAGTAAAGAAACATTCAGAGAATAAATATAAATACTTAAAATTTGGATGACTTACAAGAACATTTTAAAGACTACTTATTTTACAGATGCAATCCAAATGATAAAAACAGCTGAATTGCAAAATGTTGCATTCAGTAATCACAATCTCAAAATAAAGTGGGGAATAACCACATGGGAGGCCCTACAGCAGTCATCACAGGATTTCCAAGAGAATCCAACAAAATTAATCAGAAGGCAGTAACATAAACCCCTAAGGGTAAACACATGTGCAGTAACCCTCAGTTCCTATTTCTCATCATGCAAGGTCCATACTTTTTCACCTAAGGTCATGACTTGAGTAGATTCCACTACTTGCTCTTCTCCACCCACTGTCCACATTATTGCCAAAGAGATTTTTTAAAATATAAATCTGAAATCATTTTCCTCTATTTAAAATCTCCTATGCATCCCTTATGCCCTAGGATACAGTTGCTCCTAGGGCATGAGGCTTAGGATGCCCTTCATGTGTGGTCCTCCCTACATCCTCATTGCTCCTGCTGCTGCTAAGTCACTTCAGTAATGTCCGACTCTTTGTGACCCCATGGACTGCAGCCCACCAGGCTCCTCTGTCCATGTGATTCTCCAGGCAAGAATACTGGAGTGGGCTGCCATTTCCTTCTCCAGGGGATCTTCCCGACCCAGGGATCGAACCCATGATTCTTACATGTCCTGCACTGGCAGCTGAGTTCTTTACCACTAGTACCACCTGGGAAGTCCACAACCTCAGTTTAGGTCTTGTCTTCTCTCCCCTTACACACTATGTCCCAGTGTCACACGTGGTCTACACTCTAACCACAGGACCATATTGAGGCTTGGTTTGTCCCTTTTCCTGAAACACTCTCTCCTCTGTTTATCTTTTCTTTATCAATAAATACACTTTCACTTGCCACAGGTGACAAAGTCTTATTCATTTTGCAGGTCTCAATTTAAATGTCATGTCTCACCAGAATCTTCACAGGCCTCCCCCTGTACCCTCTGCATTCCTGCCGCTGCTGCTAAGTCGCATCAGTCGTGTCTGACTCTGTGCGACCCCATAGACGGCAGCCCACTAGCTCCTCTGTCCCTGGGATTCTCCAGGCAAGAATACTGGAGTGGGTTGCCATTTCCTTCTCCAATGCATGAAAGTGAAAAGTGAAAGTGAAGTCGCTCAGTCGTGTCCGACTCTTAGCGACCCCATGGACTATAGCCTACCAGGCTCCTCCATCCATGGGATTCTCCAGGCAAAAGTACTGGAGTGGGGTGCCATTGCCTTCTCTAGGTGCTCTCAAATCTTGATATCTCATCAATGATTGGACTTTCCATGTTTCATTATCATTTTGTGTGTAACTGCATGACTCTTTTGTTAGAGTTTTGTTCCACAAGAATAAGTACAGTGTCTATGATATTCAGTCTAAGTACTGTATCTCTCAATGCCTAAAAATCTTATTAAGTTAGTAAAATTTGCTGAATCAATTAATTCTATAAGCAGTCATATAACAATTTCTAAACTTTCAACAGAGTAAATATTAGGTATTTCAAAAACTAACAGAATAATCTCTTTTACTTACAAAAAAAAATTATCTCCTTCAGCCACATATTTGTGTCAAGATGGCATAGGACTAAGCAAGGGAAAAGTCATTTAATACAACACTTAAAAACTCCTTTAGATGGTTTGCTTTTATAATTCAAACTGTGGAGTTTACTGCAAATGGAAAATAGGTAAACATTACTGACATAAATTCTGCTGTTATATTTTATTCTTTTTTTAATCAAGAAATAATTTAGTTCTATGTACAGATTGATTTTATAGCTTGCTAAATGATGTCTGCACCAACAAGAAAAAAATCCCAAATAAAGAATTGTTTGAGGGCTCTCAATATCTAAGTTACTTTAGTGGTTCAAAGAAGTATCCAAATGCATATTTCAGTTCAGTTCAGTTCAGTTGCTCAATCGTGTCTGATTCTTTGCAGACCCAAGAATTGCAGCACACCAGGCCTCCCTGTCCATCACCAACTCCCGGAGTTCACCCAAACTCATGTCCATTGAGTCGGTGATGCCATCCAGCCATCTCATCCTCTGTCGTCCCCTTCTCCTCCTGCCCTCAATCCCTCCCAGCATCAGAGTCTTTTCCAATGAGTCAACTCTTCACATGAGGAAACTCCAAAGTATTGGAGTTTCAGCTTCAGCATCCAAAAAACACCCAGGACTGATCTCCTTTAGAATCGACTGGTTGGATCTCCTTGCAGTCCAAGGGACTCTCAAGAGTCTTCTCCAACACCACAGTTCAAAAGCATCAATTCTTCAGCGCTCAGTTTTCTTCACAGTCCAACTCTTACATCCATACATGATCACTGGAAAAACCATAGCCTTGACTAGATGGACCTTTGTTAGCAAAGTAATGTCGCTGCTTTTCAATATGCTATCTAGGTTGGTCATAACTTTCCTTCCAAGGAGTAAGCGTCTTTTAATTTCATGGCTGCAGTCACCATCTGCAGTGATTTTGGAGCCCAGAAAAATAAAGTCTGCCACTGTTTCCACTGTTTCCCCATCTATTTCCCATGAAGTGATGGGACCAGATGCCATGATCTTTGTTTTCTGAATGTTGAACTTTAAGCCAACTTTTTCTCTTTCTTCTTTCACTTTCATCAAGAGGCTCTTTAGTTCTTCTTCGCTTTCTGCCTTAAGAGTGGTGCCATCTGCATATCTGAGGTTATTGATATTTCCCCAGCAATCTTGATTCCAGCTTGTGCTTCATCCAGCCCAGCAAATATAGATATCAAATAACAATAACATTAGTATTTACTTTTTTATTTAATGAGATGAATGCTCTTTGATTAATTAATATGACCTTACAAAATACTGAAAATAGTTCTCACATCACAAGTGCTTCACTTTAGATTATTGGTAACCCTCAGATCCCTATTCACTTAACAAAGAGGCCAGTGCCACAACCAGTGATTCTAACTCATTTATACTTTTGTCCCAGGAATGGTTTGGAACACTTGGGTACTTTTCTCCATCACACCATGTTTATGCCAATTCATCAAAACCATTTACTGAGACTCTCTGTGCAAAGAGGTTTGCTATTGGCTTAATTACAATATAGAAAACATGTCTAAGTAGAGAGAGACAGCCCTGACACTGTGAGAGTCACACTGGTTCTTGAAAAAATAAGTGAATCTTTATATTTTTTCATTAGAAAAAGAATTACTCCAATTTCAATGGAAGTACTTGGTTAGGTACATATATTTACATCAAAAAATACATATATATATATATATATAAACTTTGTGTGACACCAAGTTATAATTTGAGTAACACTTTACTTAGTTTTTATAATCCCTGAAAATTTGTACAGATTGGACCAACTTAGCTCTGTGAACACTTCTAGCTGCCTACCCAGCAGTATCTCATAAAGAAGTGCCTCAATATCAAAATATTAGAACATACAGACTCAGAAAATAGATGTTAAATAAAATTAGGACCATTCACAGTAAATGTAGAGGGAAAAAAAACAAACATATCAGGAGTTCATTGTTCCAAAAAGGTCCAAAATCCAGCTACTATGCTGCTCACATGTAGAGCGGGACATTGAATAATTATGATATCAGCAATATAGTAACAGGAGCAAGAAGGCTTATCCATCAGTGACATCTTTGTTCTTCACAAAAGCCTCAACACACAACAGGCAAATTAGTAGAGTGTAAAAATGGACTGGGGAAAGAAAATAAAACTTCAACTATGAGGAATACATTTCCACTCACCTTTGCAGCTGATTTGTTTTTAGGGAAAATGTCAGTGTACATCACATGAATTTTAAGAAACTAAAAAACAAACTAGTGTCATTGCCTGCAAAGTTTAACTTAATAAGGTCATGAGAAGGACTCATAAGACACTGAGATCACTAGGGCACCATTCAGCTTATTTCTTCTAGGGAATTAAAGTTTTAGAGAAAATAAAAATTAGAAAAAAAAAAGCTTCAACAGCAATGCACCCTAGTGGCCCGAATAAGGTACAGTAATGCTGTTTCCTAAGTACTTAATTTTCTCCTGTGAGGGACTGAATAAAGTCCCCTGTGCTTAATTAAATCATATCACGTTCCAGGGCATGCAAACTATAATTATATGCCTGTGAGAATCTAACTGGAAAAGCACAGTTAATGCTCTTGTACAACCCCTGAGATCACCAATAGAAATCTAATGTAGATTATAATCAGGCTTTCTGACTTTCCAGCCCTTTACACTCCTCTCCCACTTCCTTATGTTAGTTCTATTTTAGGGCAATGGTTTGGTGCCATCTAGTGAAATACAAGACACACCCTTCTATTAAAGGAACAGTTCTGAGCCTTGATGTTTAGCAGAAGTAACAGCATTAGAGACTTGAAATTGTAAGTAATTTCAACGTGGGTTACAATCTTTATCATGTTTATGCCAAATTAGTTGTAAAAGAAAAACCAAATTGTGACAATAATCTTATTTGTACATTCAGTAAATATTTATTAACTCTCCAGTGTGCACTGGCATTTAACCAGGTATTTGGGGATACAAAGATGAGTAGCAGGCAGTGCCCTTCTACTGCCAAGAAGCTTGCATTATTGTGGGGAATAAGCACATAGGCAGACAACTGCAGCAATGCTGAGAGCCTACTGCTTGACAGACACTGCCAGCTTTTTTATGTATGTTAGTCTTAACTGCGGCAGCAACTGTGGGTCGGGTATTATTACTAGCAATTTATGGAACAGATACTCAGCTTAAATTTGCCAAAAGTACATGTTGGAGGCAGCAACTCTAATCCCAAATCCTTCTGATTTCAAAGACTGAGATTTCTTTCTCACACATGGTATCTTTTGTTGGGTACATAGTAACAGAGCCACAATGGGCTTCCCTTGTGGCTCAGCTGGTAAAGAATCCGTCTGCATTGCAGGAGACCTGGGTTCAATCCCTGGGTTGGGAAGATCCCCTGGAGAATGGAAAGGCTACCCACTCCCGTATTCTGGCCTGGAGAAGTCCATGGACTGTATAGCCTATGGGGTCGCAAAGAGTTGGACACAAATGAGCAACTTTCACTTTTACTTTAGTAACAAAGAAATGCCCAGAATACCTCAGTACGTTTAACTCAGTAAACAGAACCCATATTTATTTACTGAGTTAAACGTACTGAGGTATCCTGGGTATTTCTTTGTTACTAAAGTGAAAGTGAAAGTTGCTCATTTGTGTCCAACTCTTTGAGACCCCATAAGCTATACAGTCCATGGAATTCTCCAGGCCAGAATACGTGTACACCCGTGGCGGATGCATGTTGATGTATGGCAAAACCAATACAATATTGTAAAGTAAAAAAAATATTAATAAATTAAAAAAGCCAAAAACAACAAAAAAAGAACCCAATTGCTGTAGAAAGATGTCAGAGTCATTTTTGATTCTTCCCTGAACTTCAGTCATACACAATTACCACATCTTTACCTCTCTCACGGATTTCTCAAAACCACCTCTTTACATCACACTTTCACCACCCTAATCAAGAACACCATTCATCACCTCTCAGATGGAATACTACAAAGACCTCCGAAGCACTCCCCTTACCTGAAGTCATTCCCGCTCCACCACAATAGATATTTATACTCTTTTTGAAATGCAAATCTAATTATAGCACACCGTGTTTAAGTGATTTTCCTTTAAAATTAAATCTAAATAGCTGTTCATGGTTTGTTTCGATGACATGGATTCTGCCTCACTCTGCCTTTTCTCTCCAATTCTCATCATGTACTCACTCTAATCCTTTCAATTTCTCAATCTTGCATGCTTCTTCCCCTCCTGGACTCTGAATTTCCTCTCCACCTTACTTATCCAAATTCAAAGCTTGCTTTTTAATTTTAGACCAGATACCAACTTTTCTATGGAGACTTCTCTGATTGCTCCTTAACATGGCTGAATTCCCTTAGCATAGTCTCCCACATGCCCCCACCCCTCTTCCCCATGGCACCTCAGATATTTTACACAAAATGCCCATTTGCTTTTCTTTAATCTTTACTACGTTATGGAGTTATCCCTGCACTGAGAAGTCAGGGATCATCTGTGTCTTGTTTCAGTTGAATCTATATAGAATATGATAAAATATCTGAAACATAATAGGTAAAAATTAGTGTCTATAGGGTCTCTGAGAGCAAATACTATTTTTAAAATAAAAAGCTTTATGTTGCTTTCAAGAAATAAATCAGTGTACATCAACTGTAAAATAACTATCTTTTGGGGAAAAAAGACAACAAAAACACAACCTTTTTTTAGTCTTGGTTTTTGTTGCCATCTGTTCTTTTAAGAGCAATGCAGTATTTCATTCAGAATACCTGATATTTTGCTCTACTTACCACTTAAAGCAATAGACAGTAAAAATCTCAGTGAAAGGAAGAATTAACAGAAAAGTCAAACTGTGTGCCTGGGATTTAACTTGGAGATTTAATGGGAGATATTTATAAGAATACCTCCTCAAATTAAATTGAGAACTTCTCTGGTGGCTCAGACAGTAAAGCATCTGCCTACAACGTGGGAGATCCTGGTTTGAGCCCTGGGTCAGGAAGATTCCCTGGAGAAGAAAATGGCGATCCACTCCAGTACTCTTGCCTGGAAAATCCAATGGACAGTGGAGCCTGGTAGGCTACAGCCCATGGGGTCGAAAAGAGTCAGACACGACTAAGTGATTTCACTTTCACTTTCACATTTATTAAGGAGTCCTGTTCTTCCTAAGTGAAGAATAGCACTTTTCACTGTGAAGAATAGCACTTCCTAAGTCCTATTCTTCCTAAATGAAAGAGAAGAGTGAAAAACTTGGCTTAAAACTCAACATTCAGAAAACTAAGATCATGGCATTCGGTCCCATCACTTCATGGCAAATAGACAGGGAAACAATGGAAACAGTGAGAGATTTTATTTTGGTGGGGGCTCCAACATCACTGCAGATAGTAACTGCGGCCATGAAATTAAAAGATGTATCCTCCTTGGAAGAAAAGCTATGACCAACCTAGACAGTATATTAAAAAGCAGAGACATTACTTTGCCAACAAAGGTCCGTCTAGTCAAAGCTACAGTTTTTCCAGTAGTCATGTATGGATGTGAGAGTTGGACTACAAAGAAAGCTGAGAACTGAAGAATTGATGCTTTTGAACTGTGGTGTTGGAGAAGACTTTTAAGAGTCCCTTGGACTGCAAGGAGATCCAACCAGTTTATCCTAAAGGAAATCAGTCCTGAATATTCATTGGAAGGACTGATGCTGAAGCTGAAACTCCTATACTTGGGCTACCTGATGCAAAGAACTGACTCACTGGAAAAGACCCTGATGCTAGGAAATTTGAAGGCGGGAGGACAGAGGATGAGATGGTTGGATGGCATCACTGACTCAATGGACATGAGTTTGAGTAAACTCTGGGAATTGGTGATGGATAGGGAAGCCCGGCATGATGCAGTCCATGGGTTTGCAAACAGTCGGACTTGAATGAGTGACTGAACTGAACTGATTCTTCCTAAAATTCAAAATTACAATATAGAATGCTACTTCTATAGTGTCCATGAACTTGATGATTCATTCTTCTGGAACCCTGAAGTCCTAGTGATTTTAGGACATTTTGGGAGTACTTTATATATTTTGTTCTACCATAAATTGTTTATTATTTATCTTCCTTTTCTATGTCCTACATTTTTCTAGATTACAACTAAATTATAAGCCTTTTAACAATATAAAACCTGTGTTTTTCAGAGGCAAGCGTGAATTGCCAAATTACTGGTTTTCAGGATACAATTCTGCTCCATTTAGTTTGGATATTAAATAGGTTTCTCCTTAAAGATGCATGCATAATATAAGCTTAAGCTCAGAAAAAGTTCACGCAGTTTTTAAAATAATTTAAGAGTAAAATTCTGTTAATTTTGGATAGTGGAGGTATTTAGACACATGTTATTCTTGATCCCATTTACCAGACATGCACTGAAAACTCATTCTAAGCCATGCAATACAGCATCTATATGTCCATTCTTATCCCCCAACTTTCCTTCAGCAGTGCAGTCGGTGAGATTAGACATGTAAATAAAAGGTTATGCTATGCTAAGTCACTTCAGTCGTGTCCGACTCTGTGCAACCCCATAGACAGCAGCCCACCAGGCTCCCCCGTCCCTGGGATTCTCCAGGCAAGAACACAGGAGTGGGTTGCCATTTCTTTCTCCAATGCATGCAAGTGAAAAGTGAAAGTGAAGTTGCTCAGTCGTGTCCGACTCTTAGCGACCCCATGGATTGCAGCCTAACAGGCTCCTCCATCCATGGGATTTTCTAAGCAAGAGTACTTGAGTGGGGTGCCATTGCCTTCTCCAATAAAAGGTTAAATAATATAAATATAAACAGATTTTACTATACAATATATGATGGAGACAAACCTAAGCAGCTTTAATAAACAGACTTCAAAGATCAAATCATATCTACTTTTTGCTACATGAGTTCTCCAACAGCCTTAAGTGAAAAGAAATAACATTCAGTCATAAACATATTTGCCACTCCATTTATTTATATAGTCATGGCCTTAGGATTCAAAGCCTGAGCTACTAGTCCAGGATATTACAAAGTACAATTATATATTAAAGAAATAAACAAAAAGACAGATGGTTTTTATGCTTCATTGATCCAAACAACTGATCTTCCTGTGGAATCCCAAATGATATCTTTTCCCGAACTACTTACTGATAAATATGGATTGAAACTAATCATAAAAGACTTAATGTCTCAAAATCCTCAGAGTATTAAAATGGTTGCTTTTTTCAACTACCCATTCAGTATATTTTCTGAACATACAAAACCATGCATATGTAGAACAGTATAAAATGTTAATATTTTCATGTGTCTCACAGCAGACAGAAGAGCACAGCAGGAGAAAATCAATGAAGCAAGACTTCTAACTTCCTTCTATGCCAATCATTTTTGCAGGAACATTTATCTTTCAGGCATTTTGGGAAATTATCCTTTCTGTCTGGCTTCCTTTGTCCTCATAGGAAGTGAGGGAAAAGTCGGAAAAATAATGTTTATTTGAGCAAAAGCCAGTTTGAGGGAACCAAGAAACAGAAATGACTTTTATTTTTTATTTTACTTTGTAACTTCTGTGCTCAGTTAGAATGAGAATACCTGTGTTTACTTAATACTACCACAAATTATAACTAAAAAAGCGGCCAGTTTTTATAAATTCCTGAAATTTTAATATATTAATTTCACTTGACAAGATGAACTTTAGGAAGCTAATAACTATTTATAAGAGAAGCTTCTATCCATTCCATGTCCCCTTAGTTAGAGTAACAAAATGTTAAGCTTCAGAACTTTCAGAGATGAGAAAACTCCATCCTGGAAAATAACTACATTATCCAATATTATATGATGATTTAATATTATGACTCAGAAACCAGATCTCCTATCACTCACCTCAGGATTCTAACCTGGATGAAATACACTGCACAAAGAACATTTCCTGAGAAATTGTGGAAGAACAGAGAGACAAACAACAACAAAACCATAAAAAGATAGTTCAGTGTTCAGTTCAGTAACTCAGTCGTGTCTGACTCTTTGTGACCCCACGAAGTGCAGCATGCCAGGCCTCCCTCTCCATCACCAACTCCCAGAGTCCACCCAAAACCATATCCATTGAGTCCGTGATGCCATCCAGCCCTTTCATCTTCTGTCATCCCATTCTCCTGCCCACAATCTTTCCCAGCATCAGGGTCTTTTCAAATGAGTCAGCTCTTCGCATCAGGTGGCCAAAGTATTGGAGTTTTAGCTTCATCATCAGTCCTTCCAATGAACACACAGGCCTGATCTCCTTTAGGATGGACTGGCTGGATCTCCATACTATCCAAGGGACTCTCAAGAGTCTTCTCCAACACCACAGTTCAAAAGCATCAATTCTTCTGCGCTCAGCTTTCTTTATAGTCCAATTCGCACATCCATACATGATCACTGGAAAAACCATAGCCTTGACTAGATGGACCTTTGTTGGCAAAGTAGTGTCTCTGATTTTTAATATGCTGTCTAGATTGGTCATAACTTTCCCTCCAAGGAGTAAGTGTCTTTTAATTTCATGGCTGCAATCACCATCTATCATCTGCTTATGAAATTCATTTTTTCCATTTGTATTATCAGTTTCTCCCTCTCTACTAGATTATTTATAAAGGCAAACAAATCTTTATTAAGCAACAAGAGTAACATTAGTACAAGATGTTAGAGTAACTAAATTTTCCCATAACCTCATATTTCTCCACCCTCTTTTCTCTGCTTCTTAGTTAAAATAATCTTTTATAGCTCCTGCTTTAGTTTACAGTCTTTACAAAACCAACTCTAACTCAGCTTCTGATCTCAACATTCTCTTCATTTGATTTTTCTAATCATGAATGACTTCTCGCTGCCAAATTCCATGATCATTTCTTTGATTATTTCTGAACAATCTCTGTATTCCCCTGAGGTCAGTACTTCATCCTTCCTAAAACATGTTCTTTAGGATTTCTTAACACTACACTATTTTCCCTATTCCATTCATAGTTTCTTATTGGGCTCCTTCACTGGGTGCTATAAATACTGTGATGTCCCAGAATTCTGTTCTATATGCTTTCCTCTTCTTTGTGTGTGCCCTCTCTTCAAGGCTCTGGCTTTCACTAATATCGATGTGCTGAAGACTCTGAAAACTGTCTCAGAAGGGTGTCCACTATCTAGATTTGTATACTGTCATCTCTATCTCTCTACGAGTAAGGATAATAGTCATGAAACAACATAAAATAATTCATACAGAATTCTCGAGTTTTGTTTCCAAACCCATTCCTTCCTGAGCATTTAATCTGAGTAAATGACCCTATAATCTGACCATCTGAACAAGCCAATATTTCAATTATTTTTCAATTTGAGATTTTCTTTCTCTTTCTACTTCCCGATCTAACATCTAATCCAAAGCCTGGTCCCATTGACTTTATCCAAGAAAGAAAAAAATATTTATAACCCAAATACATCTACTTTTCTCCATCTTCATTCAGTTCAGTTGCTCAGTCATGTCAGACTTCTTGTGACCCAATGGACTGCAGCACGCCAGGCCTCCCTGTCCATGACCAACATCCAGAGTTTACTCAAACTCATGTCCATTGAGTCAGTGATGCCATCCAACCATTTCATCCTCTGTTATCCCCTTCTCCTCCCTCCTTCAAGCTTTCCCAGCATTAGGGTCTTTTCCAATGAGTCAGTTCCTCATATCAGGTGGCCCAAATATTGGAGTTTCAACTTCAACATCAGTCCTTCCAATGAATATTCAGGACTGATTTCCTTTAGGATGGACTAGTTGGATCTCCTTGCTATCCAAGGGACTCTTGAGAATCTTCTCCAACACCACAGTTCAAAAACATCAATTTTTCCATGCTCAGCTTTCTTTATACTCCAACTTTCACATCCATACACGACTACTGGAAAAACCAGAGCTTTGACTAGATGGACCTTTGTTGGCAAAGTAATGTCTCTGTTTTTTAATAAACTGTCTAGGTTGGTTATAACTTTTCTTCCAAGGAGTAAGCATCTTTTAATTTCATGGCTTCAGTCACCATCTGCAGTCATTTTGGAGCCCAAAAATAAAGTCTGTCACTGTTTCCATTGTTTCCCCAGCTATTTGCCATGAAGTGATGGGACCAGATGCCATGATCTTAGTTTTCTGAGTGTTAAGTTTTAAGCCAACTTTTTCACTCTCCTCTTTCACTTTCATCAAGAGGCTCTTTAGTTCTTCACTTTCTGCCATAAGAATGGTGTCATCTGCATATCTGAGGTTATTGATATTTCTCCCGACAATCTTGGTTCCAGCTTGTGCTTCATCCAGTCTTCATTACCACTTTCATTATCTCTCAATGTGATAACATAGCCCAATGTGATAACATTCAATGGGTCTCTTTGCCTATATCTCCTCTACAATTAATTTTCCACGTATGGCTAGAGTGATCTTTTTTAAATACAACTCACATTTTATCACTTTCCCATTTTGTTAAAATCCTCCAATAGCTTTCCATTAACCTAGAATAAAATTCAAATACTGTGATTTTGCAAAGCTTTATTCTATTCACCTCTACAACCTCACCATCTACTTTTCCAAGTTTTCTCCAGATACACTGGCTTTCTTCATTTTTAATTCAGTTTTCCTTTTAACTCTCAAGCATGTTCAAATTCAGTTCCTTTGCAAGAACAATAATAATAGCTAAGATTTACTGACCTATAACAATGGCTAACATTTATTAGACAATTAACTGTGTATAAAACACTAATCAAAACACTTGGCATATATTTTTATATAATCCTCCCAATAACTGTTTGAGTTAGGTATTATTACTGCTGTTACCCACCAGACACTGAGAAGTTACCAACTGTTCAAGACCCCCAGGGAGTGAGTGATAAAATCAGGATTCAAATCCAGGCAGATTTCTTAAACCATGCCTCCAGTTACTTTAGAATCCTGCCTTCCTCTAGCTGATTCACGATCTAAACATCTCTCTCTTCAAGGATCCATAGCTTCCTCCTTGTCAATTAGATCCCAAATTAAACACCACCTTCTTTGAAAGGTATTCCCTACCCACCCATCTAAAGCAGTTCCCCTGTCCCTCTTTATCAAATTACTTAAATATACACTAAATTTATTCTTATCTGATCTATTAGCTAGGTTGCTTATTTTTCACTTATTTTCTCACTATTCCCATCAAAATGTAAGCTTCACCAGAACAGAGGTGTTATGTCTTTCACATCACTGTCTTTCTCATCATTCTCAGTTCAGTTCAGTGGCTCATCCGGGTCCAACTCTTTGTGACCCCATGGACGGCAGCACACCAGGCTTCCCTTTCCATCACCAATTCCCAGAGCTTACTCAAACTCCTGTCCATTGTGAAGGTGATGCCATCCAACCATCTCATCCTCTGTCATCCCCTTGTCCTCCGGCCTTCAATCTTTCCCAGCATCAGGGTGTTTTCTAGTGAGTCAGTTCTTTGTATCAGGTGGCCAGAGTATTGGAGTTTCAGCTCCAGCATCAGTTCTTCCAATAAATATTTAGGACTGATTTCCTTTATGATGGACTGGTTGGATCCCCTTGCAGTCCAAGGGACTTTCAAGAGTCTTCTCCAACACCACAGTTCAAAAGCATCAATTGTTCCATGCTCATCTTTCTTTATAGTCCAACTCTCCTGTCCATACATAACTACTGGAAAAACCATAGCCTTGACTAGACTGACCTTTGTTGGCAAAGTCATGTCTCTGCTTTTTAATATGCTGTTTAGGTTGGTCTGAAAAGCAGAGACATTACTTTGCCAACAAAGGTCCGTCTAGTCAGAGCTATGGTTTTTCCAGTGGTCATGTATGGATGTGAGATTTGAACTGTGAAGAAAGCTGAGTGCCGAAGAACTGATGCTTTTGAACTGTGGTGTTGGAGAAGACTCTTGAGAGTCCCTTGGGCTGCAAGGAGATCCAACCAGTCCATTCTGAAGGAGATCAGCCCTGGGATTTCTTTGGAGGGAGTGATGCTAAAGCTGAAACTGCAGTACTTTGGCCACCTCATGCGAAGAGTTGACTCATTGGAAAAGACTCTGATGCTGGGAGGGATTGGGGGCAGGAGGAGAAGGGGATGACAGAGGATGAGATGGCTTGGATGGCATCACTGACTCGATGGACATGAGTCTGAGTGAACTCTGGGAGTTGGTGATGGACAGGGAGGCCTGGCGTGCTGCGATTCATGGGGTCGCAAAGAGTCAGACATGACTGAGCGACTGAACTGAACTGAAATTTTCTTCCAAGGAATAAGCGTCTTTTAATTTCATGGATGCTGTCACCATCTGCAGTGATTTTTGAGCCCTCCAAAATAAAGTCTGTCACTGTTTCCACTGTTTCCCCATCTATTTGCCATGGAGTGATGGGACCAGATGCCATGATCTTAGTTTTATGAATGTTGAGTTTTAAGCCAACTTTTTCACTCTCTTCTTTCACTTTCAAGAGGCTCTTTAGTTCTTCTTCACTTTCTGCAATAAGTATGGTGTCATCTGCATATCTGAGGTTATTGATATTTCTCCCAGCAAGGCAATCTTGATTCCAGCTTGTGATTCATCCAGCCCAGCATTTCACATGATGTACTCTGCATATAAGTCAAATAAGCAGGGTGACAATATACAGCCTTGATGTATACTTTTCCCAATTTGGAACCAGTCTGTTGTTTCATGTCTAGTTCTAACTGTTGCTTCTTGACCTGCATACAGATTTCTCAGGAGGCAGTAAGGAGCTCTGGTATTCCCATCTCTTGAAGAATTTTCCATAGGTTTTTGTGATCTACATAGTCAAAGGTTTGGCATCTGGAACTCTCTTGCTTTTTCAACGATCCAACGGATGTTGGCAATTTGATCTCTGGTTCCTCTGCTTTTTCTAAATCCAGCTTGAAATTCTGGAAGTTCATGGTTTACATACTGCTGAAGTCTGGCTTGGAGAATTTTGAGCATTACTTTGCTAGCCTGTGAAAGGAGTGCAATAGTGTGGTTGTTTGAGCATTCTTTATCATTGTCTTTCTTTGGGACTGGGATTAAAATACCTTTTCCAGTCCTGTAGCCACTGCTGAATTTTCCAGATTTGCTGGCATATGAGTGCAGCACTTTCACAGCATCATCTTTTAGGATTTGGAATAGCTCAACTGGAATTCCATCACCTCCACTAGCTTTGTTCAACAAAACAAAAGTGAATTCTTCACTTCAAGTGTACTTTTTATATTAATATTACAACAACTGGTTTACTGAAAGGCTGTCACTTTGGGATTAAAACTTGTGGTGGGCTGAGCTCAAATTCCGAATGGTACCAGAAAGACAAAGACCAGAGTACCAGAAAGATATACAGAGAAAAATCAAAGTACACAAAACACAAAGTTCTTTAGGATTTATAGGATCTTCCCTGGCCAGATTAGATACAAAACATTTTTATTTGAAACCAGAGCTAACACAGATTTACAGGCATATTTTGAAAATGCTTTTCATCTAACTTATAAACCTATTCACTGAAATCTCCCAGAGTTAAATGTTTGTAAATTTTTATTGATTTACTAGATAATAGACATAAGTTACTTCCACACAGATAAGACCACTACCCTTATCAAGTGTTGTTAGACATAATAACTCCATGTTGTTAGACAAATATAACTCCATTAAACTTATCCTTTCAAGGCTCTCACCTTCATTTTTTACAGAAAACAAAACATGGAAGATTAGTTGAATCTGCTTGTTTCTATGTTTGACCATTCATGGGTATGTTCTGAAGAAGGGTACAGTTAAATATGGCTTAAAACGAGATAAATTTCTAGTATCTAAGAAGGCTGTGTTAATGAAAGAAGTGTTATTATATAGTTCAGTACCCAGGGCTGAATTTCTATAAATTTTATTTATCATCAACAGATATTTAGGGCACTCAATGCTATATATTTTTTTTTCTCCAAATAGTTTTGGTCTGAAATAAACTCTACTTAACTTTCCTTGCCAGTGGAATTCAAAAAAGGAAAAGAAGAGGAACAGAAAGGATAGCATGTAAACAATCATATTTTGAGAAGCTAGAACCTATGAACCTATTTTGTCTTCCTGTTCACCTTATACCCTCATTATCTAGCACAGTCCTGGTACATAGTATATTCTCAGTAAATGGTGTTTAAAAATACTTATTTCACATTTAAATCATAACTATTTATTTCACCCTCTATCATACTTCAGAGAAAAATCCTACTGCTGCAAGAGGAAAGCAAAGTCATTTTTAGTTGAGGTTTAGAAGCTTTTAACCTCTGGTGTAATTTCTTTCTTAATTCCTGGTCTAAACAATATAAGGCTTAGCAGTATCTCTTTGCCATTTAGATACAATGCTGGGGTAGAGCCAAACGCTTCAGAAGCCAAGATACGCCAAACCACTAAAGTGTTATCAGTTTCTAGAAATGTTGATTCATAAGATTCATGGTGAGAATCTTAGTCCCAAAAAGCATTAAGCCCAGAAAACAACTTAACATCTAAAGTATGCATATGACTGAAGGAAATATGAGCTTTACATCTTCTTGCTTTGTCCAAGCTATATTTCAGTCTTCAGGCACTGGAGGCCCCCTATGGCAACCAGGTCAATTTTGCTGAGAAGACAGGTTAAAAACCCCAGTTTGAAGTTTAACTTTATGGTCATCTAAAATGTTATATTAAACTTTGTAACTACAAAATCTCTATCCACTTTCAGTATCAAAACAGTCTGACATCATCATAATTTATTATTGATTGTGTTACCATTTGGTCATTTCCTCTGGGTATAAAGTTTTGTGGGGGTGAACATTATCTTACATTTATGTTTCTTATTTGGTACATTATATTGATCTATCTCCAGAACTAATTTAAACTGGCATCTGAGATTCTTTGTATCTTCTTTTTTAATGATCATGTAATGTTATTCACCTTTGAAAGATATTTTTTAAGACATTTTAATCTAATTATTCCTTCTATAGAGAATAGATATTCAATAGCCACATATTCTTCCAAGGTCATAATCACTTACTATTCTGAAACAATAAACAATTCTACTGGAATCACATGATCAGTACCTTTTAGTACAGCTCCTGCAAATGTTTAACCAATGTTATCACTTACTAGCTTATCTTAACACCTATATGAAGTGACTAATGAATGTTAAAATTCATAATATGGATTCTACCTTTTTAAGATAAAAAAAACTGGAGAGAGAGAGAGATTGCATTATTAATTGTAAAACAGAGCAAGAAGTTTAGAGAATACAATTTCAATCTAGTGCTTACAGTACTGAAATCAAATTAAAATGCACAGGATTCACAGCTTCCAATTCTGGAGACTATTTGCATCTTCAATTTCCAACTACCCCCTAGACCTGCAAAGAAGCATGGCAAATAAAAATCTGGGGATGATTTTTCAATAGGCAGTATATAAATGTGACTTTTGCTTTTTAATGTCCACTTTTAAGTTTTTGCAACTATATTAACTTTTTAAATTATAATTCAATATTGTATGTGTATGGCTAGAATGAAAAGCAACAGTCATCTCCTCTGCACCCACTGGCACTAACAGGTTAGAGGAAGAATTTCTAAATGGCAACCACCTGCATTGGCTTCAGCAAGGTGGCCTGAGATTGCAAAATTGCTCCCACTGGTGTCTCAGTCCACAGGTAGTATTCCAATTGCTTTACACATCTCCAGAAGATGCTTACAGATCAGGAAGTGGATCCTCTTCACCTATGGTCCATGAACTTTTTAATCTGGTACTTTGTTTTTCTCTAGTCAAGAGGCCCACCTCTGCCTCTTCTACCCATCTCAATGCTGTCCTTTTATCCTTTGTTGTGGAGCCTCTGTTCATTCAGCTTTCAGATCCCTTTCCAAGGGAATAATACTCCATTGGAACTATCCCATATGTAGTTGCAGATTTGCTGTATCCATGGAAGAAGGTGAGTTCAGGATCTTCCTGCATTGCCATTTTAAGTGCTCTTAGATGCTGAGTCCCTTACTTTTCTTCAAAGCAGAGCAGCTCCATCCTCAGCTCTTATTTGCTTTGCATAGACATGATTGCATCTCATTTAATCCTACACCTTTAATTAATTACCATTCTCCATCACTTTCTGCCTTCTAGAAATTTGTTAAAAATTTCTTCTCCTCTCAAGGCGTTTGTACCATTCTCTTTGCTTTGACCCCACACCCCCACATTTTACTTCTTTACCATCATTTTGATGAGATCTTGCAAAATAAAGGCAATAAAAGCTCTATCATCTATGTCAGTTACTTTTCATATTTCACCTACATTTGATATTTATATTTTGTTCAATGAAATAATTTATTGTTCACACCTAAGGAGGAAGCCACATATTTTACTTGTGGTGTTTTCTTAGTAAAAGGGATGTCTTTCTATCTCAATGTACATATACTTTAAATTTTCATGCACTTTTATCATCTGTACATTTACAAATATTGATGTAAGCCACCATTAAACATTATATAGCTTTCACTTACTGAGTGCATTCAGAGAATACATTCAACTTATACTCTTTCAGGATACATTTGGGGCTTACCACATGGTGCCATGGTAAAGAATCTGCCTCCAATGCAGGAGACCTGGGTTCATTCCCTTGGTCAGGAAGATCCCCTGGAGTAGGAGATGACAACCCTCTCCAGTATTCTTGACTGGAAAATGTCATGGACAGAGGAGCCTGGCCAGCAAGAGCCCATGGGGTTGCAAAGAGTCAGACACGACTAAGTACAACACAACCCAGGATATATTTACCTTTTTCTAGTTCAAACTGATACGTTTTACTCACATACTGTTCATGAGTTTATACCAACTTGAGCTAGTAGGTTTAACCAATCATCTTGCTATTCAATATAGATAATGCCACTCGACTTCTGATTGGCTCAGTTTATCCAGTCTTGGGAAATTATAAAGTAACTCATTTATATAAAATGTACAAAGATGCTATCACATCTAATTTTCTCAAAAAAAAAAAAAAAGAAGAAGAAGAAATATCTTCAGCTTAGACTTTACCAAAGGCTGGAGATTACTTACTGTGTAGTTAGCAATGAAGTAATAGAACAAAATATAATGTTATCATTTATCATCTTTTTAGCTGCATGCTTAGTATTCTGCCAGTTATAAATTATTCTTATGATTAACATACATAGAGAAAAATTATCCAAGATAAGCCCTAAGCTACAATAGTTTTGCCCTTTATTTGCTTTGGGGATCTGTTCTTTTCTTTCCAAACACACAGGAACCAAAAGGTACTAAGGAGAATCTATCAATTCTAAGGACAAGCAGAGGTGGATAAGCAGCATGGGCCATATAGAACAATTTTTAAGTGGAAAAAAAGAAAGGAAAAAGTTGTATAAATGAATAGGAAATATTTCTTTGTTTAGACCAAAGTCAACATTGATAGACACTCAGAATGTGTATGATAAATTACTTTTAAATTTTGGTAAAAAAAAATTCACAAAATGCCTGGGTTCCTTTTTCGTTTAGACTTTGGCACTTATGATGTCTAAGCTCTTCATAAGATTTTATTCATAACTAGAGCTTGACTTTTGAGGGATTTTTTTTTTTCCCTTGTACTAAAGCGTAGGGCTGCTCTACCAGACCTAATGGCATTTTACCCTTTAAAACTTTACCTCATTCAGGCAGACTGTGATTACAGTGTCATTATTACATTCTATAAAAATAACTTTCACAGGAGCTGCTCATTTACCAGTAGAAACTGAAAATCAGCTTATAGAATTCTTTCTGGCTTATAAAAGTAGTCCAAAGTCTCAAAGCATGAAGAGAGAGGGTGAGGTGAGGGGAAGCTGAGCTGAAGATCAGGTAAACAGGTCCATGGATAGTTTAACTTCTCTGACTACTTAGAAACAGCAGCTGAATTGGTAAAATGACTTTCTTCCTTTATTTCTGTCCAGATTATAGAAATAATTTCTCATTTTAAAACTCCACACTTTGGATTTACAGCACTGAAAAAAGCCACTACTTGTGATTCAAATTATAGTTAAATCTTAGCACCCAACATGAATGATCATTTATTTAGAATAAATGATATTAATTCTCTTTGTTTTGTTTTAGGATTCGTTTCTTTGCTGTTGGTGTAAATATGTGTGTTGGAATCATTGGCCATTTTCACCCACATGTTTATATTACTCTATTTTCAGCCTGTGGCAGACTGATGAAAATCACAGGCCCAACTACAGTCAAGACATCTGGAACCCGATTTGGTGCTTGGATGACAGATCCTTTAGCATCTGAGAAAAATAACAGAGTATGTTGCTTCCTCAAATACCTTTGCTTAGAATTATGTTTTATTAAATTTTATGTCTACGACACTATTCACTTATTTTCAAGGACATCAATTTCTACTTGAAAAGTACTATACTTACTGTTTGCAAATATTTTCAGTTTGATAATATTAACATATCTACAGATATATGTCAAACTTACTTTAGTAAAATGTTCTATCCTATAATTTATCAGTATAGTGAGCCTAATTTTTATTGGTTTTAAACCTGTTTTATGCTTTTAAAGGGCTAATTATAAGTGGACAAAATTCTCCATATACTCCTATAATTTGCTCCTTAGTGTAAAAAAAAAAAAAAAAAAAACACTAAATAAGTAAAAATCTAAAGAGTTAACCAATTCACTAAACAAGCCATATATTCTTAGAATCTAGGGGTAATTTTAAAGAAAACATTGCTGAAACTTTAAGGGTATTTGGCAATATCCATATTAAGAAAATCAATATATTAGAAACATACCATGGCTCTATTAATGTCCTATTACTGAACTCAGTATACATTAGGATTCTCAAGAGTTATATCCAAACAAGTTATATCCAATTAAGTTTAGTAACTTAATTAGTAAAATTATTTCATTAAAAGGTGGTTGTACCTATAGGATGATCCAATGAACAATTATTACTAGAAGGTTCTGTGGTGCCCATAAAGGGAAAATAAGTTGAATGTACAAAAGTAGACCATACATTTTTTAGAGCAAGGGGTGGAATAAATAAATTTTCCAAATGTGATGATTTTTGCAATTATCACTAATCAAGTTGATCAGGTAAATGAACAAAATGATATGTTTTGCATTGATATATGGTTCACTCAGTGATAAGCACCAAATGATCAAAAATTTTAAAACAATAAAAAGAGAAAGGACAAAAAACAAATCAATTTCAAGGCAGTACATTGTTCCTTTCCATGTAGGCCATGCCACTGTTCTTTGTCAAAGTCTGCAGCACTATCACACTGCAGCAGGTAAGTGGAAAGAGAACATTCCAGAGTCTGAGAATGACAATAGTAATATGTCCTGATTCTTAGTGTCTTTATTTTGGAATTCTCAAAAACGTATATAATTTATTCCATTTTCCCCCTTTTTTCCAGGTTTGGTACATGGACAGTTATACCAACAATAAAATTGTCCGTGAGTACAAATCAATTGCTGACTTTGTCAGTGGGGCTGAATCAAGAACATACAACCTCCCTTTCAAATGGGCAGGAACTAACCATGTTGTCTACAATGGCTCACTCTATTTTAACAAGTATCAGAGTAACATCATCATCAAATACAGCTTTGATTTGGGGAGAGTGCTTGCCCAACGAAGCCTGGAATATGCTGGTTTTCACAACGTTTATCCTTACACATGGGGTGGGTTCTCTGACATCGACTTAATGGCTGATGAAATCGGGCTGTGGGCTGTGTATGCAACTAACCAGAATGCAGGCAATATTGTCATCAGCCAACTTAACCAAGACACACTGGAGGTGATGAAGAGCTGGAACACTGGCTATCCCAAGAGAAGTGCAGGGGAATCCTTCATGATCTGTGGGACACTGTATGTCACCAACTCCCACTTAACTGGAGCCAAGGTGTATTATTCCTATTCCACCAAAACCTCCACATATGAGTACACGGACATTCCCTTTCATAACCAATACTTTCACATTTCCATGCTTGACTACAATGCAAGAGATAGAGCTCTGTATGCCTGGAACAATGGTCACCAGGTCCTGTTCAATGTCACCCTTTTCCACATCATTAAGACTGAGGATGACACATAAGCAAATGTAATTTGTTGCCATCAATCTGAACAGTGTCATTTGTGATCAACTCTATAGGATCCCTTCTGTTTTCTCTTTATTATAACTTTCATCATTTCTCCAAAGCATTTTTTTATTATAAAGTTGGTGTTTCAAAAAACATCTGAACTTGTATAAATTAACCTGTTGGAAACACATCTTAACTTCTTAATTTACAAGGCCTATCATGTCCTTGTCATGAAAAGCACTAAAAGAGCTTAAGTGGCTAAAGTCATACTTTTACAAAAGATTAATGATCTGCCTTATATTAGAGTCAGAGATTAATGGTGGCTTAAATGCATGAATGTCTTTTTTTTTTTTTTTTAATCTGTCATTTTTTACTGTTTTGCTCCACATCAGAAAATATTTTGGTAGGAATTAGGGGAAAAAACACTTTCCCCTCTTTATTTCTAAAACAGATTTAAAGATCTTATTTATATGAGAAAATAATATTAATCATTTTGCTGTTATACGATTCTCTGATGCGGTGCTGTACAGTCATTTTTAAATCTCTTGCTAACACTTTATTGGCAATACGTATTTCTACCATTGTAACCACCATTGTGCAATTGTATCTCTTCACTTCTGTGAAAGTAAGTAATATTTTTTATAAAATACACTGAAGTTTAATCTCAGTAATCATTATGGGTCACTTTTCGAGAGTGGTCAAGAAAGAAGTATCTTCTCAACCTACTCCTTTACATAAGCATTATAAACTAAAAAGAAAAGCAAGCCAGATCTCTTACATAGATTCTTTATTTTACCCCAAGTTTATTGGATCACTGACATGGAATCCTAAAACTGATTCAGTAAGGATGAGCTACTCTGTTCACTCCACTGGAAGCAACCCATATAGTTGCTTGCAAAGATGCAGCTTGGTCACAACTGGACTGGACTCTACTCATTTATTACACATTCAAATTTTGTTCTTATATAATTAAGTATATTAATGTTTTAACTTAAATTTTACATACAACTGGCAATAATTAACTCCTTATATCAGGATTCTAAAAGTACATGAAGCACATATGAAAACTCTTGAAATTAAATTTTTGTAATGTCATCTAGACTTATAAATTCTGAAGAGCTGTTGGCAAGATTTGTACAAAAGAAAATTGTGGGAAAACTTGGGAGTTGCCCAAGTAGTTTAAATGTTTAAATAATCAATTCAGAACACAAGATGGGAAGACAACCCCTTGTTACCCTGATTCATTGTGTGCAGAAGTAGTGTAATAAAAAAAACAGAGCTTTAATAATATCTTATGTTAATAACACCAAAAACATATAATGAATATATATGAAACATGTCACTGTGTTTGGATGTACTTTCTTCATACTTAAGTCAGTTTTATGGAAACCAGTGTGGGTTGGTTTTACAATTTAAAACGTATATTCTATAATAAACAATATATAACTTAAATTGTTGTAAATGTTTAGTTTCACATATACATAATATCATCATTTCCTTTGTAAAGTAAGGATATAATAAATCAGATAAGGCATTGTATAAAGAAATAATTCTTAAAGAGTAATTCACTTCAAATGTCACAAGTAAAATATCATTCTCAAATATCTTACCATCAGCATTTTAGGATGAAAAACTCAATCTTGAAATTGTTAAAATTTAACAATTTTTTTTTAACCTACAAAAAGATATTAGCATGATTTAATGACCATTCTGTGTTCTTTTGCAATGCTGTCTTCTCTTTGAAACACTTACATATGTTCTCCTCTGCTTTTGAGAGTTAGAAAATTTAGGGGACTCACTTGTCATTGTACACACACTACAAAAATATTAAGCCAATATTTTGTACATCAAGAGTTTGTATGAAGAAAGTCAATTTAAGAAATGAATGAATTTTTAGTAGATGGCCTCTAGTGGATATCTGGGTCTCCATTACTTTCAAAGAAATAATGTAATATGATATAATGTAAATTCAAAACCTGGATGTTCACAGCTTTTCTGTGAGATGTACGGCTTGTAAAGCACTTTACTGTTTTCTATGGAAGAGTTCATCACCATATCCAACGATAGTGTATGTGCTGCTACAGCAAACAGATTTTCCTACTGTCACTGCGATGGGGGTAAAATAGGTTTAAAAGTGTGATTTGCATTAAACACTTAGTTTAAAAGTGTTTTCTTAATAAATTATCAGTTTGTGCCTGAAATAAATAAGAACTTACTCTAATCACTGTTTTTTTTTAAATGTCCAACAAATAAATTTTATGAGGGAAACATTGACTGTTTTAAAATCATACTTGTTATTCAATCAGTAAAGAAATCCAAGCTCAGAAAGTTTTAATTCTAAGTGAACTGTATAACTGGTATTTTTCTGAATTAACCAGATCATTAACAAACTTCTATGTCATTTAAATAATAATGTGATCATGGTCTGACTGTGTTTGTGTGACATTTGTTTTTGTGGAACTTGAATCACAATACTTAATACTTGCACATGCACTTATATCTATGCATTCAGAAAATGGCAGTGTGTCAGAGCATTACCAATATGTAGAGACAAAAAAGAAAATAATAAGCGTCCATATGCAACATTTCATATAGTGATAAGGTTGTGATAAGATTTATCATGAACTCCAAATCTCTATCTATGGTTCCTATCACCATATTTATATATTTCATCTTTATAATTCATAGTATTTTCTCTGATGAAATCTTATTTTCATAAAATCAATTTTTAGTACTATCAAGAAAATAGTCTTCAGATCTAAAAGTACCATCAAAAGTACAAATCTTTCAAACAGAAGAATTATTTTAAAAGCATAAATATAAAATTGTACTTATGTTCATCAACAAATGAAACCAGTTGCTTTTCTACTAAGGTAAATTTCACATGTAATAATTCCTTAGCTTTATTCTCCTTAAATAGATTTTTAAAAAACCCTATCTGGTCTCCTTAGCACTCGGGATTACCAAATTTTTTCCGAAAAATCTAAATCTGAATGCAACTGTCAGCAAAATTAAAAGGATCCCTTCAAGTTAGAACAAATACAAAAAATCATCAACACTGTATAGTTTCTAAAAGCCAAGCCTTCTAGAAATATGTGTACTTTAAAAAAGAATAAAAAATGGCACCCTTTTGGTAGAAACCAACATAATACTGTAAAGCAATTATCCTTCAATTAAAAATAAATAAAATTTTTAAAATGGCATCTTGCTAACTTTACAAGATAGCTATGATTGTGTACTTTACTAAATGTACAATCTGAGTTCTTATATGACAATATAAAATAAGTCAGTTTATAGATAAAAAAAATAATGTCAGTTTATAGATAAAGCATATTTTTCCTCTCCATCATCACATGATAAGTGGACCATGAGAAAAGCTACTATAAAGTGGTCTACCTAGCACAATACACAAGGAACAGCAATTATAACTTAGATACTGTAGGATGACACAAAGCCTTAATCTCTGACTTCTCATAGCTACAAACAATCATTTCTGGAAAGACTCAGAGGCACTGCATATCATTCAGCTTAGTGGGCTGTATCCACACTAACATCTAGATCATGGAATGAGTTGTTTCTAAAATTGAGTAAGATCAGCATAAATCTCTTAGCTGGTAGTTTGTCCTAACCAATGACTCTTCAGAAAAGGTCCTGAGCTTAATAAAATCTGTTCTGTTGAATTGTTGAACTTCTACCAGAAAAAATACAATGAAAACATTAGCTTGTGGAGGAAAAACTAACTTCACCAAACTTTTAGTTATTAACTATAATTGATGAACTCCATTGATGGCAATCTCTTGAACAAAGAACAGAAAAGCGTTTACTCTACCACATAACCAATCAGAAGGAAATCCTCCACAAACTGACTTTACCAGGCTGATTTTTTTCTGAATCACACCTGAAAATTATGTGATATCCCTCTTCATCAGGTTTAGAAGAATTTAATCATATTTGCAGTCTGCCTTGTCTCCAAAATATCAAACTAACTGACAGAAAACATACCCTCTTTGAAGCTCAGTCCACTGATTGCCACATAAGTTTTACAAGTATAAATTATTATTATTGAAAATGACTTGAAAATAATATAGAAAGAACATAAATTTGTACCTTGTCATGCGCTCCTAGTACTTTCATAAAAATAACCATCTTAAAACATCACTTGTAGTTATAGATATAAAGCAATATGGTGAATATAAACATGTTCTCAGGAACAGAGCTGCAAGAAACCTGCTGGTAAATCATACTCATCTATGTAGTTCAGTACCAAGTTACATCCCTAAGCTATTTGTTGTTGTTCAGTTCCTCAGTTGCATCCAACACTTTGCAACCACATGGACTGCAGCACGCCAGGCTTCCCTGTCCTTCACCATCTCCCAGAGCTTGCTCAAACTCATGTATATTGAGTCAGTGATGCCATCCAACCATCTCATCCTCTGTCGCTCCCTTCTCTTCCTGCTTTCAATCTTTCCCAGCATCAGGGTTTTTTCTAATGAGTCAGGTCTTTGCATCAGGTGGCCAAAGTATTGGAGCTTTAGTTTCATCATCAGTACTTCCAATGAATATTCAGAGTTGATTTCCTTTAGGATTGACTGTTTTGATCTCCTTGCTGTTCAAGGGACTCTCAAGAGTCTCCTCCAACACCACAGTTCAAAAGCATCAATGATTTGTCATTCAGCCATTTTTATGGTCCAAATCTCATATTCATACATGACTACTGGAAAAACCATAGCTTTGACTATTCAGACCTTGGCAGGCAAAGTAATGTCTCTGCTTTTTAATATGCTGTCTAGATTTGTCATAGCTTTTCTTCCAAGGAACAAGTGATACCAAGGGAACATTTCATGCAAAATACAAAAGTAGGCACAATAAAGGACAGAAATGGTATGGACCTAATAGAAGCAGAAGATACTAAGAAGAGGTAGCAAAAATACATGGAAGAACCATAAAAAAAAAAATCTAGATGACATGGATAACCATGTTGGTATGATCACTCACCTAGAGCTAGATATCCTAGAATGCAAAGTCAAGCAGGCCTTAGGACACATCACTATAATCAAAGCTAGCGGAGGTGATAGAATTCCAGCTGAGCTCTCTCAAACCTAAAAGATAATGCTCTTAAAGTGCTGCATTTAATATGCCAGCAAATTTGGAAAACTCAGCAGTGGCCACAGGACTGGAAAATGTCAGTTTTCATTCCAATCCCAAAGAAGGGCAATGCCAAAAAAATGTTCAAACTACTACATAATTGCACTCTTTCACATGCTAGCAAGGTCATGCTCAACATCCTCCAAGCTAGGCTTCAAGAGTACATGAACTGAGAACTTCCAGATATAAAGCTGGACTTAGAAAAAAGCAGAGGAACCAGAGATCAAATTGCCAACATTGGTAGACCATAGAAAAAGCTAGAGAATTCCAGTGAAACATCTATTTCTTCCTTATTGACTACACCAAAGCCTTTGACAGTGTGGATCACAACAAACTGGAAAATTCTTAAAGAGATGGGAATACCAGACTACCTTTCCTGCCTCCTGTGAAACCTGTATCCCAGTCAAGAAGCAACAGAACCAAACATGGAACAACAGACTGGTTCAAAATTGGGAAAGGAGTAGATCAAGGCTATATATTGTCACCCTGTTTATTTAACTTATATTCAGAGTCCATCATGCAAAATGCTGGGCTGGATGAAGCACAAGCTGGAATCAAGACTGCCAGGAGAACTATCAGTAACCGCAGATATGTAGATGACACCACCCTTACGGCTGAAAGCGAAGAGGAACTAAAGAGCCTCTTGAGAAGGTGAAAGAAGAGACTGAAAAAGCTGGCTTAAAACTCAACATTCAAAAAACTAAGATCATAGCAAAGAAATTAACATCCTAGTATTAACAGCAATTTTTTTTCTTCATAAGAACTCAAAATTAAGTTGTTGTTGTAAAGATTAAGTTGTCCCCTTAATCTTGAAAACAAAACCAAAAAGCCTCTAATAGGACTTTTTTATGACTGAGCCAAATCCAATTATTGCTTTGTGACACAGCCTTCAGAGCACATTCTTGCCTGATCTGCAGGCCATGTTCCTATTATGAGGCCTGGCCTACATTTCCTGGAGTCTGGAGGACATTCTCTTATAACGCTAACACAGCTTTTCGGCAGCACCATTAGAATCTGACTGGAATTGAGCAGAGGTAGTATGCTCCATGAAATTTAACTCCTCCTCTGAAATTAACTACCACAGCAACACATAAACAGCAAAAGGAAAGAGTATAACACTTGCCTTGGTTTAGAAGCTACTGCAGTTAAGATGCATGTAATCAACAGCTACAGGAAATAAAAATAATTTTATTTAAAAAAATAACACATTTTATATATATATAGACACATACACACACACACACAGATAAAGTCATGCTGAGTAGAGAATTGAGGCTCCTTCCATCAGTGATATTTTGTTTGTTTCCCAAGCTACTTTAGAAGACATTCATTTACTTCCACCCTAATATGAACCAAAATAATAAAAATATATATCTGTAATATCTTTATCAAACTCCATTAGAATTTACTCTTGGAAGATGCAGTATACAGTGAAAAAGAAGTTAAACATGTCTTTATATAAGTAATGAGTTCTTACACTCAAATGACATTGTTGCTCTTTAGGTAAAGTCTGGCCCAGTAAAGTGGTTAAAATGCATAATTAATTTATTATTAGCTTTTCCTATCATTCTTCCTTAGAAAATGTGGACTAAACAAGTATAACATAAAGAACTTTTCTTTCATTGTACATTGTTTTCTATTTTTCAATGCTATTTCATTTCTATTTTAAGGCCTTACAACATCCTTATGGAATAGGGAGGGCAAAATATATCATTCGGATTTCACAACCAAGTAAACAGGACATTTATGTTTCAATGTTTATATTTCTTCATAGATATTCCACAGGCACCTCACACTCAATATGTTTCAGCCAGAATCCTTATCTTTCCTTCACTTGTCCCCCAGTGTATTTTTCCTCCCTACTGCAGTTAATAAAAAAAACCATTCTATCCACAACCCTGCTTTCTATCACACCTTTGTCTCTTTCAACACACCTGCTCCTTCTATTATCAGATATCTAGGATAAACAAATAAAACCTAATCATATGTAAAATCTAAATCAATGCTATTTCAGACACTGGTCTCAAACATTATCTTCTAATTTGTTGGTTTCACTTACAGTTTCCTGCTCTATTCAATTAACCTTCTAATCTCCATTCCCATGCCCAAAAAGAGATGCCCAGGTTAGAAATACCTCTTTTATCTACTGACCTCTGATTATTTCCTACATAATTATACTTTTTGCTTTGGCCAAGGGCCACTTTCATCAGCTATGGATTTATAGAATATCCCCTGATAAAGCAATCTCCCCACTTTCCAAGTCACATTAAAGGCTTTTATGTGTTTCTTCATAATTGACATTTAAGACTGATATCTTACTCTCTAAATGTCTATTTATCATTCAAAATTCACTTAAAGTACCACCTTATTGTTGAAGCTTAAAAATCTCATTCTCTCAAAGTATTGATCTCATATTATCAAAATTATCACATCACATTCTAATTCTTTGTTTTTTTTTGAAGTTAGTGTGGACTCCTCAAGCATAGGGCTTCCTAGGTGGCTCAGTGGTAAAGAATCTGCCATTGAAGGAGCTGAAAGAGACACGGGTTTGGTCCTTGGGTCAGGGAAGATCCTTTGAGGAGGAAATGGCAACCCACTCCAGTATTTCTGCCTGAAAAATTCCATGGGCAGAGGAGACTGGTGAGCTATAGTCCATGGGTCTGTACAAAGAGTCTGACATGACTGAGCACACACATGCCTCAAGCATAGGGACAGTGAGTTATACTTATATTTCCTAGCACAGTGTCTGACACAGAATAATTCCACAGTAAATCATGAGAAATGCTGGGCTGGAAGAAGCACAAGCTGGAATCAAGATTGCTGGGAGAAATATCAATAACCTCAGATATGCAGATGACACCACCCTTATGGCAGAAAGTGAAGAAGAACTAAGCCTCTGGATGAAGGTGAAAAAGGAAAGTGAAAGAGTTGGCTTAAAGCTCAACATTCAGAAAACTAAGATCATGGCATCTGGTCCCATCACTTTATGGGAACTAGATGGGGAAACAGTGGAAACAGTGTCAGACTTTATTTTTTGGGGCTCCAAAATCACTGCAGATGGTGACTGCAGCCATGAAATTAAAAGACTCTTACTCCTTGGAAGGAAAGTTATGACCAACTTAGATAGCATATTCAAAAGCAGAGACATTACTTTGTCAACAAAGGTCCGTCTACTCAAGGCTATGGTTTTCCCAGTAGTAATGTATGGATGTGAGAGTTGGACTGTGAAAAAAGCTGAGCGCTGAAGAATTGATGCTTTTGAACTGTGGTGTTGGATAAGACTCTTGAGAGTCCCTTGGACTGCAAGGAGATCCAACCAGTCCATCCTAAAGGAGATCAGTCCTGGGTGTTCATTGGAAGGACTGATGTTGAAGCTGAAACTCCAAAACTTTGGTCACCTGATGTGAAGAGCTGAATCCTTTGAAAAGACCTAGATGCTGGGAGGGAATGGGGGTAGGAGAAGAAGGGGACGACAGAGGATGAGATGGTTGGATGGCATCACCAACACAATGGACATGGGTTTGGGTGGGCTCCGGGAGTTGGTGATGGACAGGGAAGCCTGGCGTGCTGCGGTTCATGGGGTTGCAAGGAGTCAGACACAACTGAGTGACTGAACTGAACTGAAACATTAATAACCAAAGAAGTATAAGACTAAACAACAAGGTGATTACCTTCCCATATCTAAAAACATTGTTCCATTCTCAGAACATCCTAAGAAATTAACTTTTCCAAATTGATTTTATTGAAAATAATTTCCATTTCTTACTAAGGTCAGATTCTAAACATAAATATAAAGAAGACAAAACTGAGCTTAATTTACTCTTTCGTTAAACTGATCTCTCCATAACAGAGTAAATTTCAGAAGTAAATTTTATTTCTACAGCAACCACAGTCATTTGCATTATTTCTTGCCTTAAAATTCATCTTTTCAAAGGAAAAAGCCTTTATATTTTCACCCACTCAGCTTCTGGTTCCCTATTTTGTCTTTTTTCTCCTGAAAGTAAGACATCTCTTAGAAATATATGTCTTGGCAGAACAAACAGGTTTTATCAAAGAGGCATGTGCTAACAGGGCAGGGAAGAGTGAAACACTCATCATTCCCCTCCCACGTGTTCCCTTTCTTCCTTATTCTGTGTTTTTAGGGGGTGCTCAAATAAGAAATCTGATATTCATTAATCTGTCAATGATTCTAAGTAAATGCACATTCTAAGTAACATTATTGAAGAACAGTTCCTCCTACAGTGCAAGAAACTCTCCCAGAAGGCAGACCATTTGTTCTAAAACTAGATCTAATTGTATGTCTTTGAGTGAGTTTGCTGGCTTCTGCAAATGAGAACACTGGGGTCTATTAGCAGTTTTCAAAAGCAGCCCTACAGAGTTTGAGGTTTCTAGAGGGATTCCTCAGAATCTACCACAAGTGATAAAAGAACTTAACTGAGGTGGGACAATGAACCACAATCTCCCCATCACCCCACCACCTCCAATGAAAGCAAACTCATTTTACCTACTTTTTTAAATGCTTCTATTTTAAGATTTTATTGTCAGAAAACATGTTTTTTCCCCTAAGTATAAAAGCCACTTACCTAGAGGTCCCCCAGTTTTCTTTCAACTCTAACCTTCTCCTAATCAGTAATTCTCAAAGATCAATAACAGCTATGCACGAACTGGGGCTTGGATACTTGTACATCTCAGACTCACAAGGAAAACACCATGAGGAAAGGAGAGATAAAAGTGGAAGTTTACTAATTCAGTTTCCAAAAGTTTCCAAGTAGTTTCTACAGAGTTAGCTGTATTATATTAAAACTAAGACAAAAATTTCATACTGTCCTGTTCCTTGACTAAGCTTACTAGGGATGCCCAGTCCCCCAATAAATCATGGTTTTATCTATTTTATCCATGGATTTTATTTAAACCATGGTTCTTTCTTCTTTGCACTCCTTTTAAGAACTCATCCTATCACATGGCTTCAACTACCTACTTAATGACTTTTAAATCTATGTCATATCTTCAAATTCAGAATTTCTATCTAAGTGGTACTTATAATACAATTGATCCATCAATAAAAAGGTGGCATATCCATAAATGAACTAATCTTTCTTGAATGAGCATCCCTAGGGTATAAAGTAAAATCTCCTTAATACACAATACATTCAACACTCCATCATCCTTAACAAATAAATACTTAGACTTCAGTCCTCGCATTTCCCCTACTCCCCTGCTACTCCTTCTACCTACAGCACTATCTATAGTATCTTTCCTATCTGGTCAGTTCTTGCCTGTGTTTCAAAGATTAGATTGTGCTTCTTCTAAGCAGCTTTCCTAATTATTTTCTCAGCTATGCTATTTGCCCCCTTTTTGTGTAGTCATACTACTTGGTACTTGCCTCAATCACAGCACTTTTACTACAAGTATCTGTTTGCTTGTCTGTCTTCCATCCTGGACTGAGTCTCCTGGGGTCACTATATTAACACAGTATTCCCCGGCAAACTGTAAATTCTCTATGTTGCTGACTTGACTAGCAAAGCCATTATATTTCATCAATAATACCACTATTCTTCTAGACATGTTTAACTCTTCCATCACCCTGATTCTCTACATCCAATCTTTCACTAAAAAAAAAAATGTTGTCTTATCTTTCAAAGGATTTTTCTTCCATCTTAAGACTCATCTCAGTGTCTCAAGTAATACAAATTCTTACCATATTCTACCTACAAAAATGCCAAATGCTGCTGACATCTCTCTCTCTCTCCAGCCTCTCCTCACAAAATCTAATCTGCATTCTTCCATCAGGCTCACCTCAATAAAAATTACCACACACCCCATTCATTAAGAAATCATGGTTTTCTGTTTCCCATTACATCAATCTCAGGCTGCTCTAATTCCACCTGTCATTTACAACTTTTTTTTTTCCAATTATTACCCAATATACTTTCTCCAGTCCAATCATAAAGTCTACTTGCATACTATAAGCCTTCTTTTCTCTAAATTCATATTCACATTCTCAATATTTTCATTCCTCTTCTGTTATCAGAATTTTTGCTTACGCCTCTTGGCCAAATGCAAAGCTCACTTAGTCCAAATTATTTCAAATAAAGCATCGATATTAAAATATAAAGAAAAATAGGACTCAGACAAATTCACAAAGAAACGTGGTTTTTGTCACTGCAGGAATATATAGTGATGTAGTGAAATGATTTTCAGGAAAACACTAGGTCACATTTATAAAACAGACACAAAACCTTGTCCTTGACTTTACAGTTTAATTACTTTCACAACTGTGTGTGTGCTGTTTCATAAGATTAGTGTTGTCAGAAGCTGACTAATGATGCTATACAATCTCTTCAAATAAACCCCATATCTGAACCAACATATCATAGCAACTCAAATTGTTGATGTTGCTCTGGAGGAATGACAAAATTTCTAGCGTTTCTAAAAAACAGAACTCCATCTAATGAATCCTCAAAGAGAACTGGACTATTTGTTAAACAATAAACAGTTCTGGGCTACAGTAAAATTCCTTCTTGGGGCCTTTAACCTTCCTGGGGCTTTCTTTAGGCTAATTTTGAAATTTATTATGTCTAATGAAACTTTCTCAAAACCCCAATATTTCAGTTTCACCACAAAAAAAAAAAAAAAAAAAAAAGGAGGAGGGGGTAAGGACAGTTAGGACCAGAATGTGTGATTAAAAAAGGAAGGAAAAAAAATCAGGCAATGGGAGAAACTAGAATTAAACTCAGTAATAAAACAGTAAGTTTAGGTCCTACACAAATTGATTCTAAGTTGAGACAATCCATTCCCTGATTCAGCAAATATTTATGATCCCTCTTTATTTCAGGTATACCTATTAAATAAGCTAGGCACTAATTACTGTGGACACTGAAGATAATTTAAGGCAGGCCTAGGGACTCCTTCCATGAACTCTGAAGTCCGCAGTACTTGACTAGGTGTGCTGTGACTTTCATAAAAGCAGGAGGCAGACATGGACCACTTTGTTAAATGCTTCTTGATCAAATGTAGCTGCAAGATTCAGTTTCATGTCATTGAAACTGCTTACTTTCTCTACTTCTCACAGAATGCCAAACAAGGGTGCACCATCATGGTAAGGATCATAGTTATCTTACTCATGTTTTTATCTGCAGAGCCTAAATTCGTGCCAAGAATATAGTAATATCCCAATAAATAACTGAATGAATCAATAAACCAATAAGTTACTGAAAATAAACAAATATCTCAGTCTGAACTCCAGGCTCTGCATCTTAATGTTTAATATAGTTTAGTTGGAGAAGGCAATGGCACCCCACTCCAGTACTCTTCCCTGGAAAATCCCATGGGCGGAGGAGCCTGGTGGGCTGCAGTCCATGGGGTCGCTAAGAGTCAGACACGACTGAGTGACTTCACTTTCAGTTTCCACTTTCATACATTGGAGAAGGAAATGGCAACCCACTCCAGTGTTCTTGCCTGGAGAATCCCAGGGACGGGGGAGCCTGGCGGGCTGCCGTCTCTGGGGTTGCACCGAGTCAGACACGACTGAAGTGATTTAGCAGCAGCAGCAGTTGCTTATTTCCTCATTAATTTTAGAATTGCTTTGAATTTTTTATATTTACAGTCATAACAGAATAATTGGTTAAACAAAGTGATTAAGTAGCTGATTAAGAGAAATTTCAAGTCTTGAGTCCACAATAACACAAGCCAAATACTTCAGTTTTATACTGTCAAGAAGTAACAGTGGGACATTATGCTTATTATAAGAACTTTCTATAACTATTACCACTACACTACTAATACTAGACTAACAACAGCAGGAATGATTGATAATATCTAGAAATATTGATACTGTTTGCACTTCTGTGCTCACCTTTTTTTTAAAATCAAATGATAGAGACACATATTTCAAAATGTAGGGTTAAATTTCTTATCTCTTCCTTTATTCATACCTGTGGAGTGACAAACAAACTATTGAGAGAGAAATTTGCTTTCTATAAGAACTGAGGTGCCTTCATTTTTTTGTCAGATATATTTTTCTTTGTCAGAATTTTAGTGTTCTACTTTTATAGCTAAGCTGTTCAGCCCTTATGGTTCTTACAGCTAGCAAGAAATTGGAAATTCCTTATTTTTTCCTAAGAGAGAAAGAGACTCACAATATAAAGTCAGCAGTTCCCTAAAAATCATCAACATCTGTTGCAGTCATAAGTAATTTGCCTTTAGAGTCTCCCCAGAACATCCTGCAGAGCTTCGCCTACACCCACTGTTTCAGCCAGAAAATGAAATAAATGCCTTGTGAGAGTGATGTAATGGTCTCAGGGAACAGAATACAGTTGAGTAGAGAAGCATAAAGTCTGCAGTGCTATATATGACACAGGCACCAATTCTGCATAAATTAGATGTCCCGAGCCATTTGCTGATGTTCCAGTTCCATGTAAGTTCTGATACCCCTGAATGCCCAGAAGTGTTGTAGTGTAAAAAGAGAGTAAGGTGTGGTAGGGAGAGTTCAGTTTTAAAAGTTATCCTTTACATATAAATGCTATGTTCACTTTATTGACTTACCAAATTCTTAAACCATATAGGATCTCCAGTTCGTGTTGACATTGTAGATTTTTCTACAACCTAGAACCTCAGACACATTAGGAGTTATAAATCTTACCAGCAATTTACAGATATTCAAATCTAGAGTGCAGAATTTAATCCTCAGAATAATCACGTTAAATTTTAATCCCTAGCAGAGACCTACTTCTGCCTTTCATGTTGTTGTCAGGAAGACTGTGTCAATATAATTTCACTTTTATTGCACATCTAAAAACTATAAGCTAGTACTGAATCATCTTTCACCAAAGCCTAAAGTGTTCATCTATGTGAGATATAGGTTTCCTAAAATACACATGTTCAACCCGAGATACAGGTTTCCTAAATATAAGAGATGGTCATAAAACAAGAATTCACAATTTCTGATAAAGTACCTTAGTCAATGTTATTTAAAAATAATAATAATGCTCAACAAGGCTGACATTTTGGTTATCAAAAAATGAGAAAGCAAACAAAAAACGTACTCTGGATTATGCTCATACTCATCACTACTTTCGTTGTCAGGGTCAAAAGGGGGCCTTGATTACTAAGAATAAACTTTTTCCCTTTCCTGTCCTCCTTGTGTCTAATGGAGAAAAGTGAAAGGGAAGGCAGAGAACTCTGTGTGTCCCTGGAAAGAACTCCCAGCATCCCCAATGCCCCTGTCTAATGAACACAGCCTGTGGTCATGAAGTCTGACATTTTTTTGTCCAAGAAACCTGGGAACATAGGAAACCTCAATCTGCTATGACATCGCACATCCACTTTCAGACTTCTGACTGCCACTCAGAATGTCCTACAGAACTCAAAATATGTCATAAGCAAAATCCCCTACCTTTCCAACCTCTGCTCTCAATGTTCGCTTCACCTTAATAAAACTCAAACTAGGCTTATGGTAGTAGTGAAGTCGCTCAGTCGTGTCCGACTCTTTGCTACCCCATGGACTGTAGCCTACCTGGCTCCTCTGTCCATGGGATTTTCCAGGCAATAGTCCTGGAGTGGATTGCCATTTCCTTCTCCAGGGGATCTCCCCAACCCAGGGATCGAACCCAGGTCTCCCGCATTGTAGACAGACACTTTACTGTCTGAGCCACCAGGGAAGTCCACAAAGGCTTATAGTACTAGTTTTTAAACCCTGCCTAATGTCTTGGAAAGATATTAGTTAGGTTTTTGTTTGATTTTTCATTCTGTTCTTTGGGATCTACCCTCAAAGATCCTGAGTTAGTTATCCTGAAATGGGGCTCAGCCACAATATTGCTTTTAAAGTTCCTAATGAGGTCCTAGCACATAATCAGTTCTAGAAACCTCTGCTCAGTAATATAACCTGATTGAAAAGAAACCTGCTTCTCCCTGAAGGATGTGACTCCCCCTCTCAAAAGAGGGTTATTTCCTCTCCCAGCAGGAAGTGTCTCCAAGGTTAGAGTTTCAGGTGGGAACTGAGATGAAGTTCTGGTATAAAGAGCTGGGGTACCCTCTGCTTTTCATTGCCACTTAATTTCCCTTCATTCCAATGGTGCCATGACTCAATTTTGAACCTCTTGTCTCCAGGTTTCAACACTTGTTACAGCTCTTTGTAGAATCATCTATAGACTCTCAGGTCTCACTCTTATATTTCAGAATTTTGCATCCAGGTTTATCACTCTCTCTAACATTACTACTGTAGATAATCTTCTGTTACTGAAGCCCCTCAGTTCCTTGACCTCCTCTTTCTCAGTGGTCTTGAGCCACTTGCTCACATGATCATACCCCAGATAAGAATGTACACACAAATGGTTTTTCACATGGAAACTTCCTCTCTTCAGAAAGTTGGCATCTTCCTTACTTAAACAGCTGGCTCAGATGGTAAAGAATCTTCCTGCAATGCAGGAAACCCAGGTTTGATCCCTGGGTTGGGAAGATCCCCTGGAGAAGGGAATAGCAGCCCACTCCAGGATCCTTATCTGGAGAATTTAATGACAGAGAAGACTGTTGGGATACGGTCCTTGGGATCGCAAAGAGGACTGAACGACTAACACTTTCTTAAACAGCACTGTTTTGTTTTTTGTTTTTGTTTTTGTTTTTTTTAACGAGAAAAGCAATGAGTAATTAATTTGCAAGAAAAACAACTGGGGAACTGAATGAATCAAGCCTATAAGCTGTAGTGTTGGAGTCATCACATGTCTGGACCAGACTATAAGCCAGATTCCACTGTTACTACCTCAAAATATTAGAATTTTTACATATTGAATAATTATTGGAAAAAAACAAGTCTTTTTTAGGCTATCCATGTGGTACAGTGGTAAATAATCCTGCTGCCAGTGCAGAGATACAAGAGACACAGATTAGATCCCTGGATTGAAAGATCTCTTCGAGTAGGAAATGGCTATCCACCCCAGTATTCTTGCCTGGAAAATTTCATGGACAGAGGAGCGAGGTGGGCTACAGTCCACAGAGTCACAAAGAGTCAGACATGACCGAGCATGCACTCACTTGCCACAGATTAAAATTTTGTCATTAAATTAAGAATTAGATTATGCATTATTTTAATATAAATCACAGCAATATTTTTGGATCTCTCTTCTATATAAAATAAAAGCAAAAATGAGTAAATGGGACCTAATTAAACTTAAAAGCTTTTGCACAGCAAAGGAAAGTATCGCCAAATTAAAAGACAGCCTACAGAATGGGAGAAGATATTTGACAATTACAGGACTGATAAAGGGTTAATAGTCAACATATATAAACAGCTCATACAATTCAACATCAAAAAAAGCCTACCCAATTAAAAAATGAGCAGAAGAACTGAGCAGTTTTCTAAAATTGAAATGCAGAAGGCCAACAGGCACATGAAAAAATGCCCAACATCACTAATCATCAGGAAAATGCAAATCAAAATCACAATGAGATATATTATCTCATATTTGTTGATTCAGCTGTCATCAAAAAGAATGTAAATAACAAATATAAGCAAGAATGTGGAGAAAAGAGAACTCTTATGTACTGTTGGTGGGAAACAGTATGGAGGTTTCTCAAAAAACTAAAAATAAAACTACCATGTGTGCGTGCTAAATCACTTCAGTTGTGTTCGACTCTTTGCGACCCCATGGACTGGAGCCTGGCAGGCTCCTCTGTTCATTGAATTCTCCAGGAAAGAATACTGGAATGGGTTGCCATTTCCTACACCAGGGGATCTTTCTGACTCTTGGACCAAGCCCATGTCTCATGTCACCTGCATTGGCACCAGGGCTCTTTGGCACTAGCACTACCTGGGAAGACCAGAACTACCATATGACTCAGCAATTTCAATCTTGGTATATATAAAAAAAAAACCCTCAAAGCACTAATTCAGAAACACACGTGCACCCCAATATTAACAGTAGCATTATTTACAATTGTAAAGATATGCAAGCAACTTACATGTCCATCAACAGATGAATGAATAAAGAAGATGTGGCATATATATACATAATGAAATACCAGTCAACCAATAAAAGAATGAAATTTTGCCATTTTTAGCAACATGAATGAACTTGGAGGGCATCATGATAAGTGAAATAAGTCAGAGAAAGACAAATACCATATGCTGCTGCTGCTAAGTCACTTCAGTTATGTCTGACTTATAGTGACCCCATGGACTGCAGCCTACCAGGCTCCTCCTCCAACCATGCGATTTTCCAGGCAAGAGTACTGGAATGGGGGTACCGTTGCCTTCTCTGAAATACTATATGGCGTCACTTATATGAGGAATCTAAAAAATATAGCAAACTAGTGAATATAACAAAAAAAGAAGCAGACCCACAGATACAGAGAACAAATTAATGGTTACCAGTGGGGAAGGGGGGAGGGCCAATATAGCGTGAGGGGGTGGGAGGTACAAACTATTGGGTGTAGGATAGACCAAGAATGTGTGAAACAACACAAGGAATACAACCAACATGTTGTAATAACTGTAAATGGAATATAACCATTAAAAATTATATAAACTTTTTAAGGAATTAGATTATGATCCTATTTATTATAAAGAGGTTTGGCCTATTGTTTACATGTGTCATATGCCATAAGGAATATTTCTTTAGGCAATTAATCCATTTTCTATTAAAATAAGTGTGTTTCAATTATCATGTTCCACACAGGAATAGGAAAAATGACTTCAATAATTTCACTTTGCATTTCTATAGCAACTTTCATCTAAGAAGCTCAAAGCACTATTAATTAAACCTCGAAATTCTCCCATGAAGAGGTGTCATTATTTCCATTTGACAAAGGCATAAATGAAGTCACAAAAAGATTAACTCACCTGCCTATGGTTATGTAGTGAGTTAGTAGTGGAGGTCAGAATAAACTCTGAAATCTTGGGCAAGCTTTTCTCTATAGTCTGGATCAACAATCGCAGTATCTGCACTCTTTCCCAAAGTCTCATAACCTTGACTCTTGCCTTTCACTGGAGCATTGACCATTGAGGGAATCTGAAGAACAGTTCTTGCTTTTAATTCTTGCATTCCACTTTCCAGGATGTCATTCCTTCTTTGATTGTATTCTCTTCCCTTTTTACTCAAATGCTCTTTATAAATGTATTCTCTCTCTTTTTATACATAATTAGGTGGCCTAATCCCCAAAAGCAAGGCTGTTTGCTTTTAATTAAGGAAAGAATTGTACATTAAAATTTCATGGGAAATTTGCAAAATCTCCATCTAATCTCTTAATGAAATGAATTTGATAGCTGTTCTGTTTGCATTAGTCACAGCACATGCTATAGATGAATTTAAGAAATATATTTAGTAAACAGAGTTAAAACATATCAGAAAGTAGCTATTATCCAGGGAATAGATATTTAGATAATTTCAAAGGCCAAAAAGTCCATCGTCATATTAAACTATTATAAAAAATCATCTCATCTTTGTGACAAAGCAGTTTCTTACTTTCTAATCTTTCAATTAAGGAGCCTGTAAGTCCTTTTCAAAAATATTTTTAGAAAAATCCATTTAGAAAAAAAAAAGTATCTTCTAATCTCTAGTCACATAATATATAGATGCTGAGATCAATAAAGTCAAATGGGTAGTTTTAGGATATGATATTTCTTACTATTATGAGCTTTCCCAATGGTTCAGTGGTAAAGAATCTGCCTGCAATGCAGAAAAAAAAAAAAAACAGGAGATGCAGGTTCAATCTCTTGGAGGAGGAAATGGCAACCCACTCCAGTATTCTTGCCTGGGAAATTCCATGGACAGAGGAGCCTGGTGGGCCATAGTCCATAGAGTCGCAAAGAGTAAGACAGGACTGAGTTCACACACACGTAACATTTCTTACTATTTAGTTCAGTTCAGATCAGTCACTCAGTCATGTTCGGCTCTTAGCGACCCCATGAACTGCAGCATGCCAGGCTTCCCTGTCCATCACCAACTCCTGGAGCTTGCTCAAATTCATGTCCATCACGAAGGTGATGCCATCCAACCATCTCATCCTCTGTCATCCCCTTCTCCTCCCACCTTCAATCTTTCCCAGCATCAGGGTCTTTTCATTTGAGACACATCAGGTGGCAAAAGTATTAGACTTTCAGCTTCAGCATCAGTCCTTCCAATGAATATCCAGGACTGATTTCCTTTAGTATAGACTGACTAGATCTCCTTGTAGTCCAAGGGACTCTCAAGAGTCTTCTCTAACACCACAGTTCAAAAGCATCAATAGTTCGGCACTCAGCTTTCTTTATAGTTCAACTGACATCCATACATGACTACTGGAAAAACCATAGCCTTGACTAGATGGACCTTTGTTGGGAAAGCAACGTCTCTGCTTTTTAATAAGCTGTCTAGGTTGGTCATAGCTTTTCTTCCAAGGAGCAAGCATCTTCTAATTTCAAGGCTTCAGTCACCATATGCAGTGGTTTTGGAGCCCAAGAAAATAAATTCCATCACTGTTTCCATTGTTTCTCCATCTATTTGCCATGGAGTGATGGAACCAGATGCCACAATCTTAGTTTTTTGAATGTTGAGTTTTAAGTCAGCTTCTTCACTCTCTTATTTCACTTTCACCAAGAGGCTCTTCAGTTCTTCTTTGTTATTTGGCATAAGGGTAGTGTCATTTGCATATCTGAAGTTATTGATATTTCTCCCAGCAATCTTGATTCCAACTTGTGCTTCATCTAGCCTGGCATTTCACATGATGTACTCTGCATAGAGGTTAAATAAGTAGGGTGACATATATACAGCCTTGACAAACTCCTTTACTAATTTGGAACCAGTCTGTTGTTCCATGTCTGGTTCTGACTGTTGCTTTTTGACCTGCATATAGATTTCTCAGGAGTCAGGTAAGGTGGTCTGGTATTCCCATTTCTTGATGAATTCCACAGTTTGCTGTGATCTACAGAGTCAAAGGTTTTGGTGTAATCAATAAAATAGAAGTAGATATTTTTCTTACTATTAAGTAATACATTAATCAGTTCAGGCTGCCATAACAGAATATCAGAAACTAATCAGCTTAAATAAGAGAAATTTATTTTCTCACAGCTCTGAAGACCAAGATCAAGCCCAAGATCAAGGTGCCAACACGGTTGGATTCTGGCAATGCCCCTCTTCTTAGCTTATAGACAGCTGCCTGCTTACCATGTCCTCACCTGGCCTTTTCTCTGTGCATGCACGGGGGAGAGAGATCTCTGGTGCCTCTTCTTCTTCTAATAAAGACACTAGTCTTGTCAGATTAGGGCCCCACCCTTATGACCTCATTTAACCTTTAAGTTCAGTCCCTCAGTCGTGTCCAGCTCTTTGGAACCCCATGAATCACAGCACGCCAGGCCTCCCTATCCATCACCAACTCCCGGAGTTCACTCAGACTCACGTCCATCGAGTCAGTGATGCCATCCAGCCATCTCATCCTCTGTCGTCCCCTTCTCCTCCTGCCCCCAATCCCTCCCACCATCAAAGTCTTTTCCAATGAGTCAACTCTTCGCATGAGGTGGCCAAGGTACTGGAGTTTCAGCTTTAGCATCATTCCTTCCAAAGAAATCCCAGGGCTGATCTCCTTCAGAATGGACTGGTTGGATCTCCTTGCAGTCCAAGGGACTCTCAAGAGTCTTCTCTAACACCACAGTTCAAAAGCATCAATTCTTTGGTGCTCAGCTTTCTTCATAGTCCAACTTTCACATCCATTCATGTCATGACTACTGGAAAAAAAAAAACATACCTTTGACTACATGGAGCATTGTTGGCAACATAATGTCTCTGCCTTTTAATATGCTATCTAGGTTGGTCATAGCTTTTCTTCCAAGGACCTGCTGCTGCTGTTAAGTCACTTCAGTCGTGTCTGACTCTGTGCGACCCTATAGACGGCAGCCCACCAGGCTCCCCCATCCCTGGGATTCTCCAGGCAAGAACACTGGAGTGGGTTGCCATTTCCTTCTCCAATGCATGAAAGTGAAAAGTGAAAGTGAATTTGCTCAGTCGTGTCTGACTCTTGGTGACCCCATGGACCGCAGCCTACCATGCTCCTCCGTCCATGGGATTTTCCAGGTAAAAGTACTGGAGTGGGGTGCCATTGCCTTCTCCAGTTCCAAGGAGCAGTTTAATTTCATGGCTTTAATTTCATGGCTTTAATTTAATGGCTCAGTCATCATCTGCAGTGATTTTGAGCCCCCCAAAATAAAATCTTTCACTGTTTCCATTGTTTCCCTACCTATTTGCCATGGGATGATGGGATTGGGTGCCATGATCTTAGCTTTCTGAATGTTGATTTTTTTAAGCCAACTTTTTCACTCTCCTCTTTCACTTTCATCAAGAGGCTCTTCAGTTCTTCTTTGTTATTTGGCATAAGGGTAGTGTCATTTGCATATCTGAAGTTATTGATATTTCTCCCAGCAATCTTGATTCCAGGTTGTGCTTCATCCAGCCCAGCATTTCACATAATGTACTCTGCATATAAGTTAAATAAGCAGGGTGACAAAAACAGCCTTGACGTACTCCTTTCCCAATTTGGAACCAGTATGTTGTTCATCTCATTCTAACTGTTGCTTCTTGACCTGCATACAGATTTCTCAGGAGTCAGTTAAGGTGGTCTGGTATTCTGATCTCTTTAAGAATTTTTCACAGTTTGTTGTGAGCCACACAGGCAATGCCTCTGGCGCAGTCTATAAATGAGAGTAGATGTTTTTCTGGAACTCTTGTGCTTTTTCGATGATCCAATGGATGTTGGCAATATGATCACTGATTCCTCTGCCATTTCTAAATGGTTCAAGCACTGTTGAAGCCTGGCTTGGAGAATTTTGAACATTAATTTACTAGAGTGTGAGATGAGTACAATTGTGTGGTGGTTTTAGCATTCTTTGGTGCCGGGGTCCTGCCCCGGTGGATCCAGGGAGTTCGAAGGGGAAACGGCATTGGCGATCAGGAAACAATAGCGTATTTAAGTGTTAATTAAAGATATAAAAAGTGCTTAAATAGGGATAGCTCAGTGAAGAAATTCAGTGGAGAAAAGAGGCTGAATAACTTGGTTTACGTGGAAAACCAATAAAATTCCAAGACAAGGAATTTGCACCACCTATGTAGGCCGCAGGCATCCTCCCGTTCTCCCGAAGGAGAGGAGACACTAAGGCCTCCCCAGTCAGATCTTAGAAGCCCAGGCAAAATTAGTAGGCTTGGCAAGCCTCATGCTCCAGATGGGAATTCCACCAGAAGGTGAGAGAAAGAACGACATGAGGAGACCAGTCTTTCCAGGAACTGATCCGTTTCTTTATTTTCCAGGTCCGCTTTTATACTTTGAGTTATATATAGAGGTAAATGGAAAATACAAAGTCACGTGGGATCAGCAGTCCTGACCCTTATTGAAACCACGCTTTTTTTCTGCCTTTCTTCCGATATACAAAGTTCTCAGGTGATTTACATCATCTTCTGGCCAAGAGGCCTGCTAACATTTTATGACTCTTTCTGATGATGATTAGTCAACCAGAAAACTTATTTTCTCCAAAGGTTTCTTAAGTCAGTCACCACTCTCCGAAGGCACCAGATAAATTTGCATTCCTACAGGGCAAAGGTGCAATGGGCTATAATCAAGAAAAGAATTTACTTAGCCTAAGATCCAACGTGATTAATATCAAGGTTAATACTTATTTCTCTTATATGTTAGTTATATTCATTAATGTGTATAAGGGGCAAGGGATATGGAGATGTAGCAGCAAATATCAGCTCAACAATGAAACCCTCCACTGGTATAATTCCTAACTAGCCCACTAATACTATACTAATAATTTTCTAACTTCTCAAAAGAATCTGTTTTTAGAAGGTTTAGAGCATCTCATGCCTCTCACGGTTGGGAGGCTGTGAACAATCACATGTGGCCGGACAAGCCTGTCAGGCACGCTAGAGAACCTTCAGAGGAGTTTGTAGGTTGAAACACTCTTGTCACGCCCAGGAATTTTATTAACTGGAGCTGTAAGTTAACTCTTTTTCAGAGAGATGGTGGTGGGGGACACCCTTCCATAAAGTCAGAGGTGTAGGTGAGAGCACAAAGCAGTAAAGTAGGCAGACTCTGGTTTTGGGGGTAGATGCTCAAGAATTTCCAGGGGGAATCCTGAGGCTCGATCCTGTCTTTGCGTATGCCAAGCCTCCTTCCTCATGACCTTTGCCACAGGCGGATTTCCTCACACTGGCTCCTGGCACTTTGGCATTGCCTTTCTTGGGACTGGAATGAAAACCAGCTTTTTCCAGTCCTGTGGCGACTGCTGAGTTTTCCAAATTTGTTTGCATATTTAGTGGCACTTTCACATCATTTTTTAGGATTTGAAATAGTTCAACTGGAATTCCATCACCTCTGCTAGCTTTGTTTGTAGTGATGCTTCCTAAGACCCACTTGACTTTGTATTCCAGGATGTCTGGCTCTAGGTGAGTGATCACACCATTGTGATTATCTGAGTCATGAAGATCTTTTTTGTATAGTTCTGTGTATCCTTGCCACCTCTACTTAATATCTTCTGCTTCTGTTAGGACCATACCATTTCTGTCCTTTATTGTGCTCATCTTTGCATGAAATGTTCCCTTGGTATCTCTAATTTTCTTGAAGAGATCTCTAGTCTTTCCCATTCTGTTGTTTTCCTCTATTTCTTTGCATTGATCACTGAGGAAGGCTTTCTTATCTCTGCTTATTATTCGTTGGAACTCTGCATTCAAATGGATACATCTTTCCCTTTATCCTTTGCCGTAAGCTTCTCTTCTTTTCTCAGATATTTGTAAGACCTCCTCAGACAACCATTTTGCCTTTTTTTACATTTCTTTTTCTTGGAGATGGTCTTGATCGCTACCTCCTGTACAATGTCTTGAACCTCCCTCTATTGTTCTTCAGGCACTCTATCAGATCTAATACCTTGAATCTATTTCCCACTTCCAGTATATAATCAAAGGATTTCATTTAGGGCATACCTGAATGGTCTAGTGGTTTTCCCTACTTTCTCCAATTTCAGTCTGAATTTGGCAAATAAGGAGTTCATGATCAGAGCCACAGTCAGCTCCTGGTCTTGTTTTTGCTGACTGTATAGAGTTTTTCCATCTTCAGCTGCAAAGAACATATCGATCTGATTTCAATATTGACCATCTGGTGATGTCCAGATAAAGAGTCTTCTCTTGTGTTGTTGGAAGAGGGTGTTTGCTATGACCAGTGCTCTCTCTTGGCAAAACTCTGTTACCCTTTGCCCTGCTTCATTTTGTACTCCAAGGCCAAGTTTGCCTGTTATTCCAGGTACCTCTTCACTTCCTCCTTTTGCATTCCAGTCCCCTATAATGTAAAGGACATCTTTTTTGGGTGTTAGTTCTAAAAGGCCTTGTAGTCTTCATTGAACCATTCAACTTCAGCTTCTTCAGCATGACTGGTCGGGGTATAGACATGGATTACCCTGATATTGAATGGTTTGCCTTGGAAATGAATGGAGATCATCCTGTCGTTTTTGAGATTGCATCCAAGTACTGTATTTCGGACTCTTTTGTTGACTATGATGGCCACTCCATTTCTTCTAAGGGATTCTTACCCACAGTCGTAGATATAATGGTCATCTGAGTTAAATTCACCAATTCCAGTCCATTTTAGTTCACTGATTCCTAAAATGTCAATGTTCACTCTTGCCATCTCCTGTTTGACCACTTCCAATTTGTCTTGATTCATGGACCTAATATTCTAGGTTCCTATGCAATACTGCTCTTTACAGCATTGGGCTTTACTTCCATCATCAGTCACATCTACAACTTGGTGTTGTTTTTGCTTTGGATCTGTCTCTTCACTCTTTCTGGAAATACTTCTCCACTCTTCTCCTGTAGCATACTGGGCACCTACCAACCTGGGGAGTTCATCTTTCAGTGTCCTATCTTTTTGCCTTTTCATGCTGTTCATTGGGTTCCCAAAGCAAGAATACTGAAGTGGTTTGCCATTCCCTTCTCCAGTGGGCCACATTTTGTCAGAACTCTCCACCATGACCCATCTGTCTTGGGTGGCCCTACAGGGCATTGCTCATTGTTTCACTGAGTTAGACAAGGCTGGTGGCTCAAAGGTTAAAGCGTCTGCCTCCAATGAGGGAGACCCGGGTTCTATCCCTGTGTCAGGAAGATTCCCTGGAGAAGGAAAAGGTAACCCACTCCAGTATTCTTGCCTGGAGAATCCCATGGATGGAGAAGCCTGGTAGGCTACAGTCCTGCTGCTGCTGCTGCTAAGTTGCTTCAGTCATGTCCGACTCTGTGTGACCCCATAGACGGCAATCCACTAGGCTCCTCTGTCCCTGGGATTCTCCAGGCAAGAATACTGGAGTGGGTTGCCATTTCCTTCTCCAATGCATGAAAGTGAAAAGTGAAAGCAAAGTCGCTCAGTCGTGCCCAGCTCTTAGTGACCCCATGGACTGCAGCCAAAGAGTCAGACATGATTGAGCCATTTCACTTTCACTTTCGTGGTCCATGTGACCAGTTTGATTAGTTTTCTGTGATTGTCATTTTCATTCTGTCTGCCCTCTGAAGGATAAGGATAAGAGGCGTATGGAAGCTTCCTGATAGGAGAGACTAACTGAGGGGGAAACTGGGTCTTGTTCTGATGGGCAGGGCCATTCTCCATAAATCTTTAATCCAATTTTCTATTGATGGGTGGGGTTGTGTTCCCTCCCTGTTGTTTGGCCTGAGGCCAAACTATGGTGGAAGTAATGAGAATAATGTCTATCTCCTTCGAAAGGTCCAGTGCCCTGGACCCTGCAACAGGCCACCGCCAACCCAGGCCTCTGCCAGAGACTCCTGGACACTCACAGGTAAGTCTGGGTCAGTCTCTTGTTGGGTCACTGCTGCTTTCTCCCACATACCGCAACTAAGTGACCACATGCCACAACTAATAGTTTGCAGGCCACAACTAAAGATCCCGCATGCTGCAAGGAAGGTCAAAAATCCTGTATACCACAACTAAGACCCAGCGCAGCCAATAGATAAATAAAAATATGTAAAGAAAAAAAAAAAAAACTAAGATCAATCCTTCATTTAAATGTTTCTTTGGCAACTGGCATAGAATCTAGAACATGGTATGACTCAAAATGTCTGTTTAAACATGAGAATATTCCTTCAAAACTCCAAAGAATAATTTCACTTCCCCAGATGCTTAAAGTTTTTATTCTTGAATATATTTCTATATACAGTTTTGAGGATTGTATTGTAAAATATTCAAATTCCCACTACTTTTTAATTAACATTTCTGTCCTTTAAAACTCCATAGAATTCAGGTTAGCCACTCTCTAAATCAGGAGTCTCCACAGGAGATTTGTAAAGTGTTCAGACTTATAAATTAGTGTTCAAGTAAAAATCATAACACTGCTTAAAGGGTAGTACCTGTTGGCGATATGGAATTTTGAGAGGTTAAAAACTGTATTATCACTGATCTGTGGAAGTATTATTTTCAGAATTCACCTACTACCAGAGTATTTTCCATTTTCCTAACTGTCAAAAGCTATCAGAAAGCTAAAGGAAAGCATATTCAGAGACAGGCCATCTGAAAAGACATGAGAGCCAATCTTCTGCCTCATCTTAAAAAAAATTATAACATTTATGTCCATTTTTGAGAATACAGAATTTCTAAGAGGACATTAGACTTTGCCACTGACAGTTTTATTGTACTAGAATAATCTGATTATGTTCCCAATAAAATAGGCCAAATCAATGAAATAGTCTTAGATTGTAGCTGAAAGCAATTTTTAAGAAAATATGTACACTTTAAAGACTTTGCACACATAAGTACTATAGTGGTAGATAGTCTTTGGTCACATTCTATGCCTAAGGAAAATGATGCTCATATAGGTCCCAGTGAGGAAACCCCAGTGGCCTCCCATCAGTCACCATCACATGGCAACGTGTCACAAAGGTAAATTCTTGGACCCTCTCCCTAGAACTACTGAATCAAAAACTCTGGGTTAAAGCCTAGTAATCTGTGTTTTTACAAGTCCCCCATATCATTCAATTTAGGCTTAAACCTTAGAACAACTGACCTAAGCTTACAGAATTAGTCAATGGTAAACCTTTGATTTCAGATGGCTTTAGTCCCATTTTTGTTTCAAGAACCTTAATTCTGACCTTGATGCAATAAAGGAAGATTTACTGATGATGTTAATAATAAGTTTGGAAGCAATGCTAAAACTTCTGTTAAACTCACTTCTGATGGTATCTACTTTCTTAGCTAAAACCTATCTTGAGTATATTTTTGTTCACTGTAATGGGTAAAGAGGTCTGATTTAAAATCGTGAGTTCTCATCCCTGCATTTTTTTTAACCAAATTCTTTATAAATCATTTTCATGAGTTTATTTTCATATTGTACTCTAACTCTCTCCAGCTGCCTCATTCTGTTTCTGTTGTTTCCACTTTATCTCTTCTTCTCTGGCTTCTTTACATTAATCGTGATCATTGCTTACACCTGCTCTAGCCCAACTTATCTTAGTGAATGAATTTTAATGCCAAGTTGTTTAGATAGAATTTGAAACTACAAAGGAGATTTATAGTTCAGGGAGCATCATTTGGAGAAGGCCCTAATTTATCTTCACAGTTATGTAAAATTTAGATCTCCTGTGTCTGTAAAAACCTCCTGGAAGCAGCAGCTATTGTATTTCACAAGCTAGTCTGTATCAGTGATTTACACCAGACTCTAAGACAGCAGGCACTCTTTTCCTCACCTTTTCCCTCCAGGAATGATTTGAATATTTCACTAGAAGAAAGAAAGGAAAATTAAGTTAGACTATCACAAATATAAACACAATCAGAATGTCCTTCCATATTAGGAAACTGTGTCCATCACCAGGAAAACTGAAGCAAGCTACCCTTTCCATCTCTGTAAATAAGATAGACAGTTTGTTGCCCCTAAGTAAAGTAGACAGCATATTCCTTTTGGGACTATCCCCAGAAACTATAACTGTGGCCATTTTTTTATTCTTTTCAAAGATAACACTGAGAACAGAAACATAGCTGAAGAATCGCTGTGTGGTCATGATTCCAGCAAGCCTAGTTGAATCAGCCAGGCAGCCTTTGCACTCTACTGAGCTATGTCACTCCTGTCCACTTCCACTACCACATTTGCCTTTATGCCACACACGGTCATGTAAGTCAGAAGGTAGAGGATTCAGCCAAAAGCCCTGTCAAGTTCAACTGCTGGTTCCACTAGTCACTAGCCAGAGGACACTGCATAAGACACATAAACATCAAAATTTAATCTTCCCAGCTGTAAGTGACAAGCCTGATGTGGCCATTCTTCCTATAAGAAAATATGATGATAAAATTAGGATCAATAGTTCTCAAATGAAGCTAAATATGATCCCTGGAGTATGTTTTAAAATGTATGGAAATATTTTTGGTTATAGCAACTGAGAAGGGAGAAAGGACTGTGGATCTAGTAGACAGAGACAAGGGGTGCTGCTAAACATCTTACATGCCAACAAAGAATTATCTGGCCCAAACAGTCAATAGAGCCAAGCTTGAGACATTCTGGATGAGATACTTTGTAAATTAAAAGCACAACGAATATTGATTGTGTATCAGGCCCTGTCTTAGAAACCAGGTAGTGTTCTCAAGTTAAACCTAAATGCACAGAGATGAGACACTAAGGTTCAACATACTTCCATCAGCCCAAAGTACTCAGTTTATTTCTTTGACTTTCCAATGCTGTGTTCAGTGCCTCCAATATATTGAATAGCAATATCTGCTATACATGTTTTGCTTGCGAACTCAACTGACACAGTAAAAACAAATTGCAAAGATCCCTTAAAAATTGCCAATCTTAATTTTTTGTCACTAGTATCCCCATGTCAGACATCACCATAGATATTCAGGGGCTAATAATCTGGTTTACTGTCTTCAGCAGCACTTATGACAATGATATGGACATAACAGATATGGAATAAACATTCCAGAATCACTGTGTGATGATACCATTCATTTTTCTGAATCATCAAAAAAAAAAAAAAAAAAAAAAGGACTGAATGATGTATCAAAGCTTCAGTTCAGTTCAGTTCAGTCCAGTCGCTCATTCATGTCCAACTCTTTGCGACCCCATGAATCGCAGCACGCCAGGCCTCCCTGTCCATCACCAACTCCTGGAGTTCACTCAGACTCACGTCCATTGAGTCAGTGATCCCATCCAGCCATTCTCATCCTCTGTCGTCCCCTTCTCCTCCTGCCTTCAATATTTCCCAGCATCAGGGTCTTTTCCAATGAGTCAACTCTTCCCATGAGGTGGCCAAAGTACTGGAGTTTCAGCTTCAGCATCATTCCCTCCAAAGAAATCCCAGGCCTGATCTTCTTCAGAATGGACTGGTTGGATATCCTTGCAGTCCAAGGGACTCTCAAGAGTCTTCTCCAACAAAGCTTAATCAATAATTAAAATAATATTTTACACTGATAGAGTTCTTACAATATGCCAGTCATGTTCATTTGATCTTCACAACAAATCTTGAACCCACTTTATATGTAAGGAAACTGAGGCACTGAGAGATTAGGTAAGTTTCCCCAAGTCATACAGCTAATTAGTGTCAGAACTCAAGATAATATGGCTCTAGAGTCCACAAGCTGTATCTACCACACTATTTATCACTGGTACCTAGAAGCAGCTAAATCCATGCCATACAGCAAAGCACAACTATGAAAGACATTCAGTACAAGTAGAATTAGTAAATCAGCTCAATGCGGGAAAATATTAAAATGAAATAGTCCCCACCTGATTGACAATTGCCCTCAAAAGAAGGCGTGGTGGATGCATGTTGATGTATGGCAAAACCAATATAATATTGTAAAGTAAATAATAATAATAATAATAAATTAAAAATAAATAAATAAAATTAAATATTTATACACACACACACACACACAAAGAAGGTGCTGACATATTTAGGCCAAGTCATAACTGAAGTTGTAGCCTTTAAAAAACTGGGGCCATTGGTTCTGATCAAGCTGTTTACATGGCCAAGTGTATGACCTTGCTCTTCCCTAACGTATGCTCACTGCAGGTGACATTTCAGTAGATTTCTGAAGGAGAAATAGCTGCTTTCACTTTGCTCCTGTATACTGTGCAAAATGGTCCATTACCTCTGGTTCCTACAATAGGAAGCAGCAAAGGCAAACAGAGGAGAAACCCTCACCTGCATGGAAAGAAGTCAGTAAGCAGACAGTGTAAACCAACATGCTGTGCAGACCTGGGGCCTCCAGGGCAACCTCAGTAATTGCTTCATCTGCTTTCCTGATTTCCCTCTTACTTTTGCCAAACATGATTGGATGTGATGCAAGTTCTTCACTATAAAGCAGGGGCTCTTCCACAGAAACACACCCATGTTTCTTTTCTTTGACCTAAAATTGTACAGGAGTTCAGCTTAGCATCTAGGACTTTGAAAATAACAAAGTCAAAGAGAATAGCCTCCTGGTAAAGAAACACTGGACTTCACTAAACCAGATGTTTCGCCTGCTAAAATCATGTAAAGTCAATTGTTTCACTGTGGTCATAAAATTCATTTAAAACAAGTCTGTAATTTTAAAAAATTTGCTGAGCATATAGAAAATAGCTTGATTCATTCATGCACAAAAATCTCATTTTAACAGTATTTATGACATGGCTCGTTGACTAATCCTTCAAAATACAGCTATGAACAACAAGAAACTTTCTATACATCACATAATTAGCCCATAAAACAGATGTTCATTTTTCACACAATGTGAGCATTCTTTTAAAAAATCATTTTATTTCATTTTACTCTAACATACTCAGTAGAGTACATTTTATAATATCAAATTAAAATCTTATGCAGAATGTTAGCAAAAACTTGAAAACTTCAAAAAATTGAATAGTCAATTGTTTTAATCTTTCAAAGTCAAATATTTTAATCTTTGAAAGAAGAGGAACAGCTTAATTTGTCAAAGTCATTAGAGATTAAACTTTATCTGGTCCTTAAGTCATAATCATAGGTAAGAAATAAATGTGCATTATGGTGACTTGAAACTTTTGGACATTTTTATATAAACAAGCCTGCCTTTTTCCTCATAAAGAACATATGGGGTACCTATTCAGAAATCATTTGTTCCAGTAAAACACTGAGAGAGCACTGATGAGAGAACTTCAATAATTCCTTGATAATCACCAACACTGGCAGAAGCAAGACTTAAATCCTGTCTCTTGAGTCTCAATTCCATTACTATTCTATTAGACCCCCTGTTCCTCAGTGCCCTATGATATGGTTTTAACTTGCTTGCCAAGAAATGAGAGCATTAAAGGCAATAATCTTATTAAATTATTTCTATGTTAATAATTATCTTTTATTTTCCTATCTTTTGTGAAAATATTCTTTTTAAATTATGGTGATAAAAAATGACACTGTTTGTGTTTCTGAAAGATCTTTCCAATTATCAGTCTGAACTCCCTCTGTTGCATATATCTAAAACCTAACTCAAATTGGTTTAAGCTAAAAAGAGAATTTATGGCTTCAAGCAATGTTAAAAAAAAAAAAAAAAATTCCTGGTTGTAAAGTTCAGATTTGGCTTATTCCAGGATTAGGACTTGGTTTCTCTTTATCTCTCAGCTCTGCTTTGGTTTGCTTTTGCTTTTGTTTTAAGCAGAAAATTAGCTCTTTAATTTTTTTCTAATATACACGTGTGGTGGCAGATTTTTTTTTTTTAATTAAGGTAACTTTGGTTTATAATATTAAATAAGATTCAGGTGTACAGCATAATAATTCAATATCTGTATACACTACAGCATGCTCACCACCAAAAGTCTAGTTACCATCTGTCATACAGTTAACTCTAACCATTTCAACCCTTGTCCCCATCCTCCTCTGGCAACCCATCAATTTGTTCACTGTATCTATTTGCTTTTGCTCATTTATTGTTTATTTTAATATTCCACATATGTATAAATCATATGGTATTTTTCTTTTTCCATCTGACTTATTTCACATCATAAAACCTACTTCGATTTTTAAAGGCTTTATTCTCAGATATCAGATGGCCTCAAAAGACTCAAGCTTACATCATCTTGACTGCTAACCCTACTAGTGAAATGAAATATGTTCTCTCCTACTATTTCCAGAAAAGTCTTACTGGGTTATGGTTAAGTCATATGACTAACCTCAAATCAATCATTTGAGCCAAAAGATATAGTAGTCCAATAGTCTATTTGTCCATCCATAAATCCAGAGAAAGAATCAAATCTTTATGAACAATATATTAATCATGAGGAAGGTATGATCCCCTAATGAAATCAAGGTGCTGTTAGCAAAGAGAAAGTGTACAACTTCAAGTTAAACAAAAACATCAGTTATCCACTTAGTCCTGCCAAAATAATAGTGACAATATGTTTCCTAATGTTTGAAAAAAAATTACAACTCCCTCAAATTTCAAAGGCTAGAAATTCCCATCATAGACTTGTTGTTGTTCAGTTACTCAGTCATGTCTGACTATTTGAGACCCCGTGGACTGCAGCATGCCAGGCTTCCCTGTCCTTCACCATCTCCTAGAGCTTGCTCACATTCATGTCTATTGAATAAATGATACCATCCAACTACCTTGTCCCATGTCATCCCCTTCTGCTCCTGCCCTCAATATTTTGCAGCATCAGAGTCTTTTCTAACTCTAATAACCAGCAAACTTTTATGATGCCTACCAAGTAGTCACACAAGAATCTTTGGAAGTCAAAGCAAATAGCTCAAAACTGTCAACTTTTTCAACATCTCAAAATTTAACCTTTCTTCACTCATAGCCAAACATGTCAGTTAAATTCCCCATCCCAAAATTTTGAAATACAAAGATAACCCAGCTACCAAAAACACTGTTTTCTATAAGAAAAATTTTAATTTATTCCTACAAACAATGAGAAAATAAAGAAGAGATGAATATTCAGCCATCTGCCAGCTCTACTGCTAAGTCAGACGCTGCTTAAGGTGAGCAGAGAGACCCCAATTAGAGATCTGGTACTGTCTGAAACCTATAGGTTTTCCATGTTTGGAAAGTTTAAAAAAGTTTTAAAGTTATGATATACTTTGAGAACAGAGCAAGAACACTCTTTTTTCAAAAAGAAAAATTATGTTCATAACTGAAATTTAGTCAAAGAATTTACTGGTATATTAACTCTTGGAAAAGAAGCCAGGTTAACTATCAAGTAATTCCATCATTGTCTATAGACTGATTCAAGCTCTTGTGCATTCCTAAAGATTGCAGACTTTGGATCATCAATCAAAATTTAAAAATCTTTTGAAAGGGTCCAGTAGGGTTTATATCCTTGAAAATATAATCTATCTGTTGATTATGGTATCTTCACAGTATCAAAAAAAATTTAAAATACAAATGCTTCATGCAAAAGAGCTAATATAAACAGGCTCTATTGCTCTTCCTATGGATAATGTCCCCTTCATGGATCACAGCCTTGCTGTGGCAAAGAGGCATGTGTAACTCAATGAAGCTATCAGTCATTTCATGCAAGCCCACTCAAGACAGATGTGTCATAGTGAAGATTTCTGACAAAATGTGGTCCACTGGAGAAGGAAATGGCAACCCACCTCAATATTATTGCCTGGAGAACCTCATGAACAGCATGAAAAGGCAAAAAGATATGATGCCTGAAGATGAACCCCTCCCCCGCTCCAGGTCAGAAGGTGTTCAATATGCTACTGGGGAAGAGTAGAGGGCAATTACTAATAGCTCCAATAAGAATGAAGCAGCTGGGTCAAAGCAGAAATGATGCTCAGCTGTGGATGTGCCAGGGGTGGGGAGTGGAGTGAAACCAAAGTCCAATGCTGTAAAGAACAATACTGCATATCCTGGAATGTTGGGTCCATGAATCAAGGTAAATTGAACATGGTCAAGCAGGAGATGGCAAGAGTGAACAGTGGAATTTTAGGAATCAGTGAACTGAAAGAGACAGGAAAGGGCAAATTTAATTCAGATAAACCTTATATCTACTACTGTGGGTAAGAATCCCTTAGAAGAAAACGGAGTCACCCTCATAGTCAACAAGAGTCTGAAATGCAGTACTTAGGTGCAATCACAAAAACAACAGAAAGATCTTGGTTTGTTTCAAAGGCAAAACATTCACCATCACAGTAATCCAAGTCTATGCCCCAATCACTAATGCCAAAGAAGTTGTGATTGACCAGTTCTATGAAAATATACAACAACTTCTAGAACTCACACACACACACACACACAAACACACACACACAAATGTTCTTTTCATCACAGGGAATTGGAATGCAAAAGTAGGAAGTCAAGAAATATTTGGAGTAACAGGCAAGTTTGGTTTTGGAGTTCAAATTGAGGTAGGCAAAGGTTAATAGAGTATTGTCAGGAGAACAAGCTGGTCATAACTAACATCATTTGCCAACAACACAAGACATGACTCTAAACATGGACATCAACAAATGGTTAATTCTGAAGTCAGATTGATTATGTTCTTTGCAGTCAAAGATGGAAAAGCTCAATACAGTCAGTAAAAACAAGATCGAGCTGATTGTGGCTCAGATCATGAGCTCCTTATTATAAAATTCAGGATTAAATTGAAGAGAGTATGGAAAACTACTAGACCATTCAGGTATGACCTAAATGAAATCCCTTATGATTACACATAGATGGAGAAGCTCTATACAGTCAGCAAAAACAAGACCAGGAGCTGACTGTGGCTCAGACCATGAACTCCTTATTGCCAAATTCAGACTGCAATTGAAGAAAGTAGGGAAAACCACTAGACCATTCAGGTATGACCTAAATCAAATCCCTTATGATTATACAGTGGAAGTGAGAAATAGATTTAAGGGCCTAGATCTGATAGATAGAGTGCCTGATGAGCTATGGAATGAGGTTCATGACATTGTACAGGAGACAGGGATCAAGACCATCCCCATGGAAAAGAAATGCAAAAAAGCAAAATGGCTGTCTGAGGAGGCCTTACAAATATCTCTGAAAAGAAGAGAAGTGAAAAACAAAGGAGAAAAGGAAAGATATACCCATCTGAATGCAGAGTTCCAAAGAATAGCAAGAAGAGATAAGAAAGCCTTCTTCAGCAATGCAAAGAAATAGAGGAAAACAACAGAATGGGAAAGACTAGAGATCTCTTCAAGAAACTCAGAGATACCAAAGGAACATTTCATGCAAAGATGGGCTCGATAAAGGACAGAAATTGTATGGACCTAACAGAAGCAGAAGATATTAAGAAGAGATGGCAAGAATACACAGAAGAACTGTACAAAAAAGATCTTCACGACCCAGATAATCACGATGGTGTGATCACTCATCTAGAGCCAGACATCCTGAAACGTGAAGTCAAGTGGGCCTTAGAAAGCATCACTACGAACAAAGCTAGTGGAGGTGATGGAATTCCAGTTGAACTATTCCAAATCCTGAAAGATGATGCTGTGAAAGTGCTGCACTCAATATGTCAGCAAATTTGGAAAATTCAGCAGTGGCCACAGGACTGGAAAAGGTCAGTTTTCATTCCAATCCCAAAGAAAGGCAATGCCAAAGAATGCTCAAACTACCGCACAATTGCACTCATCTCACACACTAGTAAAGTAATGCTCAAAATTCTCCAAGCCAGGCTTTAGCAATATGTGAACCGTGAACTTCCTGATGTTCAAGCTGGTTTTAGAAAAGGCAGAGGAACCAGAGATCAAATTGCCAACATCTGCTGGATCATCGAAAAAGCAAGAGAGTTCCAGAAAAACATCTATTTCTGCTTTATTGACTATGCCAAAGCCTTTGACTGTGTGGATCACAAGAAACTGTGAGAAATTCTGAAAGAGATGGGAATACCAGACCACCTGACCTGCCTCTTGAGAAATTTGTATGCAGATCAGGAAGCAACAGTTAGAACTGGATATGGAACAACAGACTGGTTCCAAATAGGAAAAGGAGTACGTCAAGGCTGTATATTGTCACCCTGCTTATTTAACTTCTATGCAGAGTACATCATGAGAAACGCTGGGCTGGAAGAAACATAAGCTGGAATCAAGATTGCCATGAGAAATATCAATAACCTCAGATATGCAGATGACACCACCCTTATGGCAGAAAGTGAAGAGGCACTAAAACGCCTCTTGATGAAAGAGGAAAGTGAAAAAGTTGGCTTAAAGCTCAACGTTCAGATAACGAAGATCATGGCATCCAGTCCCATCACTTCATGGCAAATAGATGGGGAAACAGTGGAAGCAGTGTCAGACTTTATTTTTCTGGGCCCCAAAATCACTGCAGATGGTGATTGCAGCCATAAAATTAAAAGACGCTTGCTCCTTGGAAGGAAAGTTATGACCAACCTAGATAGCATATTCAAAAGCAGAGACATTACTTTGCCAACAAAGGTTCGTCTAGTCAAGGCTATGATTTTTCCTGTGGTCATGTATGGATGTGAGAGTTGGACTGTAAAGAAGGCTGAGTGCCGAGGAATGATGCTTTTGATGCTTTTGAACTGTGGTGTTGGAGAAGACTCTTGAGAGTCTCTTGGACTGCAAGGAGATCCAACCAGTCCATTCTGAAGGAGATCAGCCCTGGGATTTCTTTGGAAGGAATGATGCTAAAGCTGAAACTCCAGTACTTTGGCCATCTCATGTGAAGAGTTGACTCATTGGAAAAGACTCTGATGCTGGGAGGGATTGGGGGCAAGAGGAGAAGGCGACTACAGAGGATGAGATGGCTGGATGTCATCACTGACTCGATGGACATGAGTCTGAGTGAACTCCGGGAGTTGGTGATGGACAAGGAGGCCTGGTGTGCTGCGATTCATGGAGTCGCAAAGAGTCAGACACGACTGAGCGACTGATCTGATCTGATCTGATCTGATGATTACATAGTGGAGGTGACAAATAGATTCCAGGAATTACACCTGGAAGATAGAGTGCCTGAAGAACCATGGATGGAGTTTCATAACATTGTATAGGATGCATTGACCAGAATCATCCCAAAGGAAGAGAAATGCAAGAAGGCAAAGGGGTTGTCTGAGGAGGCTTTACAAGTAGCTAAGGAAAACAAAGGCAAGGAAGAAAGGGAAAGATATACCCAAGTGAATGCAGAGTTCCAGAGAAGAGATAAGAAGGTCTTCTTAAATTAACAATGCAAAGAAATGGAGAAAAGAATATAAAAGGAAAGACTAGAGATCTCCTCAAGAAAATTGAAGATATCAAGGGAACATTTCATGCAAGAATGGGCAAGATAAAGAACAGAAACTGTAAGGATCTAACAGGCAGAAGAGATTAAGAAGCAGTGGCAAGAATACATAGAAGAACTGTACCAGAAAGGTCTTAATGACCCAGATAGCCAGAATGGTGTAGTAACTCACCCAGAGCCAGACATCTGGAGTATGAAGTCCAGTGAGCCTTAGGAATCATTACTGTGAACAAAGCCAGTGGAGGTGACAGAATTCCAGGTGAGCTATTTCAAATCCTAAAAGATGATGCTATGAAAGTGCTGCACTCAGTATGTCAGCAAATTTGGAAAACTCAGCAGTGGCCACAGGACTGGAAAAGGTCATTTTTCATTCCAATTACAAATAAGGGCAATGCCAAAGAATGTTCAAACTACCAAGCAATTACATTCATTTCACATTGTATTCATAGTAAGGTTATGCTCAAAATCCTTCAAGCTAGGCTTCAGCAGCTCATGAACAATGAAATTCCAGATGTACAAGCTGGGTACAGAAAAGAAAGGAATAGAGATCAAATTGCCAACATTCAACAGATCATAGAGAATGCAAGGGAGTTCCAGAAAATCATTTATTTCTGTTTCACTGACTATGCTAAAGCCTTTGACTCTTTGGATAACAACAAACTGGAAAATTCTTAAAGAGATGGGAATACCAGACCACCTTACTTGCCTCTTGAGAAACCTATATGTGGGTCAAGAAGCAACAGTTAAAACTGGACATGGAACAATGAACTGGTTCTAAATTTGGAAAGGAGTACATCAAGGATGTATATTGTCACTTTAAGAAGTTAAAGTATATTTAACTTCTATGCAGAGTACATTATGCAAAATGCCAGGCTGGATGAAGGACAAGCTGGAATCAAGATTTCCAGGAGAAATATCAACAACCTCAGATATGCAGATGACACCACTCTAACAATAAAACTGAAGAGGAACTAAAGAGCCTCTTGATGAGGATGAAAGAAGAGAGTGGAAAAGCTGCTTTGAAACTCAACAAGAAAAAAAAGTAACATTGCATCTGGTCCCATTATTTCATGGTAAATAGAAGGGCAAAAAGTGGAAACAGTAACAGATTTTACTTTCTTGGGCTCCAAAATTACTGCAGATGGTGACTATAGCCATGTAATTAAAAGATGCTTGCTCCCTGGAAGAAAAGGAATGACAAATCCAGACAGTGTATTAAAAAGCAGAGACCTCGCTTTGCCAACAAATGTCTGTATAGCCAAAGCTCTGGTTTTTCCAGTAGTCATGTACAGATGTGAGAGCTGGACCATAAAAAAGGCTGAGCGCTGAAGAATTGATGCTTTCGAACTGTGGTGCTGGAGAAGACTCTTGAAAGTCCCCTGGACTGCAAGGAGATCAAATCAGTCAATTTGATCAAAGGAAATCAACCCTGAATATTCACTGGAAGGACTGGTGCTGAAGCTCCAATCCTTTGACCACCTGTTGCAAAGAGCCGAATCATTGGAAAATACCCTGATGCTGGGAAAGACGGAATGCAAAAGGAGAAGGGGGTAGCAGAGGATGACATGGTTAGGTAGCATCAACATAATAGACATGAATTTGAGCAAACTCTGAGAGATAATGGAAGACAGAGGAACCTGGAATGCTACAGTCCATGAGGTTACAGAGTCAGAGGCAACTAAGCAACTGAACAATCAGTGGACAATAAACGATTATCCAACAAAGTAACTGTTGGAGACTCAAAGTTTTGACACTGACATCCCCTATGGTTCCTAAAGCTAACATTGGGCTAATTCTATTCAATGAAAACTATTTAAATGACTACTTCATAGACCTATTCACTCATTTCTGGAGAAGGAAATGGCAACCCACTCCAGTATTCCTGCCTGGAGAAACCTATGGACAGAGGGCTACAGTCCAAAAGGTTGCAAAGAGTCAGAAACAACTGAAGCGACTTAGCACACATTCATTCATTGCCTCTGTAATCACTAGATATTTGGCTTCTATTAATACCAATTTACAGAAAGAAGACAAATTAAAGAGTCTTTTCTCAGTCCTCATTCTTCTTGACACTTTTCAATATCCTTTTTTTTTTTTTTTTCTTTTCAGTTCAGTTCAGTCGCTCAGTCGTATCCAGCTCTTTGCAACCCCATGAATCACAGCACGCCAGGCCTCCCTGTCCATGACCAACTTCCGGAGTTCACTCAGACTCATGTCCATCTAGTCAGTGATGCCATCCAGCCATCTCATCCTCTGTAGTCGCCTTCTCCTCCTGCCCCCAATCCCTCCCAGCATCAGAGTCTTTTCCAATGAGTCGACTCTTCGCATGAGGTGGCCAAAGTACTGGAGTTTCAGCTTTAGCATCATTCCTTCCAAAGAAATCCCAGGGCTGATCTCCTTCAGAATGGACTGGTTGTATCTCCTTGCAGTCCAAGGGACTCTCAAGAGTCTTCTCCAACACCACAGTTTAAAAGCATCAATTCTTTGGCACTCAGCTTTCTTCACAGTCCAACTCTCACATTCATACATGAACACTGGAAAAACCATAGCCTTGACTATATGGACCTTTGTTGGCAAAGTAATGTCTCTGCTTTTGAATATGCTATCTAGGTTGGTCATAACTTTCCTTCCAAGGAGTAAGCATCTTTCAATTTTATGGCTGATTTTGGGGCCCAGAAAAATAAAGTCTGACACTGCTTCCACTGTTTCCCCATCTATTTGCCATGAAGTGATGGGACCGGATGCCATGATCTTCGTTATCTGAATGTTGAGCTTTAAGCCAACTTTTTCACTCTCTTCTTTCACCTTCATCAAGAGGCGTTTTAGTGCCTCTTCACTTTCTGCCATAAGGGTGGTGTCATCTGCATATCTGAGGTTATTGATATTTCTCCCGGCAATCTTGATTCCAGCTTGTGCTTCTTCCAGCCCAGTGTTTCTCATGATGTACTCTGCATAGAAGTTAAATAAGCAGGGTGACAATATACAGCCTTGACGTACTCCTTTTCCTATTTGGAACCAGTCTGTTGTTCCATGTCCAGTTCTAACTGTTGCTTCCTGACCTGCATACAGGTTTCTCAAGAGGCAGGTCAGGTGGTCTGGTATTCCCACCTCTTTCAGAACTTTCCACAGTTTATTGTGATCCACACAGTCAAAGGCTTTGGCATAGTCAATAATATTTTAATTCTGATAGCTCTCCTTTCCTTATGCAAATACTCTTTCCTAGTTTCCTTCTACATTTAGAATAGCTTCTCCACTGTGCTCCTTTTTACCTTTCCCTAACTGTGAATAAGCTTAAAGAAGCTAATATCTTTCTAGTATGTATTTCCAATATGTATGTATATTTCTAACATGTATTAAATGCTTTGTAAAGCATTTAAGTCATAAGTAGGATCTCAGATTTGAACGTGTCATCAATATATGGAATATAGTTGATGATTAACAAGTAACTGATAAAAATACAGCAATTAATTAAATACTATAAAAAATAAACATAAATCTCAGTTTAGTATTGGGAGACCAGAAAGGGAATTCTCACACCATGTGATAGTAACAAATCCTAACAAGAAGAAAGACTCCCCTTCTCTTCTGGAAAGAACTCAGCCAATGATAAGCCAGGAACTCTTGGTTTATTGTAGCCCTCTCAGCTTCCTTTTCCCTCTATAAATGTAACTCTCTTCCCCTTGTTGTGCAGGGACTCTTCTAAAGCTTGCCACAGTTGCAGACCCCAAACTGTGATTCTCTGTGACTGTGACTCATCTTTGCTGGAGAAAGATCTGACAGCCTATTTGTTTGAGGTCAATATTCTGGTCACCTGTACAGGAACCAGAGAAGACTCCCAGTGTTTCAGGGGCCAGTGAGCAAACAAGTGCAATACCCACAATTGAGCCCATTGTCCCTCACTGCTTTTTTCATTGACCCTGGAGTTTGAAGGAATGATGTTCTTCTGAACCCCAGCTCACATCCTCTTTCCATTTTAAGCTCTCTTGGCTTTATTCAGGATATATTTATGCAAGTACTCTTTTGAATCTCCGCTTTGATTTAGAGATCAGACTGTTTTATTGAAACTGGCTCACCCTCAGTTTATTTCCTGTGGAACACTGCCTCTCCTGAAAGTGCCTAAGTCTTCCAGCTACTCCTTTGATAACAGAGGTTGTTTCTCCAAAACACTACTGAGTTTTGAAGTCTTTAGCCTATTACTCTAGAAGGGCTATCTTTTGGAGACTGGCTATTAAAATAAAATTAAAAAAAAATTTTTTAAAGCCTTTGTTCTGGCTCCTCTTGGACCAGGCTGCCTCCATAAGACTTGGCTGGGATTGGCATACAAGCTGTTTGGATTAAGCCTTTAGTGCTATAAGCTGTTTAAGCTGTTTGAAAATTATCCTTTGCTCTAGAGGAAAAACTAGGAACTGGAACACAGTTATCTAAGTATTTTGAGGATGTCCACCTTACAAGGACTTCAACCAATTTCATTTTTAAAAAACATAGTCCTTCTTCATGCACATTTCTAACTAAATGAACTGAACTGAGCAAAGACAATTTAGAGTATCAATGGTTATTATAGGGAACTTGTTAAGTCTCCTAAATTTAATTTCCTTAAAATTAAATTGGACTGCAACATGCAACAGCTCAAAAGTTTCCAGAACTGAGTGAAATGCTTATTGCAATACTCTAGAGAAGCCACCTCTAAGGAAGACCACCAAATTCTTAGTCTTCAGTTCCAGCAAATGAAGGTTCCTAACAAAACCAAACCCTCCTAGTTTCTCCTGTTACTGCAAAGAGTTAGGGAAAAGAGACCATCACAAATTTAACAACTTTAGGTACCTTCAACCTTCTAACCAGGCTTTCCAATGCCCTTCCAGTTCTCCAAAACGGGGCTCTGCAGAGCTACAAGGGCCTTTACCAATCCCTTCTCTTAATCAGCTGAATAAACATTTCTCCAGATTGGGGATGACTCTCTTCCAGTTTTAACTAACACCAGAACCAAACTCTTGAGATTCAACCCCTCAACTGTACAGCAGAGCCTGCCCCAGAGTACTGGAACAGTTCAGATAGTGGGGATCTATCTCAAAACAAACCTCAAGAAGTTCCTGTGTCTAAATCTATTCTTTGGGACGAGGTCCTAAGATGGCAGAGGGATAGGACAGAGAGACCACTTTCTCCCCTACAAATCCATTGAAAGAACATTTGAACCCTGAGCAAATTCCACAAAACAACCTCTGAATGCTGGCAGAGGACATAAGACACCCACAAAGGCAGCCCATTGTCTTCGAAAGGAGGTAGGACAAAAGATAAAAGATAAAAAGAGAGACAAAAGAGGTAGGGACGGAGATCCATTTCCAGGAAGGGAGACTTAAAAGAGGAGACGTTTCCAAACACCAGGAAACAATCTCAACAGTGGGTCTGTGGGGAGTTTTGGAATCTCAGAGGGCAACATAACTGGGAGGAAAAATAAATAAATAAATAAAACCCACAGATTACGAGCCTAATGGCAACTCCCAGGGCTTGCATCCACCACCAGCAAGCGGGGACTGAACAGGGAGGCACGGGCTGCATTGCTTAGGGTAAGGACAGGCCTGAATGCCCTGAGGGGCAATCTGAGGGAACTAACCTGAGATAGCAACCTAAACTGTGGGATAGCCAGAGAGAGAGAGAGAGAGAGAGAGAGAGAGAAAACTAACCCATGAAAAGCCCTAACCTAAGGCACGGCCAGGCCCACTCACAGAACAAAGGACTGAGCGAATACCAGAGGAGAGCTAGCCGGCTGCAGACTGGCCCATCCCCTGCCGGAGACAGGGACTTAGGCGGTGCCACCCAGAGCCTGAAAGGGGCAATCTCAGCCCCAGAGAGGCATCCTCTACCAAATTGCAAGTAGGCTCCCAGTTGTTAACCAAGACTTCTTGGGATTCTGAACAGTTGACATCCACTGGGAGAGTCGCAGCCAGAGATCAGCTCCCCAGAAGAGACACACAGCACACCTGAGACGGGCATGCCTGCTGCTACCCAGGAAACCGAGTGGCTGGGACCAGGGAGGTGATAAGACACACTTCCCACCTGGGGAGACTGCGCTCACCAAGCACCTGGTCGCCTGAGCAGCTCGGATCTGTGAAGGGCACAAAACACAGGCCCAACCAAGTCTGCGCATTTGTGGAGAACCTGAGAACCAGAACCTGAGCAGCTTAGACCTGAGAAGTGCACACATCCCAGGGCCCATCTCAGACAGTAGAGCAACCTAGAGCCTGAGAAGTGTAGACTGGGAAAGCCCACACGCCGTGAGTGGGGGCAAACCCAGTGTGGCCTAGACACTGCGAGCACTCCCCACAGATGCCAGTGATATTTGTTTGCACTGTTCCTCCCTCCCCACAGCACGACTAAGCAAGTGAGCCTAAAAGTGACCACCTTCACCCCCTTGTGTCAGGGAAGAAATTAGACACTGAAGAGACCAGCAATCAGAAGAAGCTAAAATAAATAGAGGGAACCGCTTTGGAAGTGACAGGTGCAACAGATTAAAACCCTGTAGTTAGCACTGACTACATTGGAAGGGGCCTATAGATCTTGAGAAATATAAGCTGGATCAAGGAACTATCTGAAATTGAACTGACCCCACACTGCCCACAACAGCTCCAGAGAAATGCCTAGATATATTTTTACTACTATCATTTTTCTTAATTTTTTTTTATTTTTAAGTCCTCTATTACTCCTTTAATTTTCATTTTTATAACCTATTATTACTTTGCCAAAAAAAGACCCTATTTTTAAAGCAAACTTCACATATATTTTTTATAATTTTTGTGACTTTGTTTTGTTTTTTTAATATTATATTTTTGAGAGTCTAACATTGACTCCAGATTTTTAATCTTTGTTTTTTTGTATATGTTATCAATTTTGTACCTTTAAGAACCCAATCTTCAGTACCCATTTTTACTTGGGAGTGTGATTACTAGCTTGATTCCTCTCTCCCCTTTTTGACTCTCCTTTTTCTCCACCAGGTCAGCTCTATCTCCTCTCTCCTCCTCTTCACTACCCAACTCTGTGAATCTCTCTGTGTGTTCTGGGCTGAGGAAGCACTTAGGGAATTGATTACTGGCTGGATCTGTCTCTCTCCTTTTGACTCCCCCTCTTTTCCTCCTGGTCACCTCTGTCTCCTTCCTCCCTCTTATCTTCTCTGATAACTCCGTGAATCTCTCTGAGGGGTCCAGACTGTGGAGAGCACATAGGGAATTGATTACTGGCTAGCTTGCTCTCTCCCCTTTTGATTCCCCCTCTTCTCTTCCTGGTCACCTATATCTCCCTCCTCTCTCTTCTCTTCTCCATGTAACTCTGTGAACCTCTCCGGGCATCCCTCACTGTGGAGAAGCTTTTCATCTTTAACCTAGATGTTTTATCATTGGTGCTGTATAGATGGAGAAGTCTTGAGGCTACTGTAAGAATAAGACTGAAAACCAGAGGCAGGAGGCTTAAGTCCAAAACCTGAGAACACCAGAGAACTCCGACTCCAGGGAACATCAATTGATAAGAGCTCATCCAAAAGCCTCCTTACATACACTGAAACCAAGCAACCCCCAAGAGCCAATAAGTTCCAGAGCAAGACATACCATGCAAATTCTTCAGCAATGCAGGAACATAGCCCTGAGCTTCAATATATAGGTTGCCCAAAGTCACACCAAACCTATAGTCATCTCAAAACTCACTAGTGGACACTTCATTGCACTCCAGAGAGAAGATATACAGCTCCACCCACCAGAACACCGACACAAGCTTCCCTAACCAGGAAACCTTGACAAGCCACCCATCCAACCCCACCCACAGCAAGGACCCTCCACAATAAAGAGGAACCACAAACTGCCATAATACAGAAAGGCTAGCCCAAACACAGCAATCTAAACAAGATGAACCAGCAGAGAAATACTCAGCAAGTAAAGGGACATGACAAGTGCCCACCAAACCAAACAAAAGAGGAGGAGATAAGGAGTCTCCCTGAAAAAGAATTCAGAATAATGGTAGTAAAAATGATCCAAAATCTTGAAAACAAAATGGAGTTACAGATAAATAGCCTGGAGACAAAGACTGAGAAGATTCAAGAAATGTTTAACAAGGACCTAGAAGAAATAAAAAAGAGTCAATTAATAATGAATAATGCAATAAATGAGATCAAAAACACTCTGGAGGGAACCAACAGTAGAATAACTGAGGCAGAAGATAGAATAAGTGAGGTAGAAGATAGAATGGTAGAAATAAATGAAGCAGAGAGGAAAAAGAAGAATTAAAAGAAATGATGACAACCTCAGAGACCTCTGGGACAATGTTAAACGCCCCAGCATTTGAATCATAGGAGTCCCAGATGAAGAAGACAAAAAGAAAGGCCATGAGAAAATACTTGAGGAGATAATAGTTGAAAACTTCTCTAAAATGGGGAAGAAAATAGCCACCCAAGTCCAAGAAACCCAGAGAGTCCCAAATAGGATAACCCAAGGTGAAATACCCAAAATATATATTAATCAAATTAACAAATATCATACACAAAGAACAAATATTAAAAGCAGCAAGGGAAAAACAACAAATAACACACAAGGAGATTCCCATAAGGATAACAGCTGATCTTTCAATAGAAACTCTTCAGGCAAGAAGGGAATGGCAGGATATACTTAAAGTGATGAAAGAGAAAAACCTACAACCCGGATTACTATACCCAGCAAGGATATGATTCAAACATGAAGGAGAAATCAAAAGCTTTACAGACAAGCAAAAGCTCAGAGAATTCAGCACCACCAAACCAGCTCTTCAACAAGTGCTAAAGGATCTTCTCTAGACAGGAAACACAGAAAAGGTATATAAACTCAAACCCAAATCAACAAAGTAAATGGCAATGGGATCATGCTGCTGCTGCTGCTGCTGTTGCTGCTGCTGCTAAGTCTCTTCAGTCATGTCTGACTCTGTGCGACCCCAGAGATGGCAGCCCACCAGGCACCCCTGTCCCTGGGATTCTCCAGGCAAGAACACTGGAGTGGGTTGCCATTTCCTTCTCCAATGCATGAAAGTGAAAAGTGAAAATGAAGTCACTCAGTTGTGTCCAACTCATAGTGACCCCATGGACTGTAGCCCACCAGGCTCCTCCCACCATGGGATTTTCCAGGCATGAGTACTGGAGTGGGGTGCCATTACCTTCTCTGAATGGGATCATACTTATCAATACTTACCTTAAGTATAAATAGGTTGAATGCCCCAACCAAAAGACAAAGACTGACTGAATGGATACAAAAACAAGATCGCTATATATGTTGTCTACAAGAGACCCACCTCAAAACAAGGGACACATACGGACTGAAAGTGAAGGGCTGGAAAAAGATATTCCACTCAAATGGAGACCAAAAGAAAGCAGGAGTAGCAATACTCATATCAGATAAGATAGACTTTAAAATAAAGACTGTGAAAAGAGACAAAGAAGGACACTACATAATGATCAAAGGACCAATTCAAGAAGAAGATATAACAATTATAAATATATATATGCACCGAACATAGGAGCACCACAATATGTAAGGCAAATGCTAACAAGTATGAAAGGGGAAATTAACAATAACACAATAATAGTGGGAGACTTTAATACCCCACTCACACCTATGGATAGGTCAACTAAACAGAAAATTAACAAAGAAACACAAACTTTAAATGATACAATGGACCAGTTTGACCTAATTAATATCTATAGGACGTTTCACCCCAAAACAATAAATTTCACCTTTTTCTCAAGTGAACATGGAACCTTCTCCAGGATAGATCATATCCTGGGCCATAAATCCAGCCTTGGTAAATTAAAAAAAACTGAAATCATTCCAAGCATCTTTTCTGGCCACAATGCAGTAAGATCAGATGTCAATTACAGGAGAAAAACTATTAAAAATTCCAACATATGGAGGCTGAACAAGACGCTGCTGAGTAACCAACAAATCACAGAAGAAATCAAAATATGCATAGAAACGAATGAAAATGAAGACGCAACAAGCCAAAACTTATGAGACACTGTAAAAGCAGTGCAAAGGGGAAGGTTCATAGCAATACAGGCTTACCTAAAGAAACAAGAAAAAAAAAAGTCAAATAAATAACCTAATTCTACACCTAAAGAAACTAGAAAAGGAAGAAATTAAGAACCCCATGTTTAGTAGAAGGAAAGAAATCTTAAAAATTAGGGCAGAAATAAATGCAAAACAAATCAAAGAGACCACAGCAAAGATTAACAAAGCTAAAAGCTGATTCTTTGAGAAGATATATAAAATTGACAAACCATTAGCAAGACTCATCAAGAAAAAAAAGGAGAAGAATCAAATCAACAAAATTAGAAATGAAATGGAAAAATCACAACAGACAACACAGAAATACAAAGGATCATTAGAGACTACTATCAGCAACTATATGCCAATACAATGGGCAACTTGGAAGAAATGAACAAATTCTTGAAAAAGTGTAACTTTCCAAAACTGAACCAGGAAGAAATAGAAAATCTTAACAGACCCATCACAAGCACAGAAATCGAAACTGTAATCAGAAATCTTTCAGCAAACAAAAGCCCAGGACCAGATGGCTTCACAGCTGAATTCTACCAAAAATTTAGAGAAGAGCTAACAACTATCCTACTCAAACTCTTCCAGAAAATTGCAGAGGAAGGTACACTTCCAAACTCATTCTATGAGGCCACCATCACTCTAATACCAAAACCTGACAAAGATCCACAAACAAACAAACAAAAAAAAAAAAAACAAAAAAAACTACAGGCCAATATCACTGATGAACACAAATGCAAAAATCCTTAACAAAATTCTAACAAACAGAATACAACAACATATTAAAAAGACCATACATCATGACCAAATGGGCTTTATCTCGGGGATGCAAGGATTCTTCAATATCTGCAAATCAATCAATGTGATATACCACATTAACAAATTGAAAGATAAAAACCATATGATTATCTCAATATATGCAGAAAAATCTTTTTACAAAATTCAAATCCATTTATGATAAAACCCCTCCAGAAAGCAGGAATAAAAGGAACATACTTCAAAATAGTAAAAGCTATATATGACAAACCCACAGCAAACATTATCCTCAATGGTGAAAAATTGAAAGCATTTCTCCTAAAGTCAGGAACAAGACAAGGATGCCCACTCTAATCACTACTATTCAACATAGTTTTGAAGTTTTGGCCAGAGCAATCAGAGCAGAAAAAGAAATAAAAGGAATCCAGATTGGAAAAGAAGAAGTACAACTCTTACTGTTTGCAGATGACATGATCCTCTACATAGAAAACTCTAAAGACTTTACCCAAAAATTACTAGAGCTAATCAATGAATATAGTAAAGTTGCAGGATATAAAATCAACACACAGAAATCTCTTGCATTCCTATACACTAACAAAGAGAAAACAGAAAGAGAAATTAAGGAAACAATTCCATTCACCATTGCAATGAAAAGAATAAAATACTTAGGAATACAGCTATCTAAAGAAAAAAAAGACCTACATATAGAAAACTATAAAACACTGATGAAAGAAATCAAAGAGGACACAAATAGATGGAGAAATATACCATGTTCATGGATTGGAAGAATCAATATAGTGAAAATAAGTATATTATGCAAAGCAATCTATAGATTCAATGCAATCCCTATCAAGCTACCAACAGTATTTTTCACAGAACTAGAACAAATAATTTCACAATTTGTATGGAAATACAAAAAACCTCGAATAGCCAAAGCAACCTTGAGAAAGAAGAATGGAAATGGAGGAATCAACCTGCCTGATTTCAGGCTATACTACAAAGCCACAGTCATCAAGACAGTATGGTACTGGCACAAAGACAGAAATATAGATCAATGGAACAAAATAGAAAGCCCAGAGATAAATTCATGCACTTATGGACACTTTATCTTTGACAAAGGAGGAAAGAATATACAATGGAGAAAAGACAATCTCTTTAAAAAGTGGTGCTGGGAAAACTTGTCAACCACTTGTAAAAGAATTAAACTATAACAGTTTCTAACACCATACACAAAAATAAACTCAAAATGGATTAAAGATCTAAATGTAAGATCAGAAACTATAAAACTCCTAGAGGAAAATATAGGCCAAACACTCTCTGACATAAATCACAGCAGGATCCTCTATGACCCATCTCCCATAGTAATGGAAATAAAAGCAAAAATAAGGGACCTAATTAAACTTAAAAGCTTTTACACAACAAAGGAAACTATAAGCAAGGTGAAAAAACAGCCTTCAGAATGGGAGAAAATGATAGTAAACAAAGCAACTGACAAAGAATTAATCTCAAAAATATACAAGCAGCTCCTGCAGCTCAATTCCAGAAAAATAAACGACCCAAGCAAAAAATGGGCCAAAGAACTAAACAGACATTTCTCCAAAGAAGACATACAGATGGCTAACAAACACATGAAAAGATGCTCAACATCACTCATTATCAGAGAAATGCAAATCAAAACCACTATGAGGTACCATTTCACGTCTGTCAGAATGGCTGCTATCCAAACGTCTACAAGAAATAAATGCTGGAGAGGGTGTGGAGAAAAGGGAACCCTCTTACACTGTTGGTGGGAATGCAAACTAGTACAGCCACTATGGAGAACAGTGTGGAGATTCCTTAAAAAACTGGAAATAGAACTGCCATATGACCCAGAAATCCCACTGCTGGGCATACACACTGAGGAAACCAGAATTGGAAGAGACACGTGTACCCCAATGTTCATCACAGCACTGTTTATAATAGCCAGGACATGGAAGCAACCTAGATGTCCATCAGCAGAGGAATGGACAAGAAAGCAGTGGTACATATACACAATGGAGTATTACTTAGCCATTAAAAAGAATACATTTGAATCAGTTCTAATGAGGTGGATGAAACTGGAGCCTATTATACAGAGTGAAGTAAGCCAGAAAGATAAACACCTATATAGTATACTAATGCATATATATGTAATTTAGAAAGATGGTAACGATAACCCTATATGCGAGACAACAAAAGAGACACAGATGTATAGAACAGTCTTTTGAACTCTGTGGGAGAAGGAGAGGATGGGATGATTTGAGAGAATCCAATTGAAACATGTATATTATCATATGTGAAACAGATTGCCAGTCCAGATTCAATGCATGAGACAGGGTGCTCAGGGCTGGTGCACTGGGATGACCCAGAGGGATGGGATGGGGAGGGAGCTGGGAGTGGGTTTCAGGATGGGGAACACATATACACCCATGGCTGATTCATGTCAATGTATGGCAAAAACACTATAATGTTGTAAAGTAATTAGCCTCCAATTAAAACAAATTAATTAAAAAAATAAATCTATTCTTTCATTTAGGCCATTTGATACACACACACTCTTTTCCTCTTACTTCCTCTGCCCCAATCCATTTATTAGGCAGAGACTTAGAGAACTATCAAGCCAGATTTTTTTTCTCTCAGAAGGGTAAATTATTGATAATTCTAGAATTTAAGAGTGTTTATCAAAGTATCCCACCAGGATAATTAAATGTCCCTTTGACATATTTGCATCAGCTCTGATAGTCCTAGAGCTGACACTGGAAACACTGATCAATATGCCCTATTGAATCAGCTACCACTTTCCTTATGGGCAAAATCTCCAGCTGATGCTGGCAAAATTCACAATGCACCTCCTAATCAAAATTTAAATAAACCCCTTAAAGCCTCTTCCCAGAATCAGCCAACACCCTACAAGGAAAGAAGCCCTTCAAGGCATTAAGTCCATAATAGAAGATGACAAGAAGCAAGGCCTGATTACACCTTCTTTGAGCCCTTGTGACACAACCATTTTACCAGTGAAAAACCTTAGGGCCAAGGGTAAAGGTTTGACCAGGACCTCTGAGCAATAAACTACTGTTATCCCTTGACACCATTATTTTTAACCCTCATACACTACTAACATTCATTTTCACTGGAAGCAAATTTTTTACTTAAATTACTTCATGCAGTGCACTTAGTATTCCAGTTGATTAAGCTAGCCAATACCTTTTTCCCTTCACTTGAAAAGTACAACCTTTCACCTAAACAGTAACGACTCTGAATTATACTGATTCCTTATTTCTTGCAAATCCTGGAAGTTGATCTGGATGGTATCAAGTTCCTGAGAGTTTCTACTCTGTTGCAATACATGGATGATTTGCTTCTTTTGCTTTCCTTCTCAAGCCTTGTAACAGGAAGGTGGCATCCACTTGCCAAAGTGTCTAGCCTTAACGGATATAAGGTATTCAAAGAAAAATTACAGTTTTCCAAAACCCAAATTCTAAATTTATGGCATCTAATATCAGAACAAGAGTTATATCTAGGTCCAGATAGATTTCATGGTATTCTAAGTTTCCTCAAACCCAAAAGTAACTGCCAAATGTAAGGTTTTCTCTGCCAAAATTGGCTTGTAAAATTCTCTTATTGGCAAACCTCTATGTTATACTAAACAATAACAACCCTAATCTAATTTCATGGGCAGAACCTGACAACATAGCAAACAAGGCCTTAAAGGAGAGCTCGATGAACCCACTGCCTTTGGACATCCCAATTATCAGATTTTCTTTTTACTTTCCTTGTGATTTTCTTTTTACTCTCTTTACATAAAAAGGAAGAGAATGGTCCTTGGGTACTCACCCAAAAACATGGAGATCACCACCAATCCATAACATATTATAGCCAGCAACTGAACTCTCAGCATGTGCTAATACCCTTGCCTTAGAACCATTATGACCACTGTTCTTTTCACTAATGCCATGGAGAAAATAATTGTAGGATTGCCTTTAACCATTTTTGTACCTCATGTAGTACAGGCTCTCTAGAATTCTCATCACATTTAACATTTCTCAGCCAGCCACCTCACCTCCTATGAAATACTTTTGTTAACTGCTCTGCTCCTCACATAACTCTTTTGCATTGTAATAACTTGGCTAGTCTTCCCTCTATCTGATTAAGTCCTTCTTTACTGCTTAATACTAATGGGCCACCTCTTGACTCCTCTCAGTGATCTACAGGAAATTCCATCAGATCAGATCAGTCGCTCAGTCGTGTCCGACTCTTTGTGACCCCATGAATCGCAGCACGCCACGCCTCCCTGTCCAACACCAACTCCTGGAGTTCACTGAGACTCACGTCCATCAAGTCAATGATGCCATCCAGCTATTTCATCCTCTGTCATCCCCTTCTCCTCCTGCCCCCAATCCCTCCCAGCATCAGAGTCTTTTCCAATGAGTCAACTCTTCGCATGAGGTGGCCAAAGTACTGGAGTTTCAGCTTTAGCATCATTCCTTCCAAAGAAATCCCAGGGCTGATCTTCAGAATGGGCTGGTTGGATCTCCTTGCAGTCCAAGGGACTCTCAAGAGTCTTCTCCAACACCACAGTTCAAAAGTATCAATTCTTCGGCACTCAGCCTTCTTCACAGTCCAACTCTCACATCCATACATGACCACTGGAAAAACCATAGCCTTGACTAGACGGACTTTTGTTGGCAAAGTAATGTCTCTGCTTTTGAATATGCTATCTAAGCTTGTCATAACTTTCCTTCCAAGGAGTAAGAGTCTTTTAATTTCCTGGCTGCAATCACCATCTGCAGTGATTTTGAACCCCAGAAAAATAAAGTCTGACACTGTTTCCACCGTTTCCCCATCTATTTCCCATGAAGTGATGGGACCGGATGCCATGATCTTCATTATCTGAATGTTGAGCTTTAAGCCAACTTTTTCACTCTCCTTTTTCACTTTCATCAAGAGGTTTTTTAGTTCCTCTTCACTTTCTGCCATAAGGGTGGTGTCATCTGCATATCTGAGGTTATTGATATTTCTCCCGGCAATCTTGATTCCAGCTTGTGTTTATTCCAGTCCAGCGTTTCTCATGATGTACTCTGCATATAAGTTAATATGCTACTGGAGACCAGTGGAAATTCCATAGGGTAATGTTAACTTCTCATGGTTCACTGATGGTTCTTATTTAAAAGGTGACAATGGTAAATACTGAATTAACTATGCTATTACAAGTCGTTCTGGTGTTGTTGAGGCAGCATCATCACCTATGGCTACTTCGGTCCAACAGACTGAATTATTCACTCTTACAGAGGCTTATTCTTTAAGCCAAGGACAAAATTGCCAATACTTATAATGAAAGCAGATACATTTTTGGAGTAGCTCATGATTTTGGAAAGTTGTGGAAGCAATATCATTTTCTTACTTCCAGTGGAAATAAAATTTAAAGCAGCCCCTATGTTCAGGAACAATTAATACTTTTACCTGCAACTCAAGCTATTATTAAGACTGGGGCATTCTCAACTTGACTCTGGAAGCTAAGGGAAATCACCTTGCTGATATTCCTGGAGGAATGCTATTCTTTTCTTTTCTCATTTGTAAAGTCTTTATTATTTGTTACAATACTCCTTCTGCTTTATGTTTTTGTTTTTGGGCCACGAGGCATGTGGGATCTTAGCTCTCAACCTGGGATTGAACCTGCATCCCCCTGCATTGGAAGGCAAAATCTTAATTGCCTTCCAGGAAAGTCCCAGGGATGCAATCCTTAAAAGAGACAAAAAATAGTCAAACCTGTCTCATGGTCCAAAGGGGTATTTCCCCAAATTATAATTTAGAAAAACTTGCCTCAAAAAAAAAAAATAAAAACAAGATTAAAAATTCAACAATTGGTGATTTGATAAAAAGAGAAAGCTCTAGTTTGGAACAAATCAAGCTAGTTTTTTTTACCAGGGGCTTCAGATTCTCACTCCTCACCATCATACATGCATTAAATTATGGCCAGTTTTAACAAAATTTTCACGGTGCGTACCATGCTTAATCCTCTGGTGTTAGTCAAACACACTAACACATTATTAAGCCTCAATTGGCAAAACTGGTGGAGGCCTTCCAAATACCTTGATCAAAAGCATTGTTTCTGATCCTTTTAAATCTCAGATCCACCCCTTTTGAAACTCATAAACTCTCACCTCTGAAGATAGTCACAAGATGCCCAGTGCACTTGGGTCCTGTTTCTTTTGAACCACTACTAATAAAAGAGAAAATACTTCAATGGTGCAAAAGGCTAACTGCTTCTATTAAAAAATTACCATGTTTTGGTAGAGCAATCTTTTTACAATATGCCCTTGAGAGTTAAAAACCTTAAGCATCACACTCTGCAATCTTGAGATGTTGACAACCAGAAAAGATACCTCCAGAAGGACTCTGTCCAATCTCTCTGGAAATCTCTGCCTATTAGGCAAACCTGTGTGGCCAAGTTCCAAGGAACAGACTCTTGTATTCACATGACACACCTGAAGAAAGTACCAAACCCTGATTGGACCTGCATATCATCTGGTCACATGAAAGTAAAGATTTCTCAGAATTGAAGTAGACAGCTTTGGATGACATTGCTTTCCCATGATATTCCAACTAGACCTGTTAGATCTGTTAATGTTTGAGGCCAAGCTTTTGATAATGACAAAACATGTCCAATTACTTCTGATGTTTATGATCTTGACAACACATGAACTTTAGAAAAAAGTACCTTAGAGTTCTCCCTCCTACCCCTCCTTGTTACTCAATGTGACCTTAATAGGTTTCCAATCTATGCACTTTCCCTCCAATGTGAAGCAATCTACCCAGGAAAGGCTTTTCCTATCACCAAAGGACAAAAGGTCGCTGAAATTAGAAAACCTGACTCTTGATCAGCGATACTTTCAGAGAAGGACTGTGATCAAAAGGGGAAAATATAAAAATTTAGTAAAGAGAAACCCCAATTAAATAGAACTGGGAGACCAGAAAGGGGCAGTTTTCATGCCCCGAAAGAATATCAGAACCCCCAAGGAAGGAGAAAGGTGCCTCTTCTTTCCTGGCAAGAACTCAGCCCATGAAAAGTCACTGACTCTGTTTACTATACACAGCTCTCCCAACTTCCCTTTCCTCTATATAAAAGCCTTCTCCTTCCCATGCCCCATAGGGACTTGCATGTGCCTTGCCATAGCTACAGATCCCAAATTGTAATTCTCTGCCAATTCCAAATAAACCCATCTTTGCTGGAGAAACATCTGTCAATCTATTTGTTTCAGGTCAATACTAGTTAATTATGTGAGAGTTCAATATAGGCCTTAGCAACACCCATTCCTTCCAATTGAGTTTACAGGGTCTAGAAACTGCAATGAGTCATTTCCCAAGCTAGACAGCAAGCTCTTAAAAAGTAATTTCTGTCTTTTGCATTTGCAACACCTAAAGCAGTATCTAGCCCAATGGAGATAATAAACTTTTTAAAAATAGCAAGTAAACCAAATGTATAGGGCATATGGCATATGTAGGAGAACTTTAAAAAGGTACTAAAAACACACTGATATACATGTTAAGGATTTTGGATTTATATTGTACCTAATGGAAAGCTTCAAGGGGTTTTGTACAGAGCACAATATAAATTATTTAATACATATGAAAGCACTTAGAACTACATCTGCCATATAGTAAGACCTCTATAATTATTTATCATCATAACATTTATCAGAGCTATGCTCACTGTTCTTTTTTAAGAATTTCTACTTCCATGTTTTACTGATTTATTTTCATATTCACATGTTCAAAACATTGAGTTTGCTTTTAGTATTTTCAAGGCATTTTCTTTTCAAAAACAGATTGCAAGAAAGTTGCTCCTACTTTTAGTCTCCTCCTCTAAAATAAGTCTAGTTCCAAAGTCAACTGTCGGCTTTAATCTCCAGAACTCACTCCAAGTTAAAAATAGCTTAACGCCAGTCTATCACCAACATGAAAAGTTTTAACTTGAAAGGCACTCCAACATCTGCCACTGCACCAGAAACCACAAAGCCTGAGTGAGAGGTTGTGGCCACATGCTTAAATGAAAGGGATGATTCTGAGCATGTGTGCTGTGTGATCTTTGCAAAAATGAAGAGACTACGACAGAGGAGATGCAGCTGATGGAATTGGATAAATGAGCACGCAGCACTATGCAGACCACAAAAAATTAATCAGGCTTTGGAATAATTTTAATCTAGTTTGTATTCTTTGGAGATAGCTTCCTTAGTAGCAGCTAAACGGGGATTCCCTAAGGCCTGACAAATATCTCCTTTTGAATTAGCATATATTTGCATATATTAACAATGCAGGAAAAACTGCCCTGCAAGACAACCAAAGGGTGTTCTTTCACACTCTCAGGTATTGTGGCTGAAGGGCTTCCCTGATAGTTCAGTTGGTAAAGAATCCCCCTGCAACGCAGGAGGCCCCCGTTCAATCCCTGGGTCTCAATCCCTGGGTCATGAAGATCCACTGGAGAAGGGGTAGGCTACTCACTCCAGTATTCTTGGGCTTCCCTTGTGGCTCAGCTGGTTAAAGAATCCACCTGCAATGCGGGAGACCTGGGTTCTATCCCTGGGTTAGGAAGATCCCCTGGAGAAGGGAAAGGCTACCCACTCCAGTATTCTGGCCTGGAGAATTCCATGGAGAGTCCATGGGGTCGCAAAGAGCCAGACACAACTAAGCAACTTTCACTTTCAGGCAACCAAGGCATGTGAACAGTGACCTGCTGCTGCTGCTGCTAAGTCGCTTCAGTCGTGTCCGACTCTGTGCGACCCCATACAAGGCAGCCCACCAGGCTCCCCTGTCCCTGGGATTCTCAAGGCAAGAACACTGGAGTGGGTTTCCATTTCCTTCTCCAATGCATAAGAGTGAAAAATGAAAGTGAAGTCGCTCAGTCGTGTCCAACTCTTAGCGACCCCATGGACTGTAGCCCACTAGGCTCCTCCGTCCATGGGATTTTTCAGGTAGGAGTACTGGAGTGGTGTGCCATTGCCTTCTCTGGAACAGTGACCTGGGAAACCACAATTATTCTTTTTCTATGACTGAGTAGCTATGGTGCCCTAGGCAATTCATTTCTTCTTTGCAGGCTTTATTTCTCTCATTAAAAAATGCAAGAGGGAATCTTGCAGATTTTTCCTCCAGAAAATCTCTAAAATTTCTCATGTTTCTAAAAATCTCGATTTCTTTTTTTTAATTATAGTTGATATACAATGCTGTGTTAGTTTCAGATATACTGCAAAGTTGTTCAGTTATATATATATATATATATATACATATTTTTCTCAGTCTTTTCCCCTATAGGTTATTATAAATATTGTGCAGAGTTCCCTGTGCTACACAGTAGGTCTTTGTTGCTTATCTATTTTATATATAGAAGTTTGTATATGTTATTCCCAAATCCTAATTTATCCCTCCCTCCCCATTCCCCTTTGGTAACCACCAATTTGTTTTCTGTTTGTGGGTCTATTTCTGTTTTGTATATAAGTTCACTTTTATCATTTTTCTTAGATTCTTAACCTCATCTTTTCAGTAGGTAGCATGCTGATCTAAGTTAAGGATTGCAAGTTATAAGTCAGAGGCCAAATGTTTCCACCAAACCAACAGAGAGCATCATGTGAAATGCTACTGTCACACCCAAAGCAGTTTTCAGCACTTGTGTGGGCACAGTCTGAATTGAAACACCAAACTGTCGTTGTACTCAGATAATTTTATTGCATAACTCACTTGAAATAGGTTAGTTTTATGGGTCATTCTGATAGGTTACAAAATGAGGAATGATTCAGCATCAAAATCTCAACGTTCTCACATGAATGACTTCTTAACAGCTGAAGGTGATAGTTGTATGAGTTTGATAGTGAATCCTATTTTAATTATATTAAAAGGAGCAATGCTAAATCATGTAATGATGATTTTAAAAATGTTAGCCAGGCATTAGATATAAAACAATTAGAGGCCCATCTGACTTGACATTTCACTTCAAGTATATCTCTTCTTAGCATATTAAGTAGAAAATAAAAGTAGTTATTAAAATTATTTGTGGTTTCAAAATGGTGCACAGCTGAAATGTGAAATGTACATGTTTGGTTCTTTATGAGAGAATCCTCAATCTGAGCCTAAAAGCACCTCAAGTGGCAAACCTTCCTGCTTCATGTTAGCCTTATGGAAGCTCTTTTTTGTCTTTCCTTTCATCTTCATCCTTTCTATATATTAAGCAACAATACCTATTCTTTTTCACTTATTGAAATGCACCATCTTGTTTTCCAAACAATCCTTAACTGAGCATCACTTTGGAACTTCTCAGACCTGTATTTGTTTCCAGCATGGTGACTTGGGGAAGTTATTTAACCTTATCCAACAAGCCATGGAGTCTACAAATTCAACTTCTTTCAAATTTGAAAAATAATAGTTACTATTCCATAGGGTTGTGGTCAGGGGGGATTCTATTTGCTAAATGTATATCCCTGGTATACAGCCCACCCCTACAAACATCATTAGTCAAATCAACCTTCACATCCCCTCTCGTTCTCCTCTCCTACACCTGCTGGTTTTTCACAGTTGTAGCATCTTACTAGCCATCTGGGCTTCCCTGTGGCTCAGTGGTAAAATTCCCAACTGCCAATGCAGGAGACATAAGAGACTCTGGTTTGATCCCTAGGTTGAGAAGATCCCCTAGAGAAGGAAATGGCAACCCACTCCAGTATTCCTGCCTGGCAAATCCTATGGACAGAAGAGTCTGGCAGGCTACAGTCCATGGGGTCACAAAAGAATCGGACACAACTGAGCAACTAAACAACAGCAATCAGTCATTCACTTCTTAGAGTTCAGTTATTTGTATCTCATCTCCCAAGTGCTTAGCTGGTACCTGCCAGTCAAATCCTACTTTTGTTGAAATTTGTTCCTCTTGGGTAAAATTCACAAGCCATCATATATCTCTTTCAAAAAGTAGAAATAAGGCTTATTCTCAAAGATGCTATAGTGGAGGTATTACAGAAGAGATCCCAAAGATTTAAAATGCTTTCAGACCAGCAGTCCATGAAAGCCTTGTGGATCTCTCTTACTTCATCATTCTTGACAGTAACCTAAGGAGTCTTTAATTCTTTTCTACTGAATATGTCAAGTATAAATCCACAGAATATATTAACCAAAGTCAACAGGCAGAAAGGAATAAAACACTTAAAAGCCTTATATTTAGACAGGAAGGCCACTCTGATGATATGCACCTAATCATGTATGTTATTTTAAAGGTCAGCGTTACAGTTCAATTAGTAATTTTATTTATTAGATGCATTTTCCCTGGGAGAATTATTCATCACAGCTTTTAAAACATGCTCAAATCCCAATTAAGTACATCTCTTGTAAGGAATTCCTATCAGATATCTTGGTCAGACTGCAGACTTCTCATTGAAATTGACACTTAATACCATTAAATCCTCTTTTCTCTCAATCACTTCTAACTCTCTACATAGACATATTGGACAGATAGACTCTGCATAAATAGATAGGTAAGACCAAAGGGATTGTATTTAAATAATACAAGGTGAGTAATCCATGCCCTTTGGTTTGTTCAGCTCCAAAAGAATAACTTTTGACTCTCCAGAAATTAGTTCCAAATGAGTTGAAGACCTTACTTTAAAACGTCTCTTTCTAAATAATGTTAACATTATATCTGCATATAAGACTTAGGATAGCACTATTATTAAAATATCTTGTAACTTAAATAGAAGGACACACAATAATTGAGAATTATGGACGAAGAATCTTAAGAAATAGTACTTGAATGTTAAGATTTAAGGAATTAATTAAAATGAATAAAGTGGAAAAGAGATGATAAAGTTTAGGTGATAAAATCTGTCATCATTTTCTCCACACATATATAAAAGGACAAATATAATCATCAGAGGGCATTAAGTAGGAAAATGTGTTTCTCTCAAATTCCACATACAAAGGAATCAAGATCTAAAATTCTACTTCATGTTTATAAAACATCCAGTAAGATGAAAAACTAATGCTAAAGAAGTAAATTCTTTTCGCTATTCAATACTCTCCTGCCTTCCATAAATGCTAAAGCAATTCAAAGTATTTCTTTTCATAGAAAGAGAAAGTGGATGTCTAACATAGTCTATTTTTAGACTGTACTTCAGTCAGTTGCAGTGATTAACTGCTGGTCTTATGGAGGTCAGAACCATGAAATAAGTGTAGAGCTGTTCCTTGAGCCATTTTCCTTAGAAGTTTCCACAACAAGATTGCAACCTGATACATGAAAGGCTCATTCCATATTTTTTTTTTCTAATCTGGAGTTAAATTTAAGTGGGACCTATGAAGATTTATATTGGTTCAAAATTGATATATTCACCTGTGAAAAACAACTGGGATACTGGGAATTACACCACAGGCAATTGGCAATAAACTTTTGCTTCTATTTTTTAAGAAAATAAAATGCTGTTTTAATTTTAAATATTATGTCCATAGAAAACTAACATGTCTGAAGCTTGGTTTCCTTTGATGATGCAGACATTATAAAATGGAGGTGTATTGTGAGCGTGTGTAATATGTGTGCATGGGGAGGTAATAGTCTATGGTACAGAATACCTTCTTAATCAGAGAAAAGAAGAAAGTGTTCAAAGAGTAAGATAATTTATCAACATCTTAAAATATTTTACTTTGTAAATTTTCAAAGACAAACTAACTAAACATTCAGACCTGTTTTTAAATCTATGTCCATGTAAGCCCCTTGGGATTGTTAATTCTTCCTAATGTCTTTTTAATTTTTTTGGACAAATTATCATAGTTTAAACAACAATTTCTGAGTAACCATTTTCATCAGTCCAGTCATCTGATTAGTTGGCAGTGATTTCCCTTGGCTAATTGGAAAGATTAGCAGTGCCACAATGAAAGAATTGGTGATAATGAAACCAAACTACCGGCCTAATGATACAATTCAGATCTCATTAGTAGACTGTAGAGCTCAATGTATAAGGGCTGTCAGAAGGAGATGAAGGGCCAGAATCTCATCAGACACTCCTCTCTTAGGCTTAAGCTTGCTATAGTCCAAATAGAGATGTCAGAAGTGCTCTGACCTTACTGAGTTGTAAGGCAGGAAATAAATTAAACAGGGTATTAGCTAATTATCAACTAAAAATATTAGAAACATGACAGGCACTTCCTATTTGTGGCATTTAAATCTTGTACTCACATTCTACTACAGACACCGCCTTTTAAACTGTACTCTCATTTAAGGATACCTATCTCTCCTCCGGACCACCAACAGGCTATGAGCTCCTTAAGAGTAGCCACTTTATTTCACTAGTCTCTGCATCTACTGCAAAAGTGTAGGCATTCAACTTTTAATGAATACCTACACTTTTGCAGTAGATACAAAGACTAATGAAATAAAATACACACACACAAAGGAATAACTGAATGAACAATTAAAGCATGCTAACTCTGATGCTGGGAGGGATTAGGGGGCAGGAGGAAAAGAGGACGACAGAGGATGAGATGGCTGGATGGCATCACCGACTCGATGGATCTGAGTTTGAGTGAACTCCGGGAGATGGTGATGGACAGGGAGGCCTGGCTGTGCTGCGATTCATGGGGTCGCAAAGAGTCGAACACGACTTAGCGGCTGAACTGAATTGAACTGAACTGAACATGTAAAAAGTACAACAGACAAAAAAATCACACAAGAACCAGGATAGATGACTAAGGTTAAAAAGGTGCACAAATTAAAGAGTCATTTCTAAATGATGTCCATGGAAGAGTGGTCCTTGGAAGTGATGGATGGCCTTTGAGCCAAGGAGCCTTGAGATTGGTTGCCACCGGGCGGCCTTAAGGAGTAACTTAAGCTTCCAAGTTACATTGGATATACAGAAAAACTGTGCTTAAAATTACTGGATCCAGAATTTCAATATCTCAGACATGCTAGAAGTTTATTTCCTGCATACATGGACATTCCTACCAGGGATGCAACTTGTTCCCCTATCCCCCGATTATTGCTGTCAGGGTGGTGGAGGCTGCCATACCACATCCAGGGTCAATTAGAGGAAGAGAAAAAGCATGTGCTGGAGGCACACATTCTCTGAAAAGCTCCAGGCTGCAGTAGTATACACGGCTTCTTTCATAAGACACTAAGGAGAATTACCCACACAGCCATCGCTCAATGCAAGAGAGCCCAAGAAATGTTGTTGAGCTATATGCCACGTAGAGAATCTTATTTTTTTGGAAGAAAAGAAAGGATATGGAGGGTATCTACAAGTCTCTGCCATACTTAATTTCTTCATTTGTAAAAATAAGATTACATTCAGCTCAGACTGGTATCTCTAGAATTAAACAATAAGAATCAACAAATACATTAGTTATCAAGGATAATGAAATATCAAAAATGTAAAAAATTTACCTAGCATATCTAGAAGAACCCGTTGATCCAGAGAAGATATTATATTAATGACAGTTTTCATTTATCTAAATAAGTTGGACAGTATTATATTTTATTCTACCTTCCAGGGTAGAATTCTAGAGTTCTAAATGATTCATAGAGAAACTTCATGTATTTAATCACCAGATCTTATTGCACACCCACTCTGTGCCAGGCACTGTACAACAGTCATAAAACACATCAGTGAACAAAATAGAAATTCTGCCTTCAAAGAGAGATTAAAATAAACTGGTATGATGGGGAAAATTTTAGAGGTTAGTTATTTATGGTATTTTGCCATCCCATCTTCTGAATCTATTTTTTTTCCACACTACTCAGCTGTGAGGATAGGATATAAGGAAAACAAAATGTCTGTATTTTATTTGAGTTACACAGATAATTTCTACAATAACTGAAAACTATTGTGATATAGTCTATTAAAATAAGAAAACACAGCAGCTGAGAGCAATTAACAGTGGGATCTGATCTAAGATAGGAGTAATCAAGGAATGACTCTTTTATGAAGTGATATGTAAAGTCCAGCCTGAAGAACAAGCAGGTGTTATCCAAATGACAGGGTGGGAGTAACAGAGCATTCCCACCAGAATTTTCATGCAAAGATTCCTGACACTGGAACAAGCCTGGGCACTGGCTAAACTGAAATAAGGCTAGCATGACTACAAGGTATAAAATAAGAAGAAAGTAGTATGATATGAGATAAGGTACACCAGGTAATACAGAGACTCAACGCGATCCCAAGCCTTTTTAACTTTATTTGAAGAACAAGTGGAATCCACTAACTTTTAAGCAAAGAGGTAGCTAGCATGATCTAATTTCCAACATAAAAGATTAACCAAACTGTTACTATAAAACATAGATTTAATAGGACCAGTTCAGAGATGTTTTCTGTATTATAAGCAAAACACCATTCTGATTTGGCCAAGTGGGGTAGAAAGGAAATGAAGAGATGAAACTGAATCAAGAAATAGGTACAGAGAAGAAGAAATAGGATATGATAATTGATTGCATGAAATGAGGATAGGAAATAGGGATGAGGGAGAGAAATATTAAAGAATAATCCATATACATAACTCTATGTAAAATTAGATAGCCAGTGGGAATTTACTGTATGATGCAGAGAGCTCGAATTTGGCGCTCTGTGGAAACCTAGAGGGGTGGGATCAGGTGGGAGGTGGGAGGGAGGTTCAAGAAAAAGGGGACATAGGCATACCTATGGCTGATTCATGCTGATATATGGCAGAAACCAACACAATATTGTAAAATTACCATCTTCCAATTAAAAATAAATTAATTTAGGAAAAAGCATAATCCCAAGTAGTTTGAGTAACAGAGTAGGTAACCAATGGTACATCCTGATTTAGTAGGCACAGAAAGAAGTCTCCAGGAAAGATGAGTGCTTAGAGGTATGGCAAACATCTCTTACAGAGGCCTTCTCAAATTTACTTTTCTTTCCTAGAATAAGGCTATGTGCTATTCTTAAGTAACTGGAATACTGTTTTTAATCAGAGAATGTGTAAACATGCTATTTAGCTCAGAATAGTATTTGGAAAAGTATGGGAAAAGTAAATAACTTACCAACAGGAACATATTCTTGCATTTTGGAGCTCTTTTTTTCTTTACAATGACTACTTTAAGAACCAGAACAAAATTAGTTTGCATACTACAGTTTGACAATAGTATAGAATAACTTTATCACTCAGTATATGTAATCTTCAGTTCCTTTACCTGTAAGGGGATATTTATAATCATTTATACCATATAGATCTGTGATTATAATAAAATGTGGTAATCCATATGAGTTTCAGCATATTGTAAATATTTAATAAATCAACTAATATTATTGTAATAGTAGTATTGATAAGCATTGATAGGTATTCATAAAACTTTTTATCAAATAATTTAGAAATTTTATCTATTTTTACTAAGATATTTACTTCATCTCTTCTGATCTTCATAACAAAACTAATACATTTTGCCTAGTCATAATACTTGACACTTTCACAGCAACTTATATATTTCAAAGTACTTTCACATGTACTGGTTCATTTGAGACTCATCTTAAGTATGTGAGATAATCATGGCAGGTATCATCATCCATATTTGTGAATAAGAAAACTAAGCCTCCAAAGCAAATTTCATACATTATATAGCTAGCAAAAGGAGAAGCCAAAACTACAAACTAGTCTTCTGATTCTTTGATCATATAGTAAAATAGAACCCTAGACAGGATCTGCAAAGGGAAGAAAGTTGCTTTGTATGGGGAAGAAATTACTATCTCAGACAAAAATTCCTTTCAAGGACTCATCTTTCTCCTAGTTTAACACTGTATTTTTGCATTTCAAAAGCACAGTCTGTGGTGGAATTTGTGAAATATATTACAACCAATTTTGGAAAGCACCTGATATTCCATTTCAGAATTTATGATCTCACATAAATCTAAATCTTATCAGTGAGCTGTTGAATAGAGCTTATCTGAGAAGGAAAGAAACATTAACAAGACTTGTGTAAGTAATGTTTTTATATTTGTAGGTCATGAGAACTATATTCATTCAATAAACACTTCCTGAGTATCTATTGGACAATAAACGCACAATGATATTTACTATTAGTCTATATGCTAAAGATAAAAATAAATTAGACACAGTTTGACAGTTCACAATTCAAATGGTAAAGAGACACAGAAACAGATTACTGTAGCAGAATTTCTATCACCTTTCTCTACATTAAAATAGTCTTTGTCTGTCTCTCCTCCTGAACTGAGAGTTTCCTCAGTTATTACCATTTCCTAAGAGAGTTAAGTGGAGAAGGCAATGGCACCCCACTCAAGTCCTCTTGCCTGGAAAATCCCATAGATGGAGGAGCCTGGTAGGCTGCAGTCCATGGGGTCACTAAGAGTCTGACACGACTGAGTGACTTCCCTTTCACTTTTCACTTTCATGCATTGGAGAAGGAAATGGCAACCCACTCCAGCGTTCTTGTCTGGAGAATCCCAGGGACAGAGGAGCCTGGTGGGCTGTCGTCTTATGGGGTCACACAGAGTCGGACACGACTGAAGTGACTTAGCAACAGCAGCAGCAGCAAGAGAGTTAAGTACCCAAATCATGAGTAGAAGACACAAAGGGGTCCAGAAGGAGACTTATATTCCAGGCAAAAAGAGTAGAGTGGTGAACTATGAAGCTGTATGTTCAGTAGAAGGCACTGCAAGTAGGTCATCGTGGAGAAAAGTAAGTTCTTTGTTGGAAACAAAAGCACATAGGACTATTTAATAGTGAGGCTGGGAGGAGTATGTCTAGTTTTAAAACATTTGTTCGGTATGAAAAAATGAGCAGAATTTGGGGGAAAATAAGGACTTCAATTCTAGACCCCTCTCTGGGGACCTTTCACATGAAGATAGGTCATTGGATATACAGGACTATAAGTTTCAAACTTTAAATCATTTGCGAATAAATGTTAATGTGGTTTCTCAAGAAGAAAATAGTTGCTACTGGAAATATGCTACTTGTAGGAAAAAATCTTTTAAACACCATCAATAGTATAGCCAGTCCTTGAAAATTAAAATATTGTACCAGGATATAGAAATTTTGAAGCACTGAACTGAAAACTTAGATTCTCTCCATTTGGTGGAATTGGAAGAAAAGTGGCAAGTGTCATCTGTGCTGTGATAGTTAAAGGGGAGCCTGCAGTTTAAAAGAGCTGGGCTTTATCTGAGAAAACTCATCTCAAACACAATATGTAAAAATGAGACTCCTTATGTATTTTCCATTCAAAATTTTGAAGGAGGAAGAAAAAGGAGAAAAAAGTTTTCAAATGAATGCTCTTCTAGACCTTCAGGGCTTCTAGAATTCTCACATGAATTTTTTTCTTCCTTTATAATAATTCTCATCAGAAATGTATCTTACCATAAATTAACATCATTCTGGAAGCTTCATTGAGAGGCATTAAGCTTCAATAGCTTTTTCCATAATTGTTCATGGAAACAATTTCACTGATTATTTTATGAGGGTTTTAGAACTATGCCATAAGCATAGAAATAAAACATAACTCATCCTTATTCTCATATTTTCTCCTTATTCTCATATTTCAAGTAAAGCAGTGAAATACCATTATAAGGGTAATACAACAAGAAGCAAAAATGTTAGAGTTTATAACTGGCCTGAATTTACCGTGCTTAAAACTACATTTGTTTTCCTGGGTTAGTCCTGGGTGAATAAAACATGCCACATCTATAAGAGCATAATCCCAAAGAATATTTAATCCTGGTCTCCTCAGCATAAATTAAAAAAGAATCTTAAATGTTTACCAGAAACACTCTTGAGCATACTTTTTTCTTGTTTGACCTTCTATAAGCATGTGAGCTGCAGGAATATAGTCTCACTGAATCTAAAAACTATTCTAAATTGCTGCCTAAAAGAGTCCAGTGATAAATGAAAGAAAGAATCATCTTGAATGAGCATACTATTTTTTCTTCACTAAGCCCTCTTCTTCCTAAGGAGTGATGTATCAGGATCCAATAGCTAATACTAGAAACCATGTCTCTTTTCTTCATATTATCATTCATTACGTTAGTGTATGTATTACTTCCATAAATTAGACAGAGAAAGAAAGATGGTAGATTGTAAGAAAGCCAATTTTACTTCCTAAGTTCCACATCCCTGGATGTATAAGAAAGATTGGTGGCAATCTGTCTGACATGATTTTGATGGGGTGGAATTTGGAAGAGATGACATTTTGTATTACTTCAAATGCTGAAAAAACCTACCGTTTCAGGAAAGTTGGCAGCATGCATCCAAGGACTCATGGAAGGTTTAGCAGAGAAAAGCTATAAGTAATTGTTGTCAATATTTATCAATTTGTCATCTATTGTCATATTGACAACTATTATTGTCAATATGATAATTGAATACCTCACAGCATTATTAACAATTGCTAAGATATGCAAGTAACCTAAGTGTCCATCAATAGAGGAATGGATAAAGAAGATGTGGCATATACATATATACATGTACAAACACACACACATGTGCACACAGACACACACACACACACAAATGAATACTACTCAGCCATAAAAAATAAGGAAATTCTGCCATTTGCAACAACATGGATGGACTTTGCAGGGTAAGTATGCTAAAGAAATAAGACAGAAAAAAACAAATATTGTATGATATCACTTATATGTGGACTCTAAAAAGTACAACAAACTAGTGAATATAACAAAAAAGAAACAGACTCACATATACAAAGAACAACTAGTGGTTACCAGTGAGGGGAGTGAAGCATTATAGTGGTAGGGCATTAAGAGGTACAAATTATTGTGTATAAAACAAACTACAAGGATACAGTGTACAACACAAGGAATATAATCAATATTTTATTACAATTATAAATGGGTATAATCTTTAAAAAGTGTGAATCACTATACTGTATGCCTATAACATATAATATTATACATCAAATATACTTCAATTGAAAAATCAGAAAACTGAATCCAACAAAATAATAATAGTTCATGTACCATGATTAAGTAGGATTTATTTCAGGGATGCAAGGATGGATCATCATCCACAAATCAATTAATATGATACATCACACTAACAAAATGAAACTAACATAAAACTCATATTATCATCATAATAAATGCTGAAAATGCTTATGGTAAAATTCAACATCGACTTATGATAAAACTCTAAATTAAATGATTATAAAGGGAATATACCACAACACAATAATGGCCATGTGTGGCTTAAATCATACTCAACAGTGAAAAGCTGAAAGCATTTCATCTAAGATCAGGAACAAGACAAAGATGCTCACTCTTATCATTTTTAATCAGCATAGCATTGAAAGTCCTAGATACAGCAATCAGACAAGAAAAAGAAACAGGATTTCAAATTGCAAAGGAAAAAATAAAACTGTCACTGTTTGCAGATGACATACAAATACAGGATTCTCTATATATAGAATTCCAGAGAAGGCAATGGCACCCCACTCCAGTACTCTTGCCTGGAAAATCCCATGGATGGAGGAGCCTGGTAGGCAACAGTCCATGGGGTCGCTAAGAGTTGGACACGACTGAGCAACTTCACTTTCACTTTTCACTTTCATGCATTGGAGAAGGAAATGGCAACCCACTCCAGTGTTCTTGCCTGGAGAATCCCAGGGACGGGGGAGCCTGGTGGGCTGCCGTCTATCGGGTCGCATAGAGTTGGACACGACTGAAGCAACTTAGCATATATAGAATTCTCTACACGTTGAGACTCCTAAAGGCACTACCATACTAGAACTCATCAATGAAATTGGTAAAGTTGCAGGACATGAAATCAATATACAGAAATCTGTGGTGGTTTTATACACTTATAATTAACTATCAGAAATTAAATTTTAAAAATCAATCTCATTTACTATTTCATGAAAAAGAAAAAAAAATAACTAGGGATAAATCTAAGGAGTAAAAGGCCTATGGAGAAGGAAATGGCAACCCACTCCAGTGTTCTTGCCTGGAGAATCCCAGGGGCAGGGGAGCCCAGTGGGCTGCTGTCTATGGGGTCACACAGAGTCGGACATGACTGAAGTGACTTAGCAGTAGCAGTAAAAGGCCTATACTCAGAAAACTATAAAATACTGATGAAAGAAAGTGAAGATGACACAAACATATGGAAATATATATTCATGAATTGAAAGAGTTAATATTGTTAAAATTACCACAGTATCCAAGGCAATATACAGATTCAGTGCAATCCCTATCAAAATACCAAGGCATTTTTCACACAACTAGAAAAAATAATTCTAAAATTCATATGGAAACATAGAAGACCCCTAATAGCCAAAATAATCTTAAGAAAGAAGAACAAAACTGTAGTACTATGCTCCTTGATTTCAAACTATACTTCAAAGCTACAGTGATCAAAATAGTATGATAATGGCAAAAAACAGACACTAGATCAATGGAAAAGGATACAGAGCTCAGAAATGAACCCCCACTTATATGGGCAATTAATCTATAACAAAGGAGGAAAGAATATACATTTGGGAAAAAGGTAGTCTCTATGATAAATGATGTTGGAAAACTGGACAGCTACATTTAAAAGAATAAAAAAACTATACTGCTTTCTCAAATTATATACAAAAATAAACACAAAATGGATTAGAGACTTAAAACTAAAACCCAAAACCATAAAACTCAGCAATATATTTTTGGCTATGCTTCCTCAGGCAAGGATAAGAGCAAAAATAAACAAATGGGACTACATCAAACAAAAGCTTCTGCATAGTGAAGTTGACAATCAACAACAACAACAACAAAAATCCCCTCTGAATGGGAGAAGATATTTTCAAACGGTATATTCAATAAGGGGCTAATAATCAAAACATACAAAAAACTCATACAACTTAACATCAAAAAAACAAACAACCTGATTAAAAAATGGTAAGAGGATCTGAATAGATACTTTTTGAAAGAAGACACAGAGATTTTCAACAGACACATAAAAAGATCCTCAACATCACTAATCATCAGGGATATGCAAATCAAATCCACAAAATAATCAGCTAACACCAATCAGAATGGCTATTTAAAAACAAAATAATAGATAGGTATTGGGAAAGATGTGTAGAAAAGGGACTATCATACACTGTCACTGGGAATGTAAACTGGTGCTAGCCACTATGGAAAACTGCATGGATATTCCTCAAAAGAGTTACAAATAAATACTGTATCTTCCAGCAGTTCCACTCCTGGGTATTAACCCAAAGAAAATGAAAACACTAATTTCAGATTTCAGTGAACATACTGCAGTGAAGCAGTATTATTTACAATAGTCAAGATATGGAAGCAACCTAAGTGCTTAGTAATAGATGAATGAATACAAAAGATATGGGGTTATACCCACACACACTAACACACACTGGAATATTACTGGGGCATAAAAAAAAAATGAAATCTGGACATCTGCAATAACATGAATGGACCCAGAGGTGAAATAAGTTGCTTAGTGAAATAAGTTGGAGAAAGGATGATATTGTTTGATTTCACTTATAAGTAGTATCTAAAAAACAAACACACACATATAACTAAACAGACAGCGTCATAGACAAAGAGAAGAAACAGTGTGGTTGCCAGAACGAAAGAGGTGAAACAGGAGAAATGTAGGAAAGAGTAATGAGAGATTAAAAGATACAAACTTTTAGCTACAAAATATATGGATCACAGATATGAAGTATATAGTGTGGGGAATATAGTTAATAATTATGTAATATCTTATATGGTGAAAGATTTATCATGGTGATCATTTGGAAATGTATGGAAATGCCAAATTACTATGTTGTGTGCCAGGAACTAACCTAGTGTTGTATTAATTATACTTAAACAAGCAAACAAACAAACATAGAAAAATAGATCGGACTTGTGACTATCAAGAAGCAGGGGACAGAGGCTGGGGGAATTGGATGAAGACAGTCAAAAGGTACAAACTTTCAGTTATAAGAAAAATACTTGGGATGATGTGATGAACAGCATGGTTAATATTTACCATTGCTGTAAGTTATATGCAAGATGTTAAGAAAGTAAATCCTAAGAGGTCTCATCACAAGGAAAATACTTTGTCCATTTCTTCAATATTACATGTGTATGAGATGATGGATGGTCATTAAATTTACTGTGGTAAATTTCATGATGTATGTTGGTCAAGTCATTATGCTATACACCTTAAACTTATGCAGTGCTCTATATCAATTATATCTCAATATAACTGGAAGAAAAATAATTTATCAGAAAAAAATATTCTATTACACTTACCCCTCCCCACAAAAAAAAATTGAAGGTGAAATAAAGATATTTACAAAAATAATAAAATAATCAAGAAAAACTGAGAGAATATCACCAATAGACCTGTACAGAAAAGATTATAAAAGGGGAATTTACTGAAAAAATATTGAAATATTCCAAGATGTAAGCCTGGAGAAGACAGAAGGAATGAATAACAGAATGGGTAAATGTGAGAATAAATATAAATTAATATTGACAATGAAAGTCAGTAATTAAAGAAAGATATGCTGTCACATGATTGAATCCCAAGATGTCTGAATAGACTTTAAACAGCTCTTATTACAGAGATAATGGATTAATTATCTACCATATCCTAACCACCTACAAAAGTACATGCCAAAACAGTATGAAGACCAGAAGTTTGCCAAATGAGTGTCATCTTTGCTCAGAATCTCTTGCTATCATAACCCTTCAACTATATATATCCCTTAAATTGTCCCTTGTGGCTTGAATACAGTCCAAGTTTACTAAAAAGGACTAGATTTTGCCATTAATCTTTTGTATTCAGATTTGTTATATTACTATATCCTTCAGATAGAACTTTATTCTACTGGCATCAACAAAACACAACTGTCCCATTATATCTCATAAATAATGTCATTCATATGTGACACCTGAGTTCAGTTCTGAGAGAATGAGCCTACAAAGCTCAGTTCTTTTACTAATTTTATTTTTAGATATAAACAAAATCTAGATTTCAGGGAAGGTATTCAGGTCAAAATCTAAATAATTCTAGCACGTGGAAGATTTTTTTTTCCCCATTATTTTAAAGACAGTTTATAAATACAGAAAAGCTAATATTTAACTAAAAGGAGCTCACTTTCAGGCATATAGATATGTTTTTCTATAAGAATTTAATGGTATGTTACCAGATGCTTCTAAGGATGCACTCTTCCATTTAATCAAGAGAATGAGGAGAGGGAATGTATCTTTGACTTCATAGACCAGTGAAGAGTCCCCATATAGAAATTATTACACAGAGACTATTCCCAAAAAAAAAGTTACTCACTTTATCCTTCTTCTATTAATCAATTTATTCACCCATCCATTCATCCATTTAACAAACTTTCATTAGGTATTAAGTATTATTAAGTATTATGGTCCATGAACTTTGCTTTTAGTATAATGTATGTGCTGTGCTTAGTTGCTCAGTTATGTCCAACTCTATGCAACCCCATGGACTACAGACCATCAGGCTCCTCTGTCCATGGGGATTCTCCAGGCAAGAATACTGGACTGGGATGCCATGCCCTCCTCCAGGAGTACAATTTATAAAATAGGCTAAAACATAATTCCAATTTTTAAGGAAGTCACAAAGAGAAACTTTCCCTATAAACAAGTGATTATGGCACAAATTTGGTGAAATTTTAGATGTAAATGCAGAGTTATTGTTACCATCTTTCTAAATTTCATATATATGTGTTAGTATACTGTATTGGTGTTTTTCTTTCTGGCTTACTTCACTCTGTATAATAGGCTCCAGTTTCATCCACCTCATTAGAACTGACTCAAATGTATTCTTTTTAATGGCTGCATAATACTCCATTGTGTATATGTACCATAGCTTTCTTATCCATTCATCTACTGATGGACATCTAGGTTGCTTCCATGTCCTGGCTATTATAAACAGTGCTGCAATGAACATTGGGGTACACGTGTCTCTTTCAATTCTGGTATACGAGACAGCAAAAGAGACACTGATGTATAGAACAGTCTTTTGGACTCTGTGGGAGAGGGAGAGGGTGGGATGGTTTGGGAGAATGGCATTGAAACATGTACAATATCATATATGAAACGAGTCACCAGTCCAGGTTCGATGCACGATAATGGATGCTTGGAGGTGGTGCACTGGGACGACCCAGAGGGATGGTATGGGTTTGGAGGAGGAAGAAGGGTTCAGGATGGGGAACACATGTATACCTGTGGTGGATTCATTTTGATATATGGCTAAACCAATACAATATTGTAAAGTTAAAAAATAAAATAAAATTTAAAAAAATAAAAGCAAAAAAAAAGAAGAAAATTATGCACAAGCAAAGTATACATATAAATACTTTCTCTTCAAGCTGAAAGGGAAGACATAGAAATGCACATTAGGAAATAAATATTTAAATAAAATAATTGATTAAAAAATAAATGTAAATGCAGAGTATTAAAAATTAAGATGAGAAGTTGGGGAATAACAATGTTATTCTATCATAGACTATTATCATTATTACTTATCATCAGCATCACCATCATTCTATGAGAATGTAAACTTCAAGAGGACTTTTGCCTTTTCCAACATCAAAAATAGTGCCTGACACTTAGCATTCACTGTTTGTTTGTTTAAATGATGAATAAATGAAATTCTAGTGCAAATTCCTTGCTTTACACATGATGAAATATAAGAATCCCAACTGTGTGTACAGCTGAACCAAAATCTATGACTGTGTTCCCAGATTGTTCTTATATGGGAAGTAAATTCAGTGTGAATTTACACACTGTTATTACTGCTGCTGAATATTTGGAAGTATGAAAAATTTGCTAGGTAAATAAATTTTAACAGACAAAGGTGGAAAAATACTTGAGTTAACTTTTAAAAAGCTGATTGACTCAACAGATATACAGTAAATAAAGAACCTGTCTTTTGAAAAAAACTCCATACTTTACACCTCTAACTTAAAGAAAAATAGAAAAGCAGTCTCCATGCAATAAATAATTCAACCTTTTAATATTTTTCCTCCATTCTCCTTATTTCACAGATGGTTTTATACAGAATGCCATTTGGTTTACAATAGAAAAATATATTCAACTTAAATGTAGTATTGTATATAATCTAAGAAAAGATGCTACTATTCAAACTATTTTCTGCAATGGTTGGAAAGGACTTTAGGTCATATGTCTCTTTGTTTCAAATAGTTTTGTGACATGAATGAGTAATTATTTTTAATACCTCAAGAATACATGCAAGAGAAACCTGTTTATGATACACCAGTAGCTATGATTTTTAATCCTATGAGCATGTTCAAAATAATTTTACAGGTCTCAAGGGTATAAAAATAACTTATTGATTCTCTGCAGTTATAGCTCACACTATAAGAATGTAAAAAAGCATTTTCCTCTAGCCATGCAACATTAAAGAGTACTGAATACTAAATATGCATTGTCAAATATGCCAAAATTCTCACAAGTGAAAACTGAGTAGCAATGGATTACTGTAAAAGAGGGAATGAAAGAAAAACACTGTTAAATAAGACTAAATGAAATAATATATGTACAATGCTTAAAAGAGTACTGAGCACATAGTGCTATGCTGCTAACTGATATTGTTTTATTTTTATATTAATACAAATATCCTAGGGATTATGATGACAAATTCAGATAATGCTTTTACAACATTAGTCAGGTGGCTGGCACATATAATAAATTATTCATAAAGGTTAGCTTTGCTACTGCCATTATTATTATTATTTCCATTTGAAAGATGACACAGGCAAAGTATTGCTTAAAATAACACAAGTTTTGAACTGAAGATTCAATGCCCAATTTTGTATCATTTGACATCTAGCCCAGTTACTATTTTATTAAAAAAAAACTTTTAATGTTGTATTGCAGTATAGCTGATTTGTGTTGAAAAGCAGAGACATTACTCTGATGATAAATGTCCATATAGTTAAGGCTATGGCTTCCCTGGTAGCTCAGCTGGTAATGAATCTACCTGCAATTCAGGAGACTCCAGTCTGATTCTTGGTGGGAAGATCCCCTGGAGGAGGGATAAGCTACCCACTCCAGTATTCTTGAGCTTCCCTGGTGGCTCAGCTGGTAAAGAATGTGCCTGCAATGCAGGAGACCTGGGTTTGATCCCTGGGTCAGAAAGATCCCTTGGAGAAGGAAACAGCTACCCACTCCCATATTCTGGCCTGGAGAATCTCATGGACCGTATGGGGTCACAAAGAGTTGGACATGACTGAGCAATTTTCACATTTATTGGTCTTCCCAGTGGTCATGTATGGTTATGAGAGCTAGACTGTAAAGAAGGCAGAGCGCCAAAAGGAGAAGAAGGCATCAGAGGATGAGATGACTGGATGGCATCACCAACGCAATGGATATGAACTCGGACAAATTTCAAGAGATAGTAAGGGACAGGGAGGCCTGGCATGCTTCAGTCCATGGGGTTGCAAAGAGTCAGACATGACTGGGTGACTTAAGAACAACAACATAGCTGATTAACAATGTTGTGATAGTTTCAGATGAACAGCAAAGGGACTCAGCCTTACATATACATGTATCCATTTTCCTCTAAACTCCCCTTGCATCCAAGCTACCAAATAACACTGAGCAGAGTTCATGTGCTATAACTGTAGGTTCTTGTTGATTATCCATTTTAAATATAGCAGTGTGTACATACCCATCCCTAAGTATCCCTTATCCCCAGCAACCATAAGTTTGTTTTCTAAGTCTCTTGAGTATCTGTTTTGTAAGTTAATTTTCATCATTTCTTTTTAGATTCCACATATAAAGGATATCATGTGATATTGATCCTTTTCTGTCTGACTTACATCACTCAGTATGAGTCCATGTTGCTGCAAATGGCATTATTTTATTCTTTTTAAGGGCTGATTAATATTCCATTATATATATGTACCATATCTTCTTTATCCATTCCTCTACTGATGGAGAGTGAAAAAGTTGGCTTTAAAGTTCAACATTCAGAAAACGAAGATCATGGCATCTGGTCCCATCACTTCATGGGCAATTGATAGGGAAACAGTGGAAACAGTGTCAGACTTTATTTTGGGGGCTCCAAAATCACTGCAGATGGTGACTGAAACCATGAAATTAAAAGATACTCACTCCTTGGAAGTGAGATACTCACTTTCCTTGGAAGGAAAGTTATGTCCAACCTAGATAGCATATTCAAAAGCAGAGACATTACTTTGCCAACAAAGGTCCATCTAGTCAAGGCTATGGTTTTTCCAGTGGTCATGTATGGATGTGAGAGTTGGACTGTGAAGAAAGCTGAGCACCAAAGAATTGATGCTTTTGAACTGTTGTGCTGGAGAAGACTCTTGAGAGTCCCTTTGACTGCAAGGAGATCCAACCAGTCCATGCTAAAGGAGATCAGCCCTGGGATTTTCTTGGAAGGAATGATGCTAAGGCTGAAACTTCAGTACTTTGGCCACTTCATGCAAAGAGTTGATTCATTGGAAAAGACTCTGATGGTAGGAGGGATTGGGGACAGGAGGAGAAGGGGACAACAGAGGATGAGATGGCTGGATGGCATCACCGACTCGATGGACGTGAGTCTGAGTGAACTCTGGGAGTTGGTGATGGACAGGGAGGCCTGGCGTGCTGCGATTCACGGGGTTGCAAAGAGTTGGACACGACTGAGCGACTGAACTGAACTGAACTGAACTGATGGACATGCAGGTTGCTTCTATGTCTTGGCTATTGTAAACAGTGTTTGAGTGAACATTGTGGTTCATGTATCTTTTCAGATTATGTTTTTCTCTGGATATATGCACAAAGTAGGAATTCAGGGTCATATGTTAGCTCTATTTTTAGTTTTTTAAGGAATCTGCATACTGTTCTGCATAGTGGCTATACCAATTTACATTCCTATCAACAGTGTAGAAGGGTTCCCTTTTGTCCTCATCCTCTACAGCATTTACTGTCTGCAGGGTTTTTGACTATAGACATTCTGGCTGGTGTGGTATCTCATTGCAGTTTTGATTTGCATTTCTCTAATAATTAACAATGCTGAACATATTTTCATGTGCCTCTTGGCCATCTGTATGTCTTCTTTAGAGAAATTTCTGTTTAGGTCTTCTGCCCAATTTTCAATTGGGTTGTTTGTTTTGATGCTGTTAAGCATCAGGAGCTGTTCACAAATTTTAAAGACTAATCCCTTGTCAGTTACATCTTTTCAAATATTTCCTCCCAATAGGTGGACTGTCTTTTCATTTTGTTTACTGTTTCCTTTGTTGTGCAATAGCTTTTGAGTTTAAGTAGGTCCCATTTCCTTATATTTGTTTTTATTTCCATTATTTTAAGAGAATGAAAAAGATACCACTGCAATTTATGTCAGAGAGTGTTCTGCCTATGTTTTCCTCTAGGAGTTCTATAGTGTCCAGTCTCACGTTTAGGTCTTTAGCCCATTTTAAGCTTATTTTAGTATATGGTATTAAAGAATGATCTAATTTCATATTTTATATTCAGCTGTCCAGTTTTCCCAGCACCACTTGTTGAAGAGACTGTCTTGCCAACATTGTGTAGTCTTGCCTTTGTTACAGATTAATTGACCATAAGTGCATGGATTTATTTCTCAGTTTTCTATCCTGTTCCATTGATGTATATTTCTGTTTTTGTGTCAGTACCACACTGTTTTGATTATTGTAGCTTTGTAATGTTAGTCTGAAGTCAGGGAGCCTGATTCCTCCAGCTCTGTTTTTCTTTCTCAAGATTGCTTTGGCTATTTGGGGTCTTTTGTGTCTCCATACAATTTTAAGACTTTTTGTTCTAGTTCTGTGAAAAATGCCATTAGTAACTTGATAGGGATTGCACTGAATCTGTAATTTGACAATATTGATTCTTCCAATCCATGAACATGGTTTATCTTTCCATCTGTTTGTGTCTTCTTTGGTTTCTTTCACCAGTATCTTAAGAGTTTTTGGAATACAGGTCTTTTGTCTCCTTAGGTAGGTTTATTCCTAGGTATTTTGTTCTTTTTGATGTGATGGTAAATGGAATGGTTTCTTGAATTTCTCTTTTTGATCTTTCATTGTTAATGTATAGAAATGCAACAGACTTCTGTGTATTAATTCTGTAAACTGAAACTTTACCAAGTGCATTGATGAGTTCTAGTAGTTATCTTGTAGTATCTTTAGACTCTTCTGTGTATAGCATTGGGCTTCCCTGGTGGCTCAGTGGTAAAGAACCTGCCTGCCAATGCAGGAAATTCAGGCTTGATCTCTGATCTGGGAAGATCCCTTGGAGAAGGAAATAGCAGCCCACTCCAGAATTCTTGCCTGGGAAATCACATGGACAGAAGAGCCTGGCAGGCTCCAGTCCATGGAGTTGCAGAAGAGTCAGACACAACTTAGCAACTGAAAAACAACAACAACAATGTATACTGTCATATCATCTACAAACAGTGACGGTTTAACTTCTTCATTTCCAATCTGGAATCACTGTACTACTTTTGCCTTTCTGATTGCTGTAGCGAGGACTTCCAAAACTATGTTGAATAAAAGTGGAAAGAGTGTACATCCTTGTCTTCTTCCAAATGTTAGAGGAAATGCTTTCAGCTTTTCACCAATGAATATGAAGTTAGTTGTAGGTTTGTCATATATAGCCTTTATAGTTGAGATAGGTTCCCTCTATGTCCCCTTTCTGCAGAATTTTTAATCATAAATGGATGCTGAACTTTGTAAAAAGCTTTTTCTACATCTATTGAGAAGATCATAGGGTTTTTAACCTTTAATTTGTCGATGTGGTGTATCACATTGATTGATTTACATATTTTGAAGAATCCTTGCATCCCTGGGATAAATCCCACTTGATCATAGTGTATGATCCTTTGAATGTGTTTTTGGGCTTAGACTGCTAGTATTTTGTTGAGGATTTCTGCATCTGTGTTCATCAGTGATAATGGTCCATAATTTTCTTTTTTGTGCTGTCTTTGGTTTTGATATCAGGGTGATAGTAGCCTCATAGGATGAATTTGGAAGTTTTCCTTCCTCTGTAACTTTTTGAAACAATTTCAGAAGTATAGATGTCAGGTCTTCTCTAATTCATCTGTGAAGCCATCAGGCCCTGGACCTTTGCTTGTTGAGAGTTTTTCTAATCACAGTTTCAATTTCAGTGCTTGTGATTGGTCTGTTCATATTTTATATTTCTTCCTGGATCAATCTTGGGAGACTGCACCTTTCTAAGAATTTGTCCATTCTATTGACATACAGTTGCTCATAATAGTCTCTCATTATCCTTTGTATTTCTGTGGAGTCAGTTGTAAAGTCTCTTTTTTCATTTCTAATTTTATTTATTCCCCTCCCTTTTTTCTTGATAAGTTTGGCTAATGGTAATTTTGTTCATCTTTTCAAAGAACTAGCTTTTAGTTTCATTGATCTTTGCAATTATTTTCTTTGTCTCTATTTCATTTATTTCTGCTCTGATGTTTATTATTTCTTTCCTACTACTAACTGTAAGTTTTGTTTGTTCTTCTTTCTCTAATTGTTTTAGGTGTAAGATTAGGTTGTTTATTTGAGATCTTTCTTGTTTGTTACTGCAGGTAAGATTGTATTGCTATAAACTTCCCTCTTAGAATTGCTTTGTTGCATCCCATTGGTTTTGGATCATGGTACTTTCAATTTCATTTGTCTCCAGGCATTTTTTAAAATTTCCTCTTTGTTTTCTTCTGTGACCCATTGGTTGTTTAGCAGCATATTGCCTAGCCACTACGTGTTGGGTTTTTAAAACAGTTTTTTCTTGTAGTTTATTTCTAATCTCATAGTTGTGATCAGAAAAGATGCTTGATATGATTTCAATTTTCTTAAATTTACCAAGGTTTGCCTTTTGGCCAAGCATGTGCTCAATCCTGGAGAATGTTCCATGTGAACTTGAAAAGAATGTGTACTCTGTTGCTTTTGGATGGGATACTCTATACATATCAATTAGGTCCACCAGTTCTAAAGTGTTATTTAATGCCTGTGTTTCCTTATTAATTTTTCATCTGGATGATCTGTCCATTGATAAAAGTAGAGTGTTAATGTTCCCCACTATTCTTGAATTACTGTTGATTTCTCCCTTTATGGTTGTATTTGCCTTACATATTGAGAAGCTTATATATTGGGTGCATATATAGTTATAATTTTTATAGCTTCTTGAACTCTTGATCATTGTATAGTATCCTTATTTGTCTCATATAATAATTTCTGTTTTAAAGTCTATTTTGTCTGATATGAGTATTGCTAGTCCAGCTTTCCTTTGATTTTGATTTGATGAAGTACCTTTTCCTATCCTCTTACTTCTAGTATGTAAATGTCCCAACATCTGAGATGGGTCTCTTGTAAACAGCATATAAATGAGTCTTATTTTTGTATCCACCCAGCCAGTCTGTATCTTTTGGTTGGTCATTTAATCCATTTATATTTACAGTAATTATCAATATGTATGATCCTATTACCATTTTCTTAATTTTTTGGGGTTTATTTTTTGTAGGTCTTTTCCTTCTCTTGTGTTTCCTCCCTAGAGAAGTTCCTTTAGCATTTGCTGTAAAGCTGATTCGGTGGTCTTGATTCTCTTAACTTTAGCTTGTCTGTAAAGCTTTTAATTTCTCCATCAAGTGTGAATGAGAGTTTTGGCCTAGTCATTGTTTTCCTTTTAAGAATTTCTCCAAACATTTTTATTCTTTCATGTGCTTTGGATATAAAGGAAGACTTGGGAGTTATCGCTTATTCCTCTAGAAACTGAAGAGGAGAATCTGAAGTATGCTCACTTAATGCATTCTCATTCATTCAAAAAGTATCTTTTATTATCTACTTCATGCTAGACCCTGTGCTAGTTGACAAAGTTGTTTGGTGAATAAAAAACAAATAAGGTTCCTGTTTCTCTGGACCTTACAAACTAGCACAGAGAAACTGTTACTCAAAGACACAAACTGCATAAATGTTGGTTTGAAAAAGCAATCAGTGCTATGACAAAGATGTACAAGGCACTATGCATATTTTTAATAGGAATTAAAGGAGTCAGGGACTAGTTTTCTAAAGAAAAACTGTAAAAAGCAAGTTGGCTAGGATAGAGAATAGAAGGGCAAGGTAAGTATACTGGAAGAAACAACCTATGGAAGGAGAAAAAGTTGCACTTGAGAAAATAATAAAGATTTTTAAAGGCCAGTATAGCCATTCCAATTTGAATAGGAAGAAGTATGGTACAAAATGTTCTAGAGGTATGATATAATATGCATGGCTGTGTTAAAAATGTTAAGTTTTTCGTTCTTTCTAATAGCTATGGAAAGCTAATAAAGTGACTTAATGGGACAGGAGTGAAAAGAAATTAGATCTGCATTTCACAAACAGTACTCTGATTTCCATGTTTTGAGTAGGATAAAGGGTAGAATAAATGTTCATGGTAACTTGAACCTGTATGGTGGGGCTGGAATTGAAAAGAAATGAACAAATTCACTGGTGAAGATAAGACGATATCATATCAGCTGAGGAATAAGAGATTCATATTAGTCAGTCTTCTGTCTATTCATCTATCTTCTATCTGTCATGGGTAATAAGTCACACATATGAGTGAGTCTGCTCAGGGCAGGAATTAGTGTGAAAAGAGAAGAGAGCCATAGGATAGCATCCAGAAGAACTGTAATATCTCACGATTGGCTAGAGGAGGGTAAGCTTGCAATGAAGACAGAAAATATCCTGAGAGGTATGAAGAACTTCCAGGCTCAAGAAAAATACAAGGAGAAGACATTTAACAATGTCAAATGTCTGTTAGATTCAACGGTATAGAATTCACAGGAGTAGCTGGTTCACTGATGCAATGTGCAGAGAAAGTGATGAGAGGTGGTGAAGATTTGGAGACAAAGAGGGTAGCACAGTTGATCAATGTGAGAAGAAAACTTTCTTGAAAAACTTGCATAAGTCAAGACTGCTATAATTTAAGACAGATTCTGACAAAGTAGAGTGGATATGTATGTGTCTACCACAGAAAAGTGGTACTATCATGAAACTATTGCATAGTAAGAAGGTTTTCTCCCAGCTTTATTTATATATAATTGACATAAAACAAATTGGTTTAAGGTGTACAATAAAATGATTTATGTATATATTGCAAAGTGACTTTACAATACGTCTAGTTAATATCCATCAACTCGCAGTTAATTTTTTTTCTTGTGATGAGAACTTTTAAGATTTATCCTCATAGCACCAGAAGAGTTTACAATTCACTCTTCTCCCCAAATGTGGATTAAGCAATTCCTGATCAATATTTCATTTACAGTGATTTGTACTATTTCAAATTCTATGCACATAGGTATATAAGTAATGAATCATACCATACCTTTTAAAATTTGCATGTTTTGAATTTACATAGACTCCAACACAACTGTAGAGGCAACACTTTTGGAAACCTGGGTATGGAAGGGATACAGAAGGCATGTTTTTAAGGTGAATGTGTGTCAACATCATATGTATGTTATAGGCTCTATATCACTGGCTAACTTAGACATTGGAGCTCATCTGCCTTTCTAATTGTCCCTTAGGTCAATTTTTATCAGTATATAAAGCTGCCTACTTGATAAGAAATCAGTTGTAACTTTTCATGTACGATTAACTCTGGGGACATTGTAAACAACCGTTTAACTGTTTAATTCTTAGTAGCTATTGGGGAAGGGGACTGCATCTTTCTCCTTCCCTCCCTGTTTTTATTTTTTTTATTTTTTTTATTTTTTTTCCTCCCTGTTTTTAATATGGCACATTTGAGAGAAGTTCAGATTGCTTTATAACAGCTTTCAAAAAAGTTGTAGTTTGGCTCACTGAAGTGCACTGCATAAACCATTCAGAGATGCTTCTTCAAAAATTATAATTAAAAAGAGAAAGAAAAAGAGGACTAAAGCAGAGCTAATTAAGAAAATGATTCTTGATTGATCATGTGGCACACACCTTTAACTGCCATCCTTTGTGGATTTGTTTTCTACAGTTAATAAATAGATTGCCTTCAGTGTATATATAATTTTTTACTGTTTTAATTTTTAATACTAGTAACTACCATTTTTGATTACCTACAGTATGCCAGACACAACAGGTACACACACACACAATTCAAATTCTCATACAACACTGAAATACAGAAATTATTACTGATAAGAAAGCCTAAGGTCAAAGAACAGAAAAAGTCTCAAAGCCAGGTAGTTTGTAAATGGCAAAGCTGGCAGAGCTATTATTTGACCCAAACGCTGTCTCATCTTAAAGCCTCTTCCTACAATGCCAGTCTAGTGCTATGGTTTGTGGCATAGAACTAGATGAAGTTGTGTAGATAAGGGAGGTAAAGCAGAAACAGCAAAACAAGAAAGACATAAAATATAAGTAGAATCTACATTCCTTATGTGATACTCTATTCCTATTTCATGATGTCTACATTTATTTCCAGCAGAATTTTAACAAACACAGCCCCAGGAAGCCACTGTACATGTACGAAAACAAGCTCATGTCTAAAATGATCTTTTCATTGGGCTTCCCAGGAGGCAAAGAATGAACCACCACAGTTGAATCTATGAATCAAAACCAGGCAAATCTTTGTGACAGTAATATGTGACATAAAGATTTCCAAGGCAGAAGAAATTGTTGAGTATCAATAATGAGAAATGCAATGGAAAGTTATTCAAGAAACTTCAAAGTGCCTTTCTCTCAAGAGAACAAGTTATTGACAGCTACTTCCTGATCTAAGGGCCCAGTAAGCAGAACAAGCATAAGAATTTTACAAGGATTAGAGATTAGGAAAATTATGATTGCTAGAACAGTTTAATAATATGAAAATGCAGAACCACAGAGAGAATTTCATATTTCGGAAAGTGAATCATCCAAAATAAACTGTTCAGATATGAACTGAAGATAAATATTAAACAAAAAGAGAAATGAACTATATTCCCATGTATTACTAACTCTAGACCATAAATCATCTGATTTTGTGAAATTAAAAATTTTTTTCTTTTTACAAATTAGGTTGATTTTCAACTGCACAATAAGACAAGTAAAGTACAAATTAAGTGTCTCAAATTATTTTATACATTTAAAATTTTATAATTATATTTGAGATAATTTTTAATTATTTTAACATAAGCAAAATATTTAACAGATTCAATTACTGAATTTGGAGAATTATCACCCCAAAACTCCCACATACACCTTTATAACAAATTACATAAATTTACTATTTGCTATGTGTCTCTTCCCTGAGTCTGGATGATCCCCTGTAGAAGGGAATGACTACCCACTTCAGTATTCTTGCCTGGAGATTTCCAAGGACAGAGGAGCCTGGTTGGCTACAGTCAATGGGGTTGCAAAGAGGTGGACATAACTGAGCAACACGCACACACACATACACACACACACACACACATGTGTCTGTTCATGCCTTCCCAGTGGCTCAACAGTAAAGAATCCACCTACCATGAAGTAGACAGAGGAGATATTGGTCCAATCCCTTGGTTGAAAATATTCCCTGAATGAGGGCATAAGAAACCCACTCCACTGTTCTTGCCCAGAGAATCCCATGCTGAGGAGCCTGGCAGGGTTCCCATAGGCTCCCAAAGGATCAGACATGACTGAAGCGACTGAGCACACGTGCACTCACATACACACAAGTCTCATGAGCTAGACACCATTTTAGGCTAGATCTAGGCTACTAATAAGATACGAATAAACAAAACAGTGAAATATCTCAGGGCTTATGGAGCTTATATTTCTAACTGGGAGACAGACAGACAGACAATAAACATCATAAAGAAATCTTACGGTGTATTAGCAGTGTGGAGCACTATGAACAAAAGAAAATGTAGAACAGAGTAGGAGAATGTCCAGCTCATCTTCCCAACTCCAGGCTCACCATCAGATTCTTACCCATGGATTCCAGAGGAAGTACCACATAGAGGCCAACACTTTCCTCAGACCTTTCTGTGAACAACCCCATGAGATTTCCTTCAGTGTCTAGGTTATGCTTGGCTTCCTAGATTCAAAACTCCCTTTCAAGATCTTTCTGTCCCTGGCCCTCCAATATTTGTGTAAGGCTCATTTTCTATACTAAATTTCTAAGTTAATAAAATAATCATACCTATGCTTCCTCAACTGAACTCTGACCAATACACAAAGCATTTCTTACAGTGCAAATTGTTTTTCCAAAGACAAAATGTGTGATCAAATCCTTTTTCTGTTTAAAGCAGTCAATGAGGCCCCCAATTCCTTCAGGAAAAAGTCCTAATTTTGAAAAATGGACTTTACCAGGCCTTCATGATCTGACCTCAACCTATTTTAAATAGGCTTATCTCTATCAGAACCAAAGGTAGAAAATTTCTACACTTTTCTCAAACTCTCATCTCTAGGTCATCAAACATGTCTTCTTCCCAGGGGAATTCCCTTCATCTTTCATCTGATAAATATCTAATTCTTCATATTTATTCTTAGGTAAACCCTCTTAATGCCAATAATATTAATCAGGTTTTTCTGCCACATAGAGGTATATAAGTCATCCATATCTGCTTACCACAAATTTAGAGGATTAACACAACACAGATTTATCATCTCATAGCTTCTCTGGGTCAAGAGCCCAGGCATGTTTCAGTAGATCTGACTCTTCAGGATCTCTCACTCACATAGGTACAATCAAGGCTGCCATCTCATATAAAAGCCTGACTGGGAAGGATCTGCTTCTAAGATCACACAGTTGTTGGCAAGATTCCCTTCCTGGCAGGTTGTTGGAATATAGGCCGCTTCATCAAAGCCTGAAAAGGAAAGAATCTGCTACTAAGACCAAAGTGAGTATCTTTTGAAATCCAGTAACAGAAGTGGTATTCCCTTAATACTGAGGTATAGTGTTGCTTAGAAGCAAATTACTGAAGGGAAGGAAATTACCAAGGCCATGAATTTCAGGAGGTAGGGATGATTGAAGGTCAACTTAGAGACTGCCCTACCACCAGAGTTGTGCTAGCACATCTATGATGAGCATCTGTTGGTCATCAATTACATGCATGTGGGTGGCTCAGGCTAGTCTAAAAACTCACTGACAAACTGGCTGAAAGACATACTTGATGAACTAAGGTTGCCTCACAGAGGTCTTAAGTTCATCTCATCTACATATACTAAAAATACCTGAGTGGTAGTAAGTAGTAGCAGTAGAGAGATTTTAGTGAATGCTGGTAATATTATGGGAAAATACAGCAAAACTAAAACTTAAGGAGTGAATCAGTCAAATGCTTTACAATAGCAAGTGTTTAATACACATTCATAATACATGTAGGTTGCAGGTCAGTTATGGTTCTAATTCGGGCTCCAGCTGTGCTCCATGTGCTTTTGTGCCCAGATCTAGACAAGCAACTGCACTAATTTGAAACATTCCACTCTGGAGATAGTGGAATGGACCAAAAGCACTCTTGGAAACTTACGGTGCCTGCTAAACCATATGCCAAGTAATTAAAAGAGTGAACATAGGCAAAACACTCTCTGACATAAATCACAGCAGGATCCTCTATGACCCACCTCCCAGAATATTGGAAATAAAAGCAAAAATAAACAAATGGGACCTAATTAAAATTAAAACCTTTGCACAACAAAGGAAACTATAAGCAAGGTGAAAAGACAGCCTTCAGAATGGGAGAAAATAATAGCAAATGAAGCAACTGACAAAGAACTAATCTCAAAAATATACATGCAACTCCTGCAGCTCAATTCCAGAAAAATAAATGACCCAATCAAAAAATGGACCAAAGAACTAAACAGACATTTCTCTAAAGACATACAGATGGCTAACAAACACATGAAAAGATGCTCAACATCACTCATTATCAGAGAAATGCAAATCAAAACCACAATGAGGTACCATTTCACGCCAGTCAGAATGGCTGCTATCCAAAAGTCTACAAGCAATAAATGCTAGAAAGGGTGCAGAGAAAAGGGAACCCTCTTACACTGTTGGTGGGAATGCAAACTAGTACAGCCACTATGGAGAACAGTGTGGCGATTTCTTAAAAAACTGGAAATAGAACTGCCTTATGACCCAGCAATCCCACTGCTGGGCATACACACCGAGGAAACCAGAATTGAAAGAGACACATGTACCCCAATGTTCATCACAGCACTGTTTATAATAGCCAGGACATGGAAGCAACCTAGATGTCCATCAGCAGACGAATGGAAGAAAGCTGTGGTACATATACACAATGGAGTATTACTTAGCTATTAAAAAGAATACATTTGAATCAGTTCTAATGAGGTGGATGAAACTGGAACCTATTATACAAAGTGAAGTAAGCCAGAAAGAAAAACACCAATATAGTATACTAATGCATATATATGAAATTTAGAAAGATGGTAATGATAACCCTATATGTGAGACAGCAAAAGAGACACAGATGTATAGAACAGTCTTTTGGACTCTGTGAGAGAGGGAGAGGGTGGGATGATTTGGGAGAATGGCATTTAAACATGTATAATATCATATATGAAATGAATCGTCAGTCCAGGTTCGATGCATGATACTGGATGCTTGGGGCTGGTGCACCGAGACGACCCAGAGGAATGGTACGGGGAGGGAGATAGGAGGGGGATTCAGGATGGGGAACACATGTACACCCATGGCAGATTCATGTTGATGTATGGCAAAACCAATACAATATTGTAAAGTAATTAGCCTCCAATTAAAATAAATAAATTTATATTTTTAAAAAAGTGTAATACAGCTATTCCACGAGGAAGGAAGGCCATCATATGCAAAAGTATAAAGGCAGTGATGAGCATGAGAACAGTTTAAGAGCAGTTGAAAACAGAACAATGGAGTCAGTCAAGTATAGCAAGAATCCCCATAATGGCTCCTCATACTGCAGACATTTATGCAAAGTTTCTCCTATCTCTGGCCTTTGAAGAATAGTGAGATTTCTGTTGAATGTTTTAAAATAAATATGAAGAGACCAAAAAGGGAAAAAAAAAAAAAGAGAGAGAGATGCTTAAAAAATTACAAACTCCATTTTAGTGATATAAGGGCAAACTCTATTTTCTCCTCTTAGCTTAAGATTTTATTTCAATTATGTGCAAAAGTTGCCTCAAAGTCCATGATCAACAAAAGTATGGGGAGATTTCATAGATTTCACAGGTTTCAGAGGTATAAATAAGTGACCAAATATCATTAAAAGTCATAGAGAAGATGTGTTTCCATTTTTCATACCAGAAAGGTGCTGCATTTTCAGACTTAGTTGAGTCTAGTCCATTCCTAGACATTAGAGGAGGATGGAAATGAGATAAAATATGTGGTTTAGCTGAAATGTGCCATATCTAATTCAGAGCTGCTTTCTATGCTTCATAAGGATTCAACCTAGAGTTACCAGATTTACTATTCTAATGAAAATTTCAAATTAAATTGGGAAAGCAGTAGGTCAGTCAGTTTAAGCAATTGTTAACTTTTCCCACTGAGCTAACGAAACCAAAGTTATCTGATGCTATGTATACAACTTTACTGGAAAAAAAAAGTTCACCTAATGTAATATCACAAAGTCCACTGCAAGTAAATATCCAAGGATTGCAAAATAATTGCTAAATACAAGACTCCATTTCTTGTTCCAAATTTCAAGGGTTAAAAGAAATCAGCATCATAGTTGAAATCTGGACTTATATGTTTACTGTAAAGAAAAAAAAAAGAAAAACAACAGTGTGTTTCAGCTTCAAGGTTCAAAACACCCCTGAAATTGAGAGGATGTTGACATTTAGTGCTCCCTTTGTCAAGCTTTTTCCAAGGATCAGCTCCTTTGATGCAATGAAATAAACTTTATCATCCTCATTTTACAAATGTAAAAACTGAGCATCAGAAATGTTTTCTATCCTATCTCGCCACAAACACAGTTAAGAGGTGACCTTTCGACGTTAAAAGCTATGCTCTCTCCATTCCACTGAGCTACCATAGCTCTAAGCTGGAAGGAAAAGGGGGGTTGGGCTCAAAGAATATTTAGCTGCTTACTAACCAAGGGGGCCAACCACCCCAGGTTGCCCCAGACTGTTCTGGTTTAGCACCCAAGTTTCCTGCATCACAGGAAATTCCTCAGTACTGGACAGACTGAGACAGTGGGTCACCTTAGCAAGCTGTTCTCTGAAATTCATGTTGCTGCTGCTGCTGCTAAGTCACTTCAGTCATGTCCGATTCTGTGAGACCCCATAGACAGCAGCCCACCAGGCTCCCCCATCCCTGGGATTCTCCAGGCAAGAATACTGGAGTGGGTTGTCATTTTCTTCTCCAGAAATTCATGTTGATTTATGTAGAAAAGCGAGAAGCAGCACAGAGAGATCCAGAGCCCCTGTAAGTATAATGGTTTAACTGTGTACCTAAGAGATGAGGGGTAGATTTACTGGGAAATATAGTTGCTTTTTCTTCTGGGTTTTTTTCTAACATAAAAATAGTTTTTGCATTTCTTGGTTTTCTTTATCTCCTTTCACCATACACATTCACTTCACCTAGCAGACCAGTTTATTTGACTATCAGAATGCATTTGGAACACCTTAAATGTTTCAGTAGTGCTTTAATAAACTAAACTGAATTAGCTATCATTAGCACAAGAGTTCTTTTTAACATGAAGGGTGCTGCTAAAATGGTGCTTGTGGACAGTGGTCTGACCTTCCATTTACAGTGAACTAGACAGACCCTTTGCTCAGGCCCACCTCCTGATAGACTAAAGAGGTGCTGGCTTACGTGATGTGATATTTAAAATATTGGTCACGCCTTCAGCTCTCAAGTATCTTTATCCCTGCATTATAATGTGCCTGAAATACTACCATTATTAGGGTTTTAACAGGATGATCTAGAACAAGAGGTAGAGACTTTCAGAGGTGGGAGAGAAGCAATTTCCCTTGCAGTCTGGCAAACAGTAATCCCATGCATGTTGCAGATGCAACAAATGAGCTTTTTCAGCAGTTTCTGCAAAGGTGAACTATACAAGCCATTGAGTCAAAAGTATTACAAATTCATCTGTTTCATGAGGTTTTTGGTCTAAGCTCATTTAAAATTTTAAGGCAGTATTTTGTATGAAAGGTTATTCCAACCAGAAATATATGCTTTTGATTTTAAAACAGCTTTACTGAGTGAGTCAATTCTCTGGAGAAATTAGAGCTATTTTCATTGCTTAAGTCAAAGGTCTCTGTTCCTATAGGAGTTCTTTTATGAACTTCAAATGATCTCTGCTGGGCTTACAAAATACTTTAAAATAGTTATCTTGATCCTTGGAAATGTTTATTGTCTCTTTGTATAACTGAAAGGAACAATTACATTCTAGCAAAATGAGGACAGTTTCCAAATCTCAAGCTGAATGTATGGCCTTAAGAAATGATAGAAGCCAAAGTTGTAAGAGGGAATTACAAACACAACTTTGTACCAATATTCTGTCCCACACAACATAAGAACACTCTTTAATATGGAAAATCTGTTTCTAACATTGTGGTTTATGCTTAATCACAGTTACACAAACTGCTTCATCAATATGTGGGATCATGAATTCTTTATTTTCAATGTCTTGGAAATCTGCAGCTGAGAAAAATGTGCTGTGTATATAGCCACCCTATTATGCACAACCAAAAGTAGAAAATAATATTTACAGATGAACCTCCCAAGGAAATGGATGGGTTTTTTTTGGTAAATGAATGATTTTAATAAAAATATAAATAAAATTGGAAGTAAAAGTTTATAGTCAAATAAGGCTGAGAGAATCTCAATGTATATGAGCACAATAAAGCTCTGAGATTCTTGATGAAATATTCAAATAACCACCAGCACCAACAACAAAATTATTTGACTTCAGAAGCCTATTTAACATGATTACTAGGGAACACATTTGGAAAATACTTGTAAGGATCAAATATTTGCAAGCATGTCTTATATGATACAGTCACAAGTATAGAATCACTGTGCTTATTAATATATGCTTATGTTCATTCTATGAGTATGTTAGGAGCCCCTGGGAAGCTGCAGAATTAATCAAGACTTTAAATTGTTACTTAATATATTACATCAAATTTGGGCTTCCCTGGTGGCTCAGTGGTGAAGAATCTGCCTGACAATTCAGGAGACACAGGTTGGATCCCTGATCCAGGAGGATCCAACATGTCATGGAGTGACTAAGCCTGTGAGCCACAACTACTGAGCTTGTGCTCTAGAGGCTTGGAGCTGCAACCACTGACACTCACAGATCCTAGAGCCCTTTCTCCACAACAAGAGAAGCCACAGCAATGAGAAGCCCGTGTGCCATAACTAGAGAGTAGCTCCCACTCACAACAACTAGAGAAAAAGCCTGCATAGCAACGAAGACCCAGCACAGCCAAAAGTAAATATATAAAATTTATATATATATATATATATATATATATATATATAGCACCAGATTCTAGGTCAGTGATCTTAAACGGTTGAAACAACTTCCTGGTTGCTCCTAAAGCTGGCTTACTTGGGGCACTATAAAGGCTTACTATGAATCCTCATTAACTTGCTCAGATATACAGAGCCTGCTATCTTCTACTCTATTAAACTGAGTTAATATAATACACTTCTGGAATATTAGGAAATTATAAGTCAAAACAATCAATGATGGGTTGGTTAATTTGAGACAACAAGGCAAAACATCAATGGACTCCAATAGGGCTGGTAATGGATCAACAGACATATTTCCAGAGAACCTGATAGAGAGAGTATCACCAGTCATGTATCAATCTTTTTACCTAATCCCCTACCTAGAGAAAAACCTTAATTAAACAGCTGTTGACAAGGAAAGATTAATACTCATTTAATAGTCATCTGCGATTTGTAAGGAATTTTACTAAGTCCATTTTTGTTTTAATTTATTTTTAGTGGATACAATTCTATCTGCAATCCATTAGATGTATAATACAATGAGAACAAGCTTCAAATTTACATTCTTCAGGTATGAAGGAACTCATTACTGAATGAAGGCACCCCAATAAAAATCAGCAGTCAGGAAAAAACAGCTTTGTATAATACATTTTACTCCAATTTGCTTTTTAAACTCATTTGTCAAAAGTGGTAGAATTCTTATGTATTACTAATGACCCTATGAGGAAATAGTCTTCTCTAAACAGCTCCATTAAAATTATGAAATTCTAAAACTCACTACAGGAGAATATAATAGAAAATGACTCATAAGAGGTATTTTCTCATTACAAAGAGGTTCAGCTTTCTTCAAAATACACTTTCTGTGTACACTGGTACAATCTTGAAAGAGACCAATACAATAACTCCAATGTGATTTAATAATCAGCTATAACATTGGCACCAACAGTGAGATAACTTGATGACGTATATTCTAACTACCATTCTAGATTCACAGATAAATAATTGTTTTTTCAAAATTATTTCAGTACATTAGGGAAAAAAATGTACCAAATAATTGTCTGTGTGATTTCAACAAATCAACAGTCAATAATTTGCTAATAGATCATTTTTTAAGGTAAACCATCCAAGCAGTTTTTATTTATTAATATTCACAAACACCCACAGTGGCTTCATTAGAGACTTCAATTTTCCTCTTCAGCTTGAATGCAAAGTATTAGGAGAGCCTTCGGCACAACACAGGTAATTTTTTAAATTTGCAAATGATGTTCAAGAAAATTTTACTGTGCTAATTTTAAATTTAACATATGACTGTATGTTTAAAGTCAGAAAGGTTTCAAATTTTTCCAGTTCAGTACAAATTTACTGAAAACTTACTACATTCCTAGAGCCATACTAGAAAAGACTTACTACAAGAATAAACAAGAGCCCTTAGGAGTTTATTTTCCAGTAACACAGCATACTATTTTAAATATAGTAAAATAGCTTTAATGTATGAGCATCTTTACAAATACTTGATTTATAAAGAGAAAATAGGCATAATAATGAAAAGTATATTTACCTAACTCTACTAGCTTTTAACTGATGTATTTTTCTATACTACATAATATAGAACACAAAAATTTATCATGAGTGTTGTTTTGAAATCCACGAAAGATAACATTTTAGGCTCATTTTGGATTTAATGTCAATTTTATGATTCTTTCTATAAGGTTTGCTTTCTGAATTCAGAAAAAAAAAATCTCATATTTTGATTCATTCAAACAGCACAAAATATATAAAGGACCCTGTCAGTAGTTTTTAAAGCCAATAACCTTCCCTTTCTTTCTTTGAGGTCTTTCTTGCATACAGGCCAATCTTATTTCAGTTCTCTTGAGCAGCCAAAAAAGCAATATGCTGGTTAGAACACTGATGGGAACCATAATTAAATGAATCAAGTCTGAATCCTTACCCAGTTCAGCTCCAGCAAATAAATCACATCTAAGAATAACTGTTTCTCTTTTGTACCTATATTAGTTGCAGTACTTTCTTTCAGCAATGTAGAAAAGTATCCTGAAGACATCCTCCTGAAATTTCAAGCAGCATCCGGCTGACAAAGTTAATAAGGGTGTAGATCTTGTTTTTTGTTGTTTTAATTTTTTTCTATTTTAATTACAAACCCTAATTTTTACATAGGAATTTCACCACTTCCATCAAACCTATCTAAAGTATGGCATGCAAATAAAACTTCAAATATGTGTTTATGTTGTTTTTGTAAAAAATAAAAATGGTTGATTCTAGCTTAGAAAATTCACAACTAACTTAAACTCACAAACTACAGTCAAACTTATTTCCATAGATCTTTCAGTTTACAAACCCAATCTATATTCTCTTATAGTATCTGGGGACTCAATTCCCTATGGAAGCAAGAAGATACTGAAAATTTATACAACATGTACAAAAGGAAATGGTGTTTCATTTCCTTTTATATACCTTTCTATTTCATCTCGTTTATTAAAGTGAATCTAATATCTTAAAAAGGAAATTAAAGTAAATAAGTAGATATAAAGCTCTGACCAGTTGTCCTTGCTGTGAAAAATCCAGTTTACTGCCCTGTCGGTTAAGTTGACTCCTATACAGAACAAATTACTTTCAGTCCTTTAGAGAATCAGGAAGAAGGAGGGAGCTGCTCATTTCTTCTGAACCATGCATAAGGTTTAATTAAGTAGAGGGTGCCCACCTCACCCCTTCTGGGTTATACATATGAATGAATTTGTCTAGGTATCAGATGAGGCAGAATAAAAATACCTCTGCAAAAACAAAAACAAAGTTTAAACATTTATTTTGGAAATTTCAAAAGTCAGTTGACAGTTTTAAGAGGTACTGAATCTATAAAAGACATTACCTTCTTGGCTTTTGAACCATTTTTTCAATTGAAATTGAAGTATAGTTAATTTACAATGTTGTGTTAGCTTCAAATATACAGCAAAGTACACCTGCATATATTCTTTTGCAAATTCTTTTCCATTATAGGTTATTACAAGACACTGAATATAGTTCCCTGTGCTATTCAGACGTCCTTATTGTTGATCTGCTTTAATAGTGGGTACGTGTTAATCCGAAACTCCTAATTTATCTTGCCTCAGCCCCTGCTATTCCCTCTAGTAACCATTTTGTTTTCTCTCTCCTGTTTTAATAGAGATAACTTTGCTAAAAAAAAAAAAAAAAAAAAAGCCTCTGGTCCTATGACAGGAATATTATGGTTCTTGAAAAATAATAGGTATTTAAACATTCTATGTCACCTTACATATATTAGATATTTCATAGCTAATACACCCCATATTTGATATTATTGAAATGTATAGTCATCCTACACATCATTCTACACAAACCACTTAGCTTAGGTGACAGAAAAGCTAAATATTGGGTTGGTCAAAAGGTTTGTCTTTTTTTTCCATAGATGGATCTAGCAGCACTTAGTTTAATTCATTCGAAACAATGTTTTTAGGTGGTATTGTTAGTTAGTTCAGTCACTCAGCCGTGTCCTACTCTTTGTGACCCCATGGACCATCTGCATTGATTTTGGAGCCCCCCAAAATAAAATTCCTCAATGTTTCCATGGTTTCCCATCTATTTGCCATGAAGTGATAGAACCAGACACCATGATCTTAGTTTTCTGAATGTTGAGTTTTAAGCCAACTTTTTCACTCTCCTCTTTCATTTTCTTCAAGAGGCTCTTTAGTTCTTCTTTGCTTTCTGCCATATGGGTGCTGTCATCCTCATATCTGAGGTTATTGGCAATCTTGATTCCAGCTTGTCCTTCATTCAGCCTGGTATTCTGCATGATATACTCTGCATATAAGTTAAATAAGCAGTGTGACAATATACAGCCTTGACATACTCCTTTCCCAATTTGGAACCAGTCTGTTATCCCATGTCCAGTCCTAACTGTTGCTTCTTGACCTCCATACAGATTTCTCAGGAGGCAGGTAAGGTGGTTTGGTATGCTTATCTCTTTAAGAATTTTACACCAGTTTGTTGTGATCCACACAGTCAAAGGCTTTGGCATAGTCAGTAAGCAGAAATAGATGTTTTTCTAGAACTCTCTTGCTTTTTGATAGTCCAACGGATGTTGATAATTTGATCTCTGGCTCCTCTGGCTTTCCTAAATCCAGCTTGAACATTGGGAAGTTCACAGTTTGCATACTGTTGAAGCCTGGCTTGGAGAATTTTGAGCATTACTTTGCTAGTGTTGTAGATGAGTGTAATTGCGTGGTAGTTTGAACATTCTTTGGCATTTCCTTTCTTTGGGATTGGAATGAAAACTGACCTTTTCCAGTCCTGTGGCCACTGCTGAGTTTTCCAAATTTACTGGCATATTGAGTGTAGCACTTTCATAGCATCATATTTTAGGATTTGAAATAGCTCAACTGGAATTCGATCACCTCCTCTGACTTTGTTCATACTAATGCTTCCTAAGGCCCACTTGACTTTTCTTACACTCTTTCAAAATTTTTCTTATACTCTTGAGTTCATAATATTATTTACAATACTGCATAAGTTTTACTAATAATAATGAATTAAATCCAGACAATAAGCATTTTTCAGTGCTAGTAGTTACCAATTTTGACCATCACTCAGCATTTTATCCAAAGTTGATCATCCAAAGGACAAGTTCATTTCATTATAGTGACCATCTGACTAGTAGTTCTAGTCACAATATTTGATACATTCAGTTCAGTTCAATCACTCAGTCATGTCCGACTCTTTGCAACCCCATGAATCGCAGCATGCCAGGCCTCCTTGTCCATCAACTCTCGGAGTTCACTCAGACTCACGTCCATCAAGTCAGTGATGCCATCCAGCCATCTCATCCTCTGTCGTCCCCTTCTCCTCCTGCCCCCAATCCCTCCCAGCATCAGAGTCTTTTCCAATGAGTCAACTCTTCACATGAGGTGGCCAAAGTCCTGGAGTTTCAGCTTTAGCATCATTCCTTCCAAAGAAATCCCAGGGCTGATCTCCTTTAGAATGGACTGGTTGGATCTCCTTGCAGTCCAAGGGACTCTCAAGAGTCTTCTCCAACACCACAATTCAAAGGCATTAATTCTTCGGTGCTCAGCTTTCTTCACAGTCCAACTCTCATATCCATACATGAGCACTGGGAAAACCATAGCCTTGACTAGACAGACCTTTGTTGGCAAAGTAATGTCTCTGCTTTCCAACATGCTATCTAGGTTGGTCATAACTTTCCTTCCAAGGAGTAAGCGTCTTTTGATTTCATGGCTGCAGTCATCATCTGCAGTGATTTTGGAGCCCAAAAAAAGTCTGCCACTGTTTCCACTGTTTCCCCATCTATTTCCCATGAAGTGATGGGACCAGATGCCATGATATTCATTTTCTGAGTGTTGAGCTTTAAACCAACTTTTTCACTCTCCATTTTCACTTTCATCAAGAGGCTTTTGGTCCAATAATTTCCATGATGTTGCCATTCATTACTTCTTAACTTCAAAATGTGCTTCTTTATTTTTGGCCCAGAGTTAAAAAAAAAAAGTTTTATTTGCCAGTTATTCTAATCCAGGGAACTCAACAATTTCAAAAAGTTATTGAAGTATTGAAAATACCCTAGATTTCCATACTTGTAATCATGGACCTTTAGCGATCTGGGAACCAAGAGCACATTATTTCTATTGTGTGTGTTAAGTTGCTTCACTCATGACCAACTCTATGGATGCCAGGCTGTTCTGACAAAAATCCATGGGATTTTCCAGGCAAGAATACTGGGGTGGGTTGCCACACCCTCCTCTAGGGGATCTTCCCGACCCATGAATCGAATCCACATTTTCTGCATCTCCTTCTTTGCATGTAGATTCTTTACCACTGAGCCACCCCATTGGGGAAGCTCTATTTCTATTTTAGGCTTAGATTAAGAAGGGAAGAGCCTTTTTCTTAATTGTGCTTAATAAATGGTTTCTTATTGAACAAGTTAAGATGTCTGCAATGGAAACATTGTAAATGCTTTATATTTGAACTGCAAATATGATCTTCTGTTTATTGACTTATTTTCCTTTACTAATTTTTCAGGTAATCAAGATAGTTTTCTGATTTTGCTATCTTTCGTGCCAATGCAGTAATTTTAATACAAGGTTTTTATTTAGTTATTTATTTGGAGGGCAGATGGTGTTCATTTTACTGTGTCAAGCACTTTCTTAAGTGCTGTATATATCGCAATGACTTCATCTTCAAAAGACTCAGTGTCAGTATATGAAGAAAAAACATAAAAATAAATACAATAAACTCTGAGATACACATCAAGTGCAATGAATACACTGAGGAAATAGGGATGAACTCAATTTAGTGAATCAAGAAAACTTTAGAAAATAGATATTATCAGGGCCTTGAAGTATTTGTAAGAATAATTTACACCTGTGAGGCATTTATTTACAAGCGTGTTTCATTTTTCCTCAAGAAAAAAAAAATCCCTCTGAGTTTTATATTGTCATAACTTAAATGATTTGCCAAGGCCATTCAAAATATGAAATATTAGGACTGAAGTTCAGAACTCTTAAGTATTGGTAAGGTTTAGAGGAAGAGGGCTTTGTAATATGAGCAACCTGTCTTTGAAATACTACTTTGTGACAAGTGTATGAGAAAACTATTTAACCTTTCTGAACCTTGCTTTCCTGATTACAGCATAAAAGGATCTTCATGTCAGAATCAGTGTGGCCTTTACATGGTGTAACAAATACATGTGAAATGTCTAGCACTGTGTTTAGTAAGTGGGCACTCAACTAGTCAGTGTTTTGTGTTCCTGATCAGATGCTAGGATATAGGATGATGATATGATAGAATAATGTTCTAGAAAGACAACTAGCAATGTGGCAATGTGGAATCTGGAAAGAAGTATCAAGAAGCAGAAGAAATGTATGATAGTTACAATTGTTTTTCAATGGTCTAGATGATGATGTTAGAACTAAGGAAATAACCATTGGAATAGAAAAGAGAGAAGAATTAAGAAAAACACTCAGAAGTAGAATTGCCTTGATGGAACAAGATAACCTGACAATTAATAACTAGGGAATCTACCATATCATACTACCAGGGCCTAAAACAGGGAATATAGATGGAAAATGATTTGAAGAGAGAGACGTGGGTTCAATCCCTGGGTCAGGAAGATCCCCTGGAGAAGGAAATGACAATCCACTCCAGTATTCTTGCCTGGGAAATCCCATGGACAGAGAAGAGTGGAGGGTTACAGTCCATTGGGTCCCAAGAGCTGGACATGACTTAGTGAATAAACAACAGCAACACTCTACTATTTTAGGTATATTGATTTAGGATATGCTTATTGAGAAGAGATGTCTAAGTAAGCAGATGGACACGTAAGTCTGTATGTCAGAATTGTTAATTTAATTGTTAATAAGAGTTGAAGCATGCTGAAAAAATGAGCTCAACCAGGCGGAACCAATTAGACTAGTAACAGAAAAAGACAAAGACTGAGAATCTAAGAAATAATAAATTTAAGAATCAGGCTATAAGGTAGGGTGGAAAGAACCCAGGAAAAGTCCAAATATGACTAGTCTAGAGAGACTAGATATAGGCTAGATATTGGGAAGAAAAATAAAGTGACATGATATATAAAACCAAGTAAAGAGAGACTTAAAAAGGGAAGGTCAATAAATAAATTATCACAGAAAAGATTAAAAACATGAAGAATAGTGGGAGTTCACTATTAATGCTTGGAAAGCTTCAGTGGAATAGATGAAAAGGAATTCACTGGGCAAAAAACAAGATAATACGCATGAGCAAAGACACAGGAGAAGGAAATAGTATAGTGTGTCTGGCTTATCTCATTTTTGTGCAAATTAGAAAAAGAAACATCCACTTGGGCATTTGCTTAGCTAGGCAACAGTGTAAGCTTATCCCTATGCTTTTGTGGAGGATATAGACTTTGCAACGATATGCAACAGCTACATGTTCATGTGTTCAACGTGCTCAGTCATGTTCAACTCTTTTGTGACTCCATGGACTGTAGCCCACCAGGCTCCTATGTCCATGGAATTTTCCAGGCAAGAATACTGGAGTGGGTTGCCATTTTCTACTCCAGAGAATCTTCCCAAACCAAGGATTGAACCCATATCTCTTGCACCTCCTGCATTGCAGGTGGATTCTTGCCCACTTAGCCACCTGGGAAGCTATGCATTAGCAGTCTAATTTAGTTGAAATGCAGATTACAGAAAGGATAGCCCTAGTACATAAATATGGTAAGAAGTCTTATAGATCACATCATGGAGAGTCTTAAAAAACAGTTGAGACTTTTGTGTTCAATCCCAGAGTCAATGGGGAGCCATCCGTGTCTGTAAGGTTCACTTAAAGATGAGTCTAGCAACAATATGCCCACTCCAGTACTTTTGCCTAGAAAATCCCATGGACGGAGGAGCCTGGTAGGCTGCAGTCCATGGGGTCGCTAGAATCAGACACGACTGAGCGACTTCACTTTCACTATTCACTTTCATGCATTGGAGAAGGAAATGGCAACCCACTCCAATGTTCTTGCCTGGAGAATCCCAGGGACGGGGGAGCCTGGTGGGCTGCCCTCTATGGGGTCGCATAGAGTCAGACACGACTGAAGCAACTTAGCAGCAGCAGCAACAAAACGAGGAGTGAGTGAGAGGAGGAAAATGCAGACAGTAAAGAAACTACGTGGAAAGTTATTGCAACTGCATAATTCAATGTACAACTTCATTTTCCCCTTTGATCTGATATAAGAAAATTTTAATGAAGCCTAAGAAAAAAAGGGGGGAGGGGCAAAAGAGCACAGTGTTTATACATGGAGCTTTGGTTTTCACATGTAAAAAGAATTAGCTCCTCTAGGAACAAATTAGGCAGAGAAATGCAGTCTCTGCTCAGCTTGGCAATGTGATTTAGTGTCCTGCTTTTCCACCTCCCCAAGGAACTAAACTGCTTTAATCTATTATTTGTGGCCTTTCCCCTGGGTCTTCCTCACATTTTCTGCTACTAGAACAAAAGTTGAGTCTTAGAAGGCCAGAACTTTATAAAAACTAAAAAGTTCAATTAAACCAACCATTTATCCTCAGCTGGATTTTCTTTCCTGCTTATCTTATAAAATGCTCATAAAATGACTACTACTGACTTACTGGTACTTACTTGATTTTAAAACAAATCAGTTAACCTGACTTAATGAATTCAAAAAGGCAAGATAAAGAAGAAGAAAGAGGAGAGGAATGAAAACATAATAAGAAAAAGAAGAGAAAGAAAACTTAAAATAATTTAAGAATTACTAAGTGCCTATTTGCATACTTTGCTCCATGTGAACAACATGACCCACATTATATAATCCTCATAAAAACCCTGCTATTGTTATCAACACTTTACAGGTAAGAAACACTAACTACTTAGAGATTTGACTTGCCCAGTTATACTAATGCTAACCGATTCTAAAATGATGCTAATCACTAATAAGGAAATAAATATTATTGTGATATTTCTACTAAACAACTGTTAAAAAGAGTATGCTAATTCTACATAAATCAGCAGAGTTATACCTTGACACATATTATTGAGTAGAAAAAGCAAGTTTCAAAAGAATCTATACAGAAGAAAAATATATATGTAACATTTTTAATTAAAAACCAAAAATAACATCCAATTCATTTACATCCAGCCAAGATGGAGTGACAGTGATCAGATTTATCCTTTACCCTCCCTCCTAAAACAGTTTTTAAAAAATCAAGAAAAGACACAAATGAGGTGAGCCACAGATTACTGACTTGAAAGAAATTTCAGTCTGTAACAGAGAGGAACTAAGATGACTCCATGAGGTAAAGAGACATAGATGAGATTCCTGGGAGATTAGGCAGCCAGATTTTATAGGACAAAGCACCAGAGAAGACAGAACTGCACAGGGAGAAGACCCTGAAGATCTGTAGAGGATCACATTCTACCATCTCACCCTATCCCCACAAGAATTCAGCAGAGCACTGTTCAGTGCAAATATGTGAGAAAATTATCCATGGCTAGGAAAAACTATTGGAAATGATTAGAGGGCATATACCCAGCCCTCACATAGGGCCAAGACCAGTGTGGGCTCTGATCAACAAGACTGTAAAATCTCTTAATTGACAGGACAGTGGAAAAGAGTACCCAGGAAGTTGTTGCCTCTTTAGTGAAGAACAATTAATTCTAATAATTAGCAGTGAGCCAGATTTACCTGACAAATCATTTTTATAATTTCCCATATCCAAATGAAAAGAAACTACTCCCAAATACTTAAAAGCAAAGCTGAAAAAGATATAGAAATGCAAAATTATCCAGCACCAGAAAATATAAAATTCATAATGTCTAGAAGCTAATAAAAAAATACCATGCATGTCAAGAGACAGAAAAACACAATCCACAATGAGAATAAAAAATCCAGAATTGACATAGAAGCTAGAATTAGCAGATGAGGATATTGAAACATCTCTTATAACTATATTCAATATGTTTGAAAAGTTAGAGATACAGAAGATATTTTTAAAAGATCTATATAGAACTTCTAGAGATGAAAACCACCCATCTGAAATGAAAAATACACTAGCCAGAATTAGTGGAAGGTTAGACATAGTGGAAGAGAAGATGACTGAACTTTAAGGTTAAGCAATAGAAACTATCCAAAATTGAGCACAAAGAGAAAATGGGAGTTTTTGTTTTTGCTTTTGTTTTTGTTTTTTTTTATGAAAAGAGCATCAGAGAGCTATGTGACAACATCACTTGGAGTCTCTCTCTCACCATCACTAGGAGAGAGAGGAGGAGAACCAAAATAATATTTGCATAAATAATGGCCAAGATTTTTCCAAATTTTAAGAACAATATTCAACCACATATCCAATAAGCTCAAGAAAGAAACCAGAGCACAAAGACAAGAAACCAGAGGAAAATTGCACCAAGGGATATCATAATCAAATTGCTGAAAAGCTGTGAAAAAGAAAAATTCTTAAAAGAAACTAGAGAAAAGGGGTATGTGACATATGGAGGAATAGACCTAAGAATTACATCAGAGCTTACTCCTTGGAAGGAAAGTTATGACCAACCTAGATAGCATATTCAAAAGCAGAGACATTACTTTGCCAACAAAGGTCCGTCTAGTCAAGGCTATGGTTTTTCCAGTGGTCATGTATGGATGTGAGAGTTGGACTGTGAAGAAAGCTGAGCACCGAAGAATTGGTGCTTTTGAACTGTGGTGTTGGAGAAGACTCTTGAGAGTCCCTTGGACTGCAAGGAGATCCAACCAGTCCATTCTGAAGGAGATCAGCCCTGGGATTTCTTTGGAAGGACTGATGCTAAAGCTGAAACTCCAGTACTTTGGCCACCTCATGCGAAGAGTTGACTCACTGGAAAAGACTCTGATGCTGGGAGGGATTGGGGGCAGGAGGAGAAGGGGACGACAGAGGATGAGATGGCTGGATGGCATCACTGACTAGATGGACATGAGTCTGAGTGAACTCCGGGAGTTGGTGATGGACAGGGAGGCCTGGTGTGCTGCGATTCATGGGGTCGCAAAGAGTCGGACACGACTGAGCGACTGATCTGATCTGATCTCATCAGAATCAGTGCATGTAAGAATATAGTGAAGCAACATCTTTAAAGTGCTGGTAGGGAAAAACCTAGAATTCTATACCCAATAAACTCTCTACTTGTTTTTTCATACAAGTAATTTGTAGACAGTGACAGTATCTACCTCAAAGGGCTGTTGAGAAGATCAAATTATGTGTTGTGTGTGCATATGTGTGTGTGTGTGTGTCTGCCAGCCAGAATAATGACTGTCATAGTAAAAGCACTATATCTGATGGCATTATTTATGGTTATAAATGTGTGTAGGAAAAGTAGAAAAACAGATTAGAAGAATACACACAGAACAACCCTACCGGTAAAAAGTCAGAGGAAGAGAACAAAAGACAGCTGAAGACTGTATGTGCAATGACAAATTCACAATGAGAATGGAACAATCCCTATCTTTCCCAGACTCAGTTAAAAAGGGACAAATTCTGACCACAGAAAGACAGGAGATGCTCTTCCTACTCCAGCTACATGTGAGTAAAAGACTAAAGGAAAGAATCCACTCAACTGTGCTTAACCTTTCAATCACTATGGAAAATCACCCCCAAGGACTGTAGACCAAAGAGGATGAACACCCGTGGGCCATTTCCAATCAAATCTTGAGCGTCACTTAGAGGTTTGGGTAAGAACCACTGCCAGAAAGAAGTTATTAATTCTCAAATCTGTGAATGAGCTTCAAGGTCTTAATATCCCTTTGAAATTGTATACAAAATAAAGTATACAGGAGTATGTTGTGTCTGTGTGTGTGTGTGTGCTTAGGGAGAAGTCCCATAGTCTTCAACAGATTGTCAAAGTAAAAACCTTAACCACAAAAATGAAGCAAATGACAGAGCCAAGAGAAACCTGACTGAAATCAAGAAGCACGATACTTTGGCTGTCTAATTCTAAAACTAGCTCTCTGCTTTAAAATTCCTATAGTTTTTGTTAGTCTCTGGGATTATCAAGCCAATTAAATGGATTAAGAAGTAAGATGAACCTATTTGCAGGGCAGAAATAGAGAGGCAGACGTAGAGAATGGGCTTGTGGGCACAGTGTGGGGAGGAGAGGGTGGGATGAACTGAAAGAGTAGCATTGAAACATATACATTATTGTGTGTAAAATAGATAGCTAGTGAAAGTTGCTAAATAACCCAGGGAATTCAGCCTGGTGTCTGTGATGGCTTAGGGGTGGAATGGGAGTAGGGTAAGAGGGAGATTCAAGAAGGAGGGTATATATGTATACTTCTGGCTGATTCACATTGTTGTACAGCAGAAGCCAATAGAACATTATAAAGCAATTATCTTCCAACTAAAAATAATTTTTAAAAGAATTAAGACACCAGAATGTAGCTTATTAGTTGACTATGAGAAACAAAATGACTACTAAACCTGAACTTTGGAAGATAAAGCCACAGCATTCTTTCTCTTATGACCCAACTAAAAAGGAAGCGATCACAATCCTAAGGTTACACAGGTAGAATAGAACTGAAAGTATTTAAATGGTCTTATTTAAATCCTTCTAATAAGATAGCTTAAGGGTCTTTCCTATTATTAGTATTAACCTGGCAATGGGGAGAGAAAACAGTAAGTATTTTTTATGATTTTATTTATTTTATTATTTACTTTTGGCTGTGCTGGGTCTTTTAGTTGTGCGGGCTTTTCTCTAGTTGTGGGGAGCAAGAGCTGCTCTCTAGTTAAGGTGCTCGGGCTCCTCATTGCAGTGGCTTCTCTCATTGCAGAGCACAGGTACAATGATTTGAATAACATACTAAAAATGATAGATCTCCTTTAAGAAATAAAAACTTTAACCATGCCAAAATCCTCTAAATGCATTATTCTAAATATGCATGTGCTAATTAAAAGAAGATTTTGAACTTTTCTACCATAAACTTTAAAAGTCTTTACATATTAAATATTTCTTACAGGCAGTCATTAAGTGCAGAGTTGTGGAACCACTCTAGCTATTCCTTGCTATTTCTCTTTCCTATTTGGATGGAGAAGATCTATGAATAGGACCTCTGGGCCATTTCTTAATTGTTTTGGGAAGATGAGATAGGTGCAGGAGAAAGAAATGAAATATTAACCAGAAGTAGCACTGCCATTCCTTTAAGTTCCGTACTAAAACAACCATGGTTTACAAAGCCCTCATCCCTGACAAAAGTCTGAAACTTTTAAGAGATAACAAATAAAAGAGATTCCAAGACAGCCCCTGACCACATAATATTTATACTTCATAAAAATGTAAAATACTGAACTTGAAGAAAACAAGAGCTAGAAAAAAGGGACACAAACTAGGGACTATTATAAATGAGAGAGAGAATCAGAAAAGCACAGAGACAGAGGTTTTCAATACATGCCTCAAGATTTTCAAATGTAATGCATTATAACAAATTAAAATGGGAAATTCATTTGGAAAGTAAAAAAGGGATAAATAGCTCAGATAGTCGCCCTCTAAAACCTCACCATGCCTCACCCATAGCCACCCCTTGCCTCATTATCCCTTTATCAGAGTAAATGTTTTCCTGCTTTTTTGGGGTTGACAGCATAATATAGAATTACATTTTAGCGCAGCTCTGCCACTAGATGCTGCTGCTGCTGCTGCTAAGTCGCTTCAGTCACGTCCAACTCTGTGCGACCCCATGGACTGCAGCCTACCAGGCTCCTCCATCCCTGGGATTCTCCAGGCAAGAACACTGGAGTGGATTGCCATTTCCTTCCCCAGTGCATGAAAGTGAAAAGTGAAAGTGAAGTCGCTCAGTCGTGCCTGACTCGTAGCAACCCCATGGACTGCAGCCCACCAGGCTCCACTGTCCATGGGATTTTCCAGGCAAGAGTACTGGAGTGGGTTGCCATTGCCTTCTCCCTACCACTAGCTAGTTGATAATTAATCAAATGTGGATTTGTTGAATATCTTCTATAGGCCAGGTCTCTGTTGAGAGCCAAAGTGACACTGTCAGTGTTCCTATTCTAAGAACACTCCCAGTTTCTTCATTTAACAAATACTTATGGTCATCCTTATCACAACAGCATACAAAGTACTTAAAGATACAACAGCTACCAAGGTAGATATTGTCCCTGATCTCATGGAGATTGCGTTCAACAACATATTCATTTTTACAACTTATTCATAACCCATTACAACTGTGATGAGACTTAGCACACATACTGACTACTTTGACCTAATTTTGAGAATTAAAATATTTTTTCCTAATAATGATCTAACCTTTAGGTGATATTCCCCCAAGTTTAAATCCAAGCTCCACTACTTCTAGCTTTGTAACTCTGAATGAGTCACTTAACTTCTCTCACTGCTCTGCACCCCAATTTCTTAACTGATGAAACAGAAATAATAATAGAACATCCTATGTAGGTTTATGATGAAACAAATAAGTTAATATTGCAAAGTGCTTAGGATAGTACCTGGCACATAATAAAGCTCATAAAAATACTAGCTAAATTACTTTTATCAAAAAACTGTGGCATAAGCATGGCAAAAGGAAAGAGAAGGAAAGATAATTCCATACAGCAAAAAACCTGCATGTGCAAAAGTCCTGAGAAAGATACACTTGAGAAATGAAGGGAATTGAAAAGAAAAATATGCAAAATTAACCTGGAGAGATAGGCAGGCCCTCGAGAGTTTTAGCTATTAATCTAATTGGATGTTATAAAGAGTTTTAAGTAGGAGAGTAACATGTTTAAATTTTCATTTGAAGTGAAACAATCTCCAATACAAAGAATATTTTTATAAGAGTGAAATAGTGGAAGAAAACTTAGGAAGCTATAGCTACAATGTCAGTGACAGATGATAACTACTTAAAATTGAGATACAGTGGTTAGAGACAAAGAGTTATTTATGAAGAAGATACAACTAAAAGCTGAATATGAGTAAATCTACATTAATTACTTTGTTTAATCAGATTACTAAAGCTGGGTGCCCAATGGTACCATCCACTGAAATTAAGGAAGATAAGATTTGGTTTGGAGTAAAATAAATGAATTCAATATTTGGGCATGTGTATTAGTATGCTGGGCTTCCCTGGTGGCTCAGCAGTACAGAACTTGCTTGCCAATGCAGGAGATTCAGGTTCCATCCCTGGGTCAGGAAGATCCCCTGGAGAAGGAAACGGCAACCCACTCCAGTATTCTCGCCTGGGAAATCTCATGCACAGAGAAGCCTGGAGGGCTAGTCTATGGGGTTGCAAGGAGTTGGACATGATTTAGTGACTAAACAATAAACTAATGTGCTAGTGCTGTGAAATGAAATACCACAAACTGAATGTCTTACAGAAGTTAGTTTTCTTATAGATCTGAAGGCTAGAATTCCAAGGACAAAATATTGGCAGGTTTGGATTCTTTTGAGGACTCTTTCCTTTGCTTACAAATTGTCACCCTCTAACTGTGTCTTCACATGATTTTCCTCAGTCTGTACATCTGTGTTCTCATCTCCTCTTCTTATAAGGACACCAGTCATATTGAGTTAAGGCCCACCCTAATGATCTCATTTTAACTTAACCGCCTCCTTAAGGACCCTATCTCCAAATACAATCACCTTCTAAAACACTGGGTGTTAGGGCTTTAACATATGAATTTGATGGGGACACAGTTAAAGCAGTAATAGTTTATGTTTGAGGATACATGTGAGAAAACACATGAAAATAATATATGGGCAGGATATATAGATCTAAGGTTCAAAGGAAAGGTCTTGGCCAGGACTTTACGTTAATGTATATGATTAATGTAAATAAATCTATATATCACTGAGAAATGAAGTCAGGAGTGAGGATGAATTCACCAAAAATGTAGAAAGATGGAGAATGGAAGAGGGTTTAGCCCACAGACTGTTCAAATTTAGAAGAAGGAGGGGGAAGAGGAGGGGAACTTTTACAGAGGGAAAAACCTTCACAGCAGCCAAAAAGCAGAAGCCGAAAAATGAAGAGAAGAGAACAATATGAGGTTATGGAAGTTAAAGGAAGGGAATTCCTCAAAAAGAATGAGTGGCCAAGTAGGATAAATACTATGGAAATGATAAGGATAATAAATTCATTAGGACATATTGGTAAAGAGAGAGAGATACAAGACAATGATCAGAGAGAAATAGAAACACAGTGACATAAGACCATGGTGGGCCTGTGTTTAATTCATTCAATACATACTCTTGGAGCAGACACTGTAATCAGTATTAGAAGCATAATAGTCAAAAAGACAGAAAAACTACCTGCCCTGATGAACTTAACAGCCTATTCAGATTTAGAGTAGAATGATCAGGCATTTAGATGAATTAGATAGGTCAGATGAATTAGAATTCTTGGGAATTAAAAAGAATTTTTCACAAAAATAAGGGGACAGAGTGTAGAGACAGAAAATAAGACATTTCTAATGAAGAGATAACTATTTCCCAAAGCACTAAGGCATCAAGGAGCCCAGTGTTCTGGAGTGAAGTTCAGTAGTGAAAGAACTGTGACATGAAGAACAAAGAAAGGTAGGTGTGTATATGTGCACTGAAGGCATATTATGAAAGAATGTTTAAGGCAAAATAAGAAACTTGCATTTTTTTCAATATCTAGTGTGTCCAACACAGATTATTTTTATATAGGAGTGAAACTTTAAATTTTGTGTTATAGAAACATCACTGACAGTAAGCAGGAGGCTGGGTTGGAGTGAATAGAAATTAGTAAATGCCATACCTATTAAGATTCTACTGCAGTAATCAAGTGAGAGATACTGAGAGCTTTATTGAACCAGTGGGAAAATGATCCAGAGAAAAGGGACAACCAGAGCAACACTTTCATAGAGAATTGTCACATTTCATTTCCAATAAGAGGGGGGAAAAAATGGAGGAGTCAAGCAAAAGGAGTCAATGAAACAATAAAACAAGACAAATGGTGATGGACTTACTGACAACACAGGAGCCTGAAACAATCAGTAATTTTAGGAGTGGGATAATATTTTGAAATAGTAAGCATGCTTCTTGCCTGCATTCAGGTTCCAGTGAGGGTATTATATACTAATCCACTCAGAGCTGGATGGTTATAGCAAAAATGCAACAGAAAAAAAAAAAAAAGAATTAGCTTTTCATTCTGAAATAGACTTTGAAATACACAGTACAAATAAAGCTGCTGATGGAAAAGCTTTTAAAGAGTGAAATCCTGAGTTTTGAGGATCAAAAGCAATATGAAGGACATAAAGATAAAATCTTAAATTATAAGCATATAAAAATCTGAGCTCAGACAGCCTATCTTCTCTACCTACTGGGGAAGAAGTAAAATTTTCTTGGGCTTGTGAAGAAGAATCAGAGAAAAGATTAATCTTTGTAAACTCAGATAGAACTCTGAGAAGTAGACCCCTGTCCCTGAGTGATAGTCACTCAGTCAGTCATGCCCAACTCTTAGCGATCCCACTGACTGTGGACTGCCAGGCTCCTCTGTCCATGCAACTCTCCAGGCAAGAATACTGGAGTAAATTGCTTTTTCCTTCTCCAGGAGACCCCTGTCTCTAACCTACATTAAAACCACTGGGGGAAGAGTGGTGAAGTAAGGACAATAAATCACCCAAATTGAGGATTTAAGAGGGGTGAATCTGAAGACTTATACCAATTTGGATTAGTATTAGCAGAATACAAATTAAGGCATCAATCTCCCATGTCCCCATATTGGCATGAAAGAGAATCAGAAAACTTTCATGCCTACTTTGGGTAAATGACAAAAGGCCATGTCATATATGACTAGAGAGTGATCTGCTGAATGAGTACTGGAGACCAGATAGAAATACAGCCATCTCAGTAGGTGCCCAGGAGAATCTACATTGTGCTGTGCTAAGTCACTTCAGTGGCGTCTGATTCTTTGAGACCCTAGGACTGTAGCCCACCAGGGCCCTCTGTCCATGAGATTCTCCAAGGAAGAATACTGCAGGGGGTTTTCCATGCCTTCCTCCAGGGGATCTTCCTGACCCAGGGATCAAACCCATCTCTTGTGTCTCCTGCATTGCAGGCAGGTTCTTTACCACTAACACCACCTGGGAAATCCAGAATCGACATTAGCAAGGCTGCAAAGCAGACATCAGCAAGAATAGGCATAGATCAGATAGCTCTACCACCTCCTCCAACCCACCATGCTTATTTATGGCCCTGAAACTTAAATGTGATCTCAAAGAGAAGCAGGAGAGGGGGAGATGTGAATCAATCAAAAGTAATCTGAAATTTTCCACTACTAGCTATTAAGTTTCACTAGAAAAAAATAAGACATATTTTTGATGTAGAATTTAAGTAAAGTAATAGAAATGTAGATCTAGGACTAAAAAGAAAAGTCTGGGCCAGAGAGTCCAGTTTGGGAGCCATTATCAAACAGATGATAAACTGAAACCCTAAGAGTTCAGTTCAGTTCAGTTCAGTCGCTCAGCTGTGTCCAACTCTTTGCGACCCCAGGAATTGCAACACGCCAGGCCTCCCTGTCCATCACCATCTCCCGGAGTTCACTCAAACGTCCATCAATCGGTGATCAGACAGATGATAAACTGAAGCCCTAAGAGTAGATGAGATAAAGAGTAAGAAAGACAGAGTCTTCAGTGCTGTAGCATTTGGGGACCAAGCAAAGAACACAAAAATAGAGACAATGGTCTCTCTTTCTGTTAATTCATTCAGAGATGAGTAGAAATGAGTGCTGATCGAAATTAGGGCAAGAAGCTCAAAGTCACCAGAATCAAATATCATTTGGGATGCATGTTGAATATAGGAAGGTTGATGTTGACCTGATCAAGAGAGTTTCATAGGAGAGACAGAAGCCAGATTCAATAGTTTCAGAAAAAAATGGAAAATCTGACAAAGTGAAGACAAAAGGTACAGGCTATGTTTTTGGAGAAACAGTGCTGAAAAGAAGGAAGGATATAGGGAAGAACTTTGAAGGTGATGTTCAGTTAAAGGAATGGTTTGGTTTTTCATTTGATCTTCATTTTTATCATGAAGATATGTTTTTATTTTGTTTGGGGGATGAGGAAAGAATATATTATTGAAGATGGAAATGGAGAGGAAAACAGATGAAAAAGATAGTTGAGTGATCTGTGAGAGTTGAGTTGTAAGAATGTCAGCACAAAGTAAAAGACTTGGATTTGAAATGAAGCAACTTGAAGGAACAAGTAAACAAAGCTGGAATGAACACTATAATAAGGAGTGAAGAAGTGAATTTGATGAATTCCGCTATATTATTCCTAGAAAGATGGCAAAGAGTAAGCAGCTAGGAGTGAAGAGGCTGGGAGGAAATCAGAAAGACTCAGGAACTCGAGAATCCTAGTATCAATAAATCCTAGGATAAATAGGAATGAATAAAGGACAGCTGAGCTGCCCTAAGGGCCCAGCTAAAAGTGAACCCTAGAATATAAGTGCCATCTATCAACACAGTGGTGGAGAAGGCAATGGCAACCCACTCCAATACTCTTGCCTGGAAAATCCTATGGATGGAGGAGCCTGGTAGGCTGCAGTCCACAGGGTCACTAAGAGTTGGACATGACTTCACTTTCACTTTCACTTTTCACTTTCCTGCATTGGAGAAGGAAATGGCAACCCACTCCAGCATTCTTGCCTGGAGAATCCCAGGGACAGGGGAGCCTGGTGGGCTGCCGTCTATGGGGTCGCACAGAGTCAGATACGACTGAAGTGACTTAGCAGCAGCAGCATCAACATAGTGGAGCTTCCCAGGTGGCTCAGTGTTAAAAAAATAAACAATGCAGGAGATGCAGGTTTGATCCCTGAGTCAGGAAGATCCCTGGAGAAGGGAATGGCACCCCACTACAGTATTCTTGCCTGGGAAATGGTGGGCTAGTCCATGGGGTCACAAGGAGTTGGACACAACTTAGTGACCAAACAACAATAACAACAATCAACATAGCATTTTCTACAGCAAAATTGGTTGATCACAGCAAATACAAAGGAAACTAAGACACAATTCCTATAGCTTGGGGGCTCATTTGCATAAAACTTATAAATAAACAATTGCAGTTCAATGTTATAAGTCCTTTAGAAGAGGGGCAAAGTGCTGTGTATGTAACAACCAACACTGGATGTTAGGAAAGACCTCACACAGTATGGAAATTCCTTAAAATAAAACTAAAAATAGAGCTACCATGTGACCCTGTAATCCCACTCCTGGGCATATATCCAGAGAAAAACATGTCCCAAAGACATAGAAATAACCTAAATGTCCATCAACAGAGGAATGGATAAAGAAAACACTGAGCAAACATTAATCTAGAAGTTCTTTGATTCAACCAGTTATGAAATAAACACCAGAAATTGGGAAACCCCCAAGAATGGTAAACCTGTGTATTTGCTGTCAGAGTAAATCTTCCATTACTGCCACATGTTTTGGTCTATGATGAAATGCAGCAATGAAGAGCACAAATTCTAATTAGACATGGAGAGTCATGGTGTGAATCCTGGCTCTGAAGCTAGACAGAGTGGCATGGTCCTGACATTTAACCTCTGCCATCACAGTTTTTCACAGTGAAATTGGAAGAATTAATTCTGTTCCATATACTGGTTTTGAGGATCAAATGAGGAAATTTGAAAATGCTTAGAAGGATGCCTGGCTTATAGGATTGTGCTCCATAAAGAATTTTCATACATATGGATGAATATAGCATAAAGCTGTTACATTACTTTCAGCTTTTCTCCATATCTCATGTAGAAAAAATATGCATGGTATTGCACAATAAAATATCATTTAATAACTCCAGTTGAATGAAATTGACAATATATGTTATTCAATTTACAAAGACTTTAAAAATCTTAAAGCTCTCAGCTCAATCTTCTTTTTTCTTAAACTATCTTTTGGAGGATGTCTTTGAAATCTGGTGGCACTTCAGTAGCATCCCACTTGCCAAAATAAGAAATATATAGCTGCTAAAGTATTACCCATGAAAAAAGCCAGGTGCATACTGTAAATTACTGAGGCCTTAGCAGTTTAGGCTGCAGTGGTCAGTTAACCCTTGAATTCTGAAGCAAGGTAGACTGACCTCCAGGCTAAGAACTAATTCCTATGATTTTAGGACCAACATGAAAAAGTTTCAGTCAAAAGATGACCTACTCGACCCCCACTGAATATGGATGTTTAAAATTTCTTTTGTTGGTGGTTAATCACTAAGTTGTGTCCGACTCTTTTGTGAGCTCCATGGACGATAGCCCACCAGACTCCTCTGTCCATGGGATTTCCCAGGCAAGACTACTGGAGTGGTTTGCTGTTTCCTTCCCCAAGGGATCTTCCTGAGCCAGGGATCAAACCTACGTTGCCTGCATTGGCTCATTCTTTACCAATGAGCTACCAGGAAAGCCCCAAAATTTCTTTAACAAGAAACAAAATTATTCCTTCGTAATTAACAGTAAAGGCCAAATACCCTGCAAGAGCTAATGTTTATTGAGAACCGAGTATTGTGGCAAAGACTTGCATGTTTTCCATATTTTAACTCATTTAAACAAGAGCATGAACTTTTGACATAGAAACTACTATCTTTTCTTTTTACTCAGGAGGAAACAGGCATAGAGGGTAGAAGTCACAATCGCAACATTACAACACTGTAAGTGGTGGACCTGGGATGTGAATCCAGACAGTTTAGTTTCAAACCCCTATTTTTAATTACTTTACAAAATAAAGAGCAAAGACGAACAGAGAGTTGTTTCTCGGATTTTGTTGATGGACAGGAGGAAATACACTGGAGACAGAGGGAGGAGACACAAATTTCTGAAACATATTGCAGTGAATGCCATGGAAGGGAGAAAATGACACAGTAAAAAAGGCTAGAGATAACAAGTAAATACCTCAGTGGCTTCTCAGTTTTGTCAGGGGGCTATTCTAGTTTTCTTGGAGTCACTCTGGTAGATTTATTTCATTTCTTGGGAACTTACTCATGAAAGTAGAATGTCCAAAACATACCAAGGATCTTTCCTCAGGATTTCTTCCCCATCAGCATTGAGCTAGAGTTATGTATAAAATTGCATTTTAGGTTAACTAACAGCATCCTTTACTGATATTTTTTTAGTCTGTAACATAATCCATTTTAGAAAGTGCTAAATAAATACAGTATAATACTTTTATAATAAATTTTCTCTTACCACCATTAGACACTGTAGAGTTAATGAACATTTATTATACCCTGACATTTTCCCATATGTAAATTTTAAGTACTATGCAAATATCCAATTTTTTCTAAGGTAAATGCCAGGATGTTGACAAATGCTTTTTTAGAAATAAGCTATTGTTGTTCAGTCACTAAGTCTTGTCCGATTCTTTGCAACCCCATGGAATGTGGCATGCCAGGTTCCTCTGTCCTCCATTATCTCTGGAGTTTGCCCAAATTCATGTCTGTTGAGTCGATGATGCTATTTAACCATCTCATTCTTTGCTGCCCCCTTCTTCTTTCGCCTTCAATCCTTCCCAACGTCAGTCTTTTCCAATGAGTCAACTCTTCACGTCAGGTGGTCAAAGTATTGGAGTTTCAACATCAGTCCTTCCAATGAATATTCAAGGTTGATTTCCTTTAGGATTGACTGGTTTGATCCCCTGGCCTTCCAAGGAATTCTCAAGAGTCATCTCCAACACCACAATGTGGAAGCATCAATAAGCTATGCAGAGAAGTAAATAGTATTTTATCTTCGTTTAAACAAACAAGAGTTATTTAGAGGTGGATTCTAATTAGCAGCATAGCATTTCTTAGTGGTTTATAAGTCTAGGAGTAAATCAACATCAGAAACTTGCCATGTTACATATTCTATGCTACATATTCAAAAAACCTGTCTCAGAAAATGGAGTGAAGATCATCAGAAAGGAGACCAGGAGTCAACTATATCCTTAGCAAGTGTTCAGTCCTCATAAACACAGGTCTTGCTGGTCATGAACTCTAATAGGAACCATTGTTGAGAAAGTTGTATTTTTACTCTTCATGCATAATTTTTTCTATAACCAGATGATGTGGCCAGAAACATAAAGATACACATTTGCAAATTTTAGGATCACTCATCATTGATTTGTCCATTGAGCAGAGAATAATTTATGTGATGTTAAGTCCATGGGCTAAATGTTTAAAGGAGTCTACTTTCAATCAAACCGCTATGAAATATTTTCCTTTTGTGATCACAAAATGGAGACAAACGTTACAGTTGTCATGATCATTTCCTGTGATTCTATCTTGCATGTGTCTTGCTAATTCTAAATTAGCAATTTATGGTTATATAACAAGAGCTTCATTTCTTATTTATGCATTTATTTAGCAATTATCTACATGATGCAAAGCACTTTTCTAAGATATGTACAGAAGTGAGCAAAATACAGTCTCGGCAGTCATGAGTTTCATATTCTAAAAGAGGGGGGCAGACAGCAATCATATTTACACAAATGACAGAATGTCAGAGGAAAATAAAATAGAGTCATAAGAAAATATTGAAAGCTGCTGATACTTTAAGTAGAGTTTTCAGGAGCCTCTCTAAAGAGCTGGCAATTTGACTGAGACCTAAATGGTGAAAGTGAGTCTGACACATCAGGGAGAAGAAAGTTTCAGACATGGAAAATCATAATTAAAATACAAAGACTCTGACAAAAGTACATGGTTGGCCTGTCAGGAGCAGTGAGATGGACAGTGTAGCTGGCACAGAATGAGAGAAGCAAAGACCTGTTGGAAGTGTCTCTTTCACTGTGTAGAGCCTTGAGGGACATGGTAAGAATTAGGGATTATATTCCAACAACAATACGAAATCTTAGGAGGGTTGTACACAATGGAATAATATGATTTGGTAAACATTTTAAGGAAATCCCTATGGCTACTGATTGGACAATGAACTTAGAGTTTGGAAGGGGGAAAGTACGGCAGTTGAAAGATCAGTTAGGAGTTTTCTGATGTAGTAAAAGTGAGAGATTATGTTGACTTCACCAGAGCAGTAAAGATGATGAGAAGTACTCAGATTTGAAAGTCATTTGAGACAGCACCAAAATAACTTCTTGAAGGATTATGTATGGTGTATTATAGAAACTGCATCATGCAGCATCAGCACCTGCTCTGGGCCATTAAAAGTACTCATTGAACTGGTCACTGAGCCAATTAGAGCAAGATAAGAAAAAATTGACTTCTAGCAAGAAAAAGGGCTCAGCCATGGATGTAAGACAGGAATGTGGTGGTGTGAGTTCTAGCTTTGTTTTGTATTTCTAAGAGTAAAGAAAAATTTTAATTAGAGATTTCTGTATGAGCTGAGTGTATGCTAATCTGTTTAAGTGATAGCTTTCAAACTCTTCTACATGAAATTTACTGGAAGTTTTCATCTGCTTCACTCTGATGGCATTAAATGAAAATACAAAACTCAGAACATATGTGGGAACATATTGTATTTTCAATGTCTAATTCTTCACTGGTTTCATCATAAAATCTAATCTCTAGGTTCTTGGCCAATTAAAATTTTGAATCTTCATTTTGCAGTTGAGTTCCTATGATTTTTTGGTACACAATGCACATGACTGTTAGAAATGGATTTTAAAATTGGCCATTTTCAGTGAAGCATTTGATTTGCATCAGGATGTGAGAAGGTCACAGCTTGCCAAACATGCCAACTACTGCTAATATTTTATTGATCTGGTGAAAGTCATTTTCAGCTGCACTAAACGCACATCTTACTATGTTTCCTCAAACCAGACAAACCAGTTGAGGGCAGGGTACCATTGTCCTGATCCCCAACAGAATTGCTTTCACTTAATTGTACTTTGGTGAATAGCCATTAATCCACATTGAAGGTGGTTATAAGAAACAGTTCTCTGAAATTCATAGTTATATATATTTTCAGGATTTATGAAGGAGTTAGTTTATTATATCACAAGCATTCATTTTTATGAAATAGTTCCCAGGAGATATTCCTATCTGATTGTAATATTAAAATTGACTGCTAATTATACCTTTGCAAAATACTTTTTCTTGTAATTGATATGAATTATTCTGATTCAATTTTCCTCTTTGTATAAGCTATTAAGGGCTTCCCTGGTGTCTCAGATAGTAAAGCATCTGTCTGCAATGTGGGAGACTGGGGTTCGATTCCTGGGTCAGGAAGATCCCCTGGAGAAGGAAATGGCAACCCACTCCAGTGTTTTTGCCTGGAAAATCCCATAGACGGATGAGGTTGGTAGCCTACAGTCCACAGGGTCACAAAGAGTCGGACGTGACTGAGCGACTTTACTCTCACTTTTATAAGCTGTTAAAAAATCCCAAGATATTTTAGGTTACATAGAAAAACTTAAATAGTTAATTACTGTGTGCATGTTAACTTTTTTCCTGTGGGTTTTCTTTTTGCACCAGGTTTTATAGATTCCCTGTTATGTTTATTTTATGCCATATCTTAAATTTCTGGAAAAAAAAAACAAGATTGGACAAATTACTTGATCTGTTTGGATCTCAGTTTTCTCATCTAAAACCTGAAAGTAAGATTACAAAACTTTCAAGATGCTTTCTTTCTATAACTGTGAATATTCAGATAGATGAAATATGTACTTCAGCTTTAGTAATGGGGAAACATTTTAGTACTTCTCAAATCCTTATATAAAAGCAGTGGCTTGCTTTCCTATGTAGAAAGCCAGCTCTGCCTTCAGGAAATGGAAAATCCAATTCCTACCCCATCCTGCTGGGGCTTCCCTGATGGTTTAGAAGGTAAAGAGTCTACCTGCAGTGCGGGAGACCTAGGTTCAGTCCCTGGGTGAGGAAGATCCTCTGGAGAAGAGAATGGCTACCCATTCCAGTATTCTTGCCTGGAGCATTCCATGGACAGAGGAGCCTGGTGGGCTACAGTCCATGGGTTGCAAAGATTCAGACGTGACTGAAAGACCAACACACACACACACACACACACACACCCTATCCTGGTCGGTTGCAGTCACACTTAAAACTATAGCCTTCAAGCAACATCTCTGAGTTCTTGGAACTTCTAAGGTTATTTTAGGTGACTATAGCTCTCCAGCAGTTTGTAATCTATACCCAGGTGGTTCACTTTATAATTGAACCTGAAATGGTGGGTAAAGAAAAAAATGTTTTGGCATCAGTCAAATAGTTCCCTGGTGGCTCAGATGGTAAAGAATCCACTTACAATGTGAGAGACCTGGCTTCAGTCCCTGGCTTGGGAAGATCCCCTGGAGGAGGGCACAGCAACCCACCCCAGCATTCTTGCCTGGAGAATCCCCATGGACAGAGAAGCCTGGCAGGCTACAGTCCATGGGCTCACAAAGAATCAGACATGACTGAATGACTAAACACAGCACAACAGCACAGCATATATATTTCAGGGAACTATTTTATTTTGTCCTGAACTATGGCCAGTTGGCTTCCCTAGTAGCTCAGACAGTAAAGCGTCTGCCTGCAGTGCAGGAGACCTGGGATAGATCCCTGGGTTGGAAAGATCCCCCGGAGAAGGAAATGGCAACCCACTCCGGTACCCTTACCTGGAAAATCCCATGGACAGAGAAGCCTGGTAGCCTACAGTCCATGGGGTCGCAAAGAGTTGGAAACGACTGAGAGACTTCACTCACTTTATGGCCAGTTGACTCTGTTCTCTATTTTTTGAATCCAGAAAAATCATAAAGTAAAATTGTTCCCTGGACCAGATATGGGCTCTCATCATGCCAAGCTACTACAAACACAAAAACAAATAGATATTAATGAGCAAAAATTTTGAAGGAAATACCACTATATAAGGTCAACAAGGAGCTATAAAGTAGTGTAGTATTTCTTAAACTTACTTCATCCTGTGCCTCTGCCAAGAGCTTGAATTGTGCCTGGTTCCAAGCACTAAGTATATTTCACTATTATCTATCTTTGCCTTGGGGTTTTTAAGTGATTTGCAGGCTGAATGATGTTGGGGATGACTGCTTTTGATTCTTTCATAGTACTGCAGTCAGAGTGGGAACTGAGAAACTGCAGGCCAGCTGCCTCAAGAAGTGCATCTTTCCACTCTGTGGTCTTTTCTGAAGACTAATTACTGTTTTAGATATCCCTAGGCTTTTTCTCTGCATCTTATGTGAGCAAAACCTATTAAATGTCATGCTTCAGGATTTCTGTTCCACTTGTGAACTTTGCCATTAAACCAAGTCTTTTCTTTACCTGCTTTTGTCCTAGTCCCTTCCTCCTTCCAGTTAAAGAGCTCACTTAAAAGTAAATTCTACAATGAAGAGTAAAAAGATTAAAAAAAAGACTGTTCTTTACCTTGGGATAGCAATAAAATAGGTAAAATTTCTACTCATTTCACATTCTTTATTTGGCATCTTTTCTTGCCGATTTTCCCATATTCAAGTCCAATGTTTTCAACTCTTTCATTGTAATAACACTGCAAAAGGAATACCAAGTAGCAAACTGAAAGCAACACCGATGCCTAAACATTGACTCTAATTTCTTTCAATTACCTTTTTAACTTATTTTGTTCTGTTTTTTCTCTGTTAATTACAGATTTCATAATATATTAATTATACAATTAATGTATAATAACACTATATATGAACTTTATACATGATATAAAACATTAATATCAGAAACAGTAACCCTTAAGACCAAGAGCACCCAAAGAAATAAGATGTTCATAGTGATAAAATAATGAAAAAAAGGTCATTCATATTAAAACCATAAAAATTGTAAATGTGTGCATATACTCATAAGAGAGTTTCAAGACACATGAAGTAAAAATGGACAGAATTAAAGACAGAAATAGATAAGGCTATATAGCCAGCAGTTTTCATGCCCTTTTCTCACCAACTGATAGAACCAATTTTAAATCAGCAAAGATGTAGAAGTTCTGTACAACACTATCAAACATCTTAATCTAACTGACTTTTATAAAGCATTACAACCTACAACTACAGAATACATTTCCTTTTCAAGTGTGCATAATACCTTCAACAATATACAAAATTTTCTGGGACAAAACCAAGTGTGTCAATAAACTTAAAAGAATCAAAATTGTATAGCATTGTTCTCTGACCAAAATAGAATCAAATTGGGAATAAATAACATCTAGAAAAAAATATAATTTAAAAGGAAAACAATATAACTTTAATATTAATATTTATTTAATTAATATTAAGACAAAGATAGAGCTAGAGTAGTACTTGTAAAGAAATGTAGTTTTTAATGTTTATAATAGAAAAGAAGTAAAAGGTGTAAAAATCAGTGACCTTAAAAGCTGGAAGAAGAAGTGCAAAGAAAACCCAAACTAAGCAGAAAGCAATGAACCAGGAAACAGGCAAACAATAGAGAAAATTAGCATAGCCAAGACTTTATTCTTTGATAACATCAACAAAATTAATACTCCCCCACCTCATGTAATTAGGAATAAAAAAAGAATGCAAATTATGTTTATGCATGATTGGGGATCTCAAAGATTTCCATCATAACTAACAAGATAACTTTTCTAATATAAAGTACCCATGTTATTTGGACTTGTCCATCATATTTTCACATTCATTTTTCAATAAGAAGCATTCTGGATGTAACTTGAAGTAAAAAGTTTCCTTAAAGCCTCAAATTTTTGAAATTCTGTCAGTAAGTTGAAATATAATAATATTTATGTTTGGTTGAGAGAACTGCTCCAATAATTAATTAGCTATGAAAGCTGTCAATTTTACATGCAAAACAATAGTTAAATTGTGAAAAAGATTGACAGTTAATGCAAATATGGAATTAGCTAGCTAGACAGCTTTAAAGATTATTATATTCTTTTGAACCTAAAAATATGTATAAAAATTTAAATAATGCAAAGCAGAAAAATGAAACTTACACTACATTTAATCCTAGTATTTATAAACTTTGTTGTGATAGTACTTTTAACATAAATAACATAAAACTGAATTTGATATTTAGTTTAATTCAATTTATATTCTAAGAACTTCAAATAAAAGTCTTATTAAAAATTTGTATATATCTGTTTGGGGAGTGGGTAATTTCCTCATTTCTGTCTCGTTGCAGCAAAAACTTAAAGTGATGGACAGACCAGTGTTACAACTCAGTTTTATTGGCAAGCAAAGGAAAATACATCCTCAAGGTGTGAAGGCAGGCCAACCCAAAAGATGCAAAAAGAAGAGAAGCCCCCAGCTCAATTGTGGCTCCTCTTTTTATGTTTTTTTCTCCTCCAAGTGGGCCTGTCCTATGTAAGTTGGGCTAGCCAGTAGGGCTGTTTGTTTTACTTGAGGCCCTCACTCCAGTCCTCAGATGTTCCTTTATTCTATTTTCGTGGGCTTTTCCCTTCTATGTCTTTTAACCACAGCCATTTTGGACTCCTTTTTCATATTCTAACTACCTAACATATCTTTCAAGGAAAATTCAAAGTGGATTATCTGCTTGTCCCCTCAAATTTTTCTTGAAGGAAAAAAATCCTCTACAATCATGCATAGGTGTAAGAATAATAAATTCCTTAAATTGTGCATAATAAAGAATATAAGACATGTGAATATAAGAAAAATTGAGACACTCCAAATATTCTCATTAGTTAACTTCAAAATTCAGACTTAACCATAATGCTCTTTCAAAAAGGCATTCTTGAAAATTTTGAGTATTGGAGATCTTGTTCAACTTTTTACAAAAGCTTTTAGAAAATTGTTTTGGATTGTCATTTATTTTTATGGCTCAGCTGTAAAGAATCCTCCTGCAATGTGGGAGATCTGGGTTCGATCCCTGGGTTGGGAAGATCCCTTGGAGAAGGAAAAGGCTACCCACTCCAGTATTCTGATCTGGAGAATTCCATGGACTGTATAGTCCATGGTGTCACAAAGAGTCGGACATGACTGTGCAACTTTCACTTCACTCATTATTTTCAGTAGAAAAACTTAAAAATGTGTGTGCCGTGCTAAAGTTATAAATTCTCCTAGAAATACTATGTTACTTGCCAGTTGGAGCTAGACTGGGGTAGCTCCCATCATTCCACAAACTACCTGCCTATAAAACTCATAGTATAGGACTTTCCCGGTGGTCCAATGGTTAAGAATCCACCTACAAATGCAGGGGACATAGGTTTGATCCCTGGTCTGGGAAGATTTCACATGCCACAGAGCAACTAAGCATTGAGCCACAACTTCAGAGCCTCCGTGCCACAACTACTAAGGTCCACACACCTAAAACCTGTGCTGTAACAAGAGAAGCCTCTGCAATGAGAAGCCCACTCACCACAATTAGAGAAGAGCCCCCACTCACAGAAACTAAAGAAAGCCTGGGCATAGCAACAAAGACTTAGTGCAGCCAAATATAAACAAATAAAAATTTAAAAAAAAAAGAAAACCAGCATAGAAAAGGCAGTAGAAACAGTGAGAAGTAGAGAAAGAGGAAGAGGAAAGGGATGGAAGAGGAAAAGAAGGAAGAGGAGGGTAGAGAGGAGAAGGGTCTCCTACCAAACCCCCTCTTCTCTGAAGGTATGAATCTTTTAAAAGGACAGAGACAGGCCAGGGGTGTCGCAATATTTGATGTCTTCCACCATGGAAGGAAACACCAGGTATGAAAAAGAAGTTTTCCTCTCAAGTGGTCCACAGGCCTTCTTTGTGCCAGGGCTTGACTTACACTCTACATCTTCTCCAGATGCAGAGATTTGGAGAAGAATCTCATGAGGTCCCTGCTCAGAAGGAACACACAAGGTAGTAAAGAAGGCAGACCTCTCAACAGCCATCTGCACCCTCCAGCTTGACTTCTTCACTTCCTACTCCATCCTCCACTCACTGCAAAGTGGTTCTGCCCCAACCACATCATTAAAATAACTCTCAAGGATATGTACTAGGCAAATCTAATATTTTATCTGTCCTCTTGGACCTCCTCTCCTACTCTGTGAAATCACATATTCCTGAGTTTTCTCCTATTTCTTAGGCCATTCCTTGCTCATATACTATAATTGAAAGTGAGTCACTTAGTTGTGTCTGACTCTTTGAAACCATAGCCTACCAGGCTCCTCCATCCATGGAATTTTCCAGGCAAAAGTACTGGAGTGGGTTGCCATTTTCTTCTCCAGGGGATCTTCCTGACCCGGGGATCAAACCCAGGTCTCCCATATTGCAGGCAGAAGCATTACCATCTGAGCCACCAGAGAAGCTCATATACTATATTGAATAGTATATTCGCTGCTTTCTCATGCTGTGTTGGTGATTCCCAGGATTCTCACCTTCTCTCTTGCTAGGTGGTATCATCAGCTCATAACTTTCACCACATTATATCCATACATAACCCATATGAGACCACAAATGGAGGGATAATGTAAATTATTGGATTGGATTCCTAAATTGAACATTTATTGACACCTCAGTTCAGTTCAGTTCAGTTCAGTCACTCAGTCATGTCTGACTCTTTGTGACCCCATAGACTGCAGTACTCCAGGCCTCCCTGTCCATCACCAACTCCCGGAGCCTACCCAAACTTATGTCCATTGAGTCAGTGATGCCATCCAACCAACTCATCCTCTGTCGTCCCCTTCTCCTCCTGCCCTCAATCTTTCCCAGCGTCAGGATCTTTTCAAATTGACACCTCAAGATATGTGAACTCATTCAGATGTCACTTATACTTGCCCAGACATTAGACATTCTCATTTGTTCTCAAACATCACACAGATTTTAGTCAATATTGACCTAGGTATTGAAGTTTTGAAAATTAGACTCCTGTCACCTATGTGAATATAGATGACCTCAGTAAGAGTTCTTATTTTGTTTTTATTTGTTAATTCATTCATTAATTAACAACAAATTAATTCTTTTGGCAACAGCCCTTTAATCAATTTTGGAAACATCTCCTGGCTTGGCCAGTACTGGGGAAGGGATGTGTTCATTTCTTTTTTCTCTGCAGCCATTCACAGGTGGGCAAGGTCAGAATGTCTCCCTGTGAACCTAATAAAGGCACTTTAACATTCAGGCAGAGGGGCAGGGTTCCTTGCGGCAGGCCATTATGTATACTCACAGCTGTAGATAGCATCCTTTTAGTGATTATAGTAACAAAAGCAATGAAAAGCAAAGATTAAAGTAAAAGAAACAGATCCAACATGGAGTCAGATTCTTTTCTTTCCTATTACAGAAGGAAATTAGAAAGCAACTAAAGAATCAAAGAAATATGTAAGGATATCATGTGGTATTCTCTCTGTTTAAATGATAAGTAGGCTTACAGGATTCTAAAATGTTCTCAGTTCATTATTATTGTGCATGCATGCTGAGTCACTTCAGTCATGTCTGACACTGTGCAACCCATGAACTGCAGCCCACCAAGGTTCCTCTGTCCATGGGATTCTCCAGGCAAGAAAACTGGAGTGGGTTGCTGTGTTCTCCGGGGCATCTTCCCGACCCAGGGATTGAACCTGCGTCATTTAGGTCTATCCTACATGAGCAGGTGGGTTTTTCACTACTGGCGCCACCTAGGAAGCCTCATTATTACTGCAATGAGTGTAATTTTTCTAATTACTGCCCTCTAACTTTAAGATTGCACATTTTGCTGCATTTGACCTTTGCTGGACTGTCAACGATTTTTTAAAGCTATTCAGAAAAATAAACTTTTCAAATATTTAAGTTATTCATCTATTCAAATGATTAGGATGGAACAGATATGAATCTTTAAAATAGATTCAAAAATTTCAAAGAGTAAATGACCTTTTCTCATCTTCAATAAGCATGTGAATAATGGTAGATAAGTTACAATGGCTTTAGGACTAATATATGTGGTTTTAGTCGGAACTTCAAATAAGATCTCAAAGTAGAAGTTTGATTTTTTTTATTTTACTTTAGTTATTTTTCCCTAGATAACAAGTGTGAAAGATATAAGCAGAGGAGATAATTGAAACTTCCAAAATGACCCTCCTATTTAAAAAAGGTAATTGAGTTTAAAAAGGAAAAGTTATTAAATCACATGAGATGATGTTGACAGCATCATATGTTTCATCAGCACACTTCTTAGTCATATGCGTACATATATTGCAGAGTTAGACTAAAATTCCTCTCAGTGCACATTTTATTGGTACACCAAATGGTGAAGGACAGGTCATTATGTTGTGAAGTTTGAAAATTTTCCTTTTACAGAGAGCCCTTTTCAGAGCCCTATTAAACTTGGATACCAATCTACCTTGCCCTTTGCCTCTCAGTGACCTTGATCTGACCTGCCTGCATCTCACTTTATAAAACAGGGAAGTCTTTCTTATTAATGGCTCACATTTGCTGATATGAAATCAGCTGCTTTTTATTTCAAAAGAGAATGTAACTGATATATACATATACATAAATTTGCATTTTATATCAGAATATTTATATTTTTCTCCTATTGAGGTAATTTCAGGCTTCAGCAACTACTAAATCTAATTTAATCCCTTTGTGATAAGTATAGGAAGAATGGAGTAAGAAGGGATATCTTTGGAATACATGGACTCCTGATGCCCCGGAACAACTAACAAACCTGGCTATTACTGCTAAAAACCCATCATGTGGTACAAGATGCTATGACTCTCCATTACCAATTTCCTGAGACCTGCAGTCCTCCCTTCCCTCCAGCCTATCAGAACTCTCCACCCCTTTCTGGAGAGTTCTGCTCTCCTCTAACCACCCCTTATTGTCGACACATGCATATTTTCTTTTCTGGTCCATTTGACATTATTTTAATTTAGTTAGTCTTTAATTATATTTTCTACCATAATACCCCTATTATGATGACTTGGAACACAGCCTTGTGCCTCTGATATTTATGGTTCCCATTTAGCTCTGCTTCTCCCAGAGAGTCCCAGTTTCAAATATTCTGCCCTATTGTCCTCATAAATGCACTCATACTTATCAAACCATCTGTCCTGAATTTCAGTTTCTAAAATAATGCTTTGGCACTCTTGGCTGGAATTTGAAATGCCTTTTTCTCATGGAAATAATATTATAAATGCTGGTAAGACTCCCAGGCAAGTCCCAAAGCTCATTTAACCCATAGTTGAATGTAACACAGATAATATTAATGAATTATTTCTCAATTAATCCACCAGCCTATACAGATTTCAAGGTGGACAGGAGTTAGACAGCATCTCAATATTCTGGGATCCAGGAGGTGATAGGCTAATAACAAAGGAGAATCAAGTACTAATGAAAAGCAAGTCCTGCTGGAGAAAAAACACATAACTGATGTTTTGTATATGTGAGTTAGGCTTTTCAGATTATAAGGAGAAAAGATATATCTGGTTCCACTCAAATAATGAAAGTTCATTGTATGGATTGTCAGGGAAGTATGGAAAGAAAGAATGGAGAAAGTCCCAATCATCAGAGAGCTAAGTCATAAAAAAATCTGAAGTGAACCTGAGGATAGAACAATGAGCACAGTTGAGTCTCCAGACCGAGCAGCAGCTGCAAAGAGCTGGTTGGCTTTATGCCCTCGGCAGCAGTGCTCTACTTTTGGTGACTCAGCTATTCTCTACATTGCCTCTTGAAACTTCTCTTATCACTACTTGACTCATGCTCTTTTGCATTAACAATGCTCAGGTGAAAGAATGTTATTGTTTTAGACAGTCTACATCTAATGCACTGAATTCCCCTTCAGGCCTGCTGTCCACTCAAAACACTACAGCTCTGGGGAATTCCACCAATCCTTAATATAGTCAGTGGTAGTGAGGGTACTAAATTAGGGTAGCCGTTTGTCCCAGACAGTCCTGTTTATACCTGTTTTCCTGGTATCATTAGTAGCATCCCTTTCATTCTCAAAAGTGTTCTGTTTTTATTACAGTTGTGTTGTTTCTCTATGCAGAATCACATTGAACCAAAGCATGAGATTTGTAGGTCAGAAAATGCCTATAGGATAGCAAGTACTGGCATTCACCCCAACCATCTGTCTAGTGCAATAGGCTATTACATCAGCAAGGCCCAATCCATTAAATTGCTAGATTATGGGATTCATTCTTAGCAGTGACATGTAATTCATGAGTTCTACATGCAAAAATGTCAGTTAACTCAATCAGTGTATTTTCACGGGGCACTTCCATGTCCCAGGCACTATTCTAGGTACTGTAGATCAATCAGTAAACAAACATAAAAAAGTCCCTGCTCTTGTTGTGTTCACATTGTGGTTACATCATTTCTTAATTGTAGAAAATATTCATTAAATACTTCTAATGCTGAGCACTCATCATCATATTAAATGTGTCCTCAAAATGATTCCATGGAGTAGGTCCTATTTATAGGCAATGATGTCATTGCCATCATTATCATCATCGTCAAGGATTGAGCCATAGAGAATTCTTTTAAATTTTTAAACCTTTTATTTTGTATTGGAGTATAGCCAGTAACAATGTTATGATAGCTTCAGGTGAACAGCAAAGGGACTCAGCCATACATATGCATGTATCCATTATCCCTAGTCCAATAGGGATACTCCCCTACTATCCAGGCTGCCACGTAACACTAAGCAGTTCCGTGCTTAAAGGTATATAGTAGGACCTTGTTGGCTATCCATTTTAAACATAGCAGTGTGTACGTGTCTATCTAAAACTCCCTAACTATCCCTTCCCCTTATTTTTCTCCCCGGCAACCATAAGTTTGTCCCCAGAGAATTTTAGAAACGCATCAAGAAGAGATGGCTAATGAGCAGTAGACTGAGGATCTGAACCCAGAAGGTCTACTTCTGAGTCTTTGTCATCACTACTATATTATTCCACTTACCTCTTTGCAGGAAGTGCAGTCTCCCTCTTGAGAATTTCCAGGAATTGAAGAAGAATCCCAGGGTTTTAAAAGTCCAAGAGAAACCATCTCTACTTAAAACATATATATAAAAAATTGAACTGAAATATGAACAAGCTACCACTATCCTTGCCTTCTCCTGTCAATTTTTGGCACTGTCATGGCACAGATTAGCAGATTTTAGTCCATTTTTTTGGAGAATCCCTTGAGGACCATTTGCCCATTGGTATCATGTGCTCAAAGTTTACATTCTCTTAGAACACAAGCACTTGGTTAGCCACTGTTTCCCAAGTCAATACTCCAACTCTAGAGCATTTCCAGATTTGCCTACACTTTGCTAAATCCAGTCTCCAGCCTGTGGACAGCTCTTATCTTCCAAAGAGTTCACCAGCCTAGATGTCACTTTTCCTGAAAAAAGTTTATATATATATATATATATAGTCCTTCCTTCCTCAGTTTAATTGTCAGTTTTCTATAAGAAGATCATCTCTCAAGAACTGGAGAACTTTATGCCAGGGATAAAAGATTAGATAAATATTTGAAAATTAAGCAATGCAACTCACCTTATTGGCAGAATTAAAGAGAAAAAGTTCATGATCCTTTCAATACTTACAGAAAAAGCTAACTGATAAAATTCAGCAAGCACAATAAAAATCTCAGCAAATTAGGAACAGAAAGGAACTGTCTCAATTTGATAAAGGATGTCTATGCAAAACTTTTAGCTAAATTCTGTAATGATAAGTCAATGAATTTGTTTGCCCTAGGTCAGGAAAACATTAAGAGTGTCTGCTTTGACCTTTTCTTTTTAACATTGTAATGGAGGTCCTAGCAATGCAAGAAGGAAAGAAAAAGAAATACGCCTAACGATTTTATAAAGTAAAACTGCCTTTATTCCAAGACAATATGATTGTTTATGTAGAAAGCCTTAATAAAGCTATAAAACTACTGCAATTAATTTTAAATTTAACATGATTGTGGGACACCAGGTCAGTATAAAAATATAATAGCAAGTCAGTAAAAAAAATAAATTATATTTCTGTAAACTGGCAATCAAAATTAGGAAGTAAATTTACAAAATAATAATGCTTAAAATAGCAACAAAATCCCAAAACATTTAGGAATTTTTATTAATGTGCAAGAGCTCTACAATAAATACTATTTTGAAAATATAGAGAAATTAAAGAAGGCAAAAATAAATGAAAAGAAAAACTATGTTAATGGATTGGAAGACTTAATATTGTTAAAATATCAATTATTTCTGTACTACCAGAGGCAGTTAGGCAGGGTTGGTTGTTAAAGACTCAGAGGACTCAAAATAACAAAGCTAACAAATATAAAGTTTATTGAAGGAGAAGAATATAATATAACATCCATCTTTCGGGGCTGTCAGCCATTTTAAACATTCTAGAGCCCACCTGCAAACTCAACTTGCCCTCCTCTGTAAGATTCACAGGGAAACACATTTTCTGCCTTGGATCAGAAACTACCAAAATGTTCAGAGAGCACTTTAGAACCAGGGATTCTGAAATGGAATCTCAACTGTGATTTCTTATACTCTGTTAGTCACACTGGCAATTGTGCAATGTAACCAGTCTCAACAGTGGACTTTTTTCCTTCCCCAGGGTCTCACTGAGATGAGATGCAAGTAATCTAGTCCACGGTTATCAATAAATAATGCTGAAAAGATGGTACATACAACTCTGAAATTCCTTGGGCTTATGACTACAAAGCAAAACTATTAATCAGTACATTTCATGCTATAACCAGAGGTCAGTACTGTGTAGGTACTTTAGTAGAACACCTCAGGCCAAATCCAGAGTTCTGAAATTAACTTTCATGGAGAAATCTTTCAGTAGAATCAACACCATCTCTACCAAAATCCTAGTAGACATTATTTTCTAAATTAAGACACATTCAAAAATATATACAGATACTCAGACAACCTAAAATAAAGCAGTACTGAAAAAAGAATGAATTTAGAGAACTCACACTGCCTGATTTCAAGACTTACTCTAAGTAGAATAATTGGCAGTTGACATAGGTAGCGATGTCAATGAATTAGGACGGAATCCAGAAATAGGCTCTCACACATACATAACTGATTCTTGACAAAGACACCAAGGTAATTAACACTTCTCCCTATTTCTCCCACTAAGAACAGCTAAAAATATTGAAACATGAGAACCTAGCAGATAATGCATTGGTGAGTTTACTGGGCTTTATTTTATCTAATATATTCTACACTGCACATTTAGGGAAGCCCACAAACTTGGAAACAACAACAAGCAACAAACACCTCCTAAGAAGTCTGTTGTCTCAAAGCAAAGGACTCTAAAAGAGTAGCTTCTGTGATGGAACTACTGATTTGATTGATAGCTATTTTCTCTCTGCTTTCACATTGGGTAATCTTTCTATCCTTACCTGAGGGTAATGAGATAATCATACATCACACTTCAACACACTGGGATGGTGTCAGAGAAGGCTGAGTGCTGGGACTTTAAATGAAAATAATGAGCAACACCTCAGGGACTCAAATGATTATAAAAGTCTCTAATAATCACATTATCAAATCCCACAAGGAGAGAGTAAAAGAGGATAGGATTGAAAAGTATTAGAGGAAATGATGGCTGAAAGTTCCCTGAATTTGCCTTCTCCTCTCCTCAATGTTTTATGGTTGAAGCAAAAATTATGACATTGAAAAGAGAATGAATTTGAAGTGGTTGCAACAGTTGGGCCAATAAAGCTTCCCTAATTAAAAAAAAATGACGTCTCATACTTAGAGTACTGTAGCCTGGAACCAGATTGCCTGGGTTCAAGTTTCACCTCTATATCATTATCTGTGTGGTGGTAGGGAAGTTACTTAATTTTTCTATGCCTCTTTCTTTGTCTGTAAAATGAGAAAAATAGCAGGAGTTATTTACCTCAAGGATGGTTGTGAAGATCAAATACAGTAATGCATGTAAGATGTTCACTGCCACATGCGACTGCCTGATTCATATGAATTACTATTTATTATTATTATCACAGACTTTTACCTAAGCCTATACATATTTTTTATATACTGTGTATATAGTGTATAAACATATACTATAGAGAAATATATATACTATAAATATATAAATATTTTAAGTAAGTTTAGAAGTTGGGGGAAGAAAGATTTCAGCTAACTGACTTAACATGATAAATTATTGTGTTAAGATATTGAAACAGGGTAACATTTTTCTCTTTTCAATATTCTGATTTTAATGTAATTATACATTTACTAAAAATGAATTTATAATAATTTCCTTTAAAAAATAAATCTCAGCTCATACCTCAATCCATACAAAAAATTAAAAACTGAACATATGAAGTTTCTGAGAAAAAAATAATATATTTATGCTCTTCAGGGAGGCAAAAAATTTTTTAGACATAAAAAAATATGATACTGCAAAAAATTCTAACCATAAAAAGAAAGTAAATTGGATTTCATCAAACTTAAAAACTTCTGCTTTTCGAGAAATATCATTATGGAAATGAAAATATAAGCCACACAATGGGAGAAGATATTTGCAGAACATATACTTGATCATATACTTGGGGCTTCCCTGGTGGCTCATGTGGTGAAGAATCTGTCTGCAATGCAAGAGACCTGGGTTCAATCCCTGGGCTGGGAAGATCCCCTGGAGGAGAGCATGGCAACCCACTCCAGTATTTTTGCCTGGAGGATCCCCATGATAGAGGAGCCTGGCAGGCTGCAGTCTATGGGGTCACAAAAAGTCAGAGATGACTGAGTGATTAAGCATGCATCCAAGCATCATATTGTACAATTAAAATGTGCATTTTTATTTCATATATATTACACTCAATAAACATTTCTAAAAGTAATAATATTTTGTATAAGTATGTAATATAATGAATATAAGTTTATGATACAGTGTTGTATCAAATCAGTAGAAAATACCGAAATGTACAGGAACTATGCTTACAAATGTCCATGAAAAAGAGAACTCACAAGAAAAAATACATTAAAACATTAATAATGATTGCTTTATCTACCTGTTGCAAATAGCATAATTACTATGCCTGGCAATTCATACACACATTCAATACCTTCCATTTTTATGACTGATTGCTGCTGACTCTGGCCCCCTTCTGTTTGCTCCAAGACCCTGGCCCCTCCCAGTAACCACAGGAGACCTAGAGATTAAAAAATATATATGAAGATTTGAAACAGAAAGAGATTATACAAATAATTCAATGGCTTGAATTTAAGTTACTCAACCTAATTCATTAGATTTTTCTCAAACTGCCTCCCCCAAATGCAACATTATATAGTCCTAGACCACAATAACTTCATGTTAGAGCACACACCAAGGGCTTCCCAATGGCTTGGTAGGTAAAGAACCTGCCTGCAATGCAGGAGACATCAGAAGACAAGGGTTCAATCTCTGGGTCAGGAAGATCCCCTGGAGGAGGAAATGGCAACCCATTCCAGTGTTTTTGCCTGGAAAATCCCATGGACAGAGGAGCCTGGCGGGCTACAGTCCACAGAGAAACAGAGTTGGACATGACTGAAGTGACTGAGTATGCACGCATGCAGAACACACACAGGTTTTACTCCTCAGATGTGCTACCACAGTGGTGATTCTAATACGAGATTTCTTTTTATCATCTCGTTAATAATCTGCAACTTTTTGTTGTTAAAAACTTGGCTATTCACTTTACTTTCTATTTCCAACTCCAAGCTTTCTTTGTATGGAAATATCTCCAACAATCCTGAGACACAATTCATCTATACTGCAACTGAAAGCTTCATAGTAAACAGAACAAATACTAAAGTAAATTAACTTATTCTAGAATTTTGCAAGCGGAGAACTCATAGTTGGAGAGAAATTAAAGATACATGCTGACTCTTAATATTCAACAAGTATTAATTAAGTTCATGAAATGATTGATGAGACATGAAAATGTACAATATAGCTCAGGCTTCAAGAAATCTACAATATGACAAAGAAGACATGCATGTAAAGAGGTGGTTCATAGTTTTTGCTAGTATTTCCTGAGTTGACGTTGTGCCTTTATTGTGTAGTACATTATCTGTATTGTTTAATTCTCAAAGCAATTTTGGGGTTGTTACGATCAACATTCCCACTTTTAAAGATGAGTAAACTGATATTCAGAGGTTCAATAATTTATTCATGATCACAGAGCCAGTAGCTGGAAAATCCAGAATTAAAACTCCAATAATCCAACTCTCTACAGACTCTGTGGTGATGCTCAATCGTGTCCAACAGTGTGTTCCTCTGTCCATGGGATTCTCCAGGCAATAATACTAGAGTGGGTTGCCATTTCCAGCTCCAGGGGATATTTCAGGCCCAGGGATCAAACCCGTGTCTCTTATGTCTCCTGCATTGGCAGATGGGTTCTTTACCATTAAAGTCACTTTCAAAGGCTCTAGTATAAACCCCCACACTGTTACAACATGTGACCTAATGCCAGGTTTTCTTAATCTTTTAAATCTTTTAAAATTAATTTTTTAATTTAATTAAATTTTAAAAAAAGTTTTCTATGCCATTCTCCCAAATCTTCTGCTATCTCGTACACAGGGTTATTGTTACCATCTTTCTAAATTCCATATATATGCGTTAGTATACTGTATTGGTGTTTTTCTTTCTGGCTTACTTCACTCTGTATAATAGGCTCCAGTTTCATCCACCTCATTAGAAATGATTCAAATGTATTCTTTTTAATGGCTGAGTAATACTCCATTGTGTATATGTACCACTGCTTTCTTATCCATTCATCTGCTGAGGGACATCTAGGTTGCTTCTATGTCCTGGCTATTATAAACAGTGCTGCGATGAACATTGGGGTACACGTGTCTCTTTCCCTTCTGGTTTCCTCAGTGTGTATGCCCAGCAGTGGGATTGCTGGATCATAAGGCAGTTCTATTTCCAGTTTTTTAAGGCATTGAAACATGTAAAATATCATGTATGAAATGAGTTGCCAGTCCAGGTTCGATGCACGATACTGGATGCTTGGGGCTAGTGCACTGGGACGACCCAGAGGGATGGTATGGGGAGGGAGGAGGGAGGAGGGTGCAGGATGGGGAACACATGTATACCTGTGGCAGAATCATTTTGATATTTGGCAAAACTAATACAATTATGTAAAGTTTAAAAAATAAAATAAAATTAAAAAAAAATAAAAAAGTTTTCTATCCTTAACACACAGTGTTTAGAACACAATAAATTATGAGTAAATGCTTTGTGATGTGCATTAAGCTTTTTATTAATAAGTCAAAATAAAAATATATTAAACATCTACTATATAGTAGGCTATATGCCATCTTCTTTATATTAATATATAATATTTAATTTAATCCTCAGAGTACCCTATGATATTGATATTATTATTATTATTATTATACCATTAATGCAGTTGAGAAACTGGCCATGTTAGAAAATGCATCCAGGACCACTCAACCAGGAAGAGATGCAGCTGATATTGCATACAGTCTGAATCAAGACTCAGGTATTTCCTTTCCACCACACTAATATTTTCTGAGACATGAGAAAACTGATTAAGTATTTATATGCCAAAGAAGAACTCATTTATATGATGTCGTCTGGACTTGAGCCAGCACTAACAACATAAAGTGTCCCTGTGTCTGATTTGTGTGAAGTTGCTTGCACCTGATAGATCTTCTTCTTCAGTGCTAACATTGCCCTGGAGGAACTCTTCCAGGAATTGCCAGGAATGTTTCTTCTGCAACGTCTCATTTTATCCTCACCTGACCTGAAAGATGCCAGGCAGTTCACTTCTGGCTGCACTCTCAAGTTCCCTGCCTCAGCTGAATTTTCCTATTCTGAAAATAAAGCTGCTGCTAATATCTTATCAGAAGTTGAGAGACAAATTTCACTGTTCCTCCCCCCAAAGCAAAGTCTAAGTGGAACAATTCTTCCCGTAACTAAGGTATTTTCACCTAAGTGGGAAATTAAAGCTTGTGTCTTCTCAGCTAATTTTCTTAGCCCTAATTTGTTAGTTATTCATTAAAAACTAGCCAGAAACTATACTCATTTTAACTCTCTGGAGCCTTTTTCTCCTTTCAAAATAGAAAAAATTATTACCTTAAACTAATGATCATCTTTTATCCAGCAGTGTGAGTGGGAGATAGCTAGTCCTTCTCTGATGTTTACTGTGGGTCTCAGCTGCATAAAGAGAAACAAGGCTGACAGATCCAGGCTCTAAATCTAGTACAATCACTTAATCTTTATATACCATTAGATAAAATATCTAATAACACCTTTAAGTCTCACTAAGGTAGTTCAAACAGTGAAGAATCTTCCTGTGATGCGGGAGACCTGGGTTTGATCCTTGGGTTGGGAAGTTTCCCTGGAGGAGGGCATGGGAACACACTCCAGTATTCTTGGCTGGAGAATCCCATGGATAGAGGATCTTGGGGGCCTACAATCCATGGGGTTGCAAAAACTCAGATGTGACTGAATGACTAAGCACACAGCACAGCACACATGTTCACCTGCAAAATAAAAATGCTGTTACTTTATTGGGTTTAACACATACACACTGCTGTATATAAAACAGATAGTCAACAAGGACCTACTGTAGAGCACAGGGAATTCTACTCAATACTATCTAATAACCTACATGGGAAAAGAATCTAAAAAAGAATAGGTATATATACACACATATATATATATACACATATATATTTATGTATAACTAAATAATTTCACTTTACAACTGAAACTAACACAATGTAAATCAACTATTCTCCAGTATAAAATAAAAATTAAATTAAAAAAAAGGAAATGATAGTACTTAATACCTCACTGAAGTGGAGTAGGGCTACAACCATAATGCAGGCATGGTACTTAGCACAAGTTCTGGCATAAATGTATATATTCAAAAATATTAGCATCTCTTCCCTATTCACCCTTTTTTTAATGCACAGTTAATGTAAATTTTGTGTTTCTAGTCCAACACTATCACTTACTCCAACCTTAGTTTTCTTTCAGTCAATGTTTTCTGGAAGCCTTTAAACATTCATTAAACAAATATGGCTTCCTATCAGATCCAAACCAACATTGGTAGCATGGAAATCAAATTAGTGAGTAACATGGAAAAACTAGAGAGAAAGCCAACATGCCGAATGCCAGATTTAAGAACCAAAAAAAGAGTTCCTCAAATCTAATTACAGGCTGAATCTAACTAGAATTTAGCATGGTTAAATAAATCTAGAGTACAAGTCCAAAAATGCAGGAACACACACACAAAACAGTTGAGGGATTAATTTTCAGTAAGGTTAGTAAGGAGCAACAATCATGTGTAGGTTTATACACACTAAAAAGAAACACGTTAATAAGGGGCATGGTCTAATTTACCTGCAAAATGAGGAAGTTGTCTAAAATTATTCTATTTTATCTGCATTATTGGATGTAAAGTACCAGAATAAGGAATATTACCCTATTTTACCCTGAGCTAATTGAATACATTTAGACGTAGTTTGGGGTATCAGAATGAATGAGATTTTGGAACATTAAAATAAATGTTAAAAAGAGTTTCTGAGAGGGTAGGAGGATTAAATTCAAGAGAATATGAGCTGTGGTTGAAGTCCCACAGGGAGCAAAGGCTTGTAGGGGACATAATAGTTGACCTCATATATTACGTATGCCAGAGAGAAATTAGATTTTTTTTTCCTTGTGTGCCCCAAGGAACAATGTAAAGAACAATGAATATAATTTTCTGGGAGCCGAATCTCATTTCAACATAAGGAAAATTCTTAGGTTATATCTATTATTAAACTGAGCAGACTATCTTATAAAAAGTTCAAATCACTGGTCATTTTAAAACAAAAGCAATAGAGTTTTTGCTCATCAGAAAATGACCTCTAGAGTGCTTTCCAACTACAAGTCTCTTAGAGAATTTCCAGGCTGTCCAGTGGTTAGGACTCGAAGCTTTCTTAGCAGGGGGCATGGGTTCAATCCCTAGTCAGGGGACTAGTACCCTGTAAGTTGCTGCAGGGGTGCAGCCAAATAAAAAGTTTCTTCTTTCAGGATATGGAGTTTTCTCAGCCCCATTGTCCAGGTTATTCTGTAAACCCATATATTCTGGCTCTGGAAGTAAGCCTAGAGTAGGAGGAGAGTGTGATACTGTGTGATAAGTGTGATACTGTGTGATAGGTTCTAAACAAGACTCCTCTATACAATATACACTTTGCTTAAAATTATTTTCTGATAGTTTTGGTTAACCCATCACCTAGCAAATGATAATAATAGCCACAATGGTAAACTGTGAAGTAAGCCCAATGCAAATATTCTTTATGGATTATTCCATTCAATCTACAATACAACTCTATTTTTTTGACATACACATATAGTTCTAACTATATTCAATATTACTGTTATACCCATTTTACGAATGAGAAAGCAGCAAAGAAATGTTATTGTTATACCCAATATTTCTTATGCTGCTCCTTGGGGGACATAGAATAAGTCTAATGTCTATTTGGCAGAATATATGAGGCCAATTACACTGTCCCACAATTCAGTACCACAAGTAATAATAAAAATATCAACATGCACATTCAGGACACTCAAACTCCAAAGTCCAAGATCTCCATTAATTTTACCTATAACATACAAGGGCACTGAGGGAATCACCAATTTTTTTGTTACTGGAAATTTAAAAACAGAATTTTGACTTTCAAAGAAAAAAATAATTTTCCAACTAGATGTCAGGGCATAGTTTATTCATTGTCTTCTTATAGATTTAATAGCCACTAATAAATCAAATCCTGTACCAATTTGCAGTAGAGGTAATGAATAGATTCAAGGGACTAGATCTAGTTAAAGTGTACCTAAAAAACTATATACAGAGGTCCATAAGACTGTACAAGAGGCAGCGAACAAAACCTTCCCAAAGAAAAGCAGGAAGGCAAAGTGATTATCCGGCGAGGCTTTACAAATAGTGGAAGAACAAAGAGAAGTGAAAACCAAGGGAGAGAGGGGAAGATACATCCAATTAAACACAGCTCCAAAAGAATAGCTAGAAGAGACAAGAAGGACTTCTTCAATAAACAGTGCTTAATAATAGAAGAAAACATCAAAAGAGGAAAGATTAGAGATCTCTTCAAAAAAATTGGAGACATCAAGGGAGCATTCCACCCAAAGATGGGCATAATAAAGGATAAAAATGGGAGAGACCTAGTAGATGCTGAAGAGATCAAGATGAGATGAAAAGAATACATGGAAGATCTGTATAAAAAGATCTTAATGAAGTGGATTACTACAATGGTGTGGTTAGTTACCCAGGGCCAGACATTCTGGAGTGTGAAGTCAAGTGGGCCTTAAGAAGCACTGCTGTTAATAAAGCTAGTGGATGTGATGAAATTCCAGCAAAACTATTCAAATCCCTAAAGGATGATGCCATCAAGGTTGTGCATTCATTATGTCAACAAATCTGGACGACCTAGCAGTGGCCACAGGACTGGAAAAGGTCAATCTTCATCCCAGTTCCCAAAAAGCGTAGTACCAAAGAAGGTGCTAACCACTGGACAATTGCACTTATCTCCCATGCTAGTAAGGTCATGCTTAAAATCTTGCATGCTAGGCTTCAGCAGTATGCAAACCAAGAACGTCCAAAGGTCCAAGCTGGGTTTAGAAAACAAAGAGGAACTTGAGATCAAATTGCCAACCTTCGCTGGATTATAAAAAAAGCAAGGGAATTTCAGAAAAACATCTATCTCTGTTTTATTGACTACACTAAAGCCTTTGACTGTCAGGAGCATGACAAATTGTGGAAGACTCTTAGAGGTGGGAATACCAGACCATTTTACCTGTCTCCTGAGAAATCTGTACGTGAGTCAAGAATCAACAGTTAGAACCCTGTATGGAACAGCTGATTGGTTCAAGATCAAGAAAGGAAGTACAACAGGGCTGTCGGCTGTCACCCTGTTTGTTTAACCTATATGCTGAGCACATGAGAAATGCTGGGCCAGATGAGTTACAAGCTGGAATCAAGATAGGTGGGAGAAACATCAACAATCCAGATGTTCAGATATTCACAGATATTCAGATGATACCACTCTAATGGCAGAAAGCAAAGGGGAACTAAAGAGCCTCTTGATGAGGGTGAAGGAGGAAAATTAAAGAGCCAGCTTATGACTAAATATTAAAAAACACTAAGATCATGGCATCCAGCCCCATTATTTCATTGCAAATAGAAGGGGAAAATGTGGAAGCAGTGACAGATTTCCTCTTCTTGGGCTCCAAAATTACTGCAGACAGTGACTGCAGCCATGAAATCAGAAGATGATTGCTTCCTGGCAGGAAAGCGATGACAAACCTAGACAGTGTGTTGAAAAGCAGAGACATTTCTCTGTCGATAAAGGTCCATATACTGAAGGCTATGGTCTTCCCAGTGGTCACATACAGTTGTGAGAGCTGGACCATAAAGAAGGCATAACGCCAAAGAATTGATGCCTTCAAACTGTGGTGCTGGAGTAGATTCATGAGAGTCCCTTGGACAGCAAGAAGATCAAACCAGTCAATCTTAAGGGAGATCAACCCTGAATATTCACTGGAAGGACTGATGCTGAAACTCTAGTATTTTAGTCATCTGATGTGAACAGAAAACTCACTGGAAAAGTCCCTGATGCTGGGAAAGAGTGAGGGCAGAAGGAGAAGAGGGCATTAGAGGATGAGATGGTTGGATGGCATCACTGATTCAATGAACATGAATCAGTTTGCCCATCTCTTGGGAAAACTCCAAGAGATGGTGGGAAACAGGGATGCCTGCCATGCTGTAGTCCATGGGGTTGCAAAGAATCAGACACGACTGGGCAACTGATCAACAACAGCAACAACAATAAATTTTGGTGGATGGAAAACAATTTTGCAACAAGATTGACTATTATTCATTGAAGACAGTGTCTTAGATTTCCTTATAATGCATAACAAAATTTAAACTACCTGAAGGGAAATTAATAATTTCTAGCCAATAAAATTACACAGTGTTATTCAGTTCTATATACATATATATACTAAAAAAAAAACCTTCCAAGGTTATTGCTTCTTGGTACGTTTCAGGTTCACATTTACTAAGTATAATTACATGATGAAATGTGCAAGACACTGCCTGTAAAGTGATGACTGAGACATTTTTCTAATATGGAGGAGCTCCCAGAGTCTTTCAGGAGGTGCAGATATATAATGAGAGTGTATTATCAAAATGAAGTAATAAGGTAGAGATAAGTCCAGGATGTAATGGGAACACACAGAATGAAAATTGTATTAGAATTCCATTACAACTAAAGAAAAATTCCAACAAAAAATATTAAAAGTTTGTGGGAGGGTTAATTAGAAGGGCTATATAACACATAGAATCAGAAAAATAAAAGGTGCCAAAGCCATAATATGCACCTCAAGGAATGGAAAGAGAACTCAGTAATTGTCTGGACTCGTCTCTCCATCTCCTGTCTCTGCTTGTCTTTTACTTTCTTTTTATTAAAAAGACAAATTGCTGACAACGGTCCCTATAGTCAAAGCCATGTTCTTTCCAGTGGTCATGTACAGATGTGACAGTTGGACCATAAAGAAGGCTGAAAACCAAAGAAATGATGGTTTTGAACTGTGGTGCTAGAGAAGACTTTTGAGAGTCCCTTGAACTGAAAGGAGATGAAATCAGTCAACCCTAAAGGAAATCAACCCTGAATACTCATTGGAAGGACTGATGTTGAAGCTGAAGCTTCAATACTTTGGCCACTTCATGCAAAGAGTGACTCATTGGAAAAGCCCCTGATACTGGGCAGGAGAAGAAGGGGGTGACAGAGGATGAGATGATTGGATGGCATCACTGACTCAATGGGCATGAGTTTGAGTAAGCTTTGGGAGATAGTGAAGGACAGGGAAGCCTGGCATGATGCAGTCCATGTGGTCAGAAAGAGTTGAACATGACTTTGTGACTGAACAACCACAACAATTAGAAAGAAATAAAATTTTATTTGTATATGACATAATCATGTACATAGAAAATCCTAAGGAATATATTTTTTAAAATCTGCTATGATGAATAACTCTGTAGCATGTTTGCAAGATATAAAAGAATTTTTATTTTTATTTTATTTTTCAATATAAAAGAATTTTTATATTTTCTTTGTATTGAGTGTACAAAAAGGAATGTGAAATACAAGAATTGATGACCTAACAAATGGTGACGGGGTCTGAGAAGAGATAAAAAACTTGACTGATTAAGGACTGCAGTTATTCTTTAATGAATATTAAATATACTTAAGAGTACAATAATATTTTGATATACATATACACTGTGAAATGATTGCTACAATCATTTATCTATATATCCATCTATTCACAGTTATATTTGTGTGTGTATATGGTGAGAACAGTTAGGATCAACTCTTCACAAGTTTCAAGTATATAATACAGTATTAGTAATTATAATCACCATGTTGTATCATTAGAATTTATATATCCTACATAACTGGCCTGGTTTGTTTCCCTTAGCTTAATATCTTAAGGTTCATCTATCTTACTGCAAATGACAAGATTTCCTTCTTTCTCATGGTTGAATAATATTCTGCTGTATGTTTATAACACATTCTCTTTATTTATTCATCCACTGACAGATTACTTAGACTGTTTCCACATCTTGGCTCTTATGAATAATGTTGCAGTGTACATAGGAGTGAAGATATCTCTTCAACATAATGAGTTCATTTCCATTTATACCCAGAAGTTGGATTGCTGGATCATATGGTACTTCTATTTTTAATTTGTTTAGGAAACTCCCTACTGTTTTCCATAATGGCTGTACCAATTTATATTTTCACCAACAATGCACAAGAGTTCCCTTTCTCCACATTCTCACTGACAGTTATCTTTTTGTCTTTTTGATAATAGCAATTCTAACAGGTGTGAAGTGGCATCTCATTATGGCTTTGATTTGCATTTCCCTAATGATTAGAGATATTGTTTCTTTTCATATAGCTGTTGGCCATTTGTATAGCTTCTTTTGAAGAATGTATATTTAGATCGTTTGCCCATTTTAAAATCAGATTATTGATTTTCCACCTATTGGGAAATTCAATGTTTAATATTTACCTACTATTTTGGATACTAACTTCTTGTCAGATGTATGGTTTGCAAATACTTTCTCCTATAGGTTGTCTATTTACTCTGTTTATTGCTTCTTTGGCTGTGCAGAAGCTTTTTCATTTGATGCAATCCCACTTGTTAATTTTTGCTTTTGTTTTCTTGCTTTTGAGATCTTATCCAAGAAATCATCGCCAAAACCAGTGTGAAGGAAATTTTCCCTTATGACTTCTACTACAGATTTTATGGTTTCAGGTCTTATGTTTAAGTCATTAATGAATTTTTTTAATTTTTTTTATTGAAGTATAGTTGATTTATAATGTTGTGTTAGTTTCTGGTATATAGCATAATGATTTCTTCTTGCAAAGCAATTTCTTTATTCTGCTAGTAGAAAAGCAGTTTTCCAAACACCATTTATTGAAGAGATATTCTTTCTCCATTGTTTTTTTTTTAACACTGTGTATTTTTATTTCAGTAAATACTTTGATGTGTGGTCTATCTTTTTTTTAAATTTTACTTGGAAAAGGTTTCAGAAAAGTTATGAGAATGGCTCAATAAACACCTTTCTGTCCTATACCTTTAATTGGTTCTCACCCAGGGTGGCCACCTCTTGTGAAGAGTTGACTCATTAGAAAAGACTCTGATGCTGGGAAGGATTGGGGGCAGGAGGAAAAGGGGACGACAGAGGATGAGATGGCTGGATGGCATCACCGACTCAATGGACGTGAGTTTGAGTGAACTCAGGGAGTTGGTGATGGACAGGGAGGCCTGGCGTGCTGCGATTCATGGGGTCACAAAAAGTTGGACACGACTGAGCCACTGAACTGAACTGAACAGGGGTGAGTTTGCATCCCCCTTACCCCAGGGGACAGATCAGGAGGCAAAGCTTCTGCACAACAAAGGAAACTATAAGCAAGGTGAAAAGACAGCCTTCAGAATGGGAGAAAATAATAGCAAATGAAGCAACCGACAAACAACTAATCTCAAAAATATACAAGCAACTCCTGCAGCTCAATTCCAGAAAAATAAACGACCCAAGCAAAAAATGGGCCAAAGAACTAAATGTCCAAAGAAGACATACAGATGGCTAATAAACACATGAAAAGATGCTCAACATCACTCATTATCAGAGAAATGCAAATCAAAACCACAATGAGGTACCACTTCACGCCAGTCAGAATGGCTGCGATCCAAAAGTCTACAAGCAATAAATACTGGAGAGGGTGTGGAGAAAACGGAACCCTCTTACACTGTTGGTGGGAATGCAAACTAGTGCAGCCACTATGGAGAACAGTGTGGAGATTCCTTAAAAAACTGGAAATAGAAATGCCTTATGACCCAGCAATCCCACTGCTGGGCATACACACCAAGGAAACCAGAATTGAAAGAGACATGTGTACCCCAATGTTCATCGCAGCACTGTTTATAATAGCTAGGACATGGAAGCAACCTAGATGTCCATCAGCAGATGAATGGATGAGAAAGCTGTGGTACATATACACAATGGAGTATTATTCAGCCATTAAAAAGAATACATTTGAATCAGTTCTAATGAGGTGGATGAAACTGGAGCCTATTATATAGAGTGAAGTAAGCCAGAAAGAAAAACACCAATACAGTATACTAATGCATATATATGGAATTGAGAAAGATGGTAACAATAACCTTGTATACAAGACAGCAAAAGAGACACTGATGTATAGAACAGTCTTTTGGACTCTGTGGGAGAGGGAGAGGGTGTGGAGATTTGGGAGAATGGCATTGAAACATGTATAATATCATATATGAAACAAGTTGCCAGTCCAGGTTCAATGCATGATACTGGATGCTTGGGGCTGGTGCACTGGGATGACCCAGAGGGATGGTATGGGGAGGGAGGAGGGAGGAGGGTTCAGGATGGGGAACACATGTATACCTGTGGCAGATTCATGTTGATATATGGTAAAACCAATACAATATTGTAAAATTAACAAATAAAATAAAATATAAAAAAATAAATAAAATTTAAAAAATAAACATTAAAAGGACAAATAATTTAAATAAAAAATAAGCAGATGACTTGAATAGGCACTTCACACACAAAAAAAAATTCATTGACCAAAAATGCATGGATTTTTTTCTGGGATTTCTATTCTGTTCTGTTGTTCTATATATCTCTTTTACAACAGTACTGTGCTTATTTTATTACTGTAGTTGTGTAGTATATTTCGATATCAATAGTGTGATGGCAGCAACTTTGTTCTTTTTGTTCAAGATTGCTTTAGTTATTTACAGTCTTTTGCAATTCCATATTAATTTTAGAAAGGTTTTAAATTTCTGTGAAAAAGTCCCCCATGAAACTGCACCTTTGGATCCACTTGCACATTTTGCCCACCCGCTACTACCACTGTCACCTCTCATAACCTCTAATCTGGTCTCTGAGCTGCTGCTGCTGCTGCTACGTCACTACAGTCGTGTACGACTCTGTGCAACCCCATAGACGGCAGCCCACCAGGCTCCGCCGTCCCTGGGATTCTCCAGGCAAGAACACTGGAGTGGGTTGCCATTTCCTTCTCCAATGCATGAAAGTGAAAAGTCAAAGTGAAGTCGCACAGTCGTGTCCGACTCATAGCGACCCCATGGACTGCAGCCTACCAGGTTCCTCCATCCATGGGATTCTCCAGGCAAGAGTATTGGAATGGGGTGTCATTGCCTTCTCTGAGTACATGAATTGGCTTTTGTTTTATTTTCTTTGCTTATTTGCTTTTTTTAGATCCCACATGTGGGTGAAATCATACAGCATTTTTCTTTCTCTATGTGTCACAATTCATTTAGGATAATATCCTTAAGGTAAATCTATGAGGTTCTAAATGTCGGGATTTCATTTTTTTATGGCTGAATAGTGTTTCATTGTATTTATACATACCACATTTCCTCTATCCATTCATCCATTGATGGACACATGTTGTTTCCATATTTTGGCTTTTGTAAATAATGCTGCAGTGAACATACAGAATGTATATATTAGTATCTTAGTGAATTAGTGTTTTTATGTTCTTCAGATAAGCACCCAGAAGTAGAATAGTTGGGTCATGTGGTATTTCTATTGTTTTTTTCTTTTTGAAAAATCTTCATACTGTTTTCCATAGTGGCTCCACAAATTTATAGTCCCACAAACAGTGTACTAGGGTTACCTTTTCTCCATATCATCACCAACACTTGTCATTTGTTGTCTTTTTAATAATAGTTATTTAAAGGTGTGAGGTGATATCTTATTCTGGTTTTGATTTGCATTTTCCTGATGATTAGATATTGAACATCTTTTCATGTGCCTGTGGGTCACCTGTATGTATGTCTTCTTTAGAAAATTGCCTGTTCAGATTCTCTGCCCATTTTTCAACTGGGTTGTTTATTTTTTTGTTCGTGGTTATATGAGTCCTTCATATATTTTAGATATCAATCCCTTATCAGATATATGATTTGTAAATATTTTCTCTCATTTACTAGATTGCCTTTTCATTTTGATGATGGTTTTTACTTTGATGTAGTCCATTTGTTTATTTTTATTTCTATTAACTTTGCCTTTGGAGTCAAATCTAAAATAACATCCCTAAAACCAATGTCATTATGGTTATTGCCTATGTTTTCTTCTAGGAACTTCATAGCTTTAAGTATTACATTTAAGTCTTTAACACATTTTGAGCTAATTTTTGTGTATAGTGTAATGTAGTTGTCTAGTTTCATTCTTTTGCATGTGGCTATCCAGTTTTTCCAACACTATTTATTGAAGAGACTTTGTTGTTATTGTTCAGTCATTCAGTTGGTGTTCAACTCTTTGTGACCCATGGACAGTAGCATGCCAAACTTCCCTGTCCTTCACTATCTCCCAGAGTTTGCTCAAACTCACGTCCATTGAGTCAATGATGCCATCTGACCATCTCATCCTCTGTTGCCCCCTTCTCCTGCTGTCAACCTTTCACAGCATTAGGGTCTTGTCCTTTCCTCCCTTTTGAAGATTAATTGTCCACATATGTGTGGGTAAAATTGTTTGTGGTAGTCTTTTAAGACTCATTGTATCTCTGTGGTATCATTTGTAATTTCTCCTCTTTCATTTCTGGTATTATTTTTTTGAATCTTTTATTTATTTGATTAATCAAGCTAATGGCTTGTCAATTTTTTTCCCCTAAGAACCCATTTGTAGTTTCATTGATCCTTTCCATTTTTTTCTCTATTTATTTTTTCTCTGGTCTTTATTATTTTCTTTCTTCTATTAATTTGGGGCTTCATTTGTTCTTCTTCTAGTTCCTCTAGGTGTGAAGTTAGATTGTTTACTTCAGATTTTATTTCTTGAGGTAGGTCTATATTACTGTGAAATTCCCTCCTAGAAAAGCTTTTTATACATCTCATAGATTTTTGGTATGTCATATTTCTGTTCTCATTTGTCTTTAGGTATTTTTTCTTATTTCTCCTTTGATTTCTTCGATGACTTATTTATTATTCAGTATCATGTTGTTTAATTTGCATGTTCTTTGTGGGTTTTCTCATGTTTTTTTCTTGTGATTGATTTCTAGTTTCATACAATTGTGGTTGAAGAGAATGAGAGGTATGATTTCATTCCTCTTGAATTCACTGAGACTTGCTCTGTGACCCAAAATGTGATCTATTCTAGAGAATTTCCATATGAGCTTGAAAAGAATGCAGATTCTGCTGTTTGGGGTGAAATATTCTATATTTATCTATTAAGTTTATTTGATCGAATGTGTACTTTAAAAAAATTTTTTTGAGGCCATGCTGTGGGGCATGTGGGATGTGAAAGCTTAGTTCCCTGATCAGGAATTGAACTCAAGCTCCCTGCAATGGAATCACGGACCACTGGACTACTAGGAAAGTTCCTAATGTGTCCTTTTTTGGACAGTGTATCCTTGTCGATTTCCTGTCTGGATCATGTAAATGGCATGTAAAAGTCCTCTTATACTCTTATACTATTACAAGCTTCTGATTTCTCCCTTTAAGTTCATTAATATTTGCTTTATATATCTTTATGCTTCAGTGGTTGGTGCATATACATTTACAAATGTATATCTCCTCACTGGATTGACTCCTTTATTTTTATGTAGTGCCCTTCTTTGTCTTTTATTACAGAGGTTTTTTTTAAGTCTATTTTGTCTGATATGAGTATAGATACTCTGGTGTTTTTGTTCCATTTTCATTTGCACAGAATAAATTTTTCCTTCCTTCACCTTCAGTCTATGTGTGTGTTTAGCTCTAAAATTAGTCTCTTGTAGGCAGCATATGTATGAATCTTTCTTTTTTTTCATTCAGACACTCTACATCTTTTGAATGGTACATTTAGTCCATTATGTTTAAAGTAATTATTAAGAGGTATTTATTACCATTTTGTTTGTTTTCTCAATATTTTTCTGGTTCCTGTATGTCTTTTTGTCTTCTCTTTCCTTTCCCTGTGTTTTGGTAGTTTTCTTTAGCGTTATGTTCAAATTCCTTTCATTTTTCTTTTGTGCATTTACTATAAAGTTTTTCTTTGTGGTTACTGTGAGGTTCACATATACTTAAACTAGAACACATTCCAAAGTTTTATCTTTTTATACCTCCTCAATATTTTATACTTTTGATGACATAGTTTCCATCTTATTATTTCTTGTATTACTTAACTAATTGCACTCTAGAGTTACCCTAGGGGAATAGTCCATCTTAGTTTCAGCCATGATGTTAAAAGATGCTTGCTCCTTCAAAGGAAAGCTACGACAAACCTAGACAGTGTATTCAAAAGCAGGGATTATCACTTTGTTGACAAAGGTCCATTTAGTCAAAGCTATGGTTTTTCCAGTAGTTATGTATGAATGTGAGAGTTGGAGCATGAAGAAGGCTGAGTGCTAAAGAATTGATGCTTTTGAATTGTAGTGCTAGAGAAAACTCTCAAGTCCCTTGGACAGCAATGAGATCAGACAAGTCAATCCTAAAGAAAAGCAATCCTGAATACTCATTGGAAGGACTGATGCTGAAGCTTCAACACCTTGGTTACCTGATGTGAAGAGCCAACTCATTGGAAAAGACCCTGATACGGGGAAAGATTGAGGGCAGGAGGAGAAAGGGGTGACAAAGGACGAGATCGTTGGATGGGTATCACTGACTCAATGGACATGAGCTTGAGCAAACTCCAGGAAGCAGTGAAGAATGGGGAAGTCCAGCATGCTGCTGCCCATGGGGTTGCAAAGAGTAGGATTCAACATAGTGACTGAACAAGCAAGTTGACTTTATAATTGTTTGCATGTGGAACTAAAGCCTATGATCTCAAGTTGGCTATCTTTTCCATCTTAATGACCCAATAGGCAGCAGGATCCTCCCCATCTAGATTCTACTAGAATAAGCTTGGTGAGAGAATCTGCCATGCCACTTCTACTAAAGTCAGAACTTTCAGATCTGGAGCAGAAATGGGTAACAGTCAAGGATATTAGACAGATAAAAACTTCACGTATAGTATTTCCAAAACAAAAAGCAGTTCGTAAATCCTCAGAAATAATCATGTTCTAGACTGGAGAATTGGAATATGCAAAGATATCTCAGCAAGAATCAGCCTGCTGTGTAGCTGGGGTACTATTGGAGGGGAGATATGGAAAATAAAGCTGGAGTGTCAGATAAAGGTCAAGTCATGGACTTGTACACTGTGCCCCAAATTTAAGATGATTGATGACACTGCAAAACCTGAGAGTCATATTTTTGTTCACAATTTTGCCTAGTGTTTAGTGAGCTAAAGCACATTACGTCCCTCTAAGGCAAAACTTCTACTTAACCAAAACCCACACCTCTCTTACCTTCTTTTATTCGCCACCTTTGTATTTCCTTTATTAATCCATTAATCTCCTTCTATTGCCTCAGCCTCATCAACTCTGATGTCATACATTTGAACAAGCTCAACGTGCACAACAATAGTGGCAACTCAGAAAGTTTTCTTGGCAGAGTGTAGCTGCTTCAGCTTTCTTTCTACCATTCTATCAAAGCTGAGGGCAGAAACTTCACTGAGCTAGCCAATCTATACTAAATCCTCTCACTTGAAATCTATTTGTCGTTTAATCCAAAGAATTGCCTAGGAAGAAAATCTTTCTTGAGGCTTGTATAATGGTGGGGCCTATTATGAAATAAATGGAACCAGTGGGGAAATTAATCTTTCAGCTGCATTAGAAATCCACATTTGTGTTTTATGTATCTTTTCAAGGTCAGCCTCCTTCTACCCTATAATCAATATTCCAGAGTTTTGATCACATAGTGAATACCCATCACAGGAAAATTACATCATTCTTTCTTTTGATATTTTTCTGTTCACATGCCAAACACTGCTGTGAAGCCTTCCCAAGGGAGTTCTGTTTCAGCTCCAAAAAGTTGTTAACATAAGGCTGAGCCTGTACTGTGACCTTATTATGACAGCTTGTTCAAAACTACAAAAGACAAAGGATATGAAAAAGTTTAGAAACTGTGTCTGTTACATGCACACATGTTCTCCACAATATGTTAACTTTGGAAATGGTGGAGGATATAGTCTTAGAAGAAAAACAAAAGCAGTGAACCACTTCTGATTCTTCTCAGCCATTTCAATAGTCAGCAGCTCTCCAGAGTCCAAAATAAATTTGTTAAAATGCAGGGATGATAATCATTCGGGTAGGATTCCACAGAAACTCTTCAGATGGATCCTTTAAAAATATTTAACCACTTGATTCAAATTATCCAACATCTCAGATTATCTAAGTGTTAGTATGGAATTCTCTCCACCTAGGAAGATGAAACATCTCCTGTGTGACTCCATCTTGTGCTGTGGCTTGCAGAATTCAACGGTGGGCATAGAATATGTACATACTGTAATATTAAAATAAGAAGACAGACCCAGAATAATATGAAACATTTATACTGTGTTATATTAAAATTATACAAATGTTATTTCAAGTGGTGAAAAGTAAGAAACAATCAAATTACCCAACAATGGGAAATTATGATGTAAACTATGGCATATTCATTTCATGAAATGTTATACAGTTGTTAGAAATGGCATTAATAAAGTTTATAATACCACAAGGACACATTTATAATGTAATAAAAAAAGCAAGCCAGAAGTTGCATATTATTATGGTCACAGTTTTATAAACAAAAGGTATATAAGAAAATATTTTTAAATGCAATACAGATATTTTTAGTTTTTTCTAATTTTCCAATGTTCCCAGGTGTTCTTTAATGAGTATGAATTTTTATCATATAATCTTATAAAATATTTGTGAAACCATACTTGAGGAGCAGTTTGTCAAAATCCTTTAATGATGAGGATGTCTATGTTTACAAATCAAACAATTTCATTCCTAGGTAAGTAATAGCCAAAAGAAATTTTCACAGTTGTGTGCAAGGATGCAAGTACAAACGTGTTCATGGTAGCATCAAGTAGCCAACAAGAGAATAGAGAAAAAACTTTTTTTTTTTAAACAACAGTAAAATTGAGTGAACTGGAGCTGCATGTATCAACATAGGTAAATCTCAGAAGCATAACTGTAGCAAAAAAAAATATCGTTGCCAAAAATATATAAAGTATTATATTTTTATAAAGTTTAAAACACCCCAAAGAGTGCTATATATTGTTTATGTATGCTTATATCTGTAGCAAAAATGTAAACTAAAAGAAATGCATGGATAGAGTAGATATCACATTCAAAGTGGTATAAACCTCTAGGAGGAGAGAGATAAGATTAAGTCAGAGAGAGATATACAGACTTCATCTGATGTTTTTATATTTAATTATATTTTTAAAAGAGATTAAAAACAAATATGGTAAAAATGGTAATATTTGGCAAAGCTAGATGGTAGGAATTTGGGTCCTTATTATATATGATGATCCTTTGTAATGTGCGTGAAATACTTCATAATGCCAGAGAAAATAAGCTATATTTTAATATCTATAGAGTAAGTTAATTATATTAGGAAAATGTAGCAAATTTTCATATTATCTATACAATATAAGGCGATGGGACCCCACTCCAGTACTCTTGCCTGGAAAATCCCATGGACGGAGGAGCCTGATAGGCTGCAGTCCATGGGGTCGCAAAGAGTCAGACACAACTGAAGTGACTTAGCAGTAGCAGCAGTATACAATATAAAGTTATTTTCATAAATGAAAAAATGTGAATATAAGAAGCTAAAAGTAGACCTGCTTAAAATATGGGTCTAAGTGGTCAGAAATGGAAGAAAACAGGACCACATATGTACACTATTAGAAAACCAAATAGTGAATTACGATTACTAGATAAAAAAAGTAGGAACCTAAGAAACCAGGAGTCTGAGCAGTTTTTTAGTTCAAATAATGTTCCTCAGAAAGCTGAATAGGGTGTTTATGAGTGAGGACTTTGTACTTGTATTCATACCATCAGGGTTTGAATGCTACCTCTACCACTTACTAGCTACTCATCTGAGGCAAGTTACATATTTTGACTGAGCAATGTGCTTTTATTTCTTCTTTTGTTAATTGCAGAAAATATGAATCATTATTTCATAAGCTAAATGTGAGGTGAGGGGCTTCCCTGACAGCCCAGAACAGATTGAACTTGCGTCCCCTGAGTCTCCTGCGTTGCAGGCTGATTCTTTACCCACTGAGCCACCTGGAAAGGCCCCAGAGACTTGAGCCAGATACATTTTCAGTAAACAGAAAGGAGAGAGAAACAAGACATTAAGAAACACAAAAATTAAAAAGAACATTATTCCAGAGAGAAATAAGAATGAATTCATTTCCTGGCTTTCTGATTTTCAACTCTACTACAATACACACTATGAACCTCACCTTGGGATCCTTGAGATCCTCTGTATCTCATTATAGAGTCCCCTCCTTTGCTGGTGTAAAAAGTACTGTTCTTTGTAGCCAAAATAACCTTGATTGGAACTCTACTGAAATTCAAATATATTCATTCAAGAGAAAAAGTGATTCAAATTTACAGAAAAGAGGTGATCTTTAGATAAACATTCAATGAATAGTGAATGATCAAGTAAAAATCTGATCAAAGTGTAACTCTTACAATATTAATTTCCATGTGAGAGGAGAATTCAATGCAAAGGTGTACCGAAGGTGTAATGTAAGGCATTAAAGTACTTTGCAGTAGGTACCATGCCTTAAACTTTTCCCATTACTCTAAGTTCTGAAAACATAGTGGTTGCTCAATAAATACTATTGATGTCAACACTCTAAAAATCTTGCTTTTTTTTCTTTTTAAATTACATGTTTATTTTTTCTCTAGAGGATGAGATATGCTTTGATATTTTTCACAACACAAAATATTAACCCAAATGTCACTAGCATAGCACAGCAATTATTACCAAAAGTATTTTCATTCTGCTGGTTTGTGGGTTTTTTTTCCCCCAGTGAGGTATAATTCTACCTAGAACTGAGGTGACTGTAGAGTTAAGTCATGATAAGAACTTTAAAAAAAATCGACAAACTTCTCTGAATATGAAGAGTAAAAGAAGCCTGAAAAATTGCTTGCTCAGAAGCTGAGAAAATAATTCTGGAAAGTCACAGTATATTTTCCAAGAGGGAGAAAACGGGGAGAAAAACCCAATAGGTTTATCATAAAGATAGAAATGGAGTGCCAAAGGATATTTATTCTAAAGATACAGAACATTATGAAATAGCCAATAAAATATGAATGCAAATTTTCTGAGTTTCACTCTGAAACATGGCAATAAAAACTTGGCTCACTGAACATTATTTTCCATAATCCATCCAGATGTGAAAATGTGGAAAACATACAATAAATTTATTTTTTACATGTTGAATCTTTCATGTTAATCTAAACTCTGATTTCCCAAAAGCATCAGAAGTCTTCCCTGTCTCGTATTTATCTCTGCATAGTAGTTTCACATTAACCGGAGAACATAAATAATTACCCATTGCTAAGAAAGTAACATTTTGCGTCATTACATAGTAGAAAACACAGGTTCTTTAAAACATTCTAAAAATGTAGACATGCTAATAAAATTGCCTTTTGTTTCATAAGTTTATTTTATTATAGCCTCTGACTTCCAGGAACACGGCTCATTTGGATGAGAAAAAAAAAAAGACATATCAACCTACTAATGTTATGTTTTGGCTACAGTATTTTGTTTGCTTTTACCAACCTGTCATGCTTACCTTGATTGGGTTGATTGGGTACATTGAAATGAAAGCCCAGGCTGTGTATTGCTTTATCCAGGACTCTAAAAGTGTATTCCTTCTCTCTTAGAGCATGATAGTTAAAAAAGCAAATGCTTCATAATCAGCATTCTGACCCTCAACAAAATACATTAGAAGCTTCTTGAGAAGTGGTATTAGGTAAATCCCAAGTATGACTAGCACTTAGGGTTAGTAGAGTAGAAAGATTTTAAAGCTTTCTCTTTTATCAAATCTTTGCCCATAAACAGAAACGGCCTTTCTTGCCTTTTAGAAGACAATCAAAGAAAAAAGAAACTTTATTTAGATAAAGAGTACAGGAGCCAGAGCTTGCTTCAGCAAGTTTTAAAGACTTTCTTTTCCATCAAATAACCCCTAAAGTATCATATTCTTGTTGGTTTCCCAGGCAAAAGCAAGAAATATGCTATTAAAAAATTTATAGCTGAGTAAACCAAGTCCCAAAGCACAATAAAAAATACAGCAAGAGGAACAATAAGTTTTCATACTCTTACTTTATGAAATAAGTTTATTTCAGGTTATTTTCAGGCTTTCTTTAAAATAAAATGTGAATGTGATTTGTGGCCAGAATTGATACAAATTATGCTTCCATTCTTTCTCTGTCCCAGCTGTAACATTACTCCATAGGTTGCCTTCAATAGAAAATTCTTAGTTATTTTTCTAAAATCTAAAACTTAATTAGATTTTTAAGGGCTTTTTGTTTCTAACCAGAGCTATAGACTTTTTCCTAATAAAATATTAATTTATTGCATTTTAAATTTCCTCAGAATATCCCTGATGGAGGCTGTCACATATGAAGATTTAACTCCTCAAAGTTAGCCTCCCAGGAGTCAGCTGAAGGCAGCACGTTTATTTATGCCAGCTCCTTCTACGTACCAGGCTTTGTCAAAGACCAGTTGAATCAAGTAAAATAATTTCTTAATTATTAAAGAACACCACAAATTATAAAAAGCACTATTTGCTTAAAAACTTTTTAGGTAATTTATACTTAATAGAAGTCATACAATTTCAAAGTTGTTAAACATCTGTTTCAAAGCCAGGAAGATTTCAGTTCCCAGAGTTTCTGTAGCAAAAATTGTATCTAGTAAAGTGCTTTGAATTTGGTAAATCTTGGGTCTGACTTCAACCATAGACAATTCAGCTATAGACAATTTAAAGTATAGAAAACATAGAACAACTGAGAATATTGTCAAGTGCTACCTTCCTGAAAATATTACCAAAGCAACATTTGATAAGACAAAAGAGAGTATTTTTTTAACCATAGTAAAGGAGGACAAAATAGTAATATTTAAAGAGGATTAGATTCTGGTTTAATAAAGTCTTTCAATTTATAGGCTTGGCTAGGATTGGGTAAAAATCATGATAATGCTAGTCTAGTATTGATGGACATCAACAAGGTAAGCATTTCCAAGCAGGTTCAAATACTCTTAGGAGTAAACGGTCATTAGAAGCTAGCTACTGAAATTAAAATTTCAGAGTTCTTTGTAAAGTGTCTTTGTTTTATTGCAACAGGCATGCTTATTCACATATTTTCTATGGCTGCTTTTACACTGTAAGGGCAGAGTTGAGTAGTTGCAGCAAAGATGACATGGCCTGAGCACCTAAAATATTTATTGACTCTTTACAGAAAAAGTTTGCTGACTACTGTTATAATAAATACTGTCAATGCTCTACCTAGATTCCCTTTCTTTACCACCTCTGTGTGCCCCTCCCTTGACTTTTGTGTGCTTTTGCTTCTAACTGCCTTCTTGTGAAGACTTGAAGATTTGGAGGACTGCTCTGAAGCTGTTGGAATCAATTGGCTTGCAGACACAGGTGGCTGGAAATGACAGGGAGGTTTCCTTTCCTCCATCCCCCAACAGCTCTCAGCCAATGACTAACTGGTATGGGATTGTGAAAGCAGCTCCCTCAAGCTGGAATACATTCTGAGGGGTAGTTTATACTTCATGTATATGTAAGTCACTCAGTTGTGTCTCATCTTTGGGACTCCATGAACTATAGCCTGCTAGGCTCCTCTGTCCATGGAATTCTCCAGGGAAGAATACTGGAGTGCCTTGCCATTCCCTTCTCCAGGGAATCTTTCCTACTCATGATCTTTCCTACTCAGGGATTTCCTGCTTTGCAGGAGAGCCACCAGGGAAGCAGTTTTATACTTCTGAGTCTTTTCTACTGGAGATGGCTTATCTTTTACCTGCTACCTCAGTATTTTGCAATGCTGTGGAGATGGCAAGATTGAGGGGTTTTTTTTAATGTCACTATCTTCCTTCTTTACAAAAATCAAACAAAAACAAAACTGTAAAAAGGCAAAGGCGGATTCATTTTGATATTTGGCAAAACTAATACAGTTATGTAAAGTCTAAAAATAAAATAAAATTTAAAAAAAAAAAAAAAGGCAAAGGCTAAATGGAGTACAAACTGAAAAATGTTTCCATTACTTAGAAAACAGGATGTCACACTGTAAAGCCTCCTCTTTGCACACTTGCTCATAATTTGCTGTTAAACCATCTAATGGCCATGATGGGATGAACTAGGGATGTTTCATCTCTCCAGTTTGATTCACTCAGCAGTTCTTGACCATCCAATATACCAGGTCCTATGTCAACTGGAAAAGGTCAGTTTTCATTCCAATCCGAAAGAAAGGCAATGCCAAAGAATGCTCAAACTACAACACAATTGCACTCATCTCACATGCTAGTAAAGGAATGCTCAAAATTCTCCAAGCCAGGCTTTAGCAGTACGTGAACTGTGAACTTCCAGACGTTCAAGCTGGTTTTAGAAAAGGCAGAGGAACCAGAGGTCAAATTGCCAACATCTGCTGGATCATGGAAAAAGCCAGAGTTCCAGAAAAACATCTATTTCTGCTTTATTGACTATGCCAAAGCCTTTGACTGTGTGGATCAAAATAAACTGTGGAAAATCCTGAAACAGATGGCAATACCAGACCATCTGACTTGCCTTTTGAGAAACCTATATGCAGGTCAGGAAGCAATAGTTAGAACTGGACATGGAACAACAGACTGGTTGCAAATAGGAAAAGGCTATTGACATCAAGGCTATATATTGTCACCCTGCTTATTTAATTTATATGCAGAGTACATCATGAGAAACGCTGGGCTGGAAGAAGCACAAGTTGGAATCAAGATTGCCAGGAGAAATATCAATAACCTCAGATATGCAGATGACACCACCCTTACGGCAGAGAGTGAAGAGGAACTAAAAAGCCTCTTGATGAAAATGAAAGAGGAGAGTGAAAAAGTTGGCTTAAAGCTCAACATTCAGAAAACTAAGACCATGGCATCTGGTCCCACCACTTCATGGAAAATAGATGGGGAAACAGTGGAAACAGTGTCAGACTTTATTTTTGGGGGCTCCAAAATCACTGCAGATGGTGATTGCAGCCATGAAATTAAAAGATGTTTACTCCTTGGAAGTAATGTTATGACCAACCTAGAGAGCATATTCAAAAGCAGAGATATTACTTTGCCAACAAAGGTACGTCTAGTCAAGGCTATGGTTTTTCCAATGGTCATGTATGGATGTGAGAGTTGGACTGTGAAGAAAACTGAGTGCTGAAGAATTGATGCTTTTGAACTGTGGTGTTGGAGAAGACTTTTGAGAGTCCCTTAGACTGCAAGGAGATCCAACCAGTCCATCCTAAAGGAGATCAGTCCTGGGTGTTCATTGGAAGGACTGATGCCGAAGCTGAAACTCCAATACTTTGGCCACCTCATGCAAAGAGTTGACTCATTGGAAAAGACCCTGATGCTGGGAGGGATTGAGGGAAGGAGGAGAAGAGGATGACAGAGGATGAGATGGCTGGATGGCATCACTGACTCAATGGACATGAGTTTGGGTGAACTCCAGGAGTTGGTGATGGACAGGGAGGCCTGGCGTGCTGTGATTCATGGGGTTGCAAAGAGTCAGACACAACTGAGTGACTGAACTGACTGATGTCAACTGCTGAGAACACATTGAATGTAAGATAACTTAGGCCTTGAAATGTTTACACTTTTGTTAGGTGCTTCTAATTTCCTATGCCATCAGAGCAAGGACTGGATCTCCTATTATTTTTCAAATTTTCTGAATGCCAAGCATAGCAATGGATTGAATAAGTACTTGTTAAATGTAAAAGACCCTGATGTTGGAAAAGATTAAGAGCAGGAGGAAAAGGGGGCAACAGAGGATAAGATGGTTGGATGTCATCATCAACTCAATGGATTTGAGTTTATGCAAACTCCAGGAGATGGTAAAGGACAGGGAAGCCTGGCATGCTACAGTCCATGGGGTTGCAAACAGTTGGACACAACTGAGTGACTGAACAACAACAAATGTAATTACAGTTCATCATTCTCAAGAATGGAAATCTATCCAGCCAGGGATACATGCTGCTGCTGCTGCTGCTAAGTCACTTCAATGGTGTCCAACTCTGTGCGACCCCACAGACGGCAGCCCACCAGGCTCCCCTGTCCCTGGGATTCTCCAGGCAAGAACACTGGAGTGGGTTGCCACATACATAATTGCTAGGAAAGAAATTATTGACACATAACCTAGCATGATACAGTGTCACCAGGAGTGGGCTCCAGGCTGAGCTCCTGAAGTCTAGACTCCTGGTTTCTATTCTATTAGTAATTCCCTAGGTCACCCTGGACAATCCATCTCATTCTCTAAGCTTCAAAGTCTTCAATTATAGAATAAAGAGGCCAGACTAGATTATACTTAAGGGTTATTCCAGTTCTGAAATTCTGATTCCTCTGAACTCTCTGATTACTTAGCAATGCCTGACTTCTCATGAACTAACAGACTTATTTCAGGACTCAATACAATAGTATTACAAGAATTGAACTGTGGAATTTTAAAATGTGATAAACTTTCTTTTTGAGTAAAAGCCTATATTTCCCTTGATTTATTCTATCTACAGTCTCAGGCATGAAAATATTTCTCCAATATTTCATTCATAGCTTTCAGTCTTTTATAAAAACAGGTTTGCAATAAATTCCGAAGAATATCTGCTACATATTTTCTGACTCACATTTCTAGACAAAACCAACTTCCAATCAATGCCATTTTTTTTTAATTTTAGAAAATTGCCTTATTTAATCATTTCTAGCCATTTTTCAGATTTTTATATTTTTAACACACTTAAGCTTCTAACATTTTTTCTAACCACTCCACTTCTTTCCTAGGTCCTCAGACTGTAGTAAGAGTATTATTAAAATTTGTAGGAAATTAAATCAAAAATAGCTTCTGTTCCAAAAATGAACATAAAACTTTGCTAGGGCTGCCCAGGTGGCACCAACAGTAAAGAACCCACCTGCCAATGCAGGCAGATGTAAGAGACATAGGTCAATCCCTGGTTTAGGAAGATATCCTGGAGGAGGGCATGGCAACCCACTCTAGTATTCTTGCCTGAAGAATCCCCCTGGACAGAGGAGCCTGGCAGGCTACAGAGTCCATAGGTTTGCAAAGAGTCAGACACTACTGAGGCAACTTAGCACACAGCACAAAAAAAGCAAGAACTATTTCTATTTATTATTTTGATGCAAATAATTGATTATTGTTGACTCAGAGACAATTGTAAACATGTAATTGGATATTCACCTTTTTCCAATTTTTTATCAAAAGTAATTTTTAAGTCATCTAAAACAATTCATGCATAAAAATTTTACATTCTTCATGTCTTCCTTCCTTTTCCCCACCTCTGAAACTGTACCTCTCTGCAATGCCTTTCTCCAATGGAAAGAAGTAATTTTCTTACCAGTAGTTTTGATCCCTATATTATTTACATATTGTCTTAAAATGTACTGGACATCTAGCACTTGACCTGATGCTAGACACTGAGAATATAGAGGAAGAGGAGAGGGATGATTTCCCAGAACAATTGCTAAATTGCATTTTGAAGAATAAAATTTCAAGAAAGAGGACAGAGGCTTGAAAGCAAGAAAACATCATACATTCAAGAGTTGCAAGTGCTCTAGGATGGCTAAAGTACAGCGTCCTCTATAAAACATAGTAGGACTAATCAAACGTAGAAAGTGTATGATCTGTCTAAGTAACATTACTGTTTTCCAAACTTGGCTCTACTACAGGGCTATTTATTCAGGTTCTGATGAAAGAAAATAAATTTTTAGAAAAATTTAACCATCATCCATTTCTATTTTTCATTTTCTTCACAGACTTAAATTTATCATCTAACCCCATCATTCTGCTCTCCAATCTCCTTGGGTCCTGTATCAGTTGTCACTGGGTAAATAGGGATCAATTGCAAACTGGGCCCAAGGTCAGTTTACATTAAAATTCTGGCATTCAGCATTTATGGATTTAGAAAGTCTAAAAGCTAAGCTAAAGAGATGAAAAATTGGCTTCAAACCAAAATCCAAATCTCAAAATCAGCAATGTGTGTTGTGGAGTCCTGGGTATAAAATCCCTTAAGACTATCTTTAGAAGAAAACATATGAATTTTAAAAACAATAATTTTCTACTTTCTTTAAAGATAAAAAAGTAAATAACATATTTGATATAAACAAAAGTGAGGGAAAATTGCCTTTTTAAAAGCAAGATTACCTGGTGTACTCCTACCTCTGACCCTCATGAGGTACTTAATAAGCCAAAAATAAACAAAAAGAAAAATAATAATACCTCTATGGACATCTGTATCTTGAATGGCATTACAAATACACGTTGGCCTATACACTCACACACACATGCACATACATGCATGCACACACCCCAGATCCTTACCCTTCAGTAGAGGATCAAAGCCCATGAAATGGAATCAGCTTCAAGAACTTTGACTTGGACAGGTCATCACTGGTGGTCAAACTCAACAGATTGTCTGCAATTACCTCTCATCCAAGTGGCACCACTCACTGAGGGAGCACCATCCATCATTCCTACACCTTTCTATCATCTACACTCAATATAACATTTTCCCTCTTTTCATACTCATTTCATTACCTAATCATGTGAATCAGAAAATAATTGTAGGCAAAATAAATGAAGCTTAACTATACCTAGATTTTAGTGAAATAATTTCTGGTATAGTTCTTTCTCCTATATGTGCTCTTTCTCTCTTCTTTCTGAATGTGACCATTTCTTAGCTAGCAGAGAATCTTTCACTTCTCATTGGCATCACTTTGGCTATTTGAAGTTTATCTTGTAAAAATAGATATTCACATGCCAAATCATTCTCTTACATGCCAACATGATATTTTACAAGCTGAAAACAAAGGAAAGGTGGCCATTCTTGTACTGGTGGCGGAAAACCAAGGGCCAGGACCCAAGAGTTTTCTGAAAGAGGTCTATAAAATATCACCTGAGAATAAAAACAAAGGATTCCTCTATATATTAACAAGGTCATGCCTCAAAGGGAGCTATCAGGTAACTATGTATCTGACAGATAAAAACACCAAAATATTAAGGTGACTAACTCATGGTGATAGGATTACAGATTATATTTTTTAATCATCTTTATGCTTTTGTATACTTTAACTTATCAACATAAGGAATTATTATATTATTAATTAGAAAAACTATTATGTCAGAATATGGTTTCAGAAACTGTATGTTCAGAGAGAGGCAACCATGCATGGCAAAACAAAAGAGCAACTTTCACTGGATCAACCAAACTCAGGTTTTTGCTTTGCCTATTATGTGATCATCAGATTATTCAACTTCTCTGAATCTCAGTTTATTTAAAAACAAGCAAGGTCATTCCTAACTCATAGGGTTGTAATGAAGATGAAATAAAACAAATGCATAAAATTTTAAAGAATTTTCATTAGTATTGTCAAGGTGAACCTCTGTCTTTCCTAAGTTAAAAGACTGTCCTGCTTTCAGATTGGTACTGCCATCTCATCCATCAATAAATGGAGACACCTGTGATTTACACTCCTGACAATCATTCCATGGACACTGAAAAACTTAACAACGAATAAGAAAAATTTTGGATGTATTTCATATACTATGCCTTGCATATGTAATCATGGTTTCTATTAATAACAATAACAATAATGATAATAAAGAATTCTTGTGGCCTTATTTTGTGTCCAGTTCTAGATCAATCACTTTATGTGCATTACCTCACAATATCTAACAAGGACCTAGTGAGGTAAACACTCTTATCAGAGCTTAGTAACTTGCCCAGCATTATGGAGCTAGTAATTGGTGGATCTGGGTCTCTAATTCCAAATTTGTATGGATTTAAAGAGTAATCTTTTAACTACTTTATCAACTAAAGAAAGACATAAGAATCCAAGCCAAGACATACTTCCAATTTTTTTTTAATTCAAAATCCCATTCTTAGATATAAAGTAAATTAGGCTCTATAATGTGCTATCCTTTTCCTGAGGCATGAGAGAAACAACAAAAATCCAAACTCTACAAACAAGTCTGGTCATGGGAGCTGAAGAAATCGGCAAAACTGTGACTAAATCACAGTTCTGACGCATGCCAAATATGTGCTCCTCAGACACTACAGTCAGAGAGCAATTGTTACACTGTTGTGATTTTGTTTTCACAGAATGAAATGCAATCAAACCGGGCCAAGCTGAACCTATTGGAAAATAAATCATTACTCTTCTGAACTTTAAACCATGTAATCCTGGTTAGTCAGAATGGAAATTAATTCTTCATTGTCTAAATATGATGGCATTTCTGTGTTCTGGATATTTGGTGATATATCTTCTTATTGCCTGAAGATGATGCTCTTTCTCCCACTTGATAAAATAACATCCTCAAATATCAAATGAAAAAATTCGGGAATTGTGGAAACAGATACTGCATCTTTATGAAGTATAAGAAATAATGTTGTACAATATTTTTAAAGTGCGTTAGATTTTTAAGGCGTGTGTTTTTTTGTTTTTAAATTAGAGAAATCATGCACGCATTTGTTCCTTCTGCCCTTGGAGAATAGAAACACCCAGAGGCAACTCATTTTTGCAGTGTGTTTGTTGTCAAGAAGCAACGGAGTGCAAATGGAAGCCAATTGAACTTAGCAATTTGTTTATGCAGAAAGAAAACAGCTGGAGAAAAATACAGAGTATTTTAATAATTAGCCAGTCATGTTTGATAAGGGACATTCCAGTATATGATCTAGCATTATAATAAGGAGGCTGACACTTTGGATGATAAAGAATTAGCAATTAACCTTCTAACTCAAGAAAAAAGCACTCCAAAGGAGGGGATAGTATAGAGAAACGATTTCAGTTTTGAGTTTTATTCACTACATCTTCAAACTCAAAAAGGTTAGTTTTTAAAAGCTTTTCAAGATAATATGCTTTGAATACTTTAACAAATAGAAGACTTCATGAGCCCATGCTAATGGTAATGTTGTTGAGGAATTATAAGATAGAGCAGTTATCACAGGGAACATTTCCTCAGCTAGCTAATGAAAACTTAAATTCTGATATCCTTTGTCTATAATGTCTGGGGTCTCCCATGGTGGTCCAGTGGTTAAGATTTTTCCTTCCAATGCAGAGGGTGCAGGTTCAATCCCTGGTTGGGGAGCTAAAACCACAGATGACATGCAGACAAAAAAAAAAATAGAACCAATATTGTAAGAAATTCAGTAAAACACTTTAAAAATTGTTCATGTCAAAAAACAAATCTTAAAAAAATATGTATCTACAATGTCTGCTGCTGCTGCTAAGTCACTTCAGTCGTGTCCGACTCTGTGTGACACCATAGACGGCAGCATACCAGGCTCCCCCGTCCCTTATTCTCCAGGCAAGAACTCTGCACCTACTGTAAATTATTAAAAGAAATGAGCTAGCCTCTACTATATAGCTTAATTATTTGATACCTACTGACACAGGATGCAAAATTAATTGTAAGCAGTACTCTACCACAGATCTTTAATTAACCACAAAGTCCTTTCACCACGTATCTGGCCAGAATGCGTCTTAAAAGTATAGAAGACACATTCAAAGAATATATATAATACTTCGTTGAGACATGAGGTAGTGACTATGGTACAACCATAGCAACAGGAGCCGGGAAGAGTAACTTTCTCCAAAGATTGCCTCTTTGCTTTCCTTCCATCAGCCAACTGATGGAAAACTTGTGCTCTTTCCTTTCAGAGAAGTATCCTAACTATCAGTTCAGAAGGAGAATGGCCTCTTCATGTACTCCACTTTTGTGCAACAGTATCTAAGCAAATGGATAGGCCTTTGAAGTCCTGACGAACAACTGAAGAGAGACACTAAATAAGAGTTATGTCCCATAGACCCACGGGGTACAACAAAGAAACAGTCATTGTGTGAAGTTGCTTTTGGTACCTAGAGGAGAGAAAGGAAAGGGAGTTACAGAGAGCAAAAGAATTGAAAAGAGGGTTAAGGAGAAATCAAGATGGTTTATGGTCTTATTGGAAGTTACTAAAATTAGTTACAAATCAAAATAACTCAATATAGTAAATGCACTGAAGCAGAATAACCCACCAGCTGAGGTCCAGAAAAGGCTGCTGCTGTAATTACTGCATGGTGGTTGTTACTGGTGGTGATGATGCTGATGTTGCTGTTCTCCAAGAGGTTCTGATATATCTGAAGAACAACATTAGAAAGACAGTAGGCATAGAAGTGCAAAACCACCATGTAGCTGAGTTACCCCAGGACTTCCAACACCCAGAGGAGTAAGACCATGAAACACCAACATTTCTTCCCTATAAAAATAAGCTCTTTTTCTCCTTCTTTGATCCCATAGATGTGGATATAATGAGATTTTATCAAAACCACTTTATCCTATTGTTACTTCTGCCAGAGAAATAGTGGATTATAGCTTCCTGGCTTTGTTGCAGACAGTGAAACTTTCTAATAGATTGCCAATTGCTTTGACACAAAAGCTAGAGAAAATGTAACTTATCCCAGAACCTTGTTCCCTATCTGTCTCCAGCACTGCAGCTGTCAAATTTGGCCCCTAAAATGCCCTTGATTAAAGGAGTGAGCCAAAGAAAAGAGTAATAGACTGCCAACTTAGGTGACTATAATCCTCAATATTGGTAATTGCACTTCAAATATACTGAGTTTTGTTGTTGAAGCTCAGAAAGTAAAGCTCCTATTCATCTAAACAAAAGATGATTCAGATCTTGTAAGACTCAAAAAGCTAAGGTTGTTCTAAACTATCCCCTGCAGCTAAATTGCCTTCATATGATTTTGTCAGATCTCCCAAGACAGCTTTGGCCTAGTCTGCCATCTGAGGAAATCCCAGCCAACCATAGAAAGTACTACATGTGTCTCTTTTTCTGAGGAAGTTAACTCTATTTTGTGGTTGTTTAGTCACTAAGTTATATTTGATTCTTTTGTGACCCCATGGACTGTAGCCCACTAGTCTTCTGTCCATGGAATTTCCTAGGCAAGAATACTGAGGTGAGTTTCTATTTCCTTCTCCAAGTTCTATTTGATGAAACATAAATCTAAAAAGTTGGCCAATAGCGCTGAGATTTCATCAAGAAGGAAGAGCTCATTTGCTCTGTCCTACTCCAAAGACAGCCAGAAGAAACAGCTCTTCGGAAATCTCTAACCATTTGAATCACTACCATAATCAAAGCTTCTTTAACATAATGGTGAAGTTCTCCTATCTCAGTCAATAAAAATGCTTTGCTTTTTACTTTCAGTAAAAAAGTGTGTGTCACACACTTAATAGTTAGAAATATTTACAGAACAAATCAGTAATATGGGGCAAACGTCTCCTATTGGCTGGCATCATTTTTATTTATTGGTTTCCTTATGGAAAATAGAATGACTTTGTTCAAATTTCCATCCTATATCAGCTAATCACTTCATTTCTTCAACAGTCAACAATATCAAAGTTCACATTATAGTGTTTCTTCTGTTTGTCTAACTTGTAGATGGCCTGATGCTGACACAGCAAGGTTAAACAGTAGACTAGTAGCAGTAGTCCCTAAAATACAGTTCAGTACCTTTTATATTTTGCTACAGTAGGCACCGACTAAATAATTCATCAAATATTTGAGACAAGGATTTTTATATTTAAACTCCTCCCCTAATATTTTGTTATTTAACTGTCAGCCAACCCAACCATATAAAGCCAGCTTAATGCTAATGCTAAGTCACTTCAGTTGTGTTCGACTCTGTGCGACCCCATAGATGGCAGCCCACCAGCCTCCTCCATCCCTGGGATTCTCCAAGCAAGAACACTGGAGGGGGTTGCCATTTCCTTCTCCAATAGCTTAACCCAGACAAAAATTAAATCATGATTATGCCTTTAAAACATTTCTACCATAAGTTCTCTTTTTAGTTTCAACTTCACTCTTTCAGAACCTCCTCCATGTTCTATTTTAAAATGATCTTGAAATTCAATATCACTTTTTAAAAAGTCACATTCAGAAAACCCTCCGAGGTGGATGAAACTGGAGCCTATTATACAGAGTGAAGTAAGCCAGAAAGAAAAACACCAATACAGTATACTAACGCATGTATATGGAATTTAGAAAGATGGTAACAATAACCCTGTGTACGAGACAGCAAAAGAGACACTGATGTATAGAACAGTCTTATGGACTCTGTGGGAGAGGGAGAGGGTGGGAAGATTTGGGAGAAGGGCATTGAAACATGTAAAATATCATGTATGAAATGAGTTGCCAGTCCAGGTTCGATGCACGATACTGGATGCTTGGGGCTGGTGCACTGGGACGACCCAGAGGGATGGAATGGGGAGGGAGGAGGGAGGAGGGTTCAGGATGGGGAACACATGTATACCTGTGGCGGATTCATTTTGATATTTGGCAAAACTAATACAGTTATGTAAAGTCTAAAAATAAAATAAAATTTAAAAAAAAAAAAAAGAAAACCCTCCATTCTGCACTCTCCAAGCATTCCCAAAATAATGGAGGGAAGGATAGTTGAAATCCCTAGCTCAGAATGTCATTTCAGAAAATAATCCCACCAGAAAGTAATGTTATAGTGTCACAGCTATGGCCAAATCATCTTTTAGGCACTGATGATATGTTTGTCCTGATACACACTGAGTTGCAAACCCTGATTCTAAAGGAGGGCTCCTCTGATCTTGCATATACAGCCAAACCACAGCCAGAGGAGCACCTCTAAATCTGCCACCATGTTGCTTCATCTTTTCGTGAGGCCACACCAATCCAATAGAGCTGGAAAGAATCTTGTTGTTTGGGATCTTAAAATTTTAGTAGTAGGGGAAGGAGTAGTAGTATGAATAGTGGTAATAGTAGTATCAATGGCCATTTATTATGTACCATGGGGCAGATACCTCATTAAATGCCCTATGCACATTGTCCTTGCACTTAATGATTGAATATTTAGGAAAAGATTCATTTTCAATATTAGGAATCTCATAACCTCTGAATACTCAAAAGGAGACCTAGTTTTCTCTAGAGATTTTTTTCTTAAAGTAGCAGGGAAGAACTAGTAGTTCTTCAGAAATTAATTATAATAAAATCAACACCCATATTTTTCTTTAGTAAAAATAATAACTCCAGTGTTTTTCATTATTACTTAATGAGAAACATTTTTCAACTCCTTAGTTACCCTCACTGAATTTGTCTGGGCCAGTGTAGAAATCAGATATCTATCAAACTGTCAGGATGGAGAAAGTTCTCTTTGTCATATACTGTCCAGGGCACAGACCGCAGCCTTGCTTTGAGTCACCTGGTCCTGAACTTCAGATCAACTCTGATTGCTACTGGACTTCCTAGGTTGCACAGTGGTAAAGAATCTGCCTGCCAATGCAGGAGACGCAGGAGACGCAGGTTGGATCCCTGGGTCAGAAAGATCCCTTGGAGTAGGAAATGGTAACCCACTCCAGAATTATTGTCTGAAAAATTCCATGGACAGAAGAGCCTGGCAGGCTTCAGTCCATGGGGTCACAAAGAGTTGGACGTGACCGATCATGTATACACACACTGATTGCCACTTCTCCTACATACCTGACAAAGCAAATGGAAATCCTCTTTAGAGGAAGGTAACGTGATGCTCAGGCATATTTTATTTTAACAGTTTCAAAACACAATGTCCAGCATACAAGCTAGGATAACTAGGAATATGTTGGGACAATAAACAACGGTAAAAATAAGAGATATTTTAATTTGTTAAGGTTAAAATGTTTAATGTTTATCAAGTGAAATTTCTACCACTGGCAGGATAGCAGATGAGTTATTGGAACTCAGACCATGTCCTAGGGCATGTTTACTGGGTGATTCCAATTACACCACAATCCAAATTCCAAGTCAAACTTGAAAATGTTGCCAGGGAGCTGGAACCTATGAATAGTGATATAGGGAACTTTAAAATAACTGAGTGAAAATGCTAGGAAAATTCTAGGAAACAATAGCAGAATTTAAGAACCTGAGGTTTACAACTGTAAATAGAATGAAATGTGAAGAGGAAGAGATGTAGGAAGGAGTGAAGAGCAACAAAAATGGTAAATATGTGGGAGGATCCAAAAGAGTAGTGAATGAATGAAACAGTAAGTATTGTTTTAAAGCACATATTGTGTAAATATACATCTTACATACTATTGTGTTTTATACAGTCAACTACTCATTTAGATTTACCCTTATATTTGCATATGTATATGTGTGTATGTGTGAGAAAATATAAGAAAACAATGGCAAATAAGTCAATGTAGATGACTTTACATTTTACATAGTAAAGTACATTTTACTTTTACATTTCCTTTTATATTTACATTTATATTACTTTTACATAGTAAAATAAATTTACAAAGTAAATTACATTTACATAATAAAGTAATGCTCAAAATTCTCCAAGCCAGGATTCAGCAATACATGAACTGTGAACTTCCAGATGTTCAAGCTGGTATTAGAAAAGGCAGAGGAACCAGAGATCAAATTGCCAACATCTGCTGGATCATGGAAAAAGCAAGAGTTTCAGAAAAACATCTATTTCTGCTTTATTGACTATGCCAAATCCCTTGACTGTGTGGATCACAATAAACTGTGGAAAATTCTGAAAGAGATGGGAAATACCAGACCACCTGACCTGCCTCTTGAGAAATCTGTATGCAGGTCAGGAAGCAACAGTTAACTGGACATGGAACAACAGACTGGTTCCAAATAGGAAAAGGAGTACGTCAAGGCTGTATATTGTCACCCTGCTTATTTAATTCATATGCAGAGTACATCATGAGAAACGCTGGGCTGGAAGAAGCACAAGCTGGAATCAAGATTTCTGGGAGAAATATCAATAACCTCAGACATGCAGATGATACCACCCTTATGGCAGAAAGTGAAGAAGACTTAAAGACTTTCTTGATGAAAGTGAAAGAAGAAAGTGAAAAATTTGGCTTAAAGCTCAACGTTCAGAAAACTAACATCATGGCATCCGGTCCCACACTTCACAGCAAATAGATGGGGAAACAGTGGAAACAGTGGCTGATTTTATTTGGGGGGCCTGCAAAATCACTGCAGATGGTGATTGCAGCCATGAAATTAAAAGACACTTACTTCTTAGAAGGAAAGTTATGACCAACCTAGACAGCATATTAAAAAGCAAAGATATTACTTTGCCAACAAAGATCTGTCTAGTCAAGGCTATGGTTTTTCCAGTGGTCATGTATAGATGGGAGAGTTGGACTATAAAGAAAGCTGAGTGCTGAAGAATTGATGCTTTTGAACTGTGGTGTTGGAGAAGACTCTTGACAGTCCCCTGGACTGCAAGGAGATCCAACCAGTCCATCCTAAAGGAGATCAGTCCTGAGTGTTCATTGGAAGGACTGATGCTGAAGCTGAAACTCCAATACTTTGGCCACCTGATGCAAACAGCTGACTCATTTGAAAAGACCCTGATGCTGGGAAAGATTGAGGGCAGGAGGAGAAGGGTACGACAGAGGATAAGATGGTTGGGTGGCATCACCAACTCAATGGACATGGGTTTGGGTGGACTCTGGGAGTTGGTGACGGACAGGGAGGCCTGGCGTGCTGTGGTTCATGGGGTCACAAACAGCTGGACACGACTGAATAACTGAATAAATTCCAAAAAGGGCTTTTTTGCCCCAAAATGTGGTATATATCTGGAAAGAGAAAATGACAGTGAAAGTCAAGCCCACACAAACACTTGTTCACAAAACACGGGCAACAAATAAATCACATTTGGGAAGCAATTGTCTTGTTCTGACTATATACAAATGGAAAAAGTCTTCAAATGCTTCAGTACCTTCATTTTGAAATGCCTGTCAGCCTCAGGAGCTGACCCTTATAATACATTTCTGGCAATATTTGTGCCTCATTGTTTTCAGAGCTCTTAATCAAATGTTAAATATTATGCAAGTGCTGTTTAAAAATGGAGAAGGCAATGGCACCCCACTCCAGTACTCTTGCCTGGAAAATCACATGGACGGAGGAGCCTGGTAGGCTGCAGTCCATGGGGTCGCGAAGAGTCTGACACGACTGAGCGACTTCACTTTCACTTTTCACGTTCATGCATTGGAGAAGGAAATGGCAACCCACTCCAGTGTTCTTGCCTGGAGAATCCCAGGGATGGGGGAGCCTGGTGGGCTGCCGTCTATGGGATCACACAGAGTCAGAAATGACTGAAGTGACTTAGCAGCAGTAGCAGCAGCAGCTGTTTTTTAAAAATGTGTCTGAGGTGCATTTATTTTGTTAATTGTAATTATTACTAAGTTTCTCACAAGTAATTAAACAGAAGACTATTTAGAACAAAATTTTAACAAAAAAGTAAAATTTTCAGTGAGCTTAACAAAAAACAGGTGATTTATTTTCAAATAACAACAATTAAGAGCATGATATATAATGAATTAAGATAGTGAATGAGGGACACATTCTATATTTGACAGCACTTTGAATACAAGTAGCAGTGGCCCATTTTCTTCTCTCCTTGTTAACCTAGTTAATAATTAAAGATAGCTAAGAATTGCCTTTCTGTACTTGAATTCAAACTATCATCCTAAGTATCACCTAGGGAGAGTAGTGAATTCCAGACTTTTGCCAAAGTAAGCACAGCAGGTGTTTACAAGGTCACAAACTTAAATCATTAGTTAAAAAAGAAAGAAAGAAGAACAGAAATGTTGTTAGGCACACGGGAAAAACAAAGTACTTCCAGATGAGTCCTTCCATCTTACCAATAATTAGCAGCACAATCCCCCACATCTATTAACTCTTGATGATTTCCAGTATGCCCATTCAAGTTCAAGGTCTTTGCAGGCCAGTTGTTACTAGCCAAAAAGTGCCTAGTATTCTGGCCAAAATGCCCCGTGGTTTTGCTGATTGACCAAACGTGTCACAGTGTACATTTTCAGATAGATAGAATGTTTTCCTTAGATCTAATTCTAAAACATCATGGCCACCATTGTCCTCAATAATAAAGGCAGAGACATGAAAAAAGAAAGGAATAGATATAAAAGGAAAGCAATTTTCCCAACTCCTCATTAACCCATCTAATAAATAACAATGCACATCATATTGCTTAGCATTTTACTATATATCAATAATGCAGTTATCTGATTAATAGATTATCAATGTTATATTTGCCTTGCACCTTAGAAGAATTCCTTCTTCTAAGGATCGCCTGGAGAAGGAAATGGCAACCTACTCCAGTATTCTTGCTTGGAGAATCCCATGGACGGAGGAGCTTGGTGGGCTACAGTCCATGGGTCGCAAAGAGTCAGACACAACTAAGAGACTTCACTTTCACTTTAGAAGAATTAAAAGACAAGCAAACAAGACTGCCACCTTTGGGAATGTGCTTATTGAATATCTGTGTACATACTGAATAATATTTTAAAAAAGGGTAGTAGTCATTCCTCAAAAGATATGTTTTAAGAAAGTACTAATGCAGTGACCTAGGAGCTTTCTGTCCCTATTCTTTAGTACAGTGCAAATGGATTAATGAGATATTATGTATCCAGGTTAATTAGCCTTTTCTCATCCATGGGAATAAGAGTCAGGGGTATTTAAACACAGGAGGAAAGCCTCCTCACCACACCCTGGCACAGAGGACATTCATAAAGCAACACATCCTTCAGGGATACAGTGGTGGGCTCAGAAATTAGACTTCCTGAAACTAAATCCTTATCCAGTCATGTAGAACCTCAGGCAAGTTATTCATCCTCTGTGCCTTTGGGTCCTTATCTGTAGTCCACATTAATGTAATAACAACTACTTCACAGGATCATTGCAAAGATTAAATAAGATAGGGCATATTTTATTTAGAGTATATCCAGTACAATGCCTGGCAGATGAAAAGAGCTCAAGAAATGTTGATTATTATTATTAGCATCATCATCATTTCTACATTTAAATGTATAGTCTACATGTAGGATATCATCTCATGTAGAGGGTCCAGCTAAAACCAAGGTTGAGATATAGCCAGTGTCAGGTTGGGTGGTAACCCCCCCACTAAGCTTTTGTGTGCATCTACTGATTTTTCTGGAGATCAAAGAGCCCCTGGGACAAAAATTTCAACTATATCCACAATTAGGGTTCAGGCCCATGTAGGCCTGTGTGAGGACCTGGGGAGAGGGATGAGGTGGTGGTGACTGGAAAGGAGTTCTTTTAAATATGCTTAGCTGACCAAGGAGCCTTAAAATGGAAATCTCTTGAAAAAGAGTCCAGCCCAAGGAGCCAGGATCAGGAAAAGCATTTGAGGAAAGGGTAATTCTAGGTACAGAAAGTGGTCATTACTTGAGACCATTCCAACTTACTTGTTCTGCTGCTGCTGCTGCTAAGTCGCTTTAGTAGTGTCTGACTCTGTGCCACCCCATAGATGGCAGCCCACCAGGCTCCCCCATCCCTGGGACTCTCCAGGCAAGAACACTGGAGTGGGTTGCCATGTCCTTCTCCAATACATGAAAGTGAAAAGTGAAAGTGAAGTCACTCAGTTGTGTCTGACTCCTAGCGACCTCATGGACTGCAGCCCACCAGGCCCCTCCGTCCATGGGATTTTCCAGGCTACATCATTAATCTCTATGACACCACCCTTGTGGCAGAAAGTGAAGAGGAGCTCAAGAGCCTCTTGATGAAAGTGAAAGAGGAGAGTGAAAAGGCTGACTGAAAGCTCAATATTCAGAAAACTAAGATCATGGCATCTGGTCCCATCACTTCATGGGAAGTAGATGGGGAAACAGTGGAAGCAATGTCAGACTTTATTTTTTGGGGCTCCAAAATCACTGCAGATGGTGATTGCAGCCATGAAATTAAAAGACGCTTACTCCTTGGAAGGAAAATTATGACCAACCTAGATAGCATATTCAAAAGCAGAGACATTACTTTGCCAACAAAGGTCCGTCTAGTCAAGGCTATGGTTTTTCCAGTGGTCATGTATGGATGTGAGAGTTGGACTGTAAAGAAAGCTGAGCGTGGAAGAATTGATGCTTTTGAACTGTGGTGTTGGAGAAGACTCTTGAGAGTCCCTTGGACTGCAAGGATATCCAACCAGTCCATTCTGAAGGAGATCAGCCCTTGGATTTCTTTGGAAGGAATGATGCTAAAGCTGAAACTCCAGTACTTTGGCCACCTCATGCGAAGAGCTGACTCATTGGAAAAGACTCTGATGCTGGGAGGGATTGGGGGCAGGAGGAGAAGGGGACGACAGAGGATGAGATGGCTGGATGGCATCACGGACTCGATGAACATGAGTTTGAGTAAACTCTGGGAGTTGGTGATGGACAGGGAGGCCTGGCATGCTGCGATTCATGGGGTCGCAGAGTCGGACACGACTGAGCAACTGAACTGAACTGATTAACCTCTATATCAGAGTCCAGGCAACAATACGGAGGATGCTCCTTGTCCCTGGTCTAAACAGAAGGCAGAGATGGCACCAACATATGAAGCGAATCAGCAGAGGTCTGACTCCCAGCAGATCAAGACTGCTGAGGACAGAGCCAAGCTGTTCAGATGTCAGAGGCAGCAGCTGCAGAATCCAGATCAACTAACAACCAGGTCAGCAGATCTTTGGGGTAACCAGCCTGAAGTGGTAAAAGGAGTCCAAGCAGAACAATCAAGTAGGTGGCACAGTGCAGAGCAGCAGAAATCAGCCCTGGGGAGTAGCCAGGTTGACTGCAAGTACTTGGAAAACACCTCCTAAGCGAGCCTCCAAACCCTCAGCAGAGTGTGCTCTGCCAGGGGTGATCATAATTGGAGTGTGAGTGCTAATGGGCCCTCATTTGTGTTCTCTGGCTGCTCAATCCTGGGACAGTTGGCTTTTGTTTATGTCACATTGGTCACCTTTTTCAGGAAAGCCTATTTTCATTGTTGTGACAGCTGTCTGAGTAAGGAGTATAACCTGACAGGTTGGTACACAGATTTTTCTAGTAATAACTAGGCACAAAACTCAGATGTGGGAGAGGTTCCTCTTCATCCAAATCCCCAAAGCCAGGCCATAGTGCTTTTGTGGGTTCAGATGTGACAGCTGGGCTGAAAACACGGCTCTGCGTCCCTATTTGAGACAGTAGAGTGCTGGGGGCGGGGACTGACATCATCAGTGGATTTTTTCCCCCATTTCTAACACTTTTGATTCAAATGAAAAGCAACTTAGTAGGTGAAGAAGGGAAGCTATCAGAAAATATGGCTATGTCCTGAATGATTTTCACTTTATTAGCTTGGGTGTGCAAGAGATATTTTTAAAACTTTCTTAAACCAAAATAAGACTCAGCCACCCCTTTCTCTAAAACTAGCAGAAAATTCAGCCTTGGTCCTTCTTTAAGTTTTCTGTCCTCCTGCTCCTCACCTAGTCTCCTCCCCTGGATTGAGCAAAGTTGAGCATCTCACAAAAGAATCAAGGTACTGGGGAGGACTTTTGGTCAAAACACATCACTCCCTACTGTCTAACTCGGAGATCGGCATGGTCTCTTTGGGGCCAGCAGCTTGACTGCTGCAGCGTCGCCCTTGAATTAGGGCATCTTTGAAGAGAGTTGGAGCATCCAAACTGGGCATCCCAGCCTCCCCAGTGGCCCCAGCCAGCCTTTCCCAGAGGGGCAAGTGACCCCTCTGCAGAGCGGAGTCACAGCGCAGGACAAGGGATTCCTGCACTCTTCCCCTCAGAAGGAACATTTCTCCCTCCTCTTGCTGCCTTTAAAGTTTTTAAAATAAAGTGTACATAAATACCTAGAGAAGTATATGTTGAATAAATATAATGAGCCCAAACACTGAGCTTAACTTCCTGCTTGAATAAAGGCAGGGAGAAAGGTGAGAAATACACAGAGAAAGTCATAAATTAATGTGTCAAAAATTATCCTGCTGTAAGTGAAAAGCCATGGAGACAATTTAGTTATTTATTTATCAAGCCCTTCAGTTCAGTTCAGTTCAGTTGCTCAGTCGTGTCCAACTCTTTACGATCCCATGGACTGCAGCACCCCAGGCCTCCCTGTCCATCACCAAACTCCCAGAGTTTATTCAAACTCATCTCCATTGAGTTGGTGATGCCATCCAACCATCTCATCCTCTGTTGTCCCCTTCTCCTCCTGCCTTCAATCTTTCCCAACATCAGGGTCTTTTCAAATGAGTCAGCTCTTCGTATCAGGTGGCCAAAGTTTCAGCTTCAATATCAGTCCTTCCAATGAACACTCAGGACTGATCTCCTTTAAGATGGACTGGTTGGATTTCCTTGTAGTTCAAGGGACTCTCAAGAGTCTTCTCCAATATCACAGTTCAAAAGCTTTGGTTCTTTGGCATTCAGCTTTCTTTATAGTCCAACTCTCACATCCATACATGACTACTGGAAAAACCATAGCCTTGATTAAACGGACCTTTGTTGGCAAAGTAATGTCTCTGCTTTTTAATAAGCTGTCTAGGTTGGTCATAGCTTTTCTTCCAAGGAGCAAGCATCTTTTAATTTCATGGCTTCAGTCACCATCTGCAGTGATTTTAGAGCCCCCAAAAATAAAGTCTGACACTGTTTCCACTATTTCCCATGAAGTGATGGGACCAGATGCCATGATCTTAGTTTTCTGAATGTTGAGTTTTAAGTCAGCTTTTCACTCTCCTCTTCCACTTTCATCAAGAGGCTCTTTAGTCCTTCTTCACTTTCTTCCATAAGAGTGGTGTCATCTGCATATCTGAGGTTATTGATATTTCTCCCAGCAATCTTGATTCCAGCTTGTGCTTCGCTCACTTATTGCTAAAGCATGAGACAGCCACTGTTCTAAGCACTTTGCAAATATTAACTTATTCAATCCTCATAGCAGTCCTGTATTATCCTCACTTTACGTTGTAGAAATTAAGCCACACAGATTAATTAACATGTCCCCACTCACACAGCAAATAAGTCACAAAGTCTGGATTCAGTCAGCCTGTCAGGCTCCTTAAACTCAGCTGTTGCCTGCTGCCGTGTGCTCCTCCAGAAGGCGAAGATGGGGCTGCAGAGTATCACTCTGTCTTATTCCACTGCTGCTTTCTGCTGCTGCTACCCTTCTTCCCTGAGTCACCATGACTCCCTCCACCTGAGCCATGCTTTACTGGGCGCAGGTTTACATTCTGAAGTCCAGGCCTTACACTGGCTCGTATCCTGTCGCCTTGATCCAACATTTGCTCTCTGCTTCCCGCTCTGTTCTTACATTTTCATTGTCCTCCTTGACCTTCAAACTTGAGGAATAGTTTAGCTTTACTGGCTTTTGTCCTCCAAACCCTCTGACTTTTCCTCTTTGAGCTCTTAGAGCAATATTCTTGGCCAAGTTCAAATTCCTTGAATCTAACTTTGATATGCAGTCTCCAAACCTTTGTCACCACCAAGCTTGGGCTAGATGAGGGATCAGTGCCATGCAGAACTCTAAGAAAATATGACATTCTGTATCCCTTGAATGCAAAGATCTCAAAACCCTTTAAAATATATTGTTCAGAATAAAATATAGTTCATGTTTGTATTTTTAAGGTACTTAATCCTTTTAAAATCTTAATTTTTCAAATTTTCATTCAAAATAGCATGATCCTATTATAAAAAATTAGAAAATAAAGCACTGTGTATTACCAAATAATTTTTATGCTAGAGGTTATTTTCAATGTTGTGCACATTGATGCATGAACCTTATAATAACTCTTTGACATAAATTTGCTTAAGGGACTTGTTACTTTGGACCAATGCCTCAAATATTTTATATGCAACCTACAATAAGAAAAATAAATAATGGTACAAACCAATGTATACATGCTGAAACAAAACTTTCCTGTAACAATACTTACTTTTCCTACTTTAATACACTCTGATTTAGGATATATTATGCTATTTTATTTTTAATAAATCTATTAAGCTATATTTCAGTTTGAGAAACAACATAATACTCTATCACTAGTTTGCTATTCTTATGGTCAAAACAATCTTCTTCTTGCTGCTTACACACACACACACATAAACACACATCACACACTCTCACTCACATGCACTGCACAGAGAATGTACATCTCAAAAATATACACTAGGGACAGAACACTGTCTCTCAGAATCTGGCTTTTTCTCAGTCCCAACAACTACCAGAATAGCATGTGAGCCCATGGATTTCCTGTCCTTCAGGTCCGAGGAATCAATTGATCAAATACTGGAAGGCTTTGTGCAAGAGTCTGTCCTGAAGCAAACGACACTGATAGAGCTTGTTTCCTCTTCTGAATGAGGTGGTATTGACTGTGGGACATATATTACTTGTCAAAGGAGTGGTAAGTGATACTTGAGGTTTAGAAGGGGAAGTATTTGTATGCTGTCAAGAAAACAATCCTTTCTCTAGAAGTGTTACTTTCTGAATTTAAAAATCATATTGGATGAAGATTATAGGATTTCTTAATAAAATTTCACCTTAATATGCATTCTTTTCCATCTCTGTAATATAAGAATAAATGTTACTTCACTAAGTTATCTCAAGACTTTAGGGAAGGGCTTGGGATAACTCATTAAAGTTCAAATTATCTCCTTTCCCTAAATCCATGACACTTTACTCTTGGCACGATTGGAAACCAAGACAGTTATGGGCTGAATATTTGTGTCCCCCTAAAATTCATATGTTGAAATCCTAATCCTCAGTGTGATAGAATTAGGAGGTAGGGCCTTTAGGAGATAATTAGGTCATGAGAATAAAGTTCTCATGAGTACAATTAGTGGCCTTAAAAAGAGACCTCAGACAGCTCTCTTGCCCCTTTTGCCATATGAGGAAACTGAGAAAATGGACTATGAACCAGGAAGCCAGCCCTCACCAGATACCAAGTCTGCCATGCCTTCATCTTGGACTGCTTATCCTCCAGATATGAGAGAAATAAATGTTTTTTGTTTAAGTCATCACGCTATAGTTTTTTTAATAGCATCTTGAACTAAGATGAAGACTGTATTCAGTCTGCAGATTCAGCTCAAAGGATTTACTTCCATTGCAGAAAAAGAGTTCCCATCCCAGAGAAGAAACTCAACTGGTAATGAGGACCACAGAGCCTAAGGATTCATCATCATTACCTGGCTACTATTATGAAGGAAGCTAAGAACTCCATATTTACCAGGGCTAGATGTTACTGGGGGAAAAAGGAAACAGTTCATTATGTTATTACTTTGGGCTTGATTCTGTTATCTTCTCAACACTGAAGGTAAAAAATAGTAAGGAGAGATAAGTCCAAGAAGCAGAATGCACACCAAAAGTGGAGGTATAGAGGTTGCTGAATTTACTGCTTTTGCTTCAGAATGGAGTGTTAATTCATAGTTGAAAGGAAAGGAGGAACTAATATTGCCCATCAAATGAGTAACAATAGGCAAACTCACTGGGGCTCTTGGGTCAGACAATTTCAGTTATGGCATTTATAAATGTTTTAGTTTCATCAAAACTCTAAGCTTTCATTGCCTAGCACATTACTTAAATTATTTATGTAATTCATTTCAAAGATACATAATATGCCTTCCCTGGATTCCGTCACTCTCCTCTTTCAAATATTCATTCAAAAATCACCCACAAGGTAAAGGCCATCCTATCAGTCATCTCAAATTCCCACAAGTACTTATTTTACTCTCAGCTCATTTTTGCACCTGATCCCACAGACAAATTTAGCCTGCTTCACTCCCCTGTACCTGTACAGATAAATATGTCTATAAAAGAGCCCCTGACTACACAGACACTTTGAATAAAAAACCACAGTTCCAGATGAACCCTTAACGTTGTCCAGAAATCCTGAGCTTCCCTAAGCCATTCACTTTCCCAGTCCACTAGATAATAATCCACACCCCTTCTCTTATCTCAAACACTTTCTATTGTATCCTCACTCCCAGTAGGAAGCTAGTGACCGTGCTTTCTTCCACACTGAGAAAATGAGAGCCCTCAGAAGAAAATTTCCACAGACTCCACCATCTGCTCACATGTGCACTCACATACTCAGCCCTTTTCTGTTACCATTAATGAATGAGTGATGCAACTATCTGAAGTCAAAACTTTCATTTCTGCACTAGATTTCCTTGTCTCTCTCCTGTGCTATAAGAGTTTTATCTTCTACTGAATCATTCCTCTCGGTATACCCCAAAAATAGTCTTCTTGACTCTACTACCCCTGCCACCTATATGTCCATATCTCAATCCCCTTTACAGAAAAACTTATTGAAATGGTTGCCTACATTATTTGCCTATGGTTTCTCTCACCCTAATTCTCTTTAAACCCATCACATCATATTTTTCTTCCATCAATTCACTGAAGCTTCTCTGGTTAATATCACAAATAACCTCCACATTGCTGAATCCAATGGGCAATCCTCATTCCTCATCTTATTTCATACAGGTAATCAATTTCTCCTCTTTGATACATGTTCTTCAAAGTTTCCAAAGACTGTATTTCTCTTGAGTTTCTTCCAATTGCACTGATCACTCCTCTCTTTCTCAGCTTTCTTTGTGGTCCCTCTTTGTCCCTCAAACTTTTCATATTGGAGTACTTTAGGACTCAGTCCTTAATATTCTCCCAAAGGAGGATTTACAATGAACCTACTGAAGTTTAATCTTAGCTTCAGTGGCCCTCTTTTGTATGAGCACATTTCACAATGCTATGAGGGCCCTAAGAAAATTTTTACATATTTTAACTGCAGTTGGTTAAGACTATTTTTTTTTCCATTTATACTTCTTTTCTGTCACATGTTCGTCAGGTGCTGCTTAAGTAGTAGCAGTCATTTTAGGGTTGTGGCCAAAAATAAGTAGGGTCTAGTAAGATACTTTTAAGTGGTTTTTGTAGTCATTTTCATTTATAGTTAAGCTAACACTAGCTACCTCACAGAGAAGTGGGCTTCTAAGAGTATTTCACAGTCACTCATGTGCCAGAATGCCCTGCAATATGAATGTGTTTCAAGGCACCTGAGGCTATGTAGTTGGTGAAAGAGAAACGAAGTTTAGAACATGTGAATATAAAAACTAGTCAATGGGAAATTCTTCTAATCTTCAAACATGAAAAATTAATGCCTAATAAAAATGGAAGTTCTCACTCAACAGGAATATACATAGCACTTCAGCATATCAATTATAAATGTACATTTTTATGGGAATAATATGCAATCAAATATATTAGAATTCTTGTGTTTATAGGGTATAGCCTGTATCAGTATTACAATAAAGCCATATGTTTTGGGCAATCAAAAGCAAACTTTGATTCCAGCAATTAAAAAAAAAGTTTGATAAAGCCTCTCTATTTTCAGTGGAAACATATTTAAATTATAACTGTAGGAAATGGCATTAAGGATAAGCAGCCAAAAAAAGTTGGGAAAAGGTTGAATGGTTTGTCAGTTGGTAAACTAATTAAAAAAAAAAAAAAACACTGTTACTTTCATGGACTTTGTAATATTTTTATATTTCTCAACTTTTTTAGTGTGAAATTTATTTTTAGCCTAAATAATTGTTTATTATTTTAACTAATTTTGTACTCATAATTTTGTATTGTGTTTCTTCAAGGAGTCACCCATATGAATCCATCCTTCCTACTTCTTTTTCTTATCTACATTCATTCCTTTGGGGATCTCACTCAGTATCTTAGCTTTAAATCTCATGTCAATACTTAAGACTCACAGACTTTTATCTCCTGCCCAAACCCCTCTTTTAAGCTCCAGATCCTAATGGATGTCTATTGCATCCTATATTCAACATGTCTAAAACCAAATTCCTTTCTAATATCAAAACTACTTCTCTTGACAGTCTTTCCCGAGTCATCTATTGATAACTGCATTTTTCCTGTTACTTATGCCAAAACTTTGGAGTTATCCTTGATTCCTTTCTCTGATAGTCCACAGTCTACCCTATTAGCTCTACCTTCAAAGTATATCAGAATCTGAACTATACCCAGTCACTTTTTACCCCTTTTGTAATTTCCACTTAGGTCCAAGCCATCATCATTTCTTGTCTGGATAACAACAGTTCCATGAGATCCAATGCTTCTACCGTTGTTCAGCCCATTCTCCCCAACCCTCCCACACACACACATCATAAGTCAACTGTTCTGGCTCCCAAAGACAATCAGAATGAAAGGAAATGTCCCTACGATGACCACAAAGCCCTATATCATTTGTTCTCCCCCCTATGTCTCTAACATTATCACTTACTACTCTCTCCCTCACTATCTTTGCTCTAGGCACACAAATTTTCTCTTTCTCAAATACTCAATCCTAATCCTGGAGGGCCTTTAATCTGACAATTGCCTTGGTGTAAAATATCAGATATCTTCTCAGATATCTCCTAAGATATCTCCTTGATGAAACCTCTCACCTCCTTCTAATGTCACCTTCTCAATGAGACCTAATCTTGACCACTCTGTATAAATTGCAACACATTCCTCTTATATTACTAATACTCCTAACCCTGCTTTGTATGTTATTATTTCCATAGCATGTAAGAGCACTTTCTTACATGTTATATAATTTCTTTATTTATTAATATCATTTATCATCTGTATCTGTAACACACACACACTTCCACACACCTGACTATAAATTTTGCTCTTCTCAAGAAATAATTAAACAAAATATTATAAAGAGTTGAAACTCAAGACAGAAAAAAACTATACTAATAAAATATTAATAAAAAGTTGATTGAAAACATAACAAAAAAAATGGAATTTAAAGAAATACAGGAACCAAAAGGGGCAAAGTGACCATTATCTTCATTGCTTTAAATTAAAAATAAACAAATATCAGCAAGCAGCAAGTCAATTCACTTTACAGAATCTTAGAATCCCAGGAAAAGGAAGTGCCTAGTGTCCCTAAATGTAAGTTTTGACTTAAGACTGAGAATAAGAGAGTTGATTAAAAGTCTTTATAAATAACAACAGTCCCCATGCTCTCCTCTCATTATGAAATCAATTCAGTTCAGTTCAGTTCAGTCACTTGGTCATGGCTGACTCTTTGTGACCCCACAGACTGCAGCACACCAGACTTCCCTGTCCATCACCAACTCCTGGAACTTGTTCAAACTCATGTCCATCGAGTTGGTGATGCCATCCGACCATCTCATCCTCTGTTGTCCCCTTCTCCTGCCAATCTTTCCCAGCATCAGGGTATTTTCTAATGAGTCAGTTCTTCACATCAGGTGGCCAAAGTATTGGAGTTTCAGCTTTAGCATCAGTCCTTCCAATGAATATTTTAGGATTGACTGGTTTGACTTCCTTGCAGTCCAAAGGACTCAAGAGTCTTCCCCAACACCACGGTTCAAAAGCATCAATTCTTCAGCACTCAGCTTTCTTTATAGTTCAACTCTCACATCCATACATGACTACTGGAAAACCATAGCTTTGACTAGAGGGACCTTTGTCGGTGAAGTCTCTGCTTTTTAATATGCTGTCTAGGTTGGTCAAAGCTTTTCTTCCAAGAAGAATGTGTCTTTTAATTTTATGGCTGCAGTCACCATCTGCAGTGATTTTCGAGCCCCTCAAAATAAAGTCAGTCACTGTTTCCATTGTTTCCCCATCTGTTTGCCATGAAGTGATGCGATCGGATATCATTTAGTTTTCTGAATGTTGAGTTTTAAGCCAACATTTTCACCCTCTTTCACTTTCATCAAGAGGCTCATTAGTTCTTCACTTTCTGCCATAAGGGTGGTGTCATCTGCATATCTGAGGTTATTGATATTTCTCCCAGTTACTGATATTATGAAATGTCAATTAATAATTCTAGTGTCACCCCACTCTGTCTCATGCAGAAGACAGATGGTATACTCTATGGAGAAAGTACCCAGTGAGAATCTGGATACAAAAGAAACCAAACAAAGTTGAAGGATGAAACGAATTGTACTAAAGACCAAGTGATAAATACAAAACTCTGCAAACTAAATAATGAGATGCTCAGCACCCAGAATGATATCACCCAGGCTTACACCCATCTGTTTCCATATTCCTAGTGACTGATTAAAAAATCCCCTGGGGTGTCTGGAGAGACCAATGGGGTGGATGTGGAGGGAGACCTATTGTTGTTTAGTCACTTCAGTTGTGTCCAACTCTGGTGACCCCATGCACTGCAGCCCACCAGGCTTCTCTGTCCATGGGATTCTCCAGGCAAGAATACTGGAGTGTGTTGCCATTTCCTTCTCCAGAGGGAGACCTATAGACCTACTGTTAAGGATCCTGAAATAAAATAGCAATGTCCTCATCCTATAATTTACAGTGAAATCTAGTCTGTCACACTATGTACACAGAGCTGTTTGTTGTGCCTCATTCTTTTTTTTAAATTGAGCTTTGCTATAATGAGCCTCACAGTAATTGCATTTTTACAAATTGATATTGCTTTGACTCATAAAAGTATGAATGGATGACAAAAGATTGCCAAGAAATTGAAGAAAACCTCTTTCAAGAAAAGAGACAAAAGAAAAGGGACCAAAATAAATACATATTCTAAAGGAAATTAAAGTGAATAGAAACAATATATGCAGCAGCAGAAAACATTTTTTAGTCTATAATTGATAATGGGAAGGAAAATTTTAACTATTGAATAAGGAAAAAAATACAGAATACTATTTAGTACAGTAGTATTCTGGAAAAAACTACTTAGGAAAAGAAACCAGAAAGGTTGCCAGAGAGAAGAGGGAGTGAGGGGTTGGGTGAAATAGGTGAAGAGAATTAAGTGGCACAAATTTCCAGTTATAAAATAAATAAGTCATGGGGATGTAATACACAGGATAACGAATATGTTCAATAATACTGCAATAACTTTGTATGGGGACAGATGGTTACTAGACTGAGTATTTTGTAACGTATGTAAACATTAAATCACTATGTTGTACACCTGAAACTGACATAGTATTGTCCAACTATACTGCAATTAAAATAAATATGTAACATACAAATATACATATGTGTAATAAATATGAAAATATTTAGCCCTATTTGGGCTGTAATTTAAAAATATAATCACAAATTTGGAAGTTTAAGAAAATTTTACTGAATGCAGAGGAAAAGAGAACATGAGGTGAAAAAATAGATAAAAAAGAAGAGAAGAAAGGAAAAGGATCAGGCCAAGAGGTCCTCAATCCAAATAATTAGTGCTGCAGATTTCAGAATAGAGAAATAGGAAATATCAAATAAATAATGTAAAACAATTCAACAGAACTAAGGAACATGTGTTTCCAAAATAAAACAGCCATGAATGAGTCTACACAACAAATAAAATGGGAAAAAAAGACTGGTACATGATTTTGAAATTTCAGAATCATAGAAATAGAACAAATTCTTAAAGTTCTCAGAAAGGAAAAATATTATAATGCACCAAGAAACAGGAACTAATATTTATTCAAGCTTCTTAACTGTAACACTTGATGCTAGATGACATTAGAACAGGACTTTTGGAATCATCTTTTGGAGCTATCCTTGGTGGCTCAAATGGTAAAGTATCTGCCTACAATGCAGGACACCTAGATCTGATCCCTAGGTCAAGAAGACCCCTGGAGAAGGAAATGGAAACCCAATCCAGTATTCTTACCTGGAGAATTCCACGCACAGAGGAGCCTGGCAGGCTACAGTCCATGGGGTTTCAAAGAGTTCAGACATAACTGAGTGACTAACACTTTCACTTTCACTTTTTTGGAATTATAAAAACAACTGTTTATAACCTGTAATTCTATGGGCAGGTCTGATTTGCACACAGAATAAACGTATTTTCAAATTCACACTCTCTCTGAAAACCCTTGAAGAATGTGTATCATCAAGATAAAAGAATCAACTGAAAAAGGAGAAGAAACAGGATTCAGGATATAAGAGGAAAAGAAGAAGTAAAACTCTCACTGTTTGCAGATGACATGGTCCTCTACGTAGAAAACCCTAAAGACACCACCAGAAAATTACTAGAGCTAATCAATGAAGGTAGTAAAATTGCAGGATACAAAATTAACACACAGAAATCCCTTGCATTCCTATACACTAATAATGAGAAAACAGGAAGAGAAATTAAGAAAACAATTCCATTCACCTTGTGAAGAAAAAAATAAAATACTTAGGAATAAGTCACCTAAAGAAGCAAAAGACATATATATAGAAAACTATAAAACACTGATGAAAGAAATCAAAGATGATACAAATAGATGGAGAAATATATGATGTTCATGGATCAGAAGAATCTATATAATGAAAATGAGTATACTACCCAAAGCAATCAATAGATTCAATGTTATCCCTATCAAGCTACCCATGGTATTTTTCAGAGAACTAGAACAAATAATTTCACAATTTGTATGGAAATACAAAAAACCTTCAATAGCCAAAATGATCTTGAGAAAGAAGAATGGAACTGGAGGAATCAAGCTGCCTAACTTCAGGCTCTACTACAAAATTACAGTCATTAAGACAGTATGGTACTGGCACAAAGACAGAAATATAGATCAATGGAACAAAATAGAAAGCCCAGAGATAAATCCATGCACCTATGGACACCTTATCTTTGACAAAGGAGGCAAGAATATACAATGGAGAAAAGACAATCTCTTTAACAAGTGGTACTGGGAAAACTGGTCAACCACTTGTAAAAGAATGAAACTAGAACACTTTCTAACACCATACACAAAAATAAACTCAAAATGGATTAAAGATCTAAATGTAAGACCAGAAACTATAAAACTCCTAGAGGAAAACATAGGCAAAACACTCTCCGACATAAATCACAGCAGGATCCTCTATGAACCACCTCCCAGAGTAATGGAAATAAAAGCAAAAATAAACAAATGGGACCTAATTAAAATTAAAAGCTTCTGTACAACAAAGGAAACTATAAGCAAGGTAAAAAGACAGCCTTCAGAATGGGAGAAAATAATAGCAAATGCAGCAACTGACAAACAGCTAATCTCAAAAATATACAAGCAGCTCATGCAGCCCAATTCCAGAAAAATAAATGATCCAATCAAAAAATGGGCCAAAGAACTAAAAGACACACAGATGGCTAACAAACACATGAAAAGATGCCCAAAGTCACTCATTATCAGAGAAATGTAAATCAAAACCACAATGAGGTACCATCTCATGCTAGTCAGAATGGCTGCTATCAAAAAGTCTACAAACAATAAATGCTGGAGAAGTTGTGGAGATAAGGGAACTCTCTTACACTGTTGGTGGGAACGCAAACTAGTACAGCCACTATGGAGAACAGTGTGGAGATTCCTTAAAAAACTGGAAATAGAACTGCTATATGACCCAGGAATCCCACTGCTGGGCATACACATCGAGGAAACCAGAATTGAAAGAGACACGTGTACCCCAATGTTCATTGCAGCACTGTTTACAATAGCTAGGACATTGAAGCAACCTAGATGTCCATCATCAGATAAATGGATAAGAAAGCTGTGGTACATATACACAATGGAATATTACTCAGCCATTAAAAAGAATGCATTTGAATCAGTTCTAATGAGGTGGATGAAACTGGAGCCTATTATACAGAGTGAAGTAAGTCAGAAAGAAAAACACCAATACAGTATATATGCATATATATGGAATTTAGAAAGATGGTAGTTCAGTTCAGTTCATTCACTCAGTCATGTCCGACTCTTTGCAACTCCATGAACTGTAGCATGCCAGGCCTCCCTGTCCATCACCATCTCCTGGAGTTCACTCAAACTCATGTCCGTCGAGTCGGTGATGCCATCCAGCCATCTCATCCTCTGTCGTCCCCTTCTCCTCCTGCCCCCAATCCCTCCCAGCATCAGAGTCTTTTCCAATGAGTCAACTCTTTGCATGAGGTGGCCAAAGTACTGGCGTTTCAGCTTTAGCATCATTCCTTCCAAAGAACACCCAGGGCTGATCTCCTTTAGAATGGACTGGTTGGATCTCCTTGCAGTCCAAGGGACTCTCAAGAGTCTTCTCCAACACCACAGTTCAAAAGCATCAATTCTTCGGCGTTCAGCTTTCTTCACAGTCCAACTCTCACATCCATACTTGACTACTGGAAAAACCACAGCCTTGACTAGACGAACCTTTGTTGGCAAAGTAATGTCTCTGCTTTTTAATCAATGACACTATATGCGAGATAGCAAAAAAGACACAGATGTAAAGAACAGACTTTTGGACTCTGTGGAAGAAGGTGAGGGTGGATGATTTGAGAGAATAGCATAGCAACATGTATATTACCATATGTGAAATAGATCACCGGTCCAGGTTCAATGCATGAGACAGGGCACTCAGGGCCAGTGCACTGGGATGACCCTGAGGAATGGGATGGGGAGGGAGGTGGGAGAGGGGTTCAGGATGGGGGACACATGTACACCCATGGCTGATTCATGTGAATGTATGGCAAAAACCACCACAGTATTGTAAAGTAATTAGCCTCCAATTAAAATAAATACATTAATTAAAATAAATAAATAGCTTTAAAAAAGAGAGAGAGAGCTCCCAAACAGGAGAGGGATAAAGGTAAGACACAGTATAAGTCTTAAATTGACAAATGAGTAGCAAATCTTAAGTAACTTCTTCATCCCCAACAACTGCTGCTAAGTCACTTCAGTCGTGTCCGACTCTGTGTGAACCCATAGATGGCAGTCCACCAAGATTCCCCGTCCCTGGGATTCTTCAGGCAAGAACACTGGAGTGGGTTGCCATTTCCTTCTCCAATGCATGAAAGTGAAAAGTGAAAGTGAAGTCGCTCAGTCGTGTCCGACCCTCAACGACCCCATAGACTGGAGCCTTCCAGGCTCCTCCATCCATGGGATTTTCCAGGCAAAAGTACTGGAGTGGGTTGCCATTGCCTTCTCCGATCCCCAACAACTAGGTATTATAAATTCTATTCAATTATCTATGGGTCATTTATACAACTTTTAAAATTCCTTTTTGATTTTTATTTCTAACAACTATTATTTTTAAAATATGATCTACATAGTCTAGTTCTTTTTTGTTTTATGACTGTATATGGTCAGTTTTTGTAAATGACCCATGTGCTCAGTCACTCAGTCAGGTTGCAAAGAGTCAGACACGACTGAGTGGCTTAGCACAGCACAGTATGGGTCATTTACAAAAAGTGACCATGTACAGTCATGAAATTAAAAAGAACTGGACTATGTAGATCATACTTCAAAAATAATAGTTAAGTTAGAAATAACAAGCAAAAGGAATCTTTAAAGTTGTGTACAGATTTTGAACATACTACTAAATAACTCACAGGTTAAAAAGGAGTACTAAAGTCAACATTACAATGGGAATTATACAAACTTAGAACAGGCAAAGTTGGACAAAGAATAAGAAAATGATGAAAAAATTGAAGGTCTAAAATAATAAAGAAGAATTGAAAATAAAAAATAGAAGAGAATGAAAATAATTACACTGTAAGATAAGAATGCTCATTCTTACCACTTCCACTCAACATTTTTGTGGAGGGTCTAGCCAGTGCAATAAGGTAAGAAAAAAGAAAAATACATAAGGAAAAGATAGAATAAGCACAACTGTTGTTGTTTGTTCATAGTTTAAATGTGTACATAGAAAAAGAAAATAATCTACATATGAGTTTTTAGAATTGAGCTTAGTAAATTGACTGGATATAGAAATACAACTTACTTTTTACAATGGTATAATATTCAGTTAAATAGAACATAATTTTTATTGTGTTTTTACACAATAGCATTTTACAATAGCAAATGAGAATGAGGTGCCAAAAAATAAATCTAATGAAAAGTGCTCTACTTTTTCAATAGAAAAAAAGTAAATATATTGATAAAAATACTAATAAAATCTAAATAAAAGGATAGACATACCATATGAAAAAGACACTGTCATAAAAATGTCAATTCTCTTTAAATTGAGGTACAGATAATCTAATAAATTCTGAATTCTTTTATTCAGGAAACTCAACAAATTCACTTCTTAAACTTAAAAAGAAAATTTTGAAACAGTAATAGATTATTGTACAATTGTAAGAAAATAAATAGATTACATGTACCCTTTCTTTACCCAGTTTCTCCAAATGGCAGCATTGTATAAAATTCTAGTATTAAATAGAACCAGAATATGAACACTGAAAAAGTCAAGATACAGAGCAATTCCATCACCACAAGTATCTTCATGTTGTCTTTTTATTGCCACATACAACCCACTCTCTTGCTTTTACCATTTGGCAACCAATGATTCCTTCTCCATATCTATTTTTTTTCTTTAGGAGATGTTATATAAAGGGAATTATAAAGTGTATAATTTTTGAAAGTTGGCTTTATTCATTGAGCATAACTCCTTCAAGTTTCATCCAAGTTATTGCATGCATCAATAGTCTTTTCCTTTTTATTTCTGAATATTCCATGTATTTTGAATGTACTATGGTTCATTCAACCATTTACCTGCTAACGAATATCTAACTGTTTTTAGCTGGGGGCTCTTCTGAATAAAGTTCTTGTGAGGAATCCTGTCAGATTTTTGTATGAATAAAAGTTTGCATAATTCTAGGATAAATGCCCAATGGTACAATTTCTTGTTTATATGGTATTTACCTCTTTAATTTCTTTAGAAACAATAAAACTGCTATTCAGAGTGGCTGTACCATTCTATGTTCCCACAAACAATGTATGAGTGATCCAGTTTCTCTTTATTTTTCTAGCACTTGATGTTGTCATTACTTTTTTTAACCATTCTGATATGGAGTGATATTTCATAATGTTAATTTGTATATATCCAATGACTAACAATGTTGAAATCTTTTCGCATGCCTACTCATCATCTGTAACTTCTCTTCACTGAAATATCTGTTCCTGCCTTCTGCCCATTTTACCAACTGGATTTATTTTGTACTTTACCACTGAGTTTCAATACTTTTTTTTTTTACATTTTCTACATACTAGTCATATTTAAAATACATGATGTACAAACATTTTTTCTTAGTCAGTGACTTGTCTTTTCATCTTCACAACAGTGTCTTTGCAGAGCAAAAGTTTAACATTTTGATGAATCCAGTATTGTATTGAATAATAGTGATGTCAACAATTTATTTTGCTCTTTATATACAATGAGCAAAAATGCTGTGAATAGGTAGGGCCCTTCCAAAACATAAAAACTAGGTGTGAAGATATGTTGCATCAAATTTCCAAACTGGTTGAATATATTTGTTTCTTGCAGCACCACAACTTCACTTCTAGGTATATACTCTAAAATATCACTTACACCTATGTTCTCAGAGACATATACAAGAAACTTAATAGAATAATTGCCCCTCAAAGTAAAATATTGGAAGCAATATTATCTGCTGGAGCATTGCTAATGTAATAAATTGTGTGTATTTGCAGAGTGCAATACTATACATTACTGATAAAGGATGACAGAGAGCTCCATGACACAATGTGGGTATATTTTGATACATAGAAGACAACATACTGAATGATATAACTTTTGAAAAGCCAAGTAAAGCAAAACTAAACAATACATTGCTTCAATGTACATGCATATGTGGTAAAACAAGGAAATAATGAACACAGCATTCTGAGTATTAATTACCTTGATTGAGAAGTGGGCATAGAGAATAGGATTAAAGAGGCATATACATAAATAGCATCAAGAGTATGGGTATTGTTGTCTTACTTATGTGAGATGGGGAATACACAAATGTTTATTATTCTTCTCTATAAGTAAATACCTTATTTTAATTGTAAGAAGTATTTCATAATTTTTAGAAGAAAATAAAAGATAAGGAATATACGTACCAAACTCATGACTGTGGTTATTTCTCAGTAGAGCAGGAGGGAAAGAGAATTGGAGGTAATGGTTTAAAGAGACATGATTTATTTATTTAACATGAGGGGAAGAAAATGTAATGAATAAACAAAATATTCATGAGTACAATTGTGAGGTAGGTGAAGGGAATATAGCATTTTGCCATATCATTCTTTGCAGTTTTCCTTTTCAGAATTATTTTTAAGATAAATACTTAGATGCCCATCTCCTCTGCATTAGGATTATAATGTTATAGATAAAGAGACAGACAGATAGCAAGATAGACAGATTTCTAGGCAGACAGAGAGATAATCGAATAAGAAAGTGAAGAGTAGCAATATAAATATTTGGTTTCATCCTCTGAGATACACTGAGAGCAGCAACATGATGCATCACAAAGTAGCACTTAACTCTTGGCTGGGTGAGAAGGTAGACAGGGAAACACTTTCGATTTATACCACATCTTTTTATAGTGTATCATTTTATTACTGCTGAATCACCATAGAATCCCTTTCTGACCACAAAATTAACAGAAGGTGAGTAACTAAATACATTTTATTTTAGGGTAAGAAATACTATTGAGATGTTTACTAGACATCAGTGACATTATAAGCATTCATTGACTATAAAACATCTAAGTGCTACATCTACACTATAAACACAAAAAATAACTTAAAATACAGTTGAAATCTGCAAAACTCTTAAAAATATCACTTGGATTCTCAAAGGCACAGCGATCAGAAAGTGTGCTTTCAAAGGCTAAGGAAAGAACTTTGCACAATGGAAAGATAAAATCTTCAACTAAACAAGAGCCTATATTAGTGAGGAAGAGAAATGAAATTGATATGTCAAAGAACTTGGAGAGTGAAATATGGAAACTATCAAAACCAATAGAAGGGGAAATGCATGAGAAGATAAGAAAATCCAATGTGAAAACTGCAGAAAGATTCATTGAAAATGTCAAATACTTCAAGAGAGCTGTAGGAAAGTACATGCTGTTTCCCTGGAGAGAAAAGACTGCTACATATCAACAGAAAATTGAGGATTTGTAAATGCACATGCAGTTTATAGAATGCCATTTAAAAATATTGCCATTTTTCCTACACTTGAGAGTTTGGAGTCTAACTAATTGACACTGAGAGACCATTCTACCAGCCCTGAAGCACACTGGGTCTCAAAGATTAACGCAAGCTATAAACCCTTGAATGGTTGGGTCAGTGTCTGGTTCATCATTTTTATTTCCCCAGCACTTATTATAGTACTTTGTTCATAATAGGTAGCCAATAAATTTATGATAAAAATAATACCAATCCTGCTAGAGAAAATAGGTCTTTTTTACTACCTCAATAATCAAATGTGATCTAAATACATTAAGTATTTTTGACAGTGAAATAATATGAAACAGCAAATGCACTATTCCACTGTACCTTGAGAGAATTGTCTAGAGATGGCCTTCTCTAATATGGTATTGCAAATATTTGTTGTGCTCAGTAAATGAAAGCTTTATCATCAGAGAGTTGGTATGAAATAATAAGAGAAGCTCCTCACTAAGAAAATCAGATCTCTTACACTACTGCTTAGGCTATTTAGTCATGAGATCTTCCACAAATCACTGTACCTCCCTGATCCTAGGGTTTCCCATCCAGAAGATGAGGTTGTCAAACTAGAAATTATTCCTAAGACCCCTTCCAGTTCTGTCATGTAGCTCTGATGTGAATCCATGAAAAAATTAAACATAACCTGTGATAGTCTTAGATGGCATTTTATTTAAAATAGCTTTTCTTCCAGGCATGGTTAAAATAAACAAACAGGAAATACAATTTCCTAGAACGGCTTAGCAAGGCTTTCTAATTTAGGTAGTGATATACTACAAACACCAGCAGAGCCATAAGAACTTGGTAAAGGCAAAATTGCTGCCTCCCAAATTACCATGCATGGAAAGATCCATTAGGGAATAATGGGATTCAAACCTGTGGGACAGCATCAATGCAGAGTTGATAGAATAGCAGCAATGCACTGTGGTTTTTCTCCCACAAACAGACTTGCATGCCTGGCAGCAGAAGGAAGGCAATGGAAATGAACAATCAATAACATCTGCTAGTTAGTGCCTGTCCCACCCCCACTTCCATCCTATGGAAAGCACAGCCTCAATGCAGGCCTATGGTTTGAAACATTTGACTCTTTTATGACAGGGTAACAATTCCCTCTCCTTATAAGAGGTACTATGGTCAGTTTTTCTTAAAAGATGTCAAAAAGATCAAGGAAAATGGACAACAAAACCAAAATGGTGTTAACTGAAATGAATGTGGAAAAGCAAAATGAATTGGGTAGCCCTTGTGATTTGGAAGTACATATAAATTTAACATCTCTGCATCTACAGAAATTTACAACCTTCCATGGATTTCACCATTTCAAATTGCCTTTCCTAAATCATAAACAGCTCCACAATATAAGAATTATAAGAGGTATATATAACATGAACCCTTGATATAAAGGATAGTGGCTTCTTTTTTATGCTAATAGTACATGCTTTACAAATCCCAAATGAAGGAAAACCCTCTATGTTTCTTTGGCACAGAATCACAGCACACAAAAGGTATCTTCTTGAATAAACAATCCATTTCTGTGTAACTCAAAGTTCTGTACTGCAAATGAAGGCTCTCTAGAGTCCAGACTTTATTTTTTAACTTTGGTCATTAACTTTTTCTCTTACATGTCTGATTAGGTTTAATGAGTTAGCTAAATTAATGAAGTGTGATGTCCCATTAAATATATCAACTGACAACAATTAATTCCTCAGAGCATGCTCTCTGTTGATTGATTATATTTATCAGTGTAGTAGAATTTAAGTGATGTAAATTTCTTAGCAAAAAATAGGAGTTGCAAACTCTGAGAGTTTAATTCAAAGAAAATGATTATTTTCTATCAGTGAAATTTGTTCATCAGTTCAGTTAATGTGCCTGCTGTCAACAAATTAATGAACACTTCACAAAAACAAGTTATCAGTCAATGAAACAGTGTCCTCTCTCATAGAAAGCCTTAGCTAGGAGCCCTTAATTTTGTAGAGTACCTCTATGTATTTGCATTAGATCTAAGTAGTACATCTAGTATATCATTGTGCTACATCTAAATAAGAAGCAGTGTGAAGTTTAGAGGTTTAGAAAGAGAGCCCAGAAATGTAGAGAAAATGTAAGTGCCTTTGAATTTAAGGAAATCCCCAAATCCCTTTATTCATTTTCGGTAATAGCCCTAGTTTTCCCAAAGTGCCTGTCACAGGTACCCTGAAAACTTTCTCACAAATTGCCTCAGTAATAATGGACCGTCACAGACTTCTTATCTGATCCTGATAGAAATAGTACAGGATTTCTCAGGAGATTAAAATCCAGTCAAATCACCACACTGAGTGAAATTAACCAAGCTGGGAAGATCCTAGGTGGAAAAAGAGCAAGATCAGAGCAGATCAGATCAGTCGCTCAGTCGTGTCCAACTCTTTGTGACTCCATGAATCGCAGCTCGCCAGGCCTCCCTGTCCATCACCAACTCCCGGAGTTCACTCAGACTCACGTCCATCGAGTCAGTGATGCCATCCAGCCATCTCATCCTCTGTCGTCCCCTTCTCCTCCTGCCCCAAATCCCTCCCAGCATCAGAGTCTTTTCCAATGAGTCAACTCTTCGCATGAGGTGGCCAAAGTACTGGAGTTTCAGCTTTAGCATCATTCCTTCCAAAGAAATCCCAGGGCTGATCTCCTTCAGAATGGACTGGTTGGATCTCCTTGCAGTCCAAGGGACTCTCAAGAGTCTTCTCCAACACCACACTTCAAAAGCATCAATTCTTCAGCGCTCAGCCTTCTTCACAGTCCAACTCTCACATCCATACATGACCACAGGAAAAACCATAGCCTTGACTAGATGAACCTTTGTTGGCAAAGTAATGTCTCTGCTTTTGAATATGCTATCTAGGTTCGTCATAACTTTCCTTCCAAGGAGTAAGTGTCTTTTAATTTCATGGCTGCAGTCACCATCAAACAACTGTTTAAACATAAATAGCTTGATAATGAGCAATAAGCAAAATGACAAAAGAACTCAAAGTTATCATTTGTAAAATACACCTCTAGTTAGAAAAGTCTAAATAATCCAGATTATTGGAAGCATTACCTTAGATATGGAAAGAAAGTAGTCAGTGGATGCAAGCCTTCACTATGGATGATAATGAGAAAACTCTCATTTCCCTAAATACTTCACAACAGTTCTCTCATGTTGATACATTTGGGAAGACTGAAGAACATTTACCCATATACTCCCTGAATGAACAGAGCAACACAGAGCCCAGTTTGTCCTTGGGACATGGATTTGTAGGGTCTTTGTAAATAACAGAATAATCTTTTTTTGTTCTTATGTATTACTAAAGAGGTGAGTGTCCTTAATAGAAAAAAACTGTGTATTCAATCAAGTAGGTGTTAAATGTTGCAGGCTTATCAAAGAGGCATCCTTCAATCTTGTTCATTTAACCAGTCCATGAATAGAAGCAGCACTTGTTAGCTACAGTTGGCTGTTGTCAATGGTATGCTTTTGGTGGTTTTTTTTGTTTTTGGTTTGTTTTTATGGTGCCTAAACCAGGACATAAAAGCTAATGATTAGTGATGGTCATTTTAAATACTCAAGTAAAATATTCGACAAATGCATTAATTGAATCAAGCCCACCACATCCCTTCCATAACCTTCAAGTTAGTATAAAAAATTTTCATGACTATCAGAGCAAAAAATAATAAACTTACAAAGGTCAAAAGTATACTTTGGCTCTTCTATTTCTTCATGAGGATAATTGTTGACTCCTGACAGTAGATGAAAGCAAAATATTTCCAATTAAAGTAAGTGAGAATCATTAGCTAGGCCAGCCATTGAAACTAATAGGTACTTGCTCATCTGAAGGGCCTGAAGTGTTTAGTGGATTCCTCTTTCATTACCCAAGATGCTTCCCATTGCAGTCTAGTTCATTTCACATCGGCAATTTCTGTAACTGCCATAGCATAGCATTGGGTCGGCACATGGCAAAGGAGAAAAGCAAAGAAGTCCAGTTATACCTATAATACTTTGTTTCTTCCCCTTCTTATTCTCAAAGATTAGATCTATCTACTTGTATTTCCCTTCAATATTTCTCATTTCAGAAAAGCAGAAAGAAGATGACTAAACATGGATTTAAGTATAAAGTATTCTCAGAGACTTCTTTTTTTTTTTTTTTTTTTTTTTTTTTTTTTTTTTTAGAATGTGTTCTTTTTTTTTTTTTTTTTTTTTTTTTTAAATTTTATTTTATTTTTAAACTTTACATAACTGTATTAGATTTGCCAAATATCAAAATGAATCCACCACAGGTATACATGTGTTCCCCATCCTGAACCCTCTTCCCTCCTCCCTCCCCATTCCATCCCTCTGGGTCGTCCCAGTGCACCAGCCCCAAGCATCCAGTATCGTGCATCGAACCTGGACTGGCAACTCATTTCATACATGATATTTTACATGTTTCAATGCCATTCTCCCAAATCTTCCCACCCTCTCCCTCTCCCACAGAGTCCATAAGACTGTTCTATACATCAGTGTCTCAGAGACTTCTTATGAATTAATTATTTTCCTGGTTGCCAACAAAACTGTTTTAACTAAGTAGGATAAATTCTCTGTTTAGGATGGGCATTCATTATTGCACAATTCTTGCTGTCATTTAAATAATTCTATTTCAATGGATCAGGGTTTGGATACTTAAATAAATAATAAGCAAGTAAAATATTATATTGGGCTTCCCTGGTGGCTTAATGGTAAAGAATTACCTGCCAGTGCAGGAAATATGGGTTTAATTCTTGGGTCAGGAAGATCCCCTGGAAGAGGAAAGGGCAACCCACTCCAGTATTCTTGCTTGGGAAATCCCATTGTCAGAGGAGCCTGGCAGGCTACAGTCCATGAGGTTGGACAAAGAGTTGGACTTCACTTAGTGACTAAACAATAAAAGTTTTATTAATCCTTCTTAATTAATCCTTCTTAATATAACCGGCTCCATGTTAGTATTTTCTGTCCAGTCCAAATGTCTTCCAAAGTATAGATTAAAGACCATCTTAAACATCAGAATCACCTGGAGGTAAGGAGCAGATTATTAGAAACACAGATTCCTGGGCCAACACTGACTGAATCAGAATGTCTTGGAGAGGACCAAGGAATTTGCATTGTTACTAAACATCCCTAGTCATTCTTAGGCTGAGGATTCACTGTTGTATCAATCTGAGATTCACTGTCATATCAATAAAACTTTACTTTCTCTCTTAAAAAAAAAAACTCTTTATGAACTATCACCACAAAGGAGGGAACAGATGATAAAAACATTTCATAAAATTAAAAATGTACAAAAGAGGTTAGTTGAATAAAATATGCTGAGTTCCTACAATTTCACTCTGTATCTTGTATTTACTCTCAAGTGTAGCATTCACCACAATGTTTTATACCAAAATATATTTGATATATCAATTTTCATCATGAGAAACGCTGGCCTGGAAGAAGCACAAGCTGGAATCAAGATTGCAGGGAGAAATATCAATAACCTCCGATATGCAGATGACACCACCCTTATGGCAGAAAGTGCAGAGGAACTAAAGAGCCTCTTGATGAAAGTGAAAGAGGAGAGTGAAAAAGTTGGCTTAAAGCTCAATATTCAGAAAACTAAGATCATGGCATCTGGTCCCACCACTTCACAGGAAATAGATGGGGAAACAGTGGAAACAGTGTCAGACTTTATCTTTTTGGGCTCCTAAATCACTGCAGATGGTGATTGCAGCCATGAAATTAAAAGACACTTACTCCTTGGAAGGAAAGCTATGACCAACCTAGATAGCATATTCAAAAGCAGAGACATTACTTTGCCAACAAAGGTCCGTCTAGTCAAGGCTATGGTTTTTCCAGTGGTCATGTATGGATGTGAGAGTTGGACTGTGAAGAAGGCTGAGCGCCGAAGAATTGATGCTTTTGAACTGTGGTGTTGGAGAAGACTCTTGAGAGTCCCTTGGACTGCAAGGAGATCCAACCAGTCCATGCTAAAGGAGATCAGCCCTGGGATTTCTTTGGAAGGAATGATGCTAAAGCTGAAACTCCAGTATTTTGGCCACCTCATGAGAAGAGGTGACTCATTGGAAAAGACTCTGATGCTGGGAGGGATTTGGGGCAGGAGGAGAAGGGGACGACAGAGGATGAGATGGCTGGATGGCATCACCAACTCGATGGACATGAGTTTGAGTGAACTTCGGGAGTTGGTGATGGACAGGGAGGCCTGGCGTTCTGTAATTCATGGGGTCACAAAGAGTTGGACACGACTGAGCAACTGAACTGAACTGAACTGAACTGATCAGTGTCTTACTTTATTTTCTTAGTCTCAAGAACACTGTTAATTATACTACTGAAATGAAGGAATAAAAGAATAAACATTGTGTCTATTAAGTAAGATTATTCAGATATATGAGTTAGAGAAGCTCCACTTAAAGTTGCCTGAAGAGTAACACATTATATTTTATTCCATCTAAGATGCCACTGATTATAAGACACACTATTATTTTATATACTACCAAGTAAAAAACTCCAGAAAATAAATGGGATATCATCACTGATTGTAAGATACAACCCAATTTTAAGGATAATAAAAACGTGAAAAAGTGTGTGTCTTAGTATCAGTAAAATAGGGGACTTACTATATGGCATCCAGAAAGAGTAAACACACTGCCACAGAAAGTGGTTTTCTTAATAATGTGTATGTGTTTAGTCGCTTCGAGACGAGACATAAATACAGCCATCTCAGCAGGTGCCCAGGAGAATCAACACTGTGCTGTGCTAAGTCACTTCACCATATCCAGTTCTTTAAGACCCTATGGACTGTAGCCCACCAGGCTCCAGTGTCCATGGGATTCTCCAGGCAAGAATACTGGAGTGGGGTTGCCATGCCCTCCTCCAAGGGATCTTCCCAACCCAGGGACTGAACCTGCATCTCATGTCTCCTGCATTGGTTGGTGGGTTCTTTACCAGTAGTGCCCCTGGGAAGCCCTTTCTTAATGATATCATCCACTTATTCCTGACTCACCAAATTACCATGTAAAGCAAGTAGGGTTCATACTTCATTTCAGGAATTAGTCTGAGAACTTCTACAGAAAGACAGTTTTCCCACTGAACACTGTCCAAAGCACATGCAACTCACTGTAAAATACGAGTCTCAGCAGACCCTAGTAAACGGATCATTCAAATAGGTTGCTTGTCTTTTCACCTAGTGTGCATTTGTTTAGGCCACAGAGCTCTGCAATAAGAGACTTAAATTGTATTCAGTGCTTAAATGGGAGTAATAAAAATAAGTGGGTGGGCCAGGGATTGAAGCCATGTATTTAAATGAATTTTAAACCTAATTAGGTGACTAATTGTGCATCAGAACTTAGTTGATGTGCAACATGTCATGCCTGGTTAATGATGATTTATTCTAAAATTCTTCATTCAGATTGCTTTGTTCTCCATTTTCAATGAGTCAAATCACTAAAAGACAGCCTTAATTTTGAGAATGTTCTCCTTCTTAATCATTCTCTGTCTATTAAATTTGCAGAAATTTAGAGACATAATAAAATAGAATGCAATATTACAAAATGAAAAGTAAGAAAATTTGCTATTCAAAGTCTCCCTAAAGCATTACATGTAGTATAGAATTGAAGCAGTAAATTCCAGGCCATATTTGCCAAGCACAAAGTACTACATTGGTAATAATCAATATTTCAAAACAAAAGGAGAATTGTGTAGGTAAAGCTTCTTGCAGGCCTACATAGCATGGCAGTAAATAAACTCTCCCACTTTCCTAAATGAATTTTTGGGAGCAAAGACAATGAAAAATTAAACCAAACACATTTTACTCAGCTAGCCCAACAAAGAGATGGAATTGTGGTATCAAAGAAATAAAAAACAGAAAATCTTTTAGAACTTTGACATGAATCAGACCTGGTAGACAGAGCTTAGGATCTTGGTCTCCTTATTTGCCTTCCTTCCTAAAATTCTGACCTTCCTGGGATGCAGCAGGTAGAAGGGAGGTGGGGGGTGAGGTGGGGGGAGAGATGTCTAACACAGGATTCGGAGAGGAACCTCCTCTCTGTGCATTCAGGAAATTAGGAAAATCTCTTCTCGCTCTTATTCTCCATTATGCTCTCCTCACTTTTTCACTGGCCCCTTGTATCACACTGCTCCTTTTCTTTACCAGCCTCTCTGCCATCTCCAACCAGTATTCTGCATTCACAAAAGAAGTGTGCAATTTTAGGCAGAAAACTGGATATTGCATCTTTATTCCAGCCTTACCCCTGACCTCATTCGGTGACCTTAGGCAAGCTCAGTCCTTCTCCGGTCCCCACATTTCTGATCTGTACAATGAATATAATATCTATGGCAAGAGTTATCATAAACATTAAAGAAAATAATGTATGTGGACACCTCATTTCATGCCTGGCATATATAGAATATATATACAGAGATAGATAGATAGATAGATATAGATATAGATATATATCTTAGCCTGGCGGGCTATAGTCTGTAGGGTTGCAAAGAGTCAGAGAAGACTAAAGCAACTTAGCATGCCAACAAATATGTCTTGAAAGCTTGCTCTGAGCCACTTAGCCTGGATTGGTATACAGGTGAGCTAAAGATAGAACAGTGAACCAGAGAGACTTGGTCCCCCTTTCAGAGCTGAAGTCTAATGATGGGACAGAGAACTATACAATCATAATAAATCATACTAGTGCTCTAAAAATGGAATTACAGGGAGCTTTGTGAGGCATCTCTACTAGTTTAGCAGGTGGCAGAAAAAAAATTACTAAAAGATACGTAAGAATTAGTCAGGCCACCTAGTGGGGAAGATTGTTAAAGGCAGAGAAAGCAGTTGAGTGAAGACTGTGTTTATTTCAGAAAATGAAAGATGTGTTTTATGGGATTGACAGTTTGTGTGCAAGAATATGTGTGTGCTCAGATGCATCCAACTCTTTACGACCTCATGAACTATAGCCCGCCAGGCCCCTCTGGCCTTAGGGTTTCCCAGGCAAGAATACTGGAGTGGGTTGCCATTTCCTTCTCCAGGGGATCTTCCCAACCCAGGGATTGAACCGGGACCTCTTACCTCTCCTGCATTGGCAGGCAGACTCTTTACTACCAGCAACACCTGGGAAGCCCAAGAAGAAAGAGCCCAAAAGGAGAAATAAAGACCTCTGGAGGAGTTTCAACTTTGTTGGAAGAGCAATAGAAACACATAAAATACCTTTAAATCAAAGAAGGGTATAATCAGAATCAAACTCAAGAATGATCACTTTGCTTTAGTTTGAAAACTGGTTTGCAGTGGCGCAAGACAGAAGGTAAAGATTCCTGCTTGAAGAGTGATGTCATTCCAGAAAGGAGTGAATGCACACATGACCTGGGGCAGAAACAATGAGGGATAACTGAAGATAGATATGTGAAAATGACTGCAGATATAATAAAAAGATAGCTGGTAATTTACTTGGACGTATGTGAAAGAAGGTGGTGGGGAGAGGCAGGGAAGAAGTAAGGAGTGGTAAAATTGAGAAGGCAAGGAGTTAGGTTTCAACAACTGCCTGAATGGTAGGGCCTTTCACTGGGAAACCAGAGAAGGAAAGAAGGAGGAGTTAGCTCAGTTTTAGATATTCTTAGCGTTCCTGGAATTCTTAGACTACCACTCAGGAAGCAGGTGAGTTCACCATGAGGACATGACCTATTGGTAACTGGCTGGCAGTTGCATATATGGGTGCAGTGTTTAGGAGAGAGTTTTTGAAATGTGTCAACATTATTTTTTAAATGTGTTTTATTTATCAGCTCATTCTAGATGTTTGCCTAACATCATTTTTTGAATCTAGCAGAGCACATATTTTCTCAGGTCATTGGGGTCAAAAACTGTCCAAACACTGCAGCGTAAGGGCAACGAGGAAAGTTTCTAAGTGTTTATCAGCTCTGTTCTCAAGAGACCTATAATTTTTCCGAGGGATGGATTTCCTGATCTTGGTATGCAAAGACAGTAAACTACATTTGTTGCATAAAAAATTGATTTTTCTCAATGTACACTATACATCTGCCATTTTCTCAAAACATTTCTCCATGTCAGTAAATCTAAAAAGGCTGCTACAGCAGATTGCCTCAGCTAACATGTAGCAGGCTTTCATCAAATGCGGTCTGAGGGGAAGAAATGAAAAGCGGAGGCTTTCTGTGCTGAGGTGCTGAGAGAACAAGCCGGGTTCTTGGTATTCTGTGAGAGAAACAAGTTTGCAGCATAATGAGCTTGAGGAAATATTCTGCAAAGAGCTCTTGCGCAAATTGAACAACATAAAAGAGTGCACGCTGATTAGTGCAGGATTGCAAACAGAACTGGAGCTTTCCTTATTCATTTTCTACTCTGGAAAGCTCTGCTGGGCACTTTATAACCATGGACAATTTATTTGCCAATTGCATCATGGGCTTAAGAAAACATTTTTTATAAACATCTCAGGAACAGATTATTTCCCCTGATGTTTGTCCTATGCTTTTGGGTTTAATCAATGCTCTGCTGTTAAAATGCATTTTCTTGCTTCAGTCGATGAGTAGCACTTACATTTAAAACAGGCCTATTTTTCCCTTCTAAGTAAATGATGATGCTATGTTTCAGATGCTCACTAATGATGAAGAGCAACAAAAATACTCCAAATCCAAAAATCATTTCATCTTTCTTCCCATTTGCATTTGATCTCTGGATTTTGCTGCATTCTTTCTGACATTCCCACCATCCACCTTGGGAACCATTTCTTTGTACAAATCAAGGGTGCATAGTTCATTGGCCATCATCTGAAGTCTATCTGTATACAATAAGTAAGGATCATTATTTCTCTGACAAATACAACTTAACCTTATCTCTACCCTCTACCCTCACTACCCTAAAATATACTTTTGCTGGACAACTTCTGGCAAAAATGATGGGTCAGCATATGTAGAAAATTACAAACTAGTCTTCTTCATACCACTAAAACTCCATGTTGCACTGTGCTCCAAATGTGTCTTAACTTAATCTCCTCCTTTCCTCAGAACACAGTTATATGGGTCACTAGAAAAGTGTGTAATTTCAACTCATGTTGAGCACAGAGAATGGGAATTTTAAAATATAATAATACTGATACGTCAGTCACAATAATAATAATGGCTACTGGTTATTGATGATGTAGAACTTTGCCAAGTTCTTGACTAAGAGGTTAACATAATTTTAAAAAGTTTTTTTAACTCCACAGAAATTCAAGGGAGATAGATATTTGTTTTAATCAAATATTCATTTTGCCCCATTGGGGAGGGAGCTGGCTGAGCACATAACACTCAACACTTGATGGATGAGATTGATTATTATCACAAATATTCACAGCCTAGGGGAGGAGGATACCGCATGCCATAGAAGACCACATGGGCTGCACTCAGAGTGAACCAGGGCACTGGGAGGCAGGCTTTGTGGTATTCAAGAGGGTGAGGCACACCCTGGTTCTGATGGGAGGGTGTCGCTGGCTTCTTTGAATAATCCCGCAGACTGACTGGAAACTAAATCCACAGGGATGAGCAGAAGTGGCACTTGGTAACCCACTTCAGTATTTTTGCCTGGAAAACCCCCATGGACAGAGGAGCCTGGTGGGCTACAGTCTATGGGAACGCAAAGAGTTGGACACAACTGAGTGACCAAGCACAGACGCTGCTTAGGAATTGCAGTAGGCAGAATAATGGCCCCCAAGAAATGTCTATGTCCTAATTTCTGGAACCTATGAATATGTTACCCTTTAAGACAAAAAGGACTTTGAAGATCTGATTAACTTAAGTATCTGTAGTGCTTAGTCATTCGGTTGTGCCTGACTCTTTGTGACCCTTTGGACCACAGACTGCCAGGTTCTTCTGTCCATAGGATTTTCCAGGCAAGAAAACTGGAGTTGCCATTTCCTTCTCCAGGGGAATCTTCCTGACTCAGGGATCAAAACTGTGTCTCCTGTGTCTCCTGCACTGCAGGCAGATTCTTTACCTGCTGAGCCACTGAGGAAGCCCATAGATGAGATTATCCCAGACTACTCAAGTGGGCCTAATGCCATCACATAAGGGTCCTTACAAGTGAAAGAGGGAGGTAGGAGAGTCAGAGAAGGAATGTGATGACAGAAACAGAGGTCAAAGCCATGAAATTTCTGGCTTGAAGACATGAGCCAAGGAAGTTGTGCAGCCTCTAGTAGCTGGAAAAGGCAAAGCAACAGATGCTTCCCTAGAGCCTCCAGGAGAAACCAGCCTTTCCAACACCTTGACTTTAGCTTGAGACCCATTTCAGATTTTTGACCTCCAGAACTGTAAGATAATACACTCATGTTGTTTTCAAACCTCTCAGATTGTAGTAATTTGTTATAACAACCGCAGGACATTAATACAGGCATACTAACCATCAACACTTATTTTAAACTTTTGTTCTCTTTCCACATTGCCAATTTCCTCCTAGGAGATGTTGATAGCCATGAACACTAACCTCTGCTCCTGTGGTCTCTCGTATGTGTTTTCAGTATCTATGTCTACCCAACTTCTCCAAATTCTACCTCAACTCCAGCATACTATTTCACTTTATTACTTCCTCAATTCACCTCTTATTCTCTTCTCAAGGATTCTCATTCCCATTTTATTTCTGCTTCCTACTTCCTTTAATGTGAGGCTTTCATCTTTCAACATTTATTTCACTGATTCCTTCATGCTCTATTCTTCTTCTATCCACTTATGTGTTTCTTCTCTCTCTCTGATCTGCTAACACTCTGTTATGCAGCTAAGAACTTGGCTTAAATGTATTTCTCTGTAAGTCTTTCTTATTCCTCAGACAAGGTAAGTACCTCTTGCTTTACAATCATATCACCATTTCTATAGAGTTGTAATTTACTGAATCAGATCAGATCAGATCAGTCGCTCAGTCGTGTCCGACTCTTTGCGACCCCATGAATCGCAGCACGCCAGGCCTCCCTGTCCATCACCAACTCCCGGAGTTCACTCAGACTCATGTCCATCAAGTCAGTGATGCCATCCAGCCATCTCATTCTCTGTCGTCACCTTCTCCTCTTGCCCCCAATCCCTCCCAGCATCAGAGTCTTTTCCAATGAGTCAACTCTTCGCATGAGATGGCCGAAGTACTGGAGTTTCAGCTTTAGCATCATTCCTTCCAAAGAAATCCCAGGGCGGATCTCCTTTAAAATGGACTGGTTGGATCTCCTTGCAGTCCAAGGGACTCTCAAGAGTCTTCTCCAACACCACAGTTCAAAAGTATCAATTCTTCAGCGCTCAGCCTTCTTCACAGTCCAACTCTCACATCCATACATGACCACAGGAAAAACCATAGCCTTGACTAGTCAGACCTTTGTTGGCAAAGTAATGTCTCTGCTTTTGAATATGCTATCTAGGTTGGTCATAACTTTCCTTCCAAGGAGCAAGGATCTTTTAATTTCATGGCTGCAGTCACCATCTGCAGTGATTTTGGAGCCCAGAAAAATAAAGTCTGACACTGTTTCCACTGTTTCCCCTAGCTTTCCCTTAAGTTCTGTCTTTCCCACTGAACACTATCTTTGTTCAAAAATGGTTCGGGCCTTGTTTATAACTATATCTCTAACATTGGGCCAAGAGTTGACTCATTGGAAAAGACTCTGATGCTGGGAGGGATTGGGGGCAGGAGGAGAAGGGGACGACAGAGGATGAGATGGCTAGATGGCATCATTGACTTGATGAATGTGAGTCTCAGTGAACTCCGGGAGTTGGTGATGGACAGGGAGGCCTGGCATGCTGCAATTCATGGGGTCGCAAAGAGTTGGACATGACTGAGCAACTGATCTGATCTGATCTGGTACACAGTATGTGTTCAATAGTTTTTGAATGAAGGACCCAATAAATATATTAATTATAATAAATAGCAGTCTCATTGGTAATTTCTATAACTCAGAAGACACTACAAGCATCCTTTATTCTAAAACTATAATTCAGATCTTACTGAATCCAAGACTGATTTCCATCAGGCCAGCTTCATGCATGCACACCCTAAGAAGTGACACAGGGCAGGTTTCTACATTCAGGAAGACCTCACACCCAATTTAATGCTCTACTTTTATTATTTTGAAATTCTTAACAATTATTGATCAAGGAATCCTATGTCTACATTTTGCACTGGAATCCACAAATGATGTAGCCAGTCCTGTTTCCCATGGGTGGATTCATTCCACAATAGCTTTTAAGATTCTATGTCAAGCACTATTTGTGGGGATGCTAAATATGAATATTATGATGTCTTTACAGATGATATAGATATTCAAACAAATACTTACAAATAATTACAAAATAATATGGCAAAGTCTATAATGGAGGCAAATGAAAAGGATTATCAGAACCCTAAGGGAGAAGTTAAAGATTCTCCTGAGAGCACAGAGGAAGGCTTCTCAGAAGAGATCACAATTGAATTGAACCCTCAGAATGAATAGGAATTCTCCAATGAAAAACTCATCACACATATAGTGACTAAAACTCCTTACTAGGTAGACAAGAAATGGCAGGATAAGGCTGTCACCATCTACTTTCCAAGGTCGGGGGTATCCAATTTGCAATCACTCCCCAAGAACAAATCCAAGGGTGCTTCTCCATAACAACCCAGTTAGGAAGTAAACAGAACACATACTTCTCTGAAGTTTACAAAGTTCTGGACAGGTGGGATTGGGAGAGGATGATGAACAGCAGGCACAGAGCACAAGGGATCTGCTAGAATTACCTGACAGGGACAGAGCAGAAGGCTCAGGCCATAAAACAGTCTATTTGGTACAGCTTTCTAAGTACCCAGAGTATTGTAGCCAGGGCACTCATGCAGGTCCTCCTGCAGTCTGGGAAACTTCTTCAGGGTAAGCCTGTTGATTCTTTGGCACCCCTGATAACTCTTTCACTTTCTTTCTCTTTTCTCTCGTACTCTTAATCTTATATTAATCCTTCCCTCTAAAACCGTTTCCAGTGTTTTTAAAAGGGAGGTCCTCCCTCTCTTAAATCTTTGTGTGTTTTTTTTTACATTATTCTTTAATGGCATATTAAGCCCTAAGCCCAAATATTAACACTTAAATAAACAATTATTTATTTGAGAGGACAGAGGGTTTGATATTTAAACCATCCCAGGAGATGAAGAATAATATTTGTGTCCCATCTTCCTGCTATAGAAGAAAACTAAAGAGTTAACTCTCCATCTGAGAGTCTGTGGTTGGTTCATGGAGCACAAGGTGGAGATTTCAGCTTGGAATCTTTGGGGCAGGTCCTAAGAGTTTCTGATGGGACCATTTAGCATCAGTGAATTTTTAAAATTAAGATGGAAACTTTGGCTTCCCCTTCTCTTAACTCTTCCTTTTTCCAAAAGAACAGCCTAAATATGATCTGGTCATCTCTTATAGATCTAGAAGTTATTGCTCTGGAGTCTGGGCTGTCCATTTCTTCTGTTCAGAGATTCACCTCAGGGGGGAATGGCAATGCCTAGACTTTGCTCAGAGATATGTATATAAATTTGTGATTCTAAGGAACTATAACAAGCTGGATCACTGTCAGGACTTTCCATTTCTAAGCCAAATGTCATCTCCTTATTGGAGCATGGAAAGAAGCCCTGTTTCGGCTGTCAGAGAACTGGAAGGATGCCTGTACCCAGATAGCACACTGGTGGGTATTTTTTCCAATATTGAAATCTCCAACTTTTAACTCATTTTGATATCAATGTTATACTGGTCTACAGAACAATTTGGTGAGTGCTCCTTTTTTTCTATTCTCTAGAAGAGATTATGGAAGATTGATTCCATTTCTTTCTAAATTATACATGGGTCAGAAGATACGTTATTTGAAAATGCCAATTCTTTCCCAATTTATCTAAAGATTTAGTGGAATCTCAGTTATAAATCCTAACAGTTTGTGTGGTGTGTGTGTGTGTGTGTGTGCGCGCGTGCATGTGCAAATTGACAGGCTGATTGTTAAATTTGTATAAAAATTATAAGGCCAAGAATACCCAGGGAAATCTTCAACAAGAAAGCTAGGGACTTATATTGCCAAGTATCAGGATTTATTTTAAAACTATAATAATTAAGACAGTGTATTACTGACGCAAGAGTAGAAAAATTAATCAACAGTACAAACAGAAGATCCTATGACCAGTCCCATACATACAGATTGTATCAGCTTGTACTCAGGAAACAGAGAAGGCAATGGCACCCCACTCTAGTACTCTTGCATGGAGAATCCCATGGATGGAGGAGCCTGGTAGGCTGCAGTCCATGGGGTCGCTAAGAGTCGGACACGACTGAGTGATTTCACTTTCACTTTTCACTTTCATGCAGTGGAGAAGGAAATGGCAACCCACTCCAGTGTTCTTGCCTGGAGAATCCCAGGGATGGGGGAGCCTGGTGGGCTGCCATCTACGGGATCGCACAGAGTCAGACACGACTGAAGCGACTTACAGCAGCAGCAGTACTCAGGAAAAGATCTCTCATTACATGCTTCTAACATCTATGACTTCTGATCCCAAGGGGAGTTGGAGAATTGGAGAAGTCATTAACCAATCTTCAATGGCATAGGAGGAAAAGTCAGTTTTCTGAGATAAAAATCTAAGCAAGAAACCCAAGGATGGAGACCATGGGGAATAAAATAGTGGAAGGTCTATAGAAAACTGGTGCCTCCATATCTTGCCACTTCTGTGGGTGCACTGCCTAACACCTGGTGGTGGCCTAAGGCTGCTGTTGCCAAGCAAGGGTAGCAGTCAGGAAGAAAAGCTAAACATGGAAATAGAAAAGACGAAAGCCATTAACACAACCCGCCAGCACCCTTGTGTCTTTCCATGGCCATATCTAAGAAGACTTCCAAGAACAATGATAACTTCCTCATTTTCTCCTTCTAAATCTTGCGTATGTTCCTTTATTAGCCAGCTCTAGTGGAAGCCATTCAGGGAAGAAGATTTGGGAAAAGTGGTTCTCATCGCACCAAGTTAATACAGAAGAATTCAACACATACAGTCACCTGCTTGATGACAAATGTAACACTGAAGTACAATGCAGAAAGAATAATCTTTTCAATATATATTTCTGGATCAATTCAATATCCTTAAGAGAAAAAAATAAATCTTGATACTAGCTCACACCTTAAACAAAAATCAGTATCAGGTGGACTACAGTTCTAAATGTTAAAGATAAACAAAAATTTAACAGGAAACACAGACCAATATCTTCATAACCTTGAAGTATGTAGAAATTTCTTAAACAAGGCAAAAATAACATTAATTGCAAAAGGTAAAAATTTGATCAAGTTAACTATATTAAAATTAATAATAATTGTCCATCAAAATACTCTACTAAAAGAGTGAAAAGATAAATCATAGAATGGGAAAAGGTATATGCAATATATGTGTTAGGAACTCATATGCAGAATATTTCAAAAATCCCTATGAATAAACAAATAATAAGCAACTATGCATATAACCCATCAGAAAATTGGGCCAGCTTTGTGTACAGAGACATTATAAAGGAGCATATCCAAATGGCCAGTGTATTACTTCTCTGTTTGCTTTGCATGCTTAGTCATGTCCTGCTCTTTGTGATCCCATGTGCTGTAGCCTGTCAGGTTCCTCAGTCTGTGGGATTCTCCAGGCAAGAGTACTGGAGTGGGTTGCCATTCCCTCCTCCACAGGCTCTTCCCACCCAGGGATCGAACCCGCATCTTCTGAGTCTCCTGCATTGGCAGGTGGATTCTTTACCACTGTGCCACTTGGGAAATCCTATTAATTATCTCTTGCCATATAACAAATTACCCAAAAACTTAATGACAGAAAACAACATACATTTTATATTATACATTTATGCCACATACATTTATTATTATTGTGGATCAAGAAGCTGTGTACTGTGTTGGGTCTTCTAACTCTTAGTCTCTCACACAATTGTAGTCATTTTAAATAAAAGTCAACTGAAGGTGAAATCTGCTTCCAAGCTCACCCCGGTGGTTGTTGGCAGCATTCATTTCCTAGTTGGCTGTTGGACTGAAGCCTTGAGTCTCTTAATTCTTACTCAGGAAGCCTCTCCATAGTGCAGGGCACAACATAGCTGGCTTCATTGGAGGAAGCAAGCAAAGTGGCAAGAATGCCAGCAAAGCATTCAAACTCACAGTCATTACAACCTAATCTCAGATGTAGCATTCTGTCATTTTTGTCATATTCTATACATTAAAAGCAAGTCACTGGGTCCAACATACTCACACGAGGCGGGTGGTAGACTACATAAAAGCATGAGAATCAAGACAGCTAGCACTCTTGAACACTGCTGATGGAAGTATACATTTTTATAACCATCTTGGAAACTACTTTGGTAGCACTTATTAAAGTTGAATATATGCATAATGTCTGACCCAGCATTTCCATGTGTTTGCAGATGACCAAAAAAAAAAAAAAAGTATGCTTGTGTTCATTCAAAAAACATAAAAATCAGACTTCCCTGATGGTCCAGCAGCTAAAACTCTACACCACCAATGCAGGGAGCCCAGATTCGATCCCTGGTCAGGCAACTAGAACTCACATGCCACAACTATGAGTTCCCATGTAACAGCTAAACAGATCCCTCATGCTATAATGCAGACCCTGTGTGTCGCAACTAAGAGTGCAGTCAAACAAACAAATATTAAAAACAAAACAAAGAAGTGTAAAAAAAAAAGTTCAAAACAACACTGTCCATGACAGCCAAACCAATTTAAATGTCAGTTATTACTAAAATGCTTAGTGTCATATTTTTACAGTGAAAGTTGGTACAATGAAGAGTAAATTACAACTATATCTAACAATAAGGATAAATCTATCAACTATGAGTTGAATAAAGTAAGTTAGATAATCAAGAGACTCTACCACACAATTTCATTTGTATAAAGTTCAAGTCAAACTAATCTATGGTGTTAAAAGTAGAGGAGATTACTCTTAGAGCAATGATTGCAAGGGAACATAAGGGGGCTTCTGTGATTTTACTCAAAAACTTTCTGTAACTTCCCATCTCATTCAGAACTCATTGAACAACAAGAGCCTATATAATTTGTACTCCACTGTTTTGTCTTCATTTACTATTTTTCTCACTCACTGCTCCAGGTTCCTTGAGCTCCCCAATCATACATCTACTTCAAGGCATTGTCTCTTATTGTTGTTTCACCTGCAAACTTCCTCCCCCAGATTTTGAAATGCGTCTCATTCTCACCTTTTTCAGGCTTTGTTCAAATGCAACCACATCAGAGAGGACTTCCCTAACTACTCTAGGTAAGTTTAGTGTAGGTAAGCTGAAACTCTAATGCTTTGGTCACCTGATGGGAACAGCCAACTCTTTGGAAAAGTCCCTGATGCCGGGAAAGTTTGAGGGCAGAAGAAGAGGGCATCAGAGGATGAGACGGCTGGATGGCATCACTGATGCAATGGATATGAACTTGAGCAAACTTCTAGACATGGTAGGGGACAGGGAGGCCTGGTGTGCTGAAGTCCATGGGGTCACAAAGAATTGGACATGACTGGGTGACTGAACAACAACAAGTTTGTCTTTGTTTCATTTTTTTTTCCATGCAGTTATCAAACTGGTATGTAACACATTTATTCATCTAATATCTGCCCTTCTCCACTATACTAGAGGGCAAACTCTGTGAACAAGCATTTTGGGAGACTTTTATTGCCATTTCCATAGAATCTCTATAGGAGGGCATGGAAACCCCTTCCAGTATTCTTGCCTGAAGAATCCTGTGTACAGAGAAGCCTGGCAAGCTACAGTCCCTGGGATCGCAAAGAGTCAGACATGACTGAGCAGCTGAACACACACACACACACACACACACGCCACAGAATCTAGTACAGTGCCTTACATGTAGTAGCCACTCTTTAATTACTTGCTAAATGAATAAAGAGGAGAGGAAGCCCCACAAGGAGATGAGGGATCATAGAAACTGAGCCAAGATGAGTTACAGACAGGCACCAGGGGAAATCACATGCCATAGAGAAGCTACACATTAGGTTTAGTAAAAAGACAAGAATCAGTGTTCCATGTATAATACCTTAAGATCAAGAGGCCTGGAGAAGGTAATAGTCACTTGATGTAGGACTCATATCACATGAGTCCATTCTGAGAAAGATGAGACCAAGAACCAATATCAACACTTTAGGGTGGGAGTAGCTCTCCCTGTAAGAAGTAAGTCTGAGTCTTGCTTCTATCGAGGTAGTCTTAGACTACAGAAGATACTACCAAGGCTTCCTGAGTGCTTTTTATGTCAACAGAGTTCATTCACTTTGATAAATGCCTGATGGAAGTGTTCATAGATATCTTTTAAAAAGTAATTCATATAAACAGAAAACAATGAAATCATCTACACAATCAGACTTTCAAGAAGCTTGTAGTACCTCAAACACATTGTTTAACTGATTTTTGTAGGTATTAGGGTAAGACTGCTGTTTGTTCAGAACTTTTGTTAAGGACTATTGCTTTGTTAGGTGACTTTATCTATGGAAAGTGGCAGCTTTTAATTGGTTGCCACAAACAGAAACAATGTGACAAATGTTACCAATGAACACTTAGTTCATAATTCTTTTTATTCCAAATTCCTATTTGTCTCAGGTTATTTGACTCACAGATTTATCTAATTCATATAAAGTGAAAGTGAAAGTGTTAGTCGACAGTTGTGTCCGACTCTACAGCTCCATGGACTGGCCATGGACTGTAGCCTGGCAGGTTTCTCTATCCATGGAATTTTCCAGGCAAGAATACTGGATTGGGTTGCCATTCCCTTCTCTGGGGGATCTTCCTGACTCAGGTATCGCATAAGCAGCTCATATGCCCACATTAGTAGTCTTCCTTTGTATTTCCATTATTTGCACTCCTAAGTTTTTTATCTTCCTCATTGTCTCTATGGATTAATCACCATTTACAATATCAAGATGAAATGTGTTCCATCTGGAGTTTTCAACTCCTAAATAAATGGTGAACCCAATATAATATAAGTCAATATTTAACTGCATACATCCTATAATAACAAGATTCCATTCAATTTGGTTATTAGCACTTTATGATAGCATCTGTCTTCTAATTGCATTTTTAATGGTACTTGCTCATGCACTTCATCATCAAAGAGAACCTAAGAGATGGTATAAACAGATATCATGTGAACAGAACATATCAACACATTAGTTAAGTATAAACATCTGGATATAACAAGGAGATAGCACTTTTAATCCGACCTTTAAGTTTCTTTTTAGGAAACTGTAATGTGTGCTAAGGTGTGGAACAGAAAATTGTGCTTTCATTTACAATCTGGAAACTTCCATATATTTCAAGAATGCCTAAATGCATGTTTATTTAGTATACCCATGAATTCATAAATCAAGAGGGATAACATGAAGTAAAAGATTATTTTTATTGCTAAATGTTAAATTCACATAAAATCATACATCATGAATTAATTATGTAAAAATAGAGCAAATAGCCACCATTAGGAAAAAGTTAAGTGTGAAGGAGCTTTTACATAAACTGTATTAAAAGACAATATTGGCCTTATTTATTTTCCTATTCCAAATTATTAAACTTCTAAGACTTCTAAAGGAAAATAACAAGCATATACAACTCAATTTGATATTTAATTAATGAATCAATTTCAGGTCAGTAATTGCCCAAAATAAGAAAACTCTCCTTTTCATAAAATTAATACAATATTCTCTCCTCAAAAAAAAAAAAAGATGCATGTCTTTTTTCAAAATAAACAAAGAAACATACTTCTGGTATTTACAACTTCCTTTCTACTTTATACACTTATTCATTATTTCATTTATTGAAAATCTAATGTGTACTTCATCCTAGGATTTATTTATCATACCTGTCATGTTCCTGATGTCCATCAAACTACACAGAAACCGCTTGAAGATTCTTATTCAAGCCCCCAAACTATTTGCTTTTTCCCTGAAGCCTTCTTAGTTTTCAAACTGCTATTTTCTTCTCTTTGTCCCATCTCACTATTGAAGCCCCACATTTGCCTTAATGATTCTAGCTGAGGAAATGCAGACAAAAAAATCTATTTATGCTAATATTGACTAAAGTGAGAATAAATAAACTATTGGACCCCATTCTGCTTCAAAGCCAATGAGAGTTAAATCAAACACTCTGGAATGTGGTAGACTTGCTGGCAAAATGACAGTGAAAATAGAGTTTAGAAATTTGAATAGACACTGTCCTCTAGCACCACACTACCTTATGATGTAGGAATGTTCCACCACTTCTGTCACTGGTTGAAGGTGGTTTCTGGAACTGTATTCTCTCATTGGAGTCCAAGTGTTTTCTAACAGCCAGAAATAAGCCCCAGGATAGAGTCTTGGGTGTTAACAATGCTCAGCCTTATTGGGTAGAGTTTGTATCTGTGTATAGCAGAAAACAAGCAGAATCTGCTACATAAAGGATAAATAGTAAGAATGATAAAAATCTTACCTTCATCCTCCCCCATCCCTAAGTCTTCACAAATAGGACTGAATCAGTAAACCGTATCCATCTTCAATATTATTAACAAGTCATCTTCATTCAAAAACACTTGCTGTGTCCTATGTGCAAATCTCTGGTGGAAGAACATAAAAGAACAGAGAAATAGTATAGGCCTTTTGTAAATGTACTAGTAAGATAAGGTGATAAAGATAATTACAATAGAATAGTGAGTTGAGAGCAGCACAAGATAATATGTTTTATATAGCCTGTGTGTTCAGTCGTTCAGTCACGTCTGACTCTTTGCTGACTCTTTGCTCAGTCACGTCTGACTCCATGAACTGTAGCCCGCCAGGCTCCCCTGTCCATGGGATTTTCCTTCTTCAATTATATAGCCTAGGTATTGTTAATTTATAGAACTTTCAGCATCAATGAACCTTAGATATTCTTCAGTTTGGCTCCACTATTGAGTCATAGAGGTTAAGTGGGTTGTCCAGTGTTGCATGACTTAAAACTGACACCAAAACTCCTGATATTGACAATACATGTTGAAAGTAATTTAAAAATGTAACTAGGTCAATATAAAGCCAAGACAGGAAAAGCGATCATTGTTTATCTTTCAATAAATGGACCATTATATGTTATAATATCCAAGATCAAGGGCAGTGGGTGGGTCTGTATTCATCTGGTGAAAAAAATCTTTGGCAGAGTAAAAATGAGCCCTTGTTTTGCTGCTGTCAAGTTTCATAATGACAAGCAACAGGAAAACATCAGCCTGTTCTGAACATGCTGTGATCCATTTTACTGGTCAGAATAACCAGTCATGTAATTAGATTCTGAAATAATCTGCTTCTGCTATTTATTCTTCATTTATTAAGTAAATTAGGGAAATCCTCACATGTTAGTTGGTATTTGTGAAGACAAGATTAAAGAGATTAAATGACTATCCAGCTTTGAAATGAACCATCTTGCTTATGAGAAATATCATGCTCCTATTCAAAGTCTCATAGAAGAAAATAGCCTGTTCTTAGAAAGATAAAGAGAACAGTGAGGTTATGTTATAAAGTGAAGTGAAGTGAAAGTTGCTCAGTCATGTCCAACTCTTTGCAACCCCATGGACTATACAGTCCATGGAATTCTCCTGGCCAGAGTGGGTATTCTTTCCCTTCTCCAGGGTATCTTCCCAGCCCAGGGATCAAACCTAGGTCTCCTGCATTGCAGGTGGATTCTTCACCAGCTGAGCCACAAGGGAAGCCTTGTTATGTTATGAAGATGCCACTAAAATATAAAGAAACTCATTTTCTTCAGTGCCCAAAAGGAAAACTAGGGTGAAAAGTTAAAAACAAAGTATTACTGAAGTAAGTAAATGAGAATTGCACTCACCACCACAATATTGTTGATTTTGTCACAGTCAAAATTTCCAGCTATATATACCACTTCAGTGTCACCAAGGTTATCCTTTTGAACATCTTTAACAAGAAAAACAACAACAAAAAAAACTATTGGCCTATAAGAATGCCAATTGATCTCTTCCAAAGGACCAACAGAAACCAAAGAGATGTTCATTCATTAAGAAATGTTCAAAACTAATACATTATAAACATGAATAGTAGTGGCCAGCAATGTCAGAGAAGTGAATAGAGGATGAAATCATAAAATATCAGAGAGGTGTGAAGTGTAAAAACACGAGGTGATAAAAACTATCCACAAGCTTATCTAAAGGTAGATCTTTTCAAATAAGTGTGATAGAAATTTTAAAAGATGATAATAAGTTCAGTGAAGTGAATCACTGGGTATTAGCAAATGAGTTTGAAATTTGTGCCACATAAAATCTTGTCATACACAAATCCAGTGGAGAAGGAGGGAGGTGTGGGTGCTGGGAAAGGAGAAAGTCTAGTTAGTAACAAGCAACCATGTACCTTACTGAACAAAATGTGCATTCCTATAATTTATCCAAGTGCTTGGTTTATAGCTGGTAGTCAATACTTATTTGTTGTAGAAAACAAGAAAGAAAGGAGAAACCTACTTTTCAGATAGAATCTAAACTAATGAGGTAATCAAGAGAAGACTGTAGGAATAAGGAAGAACTTATCCATTAATATATAAAATTCTGCATTAGGGTCATGAATGGTTAGAAGAGAAATTTTCTTGAAGAATTGTTGGAAACAGGAATATTCATCTCAATTTAGAATTATCAGTTCAGTTCAGTTCAGTTCAGTCGCTCAGTCATGTCCAACTCTTTGTGACCCCATGGTCACATGCCAGGCATGCCAGGCCTTCCTGTCCATCACCACCTCCTGGAGTTTACTCAAACTCATGTCCATTGAGACAGTGATGCCTTCTAACCATCTCATCCTCTCTCATCCTCTTCTCCTCCCACCTTCAATCTTTTCCAGCATCAGGATCTTTTCCAATGAGTCAGTTCTTTGCATCAGGTGGCCAAAGTATTGGAGTTTCAGCTTCAGCATCAGTCCTTCCAATGAATATTCAGGACTGATTTCCTTTAGGATAGACTGGTTGGATCTCCTTGCAGTACAAAGGACTCTCAAGAGTCTTCTCCAACACCACACTTCAAAAGCATCAATTCTTCGGTGCTCAGCTTTCTTTATAATCCAACTCTTATCTGCATATGCGACTACTGGAAAAACCATAGCTTTGACTAGATGGACCTTTGTTGACAAAGTAATGTCTCTGCTTTTTAATATGCTGTCTAGGTTGGTCATAACTTTCCTTCCAAGGAGCAAGGATCTTTTAATTTCATGGCTGCAGTCACCATCTGCAGTGATTTTGAGGCCAAAAAAAATAAAGTATGTCACTGTTTCCACTGTTTTCCCATCTATTTGCCATGAAGTCATGGGACCAGGTGTCATGACCTTAATTTTATGAATGTTGACTTTTAAACCAACTTTTTCACTTTCCTCTTTCACTTTCATCAGGAAGCTCTTTAGTTTTTCTTCGCTTCCTGCCATAAGGGTGGTGTCATCTGCGTATCTGAGGTTATGGATATTTCTCCCAGCAATCTTGATTCCAGCTTGTGCTTCATCAAGCCCAGCATTTCTCATGATGTTCTCTGCATATAAGTTAAATAAGCAGGATGACAAGGTACAGCCTCGATGTACTCCTTTCCCTATTTGGAACCAGTCTGTTGTTCCATGTCCAGTTCTAACTGTTGCTTCCTGACCTACACACAGATTTCTCAAGAGGCAGGTCTTCAGAACTATAATGGCATTAAAATGGACAAAATTAATATTTTCTTTAGCTTGAGAATTTCTTTTTTTTTAATTATACAAAAATTTGTACCCTCTAAAGTTAAAAAAATCTCTCAGTTTTAGCCACATCTCATATTAAAACATGCTTGCTTCTTGGAAGAAAAGCTATGACAAACCTAGACAGCATAATTAAAAAGCAGAGGCATCACTTTGCCAAAAAAGTACATCTAGTCAAAGCTATGGTTTCTCCAGTAGTCATGTATGGATGTGAGAGTTGAACCATAAAGAAGGCTGAGCACTGAAAAATTGATGCTTTTGAGCTGTGGTGCTGGAGAATACTCTTGAGAGTCCCTTGAACTGCAAGGATATCAAACCAGTCAATCCTAAAGAAAATCAACCCTGAATACTCATTGGAAGAACTGATGGTGAGGCTGAAGTTCCAATACTCTGGCCACTTGATGTGAAGAGTCAACTCATTTGAAAAGACCTTGATGTTGGGAAAGATTGAAGATAGGAGAAGGGGACAGCAGAGGGTCAGATGGTTGAATGGCAGCATTGATTCAATGGACATGAGTGTGAGCAAACTCTGGGAGATAGTGAAGGACAGGGAAGCCTGGCATGCAGTCCATGGAATCTCAAAGAGTTGGACACGACTGAGCAACTAAATAACAACAATAGTAGCTATGAGTTTGTGTCTGCCCAGCACATTGCCTATCTTTCTAAAACTGGGAACAACATGCTTTTGTTTTTTATGAATCATATAAATAGCAATACTTTATTTTCTCAGGCAAGATAGAGGCATTTGGCATAATATGGCCTATCAACATACCCTATTCCTCTGGCTAGGAAGAGGTACATTGTCCAAACAAGGGCTCTAAAAATTAGGAGTCTTTGAGAATTTAGCCTGACAGAAATGAGGCTCAATAAACATTAGCTAAATGAATGTCAGGCAATTGAATGAATAAGTTATGGGAATAAGCTAGAACTTTTCTTTCTGTTAGGGTCATGATACTAGGAGAATATCTCCCTGAGGAGCTTCAGCCTTTATTAACTGACTAGAAGGAGCCCATCATCAGTAGACGATAAGGATGCTGAGATTAATGGAAAGCAGAGACAAATATAACTAAGAGGTGAACAGAGATAGAAATATTCATGCAACTCTCCTGAAATTTCTAGTTTTGTGACTAACAAATTTCCTTTTCAGTGAAGTTGATCCAAGTTTCTACTACCTGCCCAAAGAAGCTCATGATAGATACCACAATGGTCAACAGGGCTTTAACAGACCCCCAGAGTACCCAGCAGAAATGAGGGTAATCAAACAAGTGATCATTTTAGATTTAAATACAATGTATTTCATTATAGATGTAAATAAAATTCAAAATTGCTTTCAGAATAAGCAAAAATGTTCTTATACTGCACTTTCAATTCACAGTTGGCTTTCATATTAAATCTAATAAAGTTACTTTAGAAAAAAATATATATATAATTAAGTTCGTATGTGTTGCATATCCTGCATAACATAGAAGACTCTTAGGGGTTAGATGTTTACTAATTCATTTTCATTATTTTAGAGTTTCATATTGTATTAGAGAGCTTACCAGCTGATCAGTCAGTCAGTTCAATCACTCAAGCATGGCCAACTCTTTGTGACCCTATGGACTGTACCACCCCAGGCTTCCCTGTACATCACCAACTCCCAGAACTTGCTCGGTGATATCAGCCAACCATCTCATCCTCTGTCATCCCTTTCTCCTCCTGCCTTCAATCTTTCCCAGCATCAGGGGCTCTTCTAAGGAGTCCTTTCTTCGAATCATGTGGCCCAAGTATTGGAGCTTCAGCTTCAACATCAGTCCTTCCAATCAATATTCAGAACTGATTCCCTTTAGGATTGATGGGCTTGATTTTGCAGTCCAAGGGACTCTCAAGAGTTTTCTCCAACACCACAGTTCAAAAGATGAATTCTTTGGTGCTCAGCTTTCTTTATGGTCAAACTTTCATATCCATATATGACCACTGAAAAAAACATAGAACTGACTAGACTGACCTGGCGGCAAAGTAATGTCTTTGCTTTTTAATAAGCTGTCTAGGGTTGTCATAACTTTTTTTTCAAGGAGCAAATGTCTTTCAATTTCATGGCTACAGTCACCATCTGCAGTCATTTTGGAGCCCACGAAAATAAATTCTATCACTGTTTCCATAATTTCCCCAATTATTGGCCATGAAGTGATGGAACCAGATACCATGATCTTAGTTTTCTGAATGTTGAGTTTTAAGCCAATTTTTTCACTCTCCTCTTTCACTTTCATCAAGAAGCTCTTTAGTTCCTCTTTGCTTTCTTCCATTAGGGTAGTGTCATCTGCATACCTGAGGTTATTGATATTTCTCCCAGCAATCTTGATTCCAGCTTGTGCTTCATCCAGCCCAGCATTTCACATGATGTACTCTGTGTATAAGTTAAATAAGCAGGGTGACAATATCCAGCCTTGACGTACTCCTTTCCCAATTTGGAATCAGCCCATCGTTCCATGTCCAGTTCTAACTTTTGCTTCTTGACCTGTATACAGATTTCTCAGGAGGTAGTAAGGAGGTATGGTATTCCCATCTCTTGAAGAATTTTCCATAGTTAGTTGTGATCCACACAGTCAAAGGCTTTGGTGTAGTCAATAGAGCAGAAGTAGATGTTTTTCTGGAACTCTCTTGCTTTTTTGATGATCCAACAGATGTTGGCAATTTGATCTCTGGTTCCTCTGCCTTTTCTAAATCCAGCTTGGACATTTGGAAGTTCTCAGTTCACCTACTGTTTAAGTCTGGCTTGGAGAATTTTGAGCATTATTTTTGCTAGCATGTGAGATGAGTGCAATTGTGAAGTTGTTTGAACATTCTTTGACATTGCCCTTCTTTGGGATTTAAATGAAAACTGACCTTTTCCAATCCTGTGCCCACTGCAGAGTTTTCTAATTTTGCTGGCATTTTGAGTGCAACACTTTAACAGCATCATCTTTTAGCATATCTCAACTGGAATTTCATCACCTCCACTAGATGGTTCCTAAGGCCCACTTGACTTTGCATTCCAGGTTGTCTGGCTCTAGGTGAGTGATCATACCATGATGGTTATCTGGGTCATTACAATCTTTTTTATATATAGTTCTTCTGTGTATTCTTGCCACCTCTTCTTAATATCTTCTGCTTCTGTTAAGTCCATACCGTTTCTGTCCTTTATTGTGCCCATCTTTGCATGCAATGTTCCCTTGGTAATTTTCTTGAAGAGATCTCTAGTCTTTTCCATTTTATTGTTTTCCTCTATATCTTTGATTTGATTACTGAGGAAGGCTTTCTTATCTCTCCTTGCTATTTTTTGGAACTCTGCATTCAGTTGGGTATATCTTTCCTTTTCTCCTTTGCCTTTCTCTTCCCTTCTTCTCTCAGGTATTTGTAAGGCCTCCTAAGACAACCATTTTACTTTTTGCATTTCTTTTTCTTGGGGATGGTCTTGATCACTGTCTCTTGTCATGCACCTCTTCTCATGATCACTGTTCTGAACTTCCATCCATAGTTCTCTAGGGACTCTGTCTATCATATCTAATCTCTTGATTCTATTTGTCACTTCTACTGTATAATTGTAAGGGATTTTATTTAGGTCATACCTGAATGGTCTACTGGTTTTCCCTACTTTCTTCAGTTTAAGTCGAATTTGGCAATAAGCTTCATGATCTGAGCCATAGTCAGCTCCTTATCTTGTTTTTGCTGACTGGATATAGCTTCTCCATCTTCAGCTACAAAGAATATAATCAATCAGATTTCATATTGGCCATCTGGTGATGTCCATGTGTAGAATCTTCTCTTGTGTTGTTGGAAGAGGTTGTTTGCTATGACCAGTGCATTCTCTTGGCAAAACTCTGTTAGCTTTTGCCCTGCTTCATTCTGTACTCCAAGGCCAAGCTTGCCTATTACTCCAGGTATCTCTCGACTTCCTACTTTTGCATTTCAGTTCCCTGTGATGAGGGCTTCCTTTGTAGCTTAGTTGGTAATGAATCTGCCTGCAGTGCAAAAGACTGAGGTTCTATCTCTGGGCCAGGAAGATCCCCTGGAAAAGGAAATGGCAACCCACTCCAGTATCCTTGCCTGGAAAATCCCATGGACAGAGGAGCCTGGTGGGCTGCAGTCCATGGGGTCGCAAAGAGTCCGGCACAACTGAGCGACTAACACAATTCCCTATGATGGAAAGGGCCTCTTTTTTGGTGTTAGTTTTTGGACTCTTTTGTTGACTAAGAGAGCTATTCCATTTCTTCTAAGGGATATTTGCCCACAGTAGTAGCTATAATGGTCATCTGAGTTAAATTTGCCCATTCGAGTCTATTTTAGTTCAGTTCTGTTCTGTCACTCAGTCGTGTCCATCTCTTTGTGATACCATGGACTGCTGCATGCCAGGCCTCCCTGTCCATCACCAACTCCCAGAACTTACTCAAACTCATGTCCATTGAGTTGGTAATGCCATCCAACCATCTCATCCTCTGTCAGCCCCTTTTCTTCCCACCTTCAATCTTTCCCAGCATTAGGGTCTTTTCAAATTAGTCAGTTTTCGCATCAGATGGCCAAAGTATTGGAGTTTCAGCTTCAGCATCAGTCCTTGCAATGAATATTCAGGACTTACCCCCTTTAGGATGGACTGGCTGGATCTCCTTGCAGTCCAAGGGACTCTCAAGAGTCTTCTCCAACACCACAGTTCAAAAGCATCAATTCTTTGGCGCTCAGCTTTCTTTATAGTCCAACTCTCACATCCATACATGACTACTGAAAAAAAAATAGCTTTGACTGGATGGACCTTTGTTGGCAAAGTAATGGCTCTGCTTTTTAATATGCTCTCTAGGTTGGTCATAACTTTTCTTCCAAGGAGCAAGTGTCTTTTAATTTCATGGCTGCAGTCACCATCTGCAGTGATTTTGGGGACCCCCAAGATAAAGCATGTCACCGTTTCTATGGTTTCCCCATCTATTTCCCATGAAGTGATGGGACCAGATGCCATGATTTTAGTTCACTGCTTCCTAAAATGCCAGTGTTTACTCTTGCCATATCCTGTTTGACCACTTCCAATTTACCTTGACTCATGGACCTAACATTCCAGGTTCCTATGCAATATTGTTCTTTACAGCATTGGACTTTACTTCTATCACAATTCACATCCACAACCGGACACTGTATTTGCTTTGGCTTTGTCTCTTTTTCTTTCTGGAGTTATTTCTCCACTCTTCTCCAGTAGCATCATGGTCACCTACTGACCTGGGGAGTTCATCTTTCAGGCAAGAATAATTAAGTGGTTTGCTATTCCTTTCTCTAGTGGATCACGTTTTGTCAGAATTCTCCACCATGACCCGTTCTTCCTGGTGGGCCCTACATGGCATGGCTCATAGTTTCATTGAGTAGACAAGGCTATGATCCATGTGATCAGTTTGATTAGTTTTCTGTGATTGTGGTTTTCATTCTGTCTGCCCTGGAAAGATAAGGATAAGAGGTTTATGGAGGCTTCCTCATGGGAGGGACTGGCTGTGGAGGAATCTGGGTCTTGTTCTGATGGGTGGGGCCATGCTCACTAAATCTTTAATCCAATTTTTTTCCCATTGGCAAGGCTGTCTTCCTTCCCTGTTGTTTGGCCTGAGGCCAAACTATGGTAGAGGTAATGGCAGTAACGGTGACCTCCTTCAAAAGGGCTTATGCCAGCGCTGTTGTGTTCAGTGCCCACAGCAGGCCACTGTCCACTCATGCCTCCACCAGAGACTTCTGGACACTCACAAGCAAGTCTGGCTCAGTCTCTTGTGGGGTCGCTACTCCTTTCTCCTGGGTCCTGGTGTGCACAAGGTTTTGTTTGTGCCCACCAGGAGTCTATTTCTCCAGTCTTGTGGAAGTTCTGTAGTCAAATCCCACTCGCCTCCAAACTGAAATTCCCTGGGGGTTCTCAGTCCCTTTGCTGGATCCCCGGGTTGGGAAATTTGTTGTGGGTCCTAGACCTTTCATAACAGTGCAAGAACCTCTTTGGTATATTTTCCTCCAGTTTGTGGGTTGTCAGCTCTGTGGCTCTGTGTTGGGGCTAATGGTGACCTCCTCTAAGAGGACTTGTGTCACATGCTGTGCTTCCCACGTCTGCTGCAGTCAGAGCCCCTGACACACGGCAGGTCACTGCTGACCCTTGCCTCTGCTGCTGGAGACATTCAAACACTCAAAGACAGGTCTGGCTCAGTTTCTGTGGTCTCTGAGTCCTGGTATGCACAAGGTTTTGTTTGAGCCCTCTGAGCATCTCTGGAAGATATTGGTTTGATACTACATGAAATTTCCCCTCTCCTACCATATTGTTGGGGATTTGCCTTTGCTCTTGGCCATGGGGAATCTTTATTTGGTGGGATTTAACATTCTCCTGTCGATGGTGTTCAGCAGTGAGTTGCAATTTTGGAGTTCTTGCAGGAGAAGATGAGTGCACTGAGTGTACATCCTTCTACTCTGCCATTTTAACTCACTTACCAGCTGGCGCTAGTGAGGAGGGCATGGCAACTCATGCCAGTAATCTTGCAGGGAGAATTACATGGACAGAGGGGCCTGGCAGTCTATAGTCTATGGTATCACAAAGAGTCTGGACAGGACTGAGTGTCTGAGCACATTGTATTAGAAACATTTACAACTTATTAGGAACTGTCTCTTGCATTTCCTGTTTTCTTATTGCTTTGGAAGGCTATTTTAAATTTACCACCAATGGATGAGTTCCATCTTATGGACACTGAATTTCAGAAACATAAACTCAGATTTCCACAAGACTGTAACAGACGTTTTACTCCATGGCAAGTTTAGGAGTGTGTTAAACTGTAATTCTGGTGAAACTAACTCTCCTTATTAACCCTTAGAAATCAAGACACAACTGTAAATTTTCCTCCCTGTGTAGAAGATGGGTAGGGAGAAAATACCTGAACTGTAACTCAGCATTCATTGATGATGGTGTTCACCAAGACAGAAATATTGTTCTAAGTTCTAGAGATAAAGCCATGAAGAAAGAGAAAGAAATCTGATGTTCTAATTGGAGACAAAGATAATAAAGTAAGCAAATGAATGAGATAATTTCAGAAAGAGATAATGAAATATGAGTAAAATGCAAAATATACTATATTAGAACATGAGCAGATCAGGGAAATCCAGTTTCTCTGGTGGCTCAGATGGTAAAGAATCTGCCTACAATGCAGGAGACCCAGGTTCGATCGCTGGATCAGGCAGATCCCCTGAAGAAGGGAAAGGCAACCCACTCCACTATTCTTACCTGGAGAATCCCATGGACAGAGGAGCCTGGTGGGCTACAGTCCATGTGGTTGCAAAGAGTCATACATGATTGAGTAACAACACATACAGGGAAAATCCCCTGTGAGGAGATGAGTTGTAGCTGAGATCTGAATGATAGTTACCAGACATGAAAACCTGGGAGATCAGCATTCTGAGCAGAGGGAACTGATGTGCAAATTTTCTGAGAGGAAGTGTGTTTGAAATTCAAGAAAAGTAGATGGATACCTAATGTGGCTGGAGTGTGGGGAGAAGGAAGGGGAGTGGTAGGTGATGAGGTCAGAGAGCTCTGTGAGCAATGGTTAGTTTGAGAAGCCCTTGAGGAGTTTCAGATGAGGAATGACACTACATAATATCCCTTTCAGAAAGATCAGTGACTCATATGGATGGCTGGATTTAGGGCTCAAGATTAGAATGAAAGTTATTAGTAGGAAGCTATTATATTAATAATAGTCCAGGGGAGATGAATGATGATGGTAGCTTAGGCTAAAAGTTTGAAATGAAGTGAAGTGGAGCAGTACAGGATTCTATGGGAAATAAAAACTATGGGATTTGTAAGATGTGGGTGAATTTAAAAAAAAGAGAGAAATCAAGGAATGTCATAACTACATCTAATGATTGACTTTAAGAATGTGACGACTAGATAATATGATATACTTACCAAATCTCCAAGTTAAACTAAATTAGTTTTCAGGACTCTTAATGTCATGAAGCAAAAATGACTATGCCAAAAAAAATTAAGAATGTGGTTTATTATATAACCAAACTTCCTTTGCAAGAAAAATAATCACCTTTAAAAGGATTGTTAGAAAGAAGCTGACAATGGCAGTTTGAATATTTAGGTCTTTAAAATGACAATCTTACACATCTTTATACAGAAATCCCCTTATGAACTTTTTTAGTTATCATTAAAATGATCTTTAATTATTATCTCTCCTTTTCGTGTATAGGATTTATACCTTATTAAATTGTAAGCTTATGATCCTTTATATCCTCTCCATAATTTTGTACATTTTTCTCACAATAACGGCTCAATAAATATTTTTCAGTATAGGAATTACTTCCTCTTAGAAAACCATCTTCCTCATCTTCACTTTTTCATAGCTTATTCATTTTTCCAGTACAATTAATCAACAACTCCTGCATTTGCCTTCTCTGCTGTTTCCTCAGTCCTCCAAGAGCATGTCATTCTCACCAATTTCATTCATCAACTCCTTACTTTTATATTGTCATTGCTGGGCCACAGTGGCAAGGCAATCAGTCTTTCAATCACTAATAGAACTTCATACTCTAAAAGTTTGGGACTTTAGGGTCCCATACTCTAAAAATGATCATCTCAACTGACAAAAAGAATCTTAATGTTTTATTCCCTTGGGAAAACATAAATCCTTTCATAGATCTTGAATATTTTTTTCTCCTATACAAATACTATAACCCTTTAAAAAAATCCTTACTTTTCACTAGACAAAAATCGTGACCAGTACAGCATTTCAAATGCTGTATTTCAAATTTGGAATTTCTTTCTTTCTTTTTTTTTTAAATAGTCCAAAGCTCATTAAAGAATGACAAAATCCACCTTCCTTTTGCTGCTGCTACCATTCACCATAGCTTAATTCATCTCTCTGCTGAAGTGCATGAGGTGCCTCCTTCCCTGCAGAATACAAGTCTGGAAGACAGTCCTGTATGTTAATACTTAACTGTAATTTTGATTCATTTAAGAAGCAGTGTGTGGCAACCTCCCCCCACCCCCACCCCAGAGACTGGCTGGTGGGTACACTCTTCCTTCCTTTTTATAATGCATTTCTATCAACAGCACAATCTTCTTAAATTTTGTGGGTTTTTTACAACATCTCACCATCCCCTACTGAATTATAAGCTCTTAGCAGTGCTAATAACCACCATAGGGTATTTAGAAAATATTTGTTTAATCAGTTATCACGTACACTTAATTAAAAAACAAATCAATGCATGAAAAAATGAATAAGTGCTTTGATGGCTAATATATGACTTTGAAGGCAGTCTCATTTGGGTCAAATTTTTTTAAACTTTCAATACAGTCAGATTTGCATTAGAAAGCCTCCTTTGTGCAAACACTCCTGGGCAACTGTGCAAAGTCACTTTGAAGGTAAATGCCATCAAATATTAATAAGATAAGCCTAGGGAAATAAGCTTGTAGTTTATCCCAGATAAAAAGAGCATTTTTCCCCTTGAAGTATGACTACATACAGGAATTTAAAGCTCCCTTCTACATGTTAGAGAGAGGCATATGAGCAGCAAAGCTAAAAAACAGAGTGAATAAGGCATGTTGGTAAGTAAATAGATGGAAACCCCCCTCATATGGTAAACAAGAACCTTAGAAGACACTGCTATTTTTCTCTTTTAATTTTCTTCCCAGAATATAAATTTAAAGTTACATCTTAAGAATCCTTCAATCACACTGTAACCTTCTGAAATAACTAAAGCAATCCAGGATCTCTACTCTATGGTCTAGAAAGACTTCACATATTCTGAAAAAAGAAGAAACAGAAGGGGTGCCCTGGCCTGACAGAGCAACAGCAAGCCTGGCTGGAAACGGACAAAAAGAGATTCCACAAGGTCTCCACTCAAATGAGTTTCCAGTGAATTATGAAATGTATTTTGTTGGATCAAGAAACTAAACACTGGCTGAGCAGATAACATGAGCTTGTATACACTTCCACTTAGCACATCACTCTACTTAACTCCCCTAAATTGTATGTAATTATTTTATATTGTTAGATTAATCATGTTTCCATTAGGGCTTGCAATTGTTATTATCTTTTATTTTTTGTCTGGCTATTGGTTGTGAAAGTTGATAAACATCTTTACTATTGTGATTATATAACTATTATTCTTTTAATCACATCAAGGTTGTATACTGTCACCCTGCTTATTTAATTTATATGCAGAGTACACCATGAGAAACGCTGGGCTGGAAGAAGCACAAGGTAGAATCAACATTGCCGGGATAAATTTTAATAACCTCACATATGCAGTTGACATCACCCTTATGGCAGAAAGTGAAGAGGAACTCAAAAGCCTCTTGATGAAAGTGAAAGTGGAGAGTGAAAAAGTTGGCTTGAAGCTCAACATTCAGAAAACTAGGATCATAGCATCTGGTCCCATCACTTCATGGGAAATAGATGGGGAAAGAGTGGAAACAGTGGAAACAGTGTCAGACTTTATCTCTTTGGGCTCCAAAATCACTGCAGATGGTGATTGCAGCCATGAAATTAAAAGACACTTGCTCCTTGGAAGGAAAGTTATGACCAACCTAGATAGCATACTGAAAAGCAGAGACATTACTTTGCCAACAAAGGTCCGTTTAGTCAAGGCTATGGTTTTTCCAGTGGTCATGTACGGACATGAGAGTTGGACTGTGAAGAAAGCTGAGCGCCAAAGAATTGATGCTTTTGAACTGCGGCGTTGGAGAAGACTCTTGAGAGTCCCTTGGACTGCAAGGAGGTCCAACCAGTCCATTCTAAAGGAGATCAGCCCTGGGTGTTCTTTGGAAAGAATGATTCTAAAGCTGAAACTCCAGTACTTTGGCCACCTCATGCGAAGAGTTAACTCATTGGAAAAGACTCTGATGCTGGGAGGGATTGGGGGCAGGAAAAAAAGGGGATGACAGAGGATGACATGGTTGGATGGCATCACCGACTCAATGGACGTGAGTTTGAGTGAACTCCAGGAGATGGTGATGGACAGGGAGGCCTGGCCTGCTGCAATTCATGGGGTCGCAAAGAGTCAGACACGACTGAGCAACTGAACTGAACTGAACTGAACCGTTGTATCATGATTGGTCAACAGAAAAATCTGTTCGAGAATTCTGGTCAACAGACATCTCTAACAGAATTCTATATCACTAAAACTACCATTTAATAGAAAAACTTATAATAATCACTTTTCAAAATCCAGATGCATAATGGAATTATCTTGCAACTTTGTGAAAAATAGAAATGCACAGGTATTGCTATTCTTCTCTAAAACCCCAGATGTGTTTTGAATGAGTAGCCATGTTTAAAAACAACCAGACTATATGATGATCTTTTGCTTTTACCTAGTATGTTTCACTTTTTCTGTTTTGTATTCAGTTTTCTCATTTCATTTAGTTTGTTTTCCAATTCCTCAGTCTCTTTTTGTTGTTGTCACTGTTGTTTTTTCTCAAGCCTTTATCAAACATAGTAGAAAAACTTCTCTGTGTGCGTGTACACACAAGTAATATGTATAATACAATATGTATATTTCAGAAAACTTATGCATTTTGACTAGCTAAAAAAATTATGACATTTTTGATTCTACTTGTTTGACTTAGTATGAATAGAATGCTAGATTTCTAATTTATATTCACTCAAAACTTTCATATAGTTCCATGTATTTTGGCATCGAGCATTACTGCTAAAAAGTCTAGAAAATATATTATCTTAGTGATTTTTTAAAAGTTTGAATGAGCCTTAAAATTTCTAATCCAATTCTGAGGATATAAAACAACACTATGTTGTAAAAAAAAAAAAAAAAAAAAAAAAAAAAAACAGGAAATTACCAAGTGATATAATATTAACTAAAGTACAGATTTAGTTCAAATTTCACAAAATTTTATACTAGTGTCCACTATTTGCTTTCATACCTTATTCAAGATTGCATATTGTATTTAGTTGCGTTCTTCAGCCTCAGGTACCTGAAACAAATTCTGGTAATTCTCTTTTCATTTTTATTCTATTATAAATATTTTCTAATTTTCCTTGTTATGCTTCTTAGAAACACCTATCATTTAAAAATGGACATTTAATTTCCAAATACATAGGACTTTATTTATAGTATATTTAATATTAATATCTCATTTTGATACTAGTTTCTCATTTAAATATTTTCTTCTCTGCAATCTCTCTCTGTGTTTTTTTCAGTCCAACTTTATTGTGGCTTTAGGTGGCTAAATCAAAGATGTCTTAGTAAATATCACATTGCACTTGAAAATATGTGGGTTATTTTCAAATATCTTTTGATATTGATTTCTAATATAATTCCACAGTGATAAAGGAACAGACTCTGTATGATTTCAATACTTTTAGACCTTGAAATTTTTGTACCTTTTTTTATGTCCCTAGATATGTTCCAGTGTCTCCTAGTTTACAATCTATGGGAACTTGAATAGAATTTGTATCCTACTCCTGTGTGAAAGTTTATAGATCTTAATTATGTTGAATTGGTTCACAGTGTTTTCAGGTCTTCTATATTCTTCTACTTCTCTGAATATCCATTCTATTAGTTTTGAGAGTTTGATATTGAAATTCCAATTAAAAATCTTAATTATCTACTTAAAAAATGTAATATATAGTGGAACTATTTGTAACCTTGTTCTGTATTTTCCAACTCTCCTGTAAATGTGCTATACTTTCATAATTTAAAAAATAAAAATTAAAAAAAAAACTAAACACTGAAGAAAGAGCCAATTAAACATTGAAAGAGAGCTGTATGCACTAGTTCCTCCCTACAGCACCTTCCTGCTGTGCATCAGGAGTTATCACCAACTCTGGGACCAGTCTTACCTCACAGACTACATGATGTAGTAACAAAAGTACTGGATTAAGTATCAAAAGAGTTGGGTTCTAATTTTAACTCTGCAACTTATTAACTGGTTGGCTTCAGCCAAATCATTCACTTCTCTAAGCCTTATTTTACTTCCCTGGAGTAAAATTACCGCTGATATTAGTCTCACAGGACTGTATGCATATACTTAAGAGTACAATAAGCTCAGCCTAAACAGTGTGTTTAGATAGGTCCTCTGACACCCAAACTCTCTCCCACACTCTCAAATAAATGTTAATGTTATATAAATATAAAAGCCTTATATATAAAACTATAAACTTTAAACTTCAGAAAGCATGGACTAATTAATAATATGAAACTAACACGATAACGTAAGAATAGGTGGCAAAAAACACATAAGAATTATAAATAAAAAATCCTCATGACCCAGATAATCATGATGGTGTGATTACTCATCTAGAGCAAGACATCCTGGAATGTGAAGTCAAGTGGGCCTTAGAAAGCACCACTATGAACAAAGCTAGTGGAGGTGATGGAACTCCAGTTGAGCTGTTTCAAATCCTAAAAGATGATGCTGTAAAAGTGCTGCACTTAATATGCTAGCAAATTTGGAAAATTCAGCAGTGGCCACAGGACTGGAAAAGGTCAGTTTTCATTGCAATCTCAAAGAAAGGCAATGCCAAAGAATGCTCAGACTAATACACAATTGCACTCATTTCACACACTAGCAAAGTAATGCTCAAAATTCTCCAAGCCAGACTTCAACAGTATATGAGCTGTGAACTTCCAGATGTCCAAGCTGGATTTAGAAAAGGCAGAGGAATCAGATATCAAACTGCCACAATATGTTGAATATACTGATTCACTCCAGTAAGAATTGAATAATCAATGGATTGTAAAGGCTTATGTACAGAAATTAAAAGATGCTTGCTCCTTGGAAGAAAAGCTATAACCAAACTAGAAAGCATATTAAAATCAGAGACATTACTTTGCCAACAAAGGTCCATCTAGTCAAAACTATTATTTTGCCAGTAGTCATGTATGGATATGAGAGTTGGGCTATAAAGAACTCAGCACTGAACAATTGATGCTTTTGAACTGTGGTGTTGGAGAAGACTCTTGAGAGTCCCTTGGACTACAAGGTGATCCAGCCAGCCCATCCTAAAGGAAATCAGTCCTGAATATTCATTGGAAAGACTGATGTTGAAGCTGAAACTCCAATACTTTGGCCACCTGATGCAAAGAACTGACTCATTGGAAAAGACCCTGATGCTGGGAATGATTGAAGGTGGAAGGAGATGGGGATGACAGAGGGTGAGATGGTTAAATGGCATCACCAGCTCAATGGACATGAGTTTGACCAAGCTCCAGGAGTTGGTAATGGACAGAAAGCCTGGCGTGCTGCAGTCCATGGGGTCACAAAGAGTCGGACATGACTGAGTGATTGAACTGAACTGATGTATAGAAATTCTCTGAGAAAACAGTAAAATTGAAAAGAAAGGAAAGTAAAAAAAAGAAAAGAAAGTTACACTGTCTGCTTCCTCAGTAAGGACTAAAATAATCACAGAACTATTAATTTTAACTGTAAGAAAGAATACCTGAAAAACACTTTATTTTGTGCTCCCTAAGATCTTGGTAGAATTTATTTAAAATTTTCAAAATTTTGAAATCCCCATTGCCTTTTCCTAGTTTAGTCTTGTGTGATTAAAAACTTACTTCTTGGGTTTTCAAATCAGTTAGTTTAGCTCTTATATATTTTGGAGATTTACACCCAAGGTACCTAAGAAGATTTCTTACCTCAGGTTCAGAAACCTGCTTACCACAGCTCCCAATCCATTACTTGCTTTTCTCATAAGTTGTACCTTCTTTCTACTGATTTATTCCTGAAGAGCCAGCTCATTCCACTGGATTTCCTTCTGTGAGGGAAAACATCAACACAAATAAAATGTATTTCCCTCAGCGAGTGTTTTTATTTATTGACTAGGTGCTACTTTAACCTTCTAACTCACAGCTAGTGCCCTCCCAAACCAAATTGTATGTCTGATACATAAAATCAAAATAGAGGAAAGAACACACAAAGGTGTCATTTTTAAAGGTGCTTGCTCATGATTGAATGTAGAACCCTCAGTGGGAGGAGTAAAGAAATATTTCCATTAGTCTAACATAGATTGATGAAAACTCTACCCAGTTTGAACATTCTCCTAGAATCTGTTGGCTCAGTCTGACATTTTAGGCCCCAGATCTGGTGGCCTAAGCAAAGTGGAAAATAGGAGGTAAAGATTGATCTCTGATGTAGGTCTCAGAAAAGAGTAATAATAATAATGCAGTAAGAATAAAAACATTATTTCTATTATTAATAATACCTAATAATTTTATAATCTAATATGAACCAGACATTTAGGACATGTCATGTACTTTGTATATGCTAATTTATGTGATCCTTGTAAGAACTCTATGAGTTAGGTACCAATTAAAAAATGAGATTAAGTAAAATGCCCAAAGTCATGAAACTATACTAACTATGCTTCCTCTTAAAAGCTTGTGAAGTTTTCATATTTTCCAGTCAGCTGAGGTCAAGGCTGTATATTCTCACCCTGCTTATTTAACTCCTATGCAGAGTACATCATGAGAAACACTGGGCTGGAAGAAGCACAAGCTGGAATCAAGATTGCCAGGAGAAATATCAATAACCTCAGATATGCAGATGACATCACCTTTATGGCAGAAAGTGAAGAGGAACTCAAAAGCCTCTTGATGAAAGTGAAAGAGGAGAGTGAAAAAGTTGGCTTGAAGCTCAACATTCAGAAAACTAAGATCATGGCATCTGGTCCCATCACTTCATGGGAAATAGATGGGGAAACAGTGGAAACAGTGTCAGACTTTATCTCTTTGGGCTCCTAAATCACTGCAGATGGTGATTGCAGCCATGAAATTAAAAGACACTTACTCCTTGGAAGGAGAGTTATGACCAACCTAGATAGCATATTGAAAAGCAGAGACATTACTTTGCCAACAAAGGTCCGTTTAGTCAAGGCTATGGTTTTTCCAGTAGTCATGTATGGATGTGAGAGTTGGACTGTAAAGAAAGATGAGCACCAAAGAATTGATGCTTTTGAACTGTGGTGTTGGAGAAGACTCTTGAGAGTCCCTTGGACTGCAAGGAGGTCCAACCAGTCCATTCTAAAGGAGATCAGTCCTGGGTGTTCATTGGAAGGACTGATGCTAAAGCTGAAACTCCAATACTTTGGCCACCTCATGCGAAGAGCTGGCTCATTGGAAAAGACCCTGATGCTGGGAGGGATTGGGGGCAGGAGGAGAAGGGGACGACAGAGGATGAGATGGCTGGATGGCATCACCAACTCAATGGACATGAGTTTGAGTGAACTCCAGGAGTTGGTGATAGACAGGGAGGCCTGGCGTGCTGCAGTTCATGGGGTCGCAAAGAGTTTGACACGACTGAGCAATTGAACTGAACTGACCAAGACAGCAGTCAAGATAGAGACTTAATGCAGAACCATAAGTAAAAAGTTGGCTACCAACTCCCCTAATCCCAGAGGAGGTAGTTAGTCTGGGTAGATCCCAAATCTAGTGGAGGAGAGAGCATCACTACCATATGCAGAGTAGTGTCCTATTTTCTAAGAGAAATAAAGAGAAACCCTGATGATGGGAAAGATAGAAGACAGGAGGAGAAGAGGATGACAGAGGATGACATGGTTGGATGGCATCATCGACTCAATGGACATGAGTTTGAGCAAACTCCCGGAGCTGGTCATGGACAGGAAAGCCTGGCATGCTGCAGTTTATGGGGTGGTAAAGTATCAGACACAACTGAGCAACTGAACAACAATAATACATTGTTTCTACCCTCCAAAGTTTCACATTCTGAAGGCAAGCTTAGATATTCACATAAAATGATTAAGTAGCAATTCAACCCAATATACATGTTAAATATCATAAATGATAGTTATTTCATTCAAATCAATAAACATTTGCAGGAACTTACTTTATTTTACAAACTGACTAAAGATGCCAAAATCATGATCTGCATTCAAGAAGAAGGTATGAGATCTGTTTGAAGGACCTCAAGGTTTAGTGGGAAAAAGCAGTCTCTTCAATCAGCAATTAAAATTTCAATGCAGTCAATGCTCTCAGCCGTTAGATACCCAAGAAGAAGATGTGACTGGCATTTCCTAAAAGATAAGGAATGCTTGCCAGAAACGGTAATGCTTAAATTGAATCTTAAAGGATACTTTTTTAATATTTCTATGACAGGAACATTTCTCATTTGAAAACATAAATTTTCATTCCTAAATAAAATCTTTCATTGTATGTAGCACCTCCTTGGTACATCACAGACATGCAAACCTGAAAAGTGTAGCGCATTCATGACACAATTTAACTTCATATGTTGCAAATCAGTCTAACTTAGAGCATGGCATTTGGAAAGTTAATTTAGTGAAAGGCCAGCTTCCAGGGCAATGGATACATGTATTTTCACATCAGTGCCTTTCTGCTGGCTAATACAGAAGCTAAGTCAATGACCAGATCAATGCCATTAATAAAGAGATTTCACAAGTTCAATCCATTGTAGTACCTTATTTTTACACATTTAAAGGCTCTAAGGATTTGGAAATATATCATGGGTACTTGTCAATATTTTTGATCTAAGAACAAGATCCAATATTTTGATGCATTCATCAGTAGTATTCCACTTCAGTTGCATTCATTCTTTCAGCACATCCTTACTGAACACCCACTCAGCACCAGGTACTGTCTTGGGCATGGAGTAGACAGCAGTTCACAAGGCAAGCAAGAGTCTACTTTCAGGAATGCTGAACTCTGATGGAGAAAGTCTGACATTAACCACGTAAGAAATGAATAAATAAGCTGCTTTTACATAAAAACTAGAAGATAAATAAGTGCTATAAAGAAAATTAATAAAGGTGGTATGTTAGAGAATGAATTGGGGACTATAGAAGCAAGCTATTTGAGCAAGGATGACCCTCAAAACCTATTATTAAAATAAATTTTTTTCATAAAAAATAGAACATTGTTTTTTATTATGATAAGTGTAAAAAAATGAGTTCCTAAGAACTGCTACAAAGACTATCAGAAATTAACATCACTGTCCAAGGCAAAGTGAATAATAAATCAATGTAATTATTAAATATTATAATTAAAGTTAAAATTGAAAATATGACATTTTAATCTGACTGGAATGTTGAAAAAAGTACCAACTATGAAATACATAGTAAAGAAAATTCCAGGAAGTAGGAACAGCAAGTACAGAGGCTCAAAGACAGAGGGGAACTTGGAGTAAATGAATATTCATTGGAGGAACTGATGCTGAAGCTGAAGCTCCAGTACTTTGGCTATCTGATGTGAAGAGCCGATTCATTGGAAAGCACCCTGATGCTGGGAAAGATTGAAAGCAGGAGGAGATGGGGATGGCCGAGGATGAGATGGTTGAATGGAAACACCAACTCAATGGACATGAGTTTGGTCAAGCTCTGGGAGATGGTGAAGGACAGGGAAGCCTGGTGTGCTGCAGTCCATGAGGTTGCAAAGAGTCAGACATGACTGAGAAACTGAACAAGAAAAAGAGAATAGCAAAAAAAAAAAAAAAAAAATGAAAGTGGTCAAATATGAGAAGATAGCTCTAGACAGATCAGAGAGGGTTTTAGAAAATAAGGTAAGAAGTTTGGAATTTTTTTTTCCCCACTGGCATGGAAATTCACTACAGGAGTCTAAGCAAAGTAATGATGTCATTAGATTAGACTTAAAAAACTGTTCAAGCTACTGTGAAGAGACCTGACTATAGATTAAGAATGAAAGCAGGGAAATCAATTAAGAGGCAACTGAATTTGAGCAAATAAGACATGAGGATTGGTCAGACTATACCTGTAAGAATTGTCAGAATGTATATGATCACATTCATGGTGAATTTTGGAAGTAGAGCTAGCAATATACTTGTGAATTGGGTTTTTGGCTTGAGTGGGATGATAAAGATAAGACCCTTAAAGAAACTAAAGAAGAATTGGAAGATTAAAAAATAAAGAGCTATCTTTGCTATGTTAAAATTGTAATTCTATTATGTATCTGTAAAGATGCTTACTCCTTGGAAGAAAAGTTAGGACCAACCTAGATAGCATATTGAAAAGCAGAGACATTACTTTGCCAACAAAGGTTCGTCTAGTCAAGGCTATGGTTTTTCCTGTGGTCATGTATGGATGTGAGAGTTGGACTGTGAAGAAGGCTGAGCACTGAAGAATTGATGCTTTTGAACTGTGGTGCTGGAGAAGACTCTTGAGAGTCCCTTGGACTGCAAGGAGATCCAACCAGTACATTCTAAAGGAAATCAGCCCTGGGATTTCTTTGGAAGGAATGATGCTAAAGCTGAAACTCCAGTACTTTGGCCACCTCATGCAAAGAGTTGACTCATTGGAAAAGACTCTGATGCTGGGAGGGATTGGGGACAGGAGGAAGAGGGGACAACAGAGGATGAGATGGCTGGATGGCATCACCGACTCGACGGACATGAGTTTGAGTGAACTCCAGGAGATGGTGATGGACAGGGAGGCCTGGTGTGCTGTAATTCATGGGGTCACAAAGAGTCAGACATGACTGAGAGACTGAACTGAACTGAAAGATGCTACACAAGCTTCTAGAAATATGAGTCTAGAATTCAGAGAAAAGATATAGAAAGGGGGATTTATAATGAGAGTTATCATCACATAGATAGTATTTAAATACATGGAACTGAATTATATTGTTAAAGGAAAAAATATTTTTATAAAGGCAATGAGGATACACTCAGAGCCCAGTGGTTTCCAATATGTAAAGATCTGGCAGAAGAGGAAAGAAGCAAGGGAGACTGAGGAAGAACCTCAGTGATGTAGCAGGAAGCCAAGTAAACAGGATATCATGAAGGCTTAGAGAAGAATTTCAAAAATGGAAAATTTTGTCAGATAATTGACTCTAGGATGTGGTGAATTAGAGGGCCCTGCTGACTTTGATAAGCACAAGGTCACTTTCAGAATGTGGTGACAATTAAAGCCAGATCAGTGGAATATGGAAGCTTAGCTATTGCTGTCTGATAAACCATTACAGAACTCAGTGGCTTAAAATAACAACTATTATTTCTTAAAGTCTACTGCTCCTCTGGACCAGTCTCAGCTGATCTCAACAGGGTTAGGTCATGTGACTGCAATTAACCAGTAGGTATCCTAGAGGTCAGTTGCTCTAGAATATCCTCAAGTATAACAAGGACAATGACTCATCTCTGTTTTGCAGGGTTTCTTAACCTCCCAAAGGACTGTCCTGGCATGCTTTCAGAATGGTGGCAGTCTTCCAAGAAAAGGAAAGCAGAAGGACACAAGGCTTCCTGAAACATTGACTGAAAACTGGCACTCCATCACTTCTCTCATATGCTATAGGCAAAGGCAAGGCCAAGTCCTCCCAGAAACAGAGTGGGCGAGAGACTACAAAGTTAGAGACCAAAGAGCGTGCATACAAGAAGATTATTAATCACAACCCACAATACAAATAAATTATCATATGTGGGCAAGAGGGTTGACAAGAGAATAGAAAGTCCATAGAGACAGCCATAACTGTTGGAAACATTTTGCTCCAAAGTCACAGATAGATGGGTGGTTGCAAAACTAAAGATCCTGTGGAGTGAAGGTCTCTATTTTGGTTGTTTGGTAGATTTTTGTTTTTTAAGATGGATATGAATGATTGTGTTCACTTACTGATTGAAATGATTCAGGAGAGAGACAGTTCAGGAAAGAAAAGGATTCCTGGGGGAACCAAGTGTGTGAGTAGATTGGCTGAAATTGGAGGGGTTGGCCTTACTACGCAAATTCAGGAGCATGTCTTCCAGAACTACAGAAGGGAAGGAAGAGCATGTGCATACCTGGTCTCCCTCATGTTAAAATGGATGTTAATTTAACATTTAAATTTCAGAATTCTTAGGGCTTAAGAAAAGTATAACAGTTCAGAGAAATCTTATTTTTAAAAAAAGACTTGCTTACAAGTCAAAATTACAGAGAGAATTTTTCATACCAGGGCAATCTACTTCTGCTGCTACTGCTGCTAAGTCGCTTCAGTCATGTCCTACTCTGTGCGACCCCATAGACGGCAGCCCACCAGGCTCCTCTGTCCCTGGGATTCTCCAGGCAAGAACACTGGAGTGGGTTGACATTTCCTTCTCCAATCTACTTCTGCTATGCAATAAAGCTACCGACAAAGACAAAATACGTTCAAAAGAGAAATCAGCTGGGATCAATGTCTTGATTCCAGAAATCAAAATATTTCACAGTGACTTGAAAATCCAGTGATGTGTTCACAAAGAAGTCATTCTCCAATGTAAAATACTGATTTGGATACAAGGTACAAACTTGAATTATTAATGTACTCCTAGAGTGTGACGTTTTGAATGTGCACTGCTTGACTAATAACTTGAGGAGTTGAAATACCCATTCAGTTAAAGATTGCTTAAATTTACAACACACTGCATTTGTAAAATATTCATCAGCTCACTATTGAGAGATATTGTCCATGCTACTACGAAGTCCCTTCAGTCATGTCTAACTCTGAGACCCCATGGACTGTAGCTCCTTTATCCATGAGACTCTCCAGGCAAGAATACTGGAGTGGGTTGCCATTGCCTCCTCCAGGGGATCTTCCTGACCCTGCAATCGAACCCATGTCTCCTGCGGCTCCTACATTGCAGGCGGATTCTTTACTGCGGAGCCAGCAGGAAAACCTAATTGTCCATGATGTAGGTCAAATGTCTGTGAGTGCTTATCATTTAGGAAAATTTGTGCAGATGGGGGTGGTTGGAGAAGAAAAAACTCACAAAGGTAAATTTTAAAAATCTGAGTTTGTTATACAAATTTTACAAAATTCTAAAATTTTACAAAATATTAGGCTTTAAGGCACAGATTGAGAGGGATATGTGGTTGACAATGAACATGTCATGTATAATAACCGTTTCAAAATTGAAAGTCCTCTTTCATTCAAACCAGGTTCTGATTTCACAAGAAACACAGGCTAACTATATATCTTAAACCTAAACTTTTTATGGCAATTGTTAGGTCTTTATTTTCACATTTGTTAAAGCGAATACAACATGACTCCTAGGTCTAGAACAAGAACTTTCTAATTTGAAAAGACTTCCCATAGATCCTTCCAATATATGATCTCATCTTTATATAGATTGCCTCAGGCTGCCTGTGAGGACCCTAAAAGGACAGGTCATTAGCAATTAAAAAACAGGACAAGCTTCTTTAAGCAGGTTAAAGGAGTTAGCCTTTAAGGCGGTCTTGATCTACATTTTTCATTTACGAAAACATTCCAAAATCAAAACTGTTCCAATATTCTTCATCTGACTATAAGAGTGCCTAGTTGTAATGAAGTCATCACACTGAGAGAGAGATGTGAAGGGAGGAGATACACATAAAGTTGGAGCTTTATACAGTAAGAAGGCAGAGTCAACACAAATAGACCAATCAGCAACCAGGAGCACAAAGAATGAGGAAAAAGAAAGGTAGATGAACAAAGCAGAGGAAGGGAAGAAATGTTTAATTCACTTTGGTAAACACTTATTGAGCAGCTACCATGAGTTAGACTTGGTTTAGAAATAGAAGTTGGGAAAGGGTACAAGGCAAGACAAATACGTGAGCATATGATATTAAGGTAATGCAATGGTAAGGCTGTACACAGGGTTCCATAGATATGCAAAGGAGGGGCACTTAATTAAGTCAGGCACACCAGAGGATATATGCTAAAAGATATATTTCCTGATCTGTATCTTAAAGGGAGGCAGAGAAGAAGGCAGAGTGCCAGAGAATCTATGCCTTTGAACTGTGGTGCTGGAGAAGACTCCTGAGAGTCCCTTGGATAGCAAAGAGATCAAACCAGTCAACCCTAAGGGAAATCAACCTGGACTACTCATTGTAAGGAATGATGCTGAAGTTGAAGCTCCAGTATTTTGGTCACCTGATGTGAATGGTTTCAACCCTGAAAATTTTGACATCCTTCCTTTGCAAGCATAAGTTCATGTGAAGTTGATCCCAGAGGCTTATGAAGAATCTAAAACAGATACATAGATGGTTTGTACCATTAGAAAACACCTACAGCATTTTATTCATGGAAATATCATGGAGTATATAAATGAAACACATCTTGTTTCTGATCATCTGAGAGGTAAAATGACATATATGTACTAGGATAATTGAGTAGTTACCATAACCACATCCATATCTACAAAATATGAAACCTTTCAGTCTCAAGTACATTGCTTTTTGGCCAGATCAAATGGCATGAAGACAAAACTACTAATCTTCAGCTTTTCCTATCATCAAAATCAGACTAAACACATTTGATAATCCCAATTCCAATTTTTCCACACCAATGAAACCCAATATTTGTACTTGAGCTCTTCCTTAAAATTTTCCACTAACCTTTGGTTAGCTGAGAAAGCTAGTTAATTAAAGCCATTTAGGAAACTATCAACTGAGGGTTAGGATTTGAAGGTTTAAGTGATATTGAGAATACTAATAACTGAATATATCAAGCAAGCCATTTACTATTGCTGCTCTGATACAGTAAAACTCTGTAAAGTATAGCCTACAAATATTTGAGCTTCCCAGGTGGCTCAGTGGTAAAGAATCTGCCTGCAAGTGCAAGAGACATAAGAGGCATGGTTGAATCCCTGGTTCCAGAATATCCCATGGAGTAGGAACTGGCAACCTTCTCCAATATTCTTGCCTGAAAAATTCCATGAACAGAGGAGCCTGGCAGACATACTGAGTGACTAAGCATACACACACAAATATTTGAGCCAAAATTTCATGAGATCCCATTTATGAAAAAAGAATATTCCTGGGCTTTATAAGATCCAGTGCTTTACTTGAAAGACAGAACTTAAATAGCAGAGCTTATTATATAATCTGAAATCTAGTATGTCTTGAAAAGCTTTAAAAGATACGGTTCTAACATTTTTTCAGCTATCTTGAAAAAACTAAATCTTTTCAATTGTGAAAACTCTGATGAATATTTATCATCAGGTTAAATATTATTCACCAAGTTCTGCTCCTGAAGTTCTTATACAGTCAAGTTCCTAGTAATTAAAGAGACAACTACCCATGTTACAGCTATAAGATGAGCTCTCTAATAGGAAAGCAAACATCTAACAGAGGCTGAGATCAAATCCTTTTAGTGGGCTTTTGACTTGCTGGGAAGGAGATCTACTCCGAGCATAAGCACAACCCTCCAGAACTAGTCTTTTTACGATGCTCTTAAATATCTAATAGGTGTTCAACATCCACTGTGAACTTGTGAACCTAAAAGGGATTTAGGGGTATTTACAAGTGTGGAGCCACACAGTATGACATGCACACATATCTGATGCAGGCACGATTACTGAACCATCATCACTATAAAACCTACCTGTATAGTATCATAAGTCCTCCCAAAAGAGATTTTTAAAATTTACAGCTGAAAAAATAACTAGAAAAACGGATTATGGTGACTCTACAAAATCAATAGCTAGCCACATTAATGCCAAAACGTTCAGGAATTGAGAGGCATGCTGTTTTGTACTGGTGAACTTGTTAGTTAGATATGTGTTTTATTGTCTTAATTTAAAAGCCCTACATAATAAACATATTCCTCAATGGTATACATTCTTTGTAATGTTACTATTTTAAAAAGCATTTCAATTTTGAAAGTGATGGTTAGAATCGTTTGTTAGTCCATGGGGACTGGTGATCTCACAACTCCCCAACCAACCATTCAAATTTTTGTGCTTAAATAAAAGCAAATCTCTATTTATGTAGTAGACATGGTCTTGAAGAACTCTTTAAAAACAGAATTCTTTAATAAATGACAATGTAGTAAGTAAATGGGGAACTGGCCAGTTTAGGTAAAATACACAGTTAATTCTTTGATATAATAAATCTTTTGGTAAACTAAAAAAGGGAGATCTTTTAATATATCTGTTTTGTAAATTAAGAGTTCATGTATGATATTTTCTTAAACTGCACAGATTTGTATATCTTATGGCTGAGGAAGAAATAACTTTAACTGCATGAGTTCAGACTTGGGTGAGATTGCTCTATCTTTTTAAAACTGAGTGGGTTGTTTAAAATATATATATATATATATATATATATATATCTCGGAGAAGACAATGGCAACCCACTCCAGTACTCTTGCCTAGAAAATCCCATGGGCAGAGGAGCCTGGTAGGCTGCAGTCCATGGGGTCGCTAAGAGTCAGACATGACTGAGCGACTTCACTTTCACTTTTCACTTTCCTGCATTGGAGAAGGAAATGGCAACCCACTCCAGTGTTCTTGCCTGGAGAATCCCAGGGACAGGGGAGCCTGTTGGGCTGCTGTCTCTGGGGTCGCACAGAGTCGGACACGACTGAAGCGATTTAGCAGCAGCATATATATATCACTTCTTCTATGTGACTGACCAGATCATTGCCTACATTCCTCTCTTTGGTTACTGCAAATATCCATGTATCAGGAATCATTTTTAGCTGTAAGAAACAGAACCCATTCCATCCAATATATACAGAAGAAGAATGTATTAAGGGTTATGAGGCCACTCTTAAATTATGAAGGAAGGCTAGAGATATCTGGCCTGCAGACTATATAGCCAGGAAGAATTATCCAACTATATACCAACTGAAGGCTGCAGTAAGGCTCCACTGTCACCCCCACAGCCCTAAGTTTGCACTGCCCATGGAGAGCATGAAACTGTACCCTCATAATATGTGTGTGTCTGACTTTTGAAAGCTCGCTGTCTCTTCTTTGTTTCCATAAGAATTAATTCTCTGCATGTGACCTACTGATGTCACTCTCCTCTAAACTGACTCCCAGGCGGGTTCTCTCCAACCTGTATATTAACTCTAATGGAAAGTAGCAAAGCATTTCTGTCTTCCATCTGAGAATGATCTATCATAAAGTGAGAGATTTTAATAATCACTTGAATAAAGTACTGTTGGCATGCTGAATTTTTCTTCTTGGTAGTTTGGCTCACCAAGTTATCCAGATTCATGATAAGGTACAGCTCACATATGGCCAATAGCCAATTGTTTAAACTCTACTGTGCTTAGATGTTCAGTCATGTCTGATCCTTTGCAACCACTTGGACTGTAGCCCACCAGGCTCCTCTGTCCATGGGGATTCTCCAGGCAGGAATACCAGAGTGGGTTGCCATGCCTTCCTCCAGGCGATCTGCCCAACCCAGGGATCGAACCCAGGTCTCCTGCATTGCAGGCAGATTCTTTGCTGTCTGAGCCACCAGGGAAGCCCTTAAACTCTACTAGAAGCTACTAATAAGAATAAAGGGATTTCCCTGGCAGTCCAATGTCTAAGACTCTGCACGCCCAATGCAAGGGGCCAGAGCTCAAACCCTGGTCAGGGAGCTAGATGCCATATGCTGCAATTCAAATTGCACATGCTGCAACTAAAAGATCCTGCACACCAAATAAATAAATAAATATTTTTTAAAAGAGAGAGAGAAAGAATAGTTATTTGTCAAAGAAGGCATAGTTTTGTTCCAAATCTCCAGGAATCTCTGTTGTAATTCTCCTAACAGTGATTAACACTGTTAAGCACCCTAATGGGCTACACACACTTTTTGAATTCCATTGTATCCACTAAGTCATAAGAACTAAACAGTAAAATAAATTATACTATAGCTTCGTTCTGCTGGGAGGCTTCCCTTAGTGTCAGTTCAGTTCAGTTCAGTCGCTCAGTCGTGTCCGACTCTTTGCGACCCCATGACTCGCAGCACGCCAGGCCTCCCTGTCCATCACCAACTCCTGGAGTTCACTCAGACTCACGTCCATCGAGTCAGTGATGCCATCCAGCCATCTCATCCTCTGTTGTCCCCTTCTCCTCCTGCCCCCAATCCCTCCCAGCATCAGAGTCTTTTCCAATGAGTCAACTCTTCGCATGAAGTGGCCAAAGTATTGGAGTTTCAGCTTTAGCATCAGTCCTTCCAATGAACACCCAGGACTGATCTCCCTTAGAATGGACTGGTTGGACCTCCTTGCAGTCCAAGGGACTCTCAAGAGTCTTCTCCAACAACACAGTTCAAAAGACTCAATTCTTCGGTGCTCAGCCTTCTTCACAGTCCGACTCTCACATCCATACATGACCACAGGAAAAACCATAGCCTTGACTAAATGGACCTTTGTTGGCAAAGTAATGTCTCTGCTTTTGAATATGCTATCTAGGTTGGACATAACTTTCCTTCCAAGGAGTAAGCATCTTTTAATTTCATGGCTGTAGTCACCATCTGCAGTGATTTTGGAGCCCAAAAAAATAAAGTCTGACACTGTTTCCACTGTTTCCCCATCTATTTCCCATGAAGTGATGGTACCGGATGCCATGATCCTCGTTTTCTGAATGTTGAGTTTTAAGCCAACTTTTTCATTCTCCTCTTTCACCTTCATCAAGAGGCTTTTTAGTTCCTCTTCACTTTCTGCCATAAGGGTGGTGTCATCTGCATATGTGAGGTTATTGATATTTCTCCCAGCAATCTTAATTCCAGCTTGTGTTTCTTCCAGTCCAGCATTTCTCATGATGTACTCTGCATATAAGTTAAATAAGCAGGGTGACAATATACAGTCTTGATGTACTCCTTTTCCTATTTGGAACCAGTCTGTTGCTCCATGTCCAGTTCTAACTGTTGCTTCCTGACCTGCATACAGATTTCTCAAGAGGCAGGTCAGGTGGTCTGGTATTCCCATTTCTTTCAGAATTTCCCACAGTTTGTTGTAGGGCCCTCTCAAATCTGGCATTTGGGGTAATAGAGTGAATTATTCAGAGGCTCAAATCTGATAGACATTTCTCCAATATAAATGGGCCCACCAAACTTGTGCCATTTTACCAGAAATATCTTACATAAAGGGCACAACTTCTTTTACTTTGAAAGGGGTATCTTAACAGGTCTCTTAGTAGTAGGTCCATTAAAAGGTAAATGGAGCTGGAGGCCCCCATATCTTTTTGCTCTTTCATCTGCCTCCCTCTGACACTGCACATCAAGGCACTAGAATATCTGATAGTCCCTGATCTCCTAGTCCTCTCTCAGCATGATGGCATCAAGGTAATAGAATATATGGTGTCCTGTGAAATAGAAAATCAGGGTGCCTGAAGGCTATATTTTATTTCTTGAATCTGAAGAATTAACAAGAGCCTGAGATAAGATGAGGAAAATGAATTGCTCTCCTTGTAAGGTAAAAGAAAACTGCTTCTTTTTTTCTCTAAATATTGAAATAGATAAAAATCAAGAGCTATGTAGGAGATGTCACAGACAATGTTAATCTGTTCCAATAAAGAGATAACATTTGGAACATCAACTGAAAATTTGTCACTCTCTGAATAAGCTACTGAAATTACTTCAACTTTTTAAAACCAATATGCCTTCTGAATGACCAAGCAAGTAAGTTAAGTGAGGTTTCTATTGATTCGTTTTGGCTTTATGTCTGTGTTCAACTCACCGGACACAGTTACTCTATATGTGAATGCAACCTTGGCAAAGTTGAGTGTAAGATTTAAGCAAAATCTTATGACATTATCACAGAAACTTTCCTCAAGTACATCATACCTTCCTCTTTTTCTGCCTTTTTTTTTTTTAAGAGTGCGTAGTTCTGTTAATTGACTTAGTTTTGGGAAATGAAAAATTCCTATGACTCTCCATCATGGGAGTCTAAGACAAGCCTCTTTTTACCAGATTTAAAATGTTTTTTTGTTTGTTTTAGGTTTTCCAATTCAAGTGAGACTTTAGTAGGCTACCTATTTCAATCCCAGGGACCCCATAATCAACTAGTCACCCCTAGATAAGCTTGCAGATCATTTAATTTAATATAACTCTACTTTTGCTACCTGTAATGGAAGGCAATGGCACCCCACTCCAGAACTCTTGTCTGGAAAATCCCATGGACGGAGGAGCCTGGTAGGCTGCAGTCCATGGGGTTGCTGAGAGTCAGGCATGACTGAGCGACTTCACTTTCACTTTTCACTTTCATGCATTGGAGAAGGAAGTGGCCACCCACTCCAGTGTTCTTGCCTGGAGAATCCCTGGGACGGGGGAGCCTGGTGGGCTGCCGTCTATGGGATCTCACAGAGTCGGACACGACTGAAGCGACTTAGCAGCAATGGAAACCATAACTACTTATGCCACTCAGATCCATCATCCAGGCAAAATCATATAACCCATTTTGCTATGCTATGCTATGCTAAGTCGCTTCAGTCGTGTCCGACTCTGTGCGACCCCATAGACGGCAGCCCACTAGGCTCCCCCGTCCCTGGGTTTCTCCAGGCAAAAACACTGGAGTGGGCCGCCATTTCCTTCTCCAATGCATGAAAGTGAAAAGTGAAAGTGAAGTCACTCAGTCGTGTCCAACTCTTAGTGACCCCACAGATTGCAGCCTAACAGGCTCCTCCGTCCATGGGATTTTCCAAGCAAGAGTACTGGAGTGGGGTGGCATTGCCTTCTCTGATAACCCATTTTAGTCCTGCTCTAATCACTTAGGTAAATTGATTACTCTCTAAATTAAAATTATTGGTAATCACGTTTGTTTTTCCTTAACATAGATAATTCTAAAAGATTCACTAGAGGTATCATAAAGCATCATGCCTTTGAAAAGACCAGAGTTCAAATCCTGGTTCTGCCACTTGCTAGCTGTTGTCCATTTAGCAAGTTTCCTAAATTTTTTCAACTCTATCACATGAGAATTATATTTAACTATATGCAAAATGACCAGCAAAGAACTTCTCAGGAAATGGTAACTTGTAACATTATTAGTAATGGCATCAACACAAAATTATTTTTATTTATTACATGTACAGTTATAGTGAATGTCCTTTCAAACAGATTACAAATACCCCAGTAGACAGATGGTGAAACCAACAGTTTTAGAGTATTACATTTTGCATGGCTTTAGGTCACAAATAAAGGTGTCCTAGTCCATAGCAGTAATTGATGATCTTTATTCACAAAGGAAGAAAACAACATATTTCACTCACACCTCACTAGGTCTGAGTTATGGAGGCATTCATTATTTTTAAGAGTAACTCCCACTCCTCACTACCATCCATAAAGTGTTTTCTCACCTTGTACCCTTGACAATGTTAAAAGTGAAAATACATCTTCTAAACACCACATAGCAATTAGGGTAATGATCTTTCCTTGTACAGGGCATTGGACCACTCTCACACCACCGCATTTCAGCTGGTCTAGGAAGGTTGCTATAGGGTGCTACTTAAAAAGGCACTTTTTTATAAAAGCTATGGAAAGAAATTGTCTGTTGACAGTTGAGAAATTGAGCTTGCATCTGTTTTACCAAAAATGTTAAATTCTCTCAGCAGTTTTTTGAATTCTGTTATAAAGAAGTACTAAACCATTTAAGACAGCACTGCATAACTCAAAAGAAAAGAAAGGACAGGCTGCAAGAAGGAAAACTATATAATACTGTGGCTTAATATAATAGAATTCAGCATTATCTGGATCTTTCTAATCATAATTTCAGCTGTTAAAGCATCAGGGACGTCATCAGTATAGACACTATATTCTGACTCAATTACACTGTGCATTAAAAGTAGTGGTTTACAGAATCTATTAGATTTGTCATTACCCTTGTGCCATACTAGATTGACCAAAGGGGTGGAGGAAACCCTCTCTCTTAAGGGAAAATAAAACTAAAAAGCAAATTTAGTGGAATGCATAATAGGTGTTCCTTGGGAGAATGCTTTAGGTTTCAGTTCATTTCTTCCTAAGATGAACATTCCCACCAAAAGCATCAGAGTAAACATCATGCCTCATTTAATCCTTTCCATTGTTCATTCAGCATGCATGTAGGTATAACACTGATTAATAGAAAGAAATTACAATATTCAATGACTTTGAATAAGCAATGGAGAAAGCAAACACTTATTAGATTTCATCAATTAAAAAAAAAAAAGCCTCCCTAACAAAGCTGATGTGGGAGGATAATGGTTCAGCTATTCTAGTAAAGGATGCAGAGTCCTCTTTCCTTATGAATAGCTGGGCTTGATGTGTGATTCTGGGAACAACACAAGCCCATATATCATTCTAATGTGACAAAACAAATAAATAACAGTTGAGAAAATAAGCTTTTCAGATACATATCATTTGGTTGGCATTCGATAATCTCAAAAAGCATAAATAGGTTTGGCCTTCCAGCAAAGATTTGTCAAAAATAATAATACATATAGATTAAATAGTAATAACTATTATAGACTAAATAAATAGGTAAAATTTTCATGTGTATATTTTGCCCTAACCTGAATATCAAAATAATGAAGAAATAGAACACCGATGTTGGTTTTCATAGCTTCAAGAGAAGTAAAACGTTATTTTTTTAAAAGATAGTTTATACTTTCACAAAATGAACAAGAGTTAAGATACTGTAATTTACATGGTACAAAACACACTAAACACAGAACTGAGGAAAACCCTAAAGAGCAAGAGGCATCTACTTTATAACTTCTCTTCCTCACATTAAAGAGAAGAAACATACCCCACCTACATTTTGGGGTGAGGTCCTAGAGCCAATCTCTGATCTTCTTATCAGGGGATTACACTTTTTTTTACTGAATCCTGCTTTAGGTCCACTAATTCTTGTTCCTACTTTTAGTTTTTATTAGTTATTTATCCTTTTGCTTTTTCTGGGGAACTTTCAAAGAGGTAAACTCTCAAGTATTTACTTGCATGTTTGTAAAGCACACTTGATTATTAATTTAAAACATACTCTTTTGGGGACTTCCCTGGTTGTCCTGTGGTTAAGAATCCGTGTTGTAATGCAGGGCATGTGGGTTCGATACCTGGTCGGGGAATTAAGATTCCATATGCCATGGAATAACTAAGTCCAAGCACTCCAACTACTGAGCTTGCACACGCTGGAGCTTGTGTGCCACACTAGAGCATCCATGTACCACAGTGGAAGATCCCTCATGCTGCAACTAAGGCCTGATGCAGCCAAATACATAAATATTTAAAACATGTTACCCTTAATAGAATCAGAAATGTTAAAAGAGATTTAAGTCCACACTATCCAAACTGGACTAATCTTCAGAATTATTTATGGAGCTTCCTAGGCACTATCCCAGAAATGCTATTTTAGGCTGCACTATGCCCCCTGAAATTCATGTGTTGCATTCCTAACCATCACTACCTCAATATGCACTGTTTTGGGAGATATGGGCTTCAAAGAAGTGAGTAATGATATATAGGACATTAAGGTGAGCCCTAAACCAGTATGACTGGTGTTCTTGTAAGTGGAGATTAGGACACAGAGAGGTAGAGAGCAAAGCTGATGTGAAAACAGTGGAAGAAGATGGCTATCTACAAGTCAATGAGAAAGACCTCAGAAAGAATCAACCCTGCAGATACTTTGATCTCAGACTCTTAGCCCCCCCAGATCATGAGAAAATTCATTTCTGTTGCTTAAGCCACCCAGTCTGTGGTACTTTGTGGTTAGAGTAGCCATAGCAGACTAAGATCCTGTGGAGAAGGGAAAGGCTACCCACTCCAGTACTCTGGCCTGGAGAATTCCATGGACTACAGGCTGTGGGGTCACAAAGAGTTGGACACAACTGAGCAACTTTCACTTTATTTTCAGCAGACTAATACACCTACTAAATCAAAATCCTTAAGTATTAGTCAAATAGTTTTTCTCTTTTAAAATATCTCTAGGCTTAAATATGGACTTCCAAGGTGGCTCAGTGGTGAAGAATCTGCCTGAAATGCAGGAGACACAATTTGATCCCTGGGTCAGAAAGATCCCCTCTAGAAAGACATGGCAACCTGCTCTAGTATTCTTGCCTGGAAAATTCCACGGACAGAGGAACCTGGTGGGTTACTGTCCATGGAGTCACAAAGAGTCAGACACAACTGAGTGACTAGGCATGAGCACAGGCTTACATATCCAAAGGAAATGAAAACAGAATAACAAAGAATATCTGAAATCCCACTTTTACTGCAGCATTAGTTGCAATAGCCAAGATATGAAAATAACCTAAATGTCTGTCAAAGATGAATGGATATCATGCAATGGAATATTATTCACCCATGAGAAAGAAGGAAATCCTGCTATTTGTGACAATATGGAGGGAACATGAGGGTATTATGCTAAGTGAACTGTCAGACAGAGGACGATAAATACTATATGGTATCTTTGTGGAATTACATGTGGAATCTGATTATATGTGGAATCTGAAAACATTGAACTTGTAGAAACAAAGAACAGAATGGTGTTCACCATGGGCTGACAGGGTGAGAGAAATGTTGATGAGTACAAACTTCCAGTTGGAAGATGAATAAATTCTGGTGTATCTAATGCCCATCACTGTAATCACATTTAGCAAGAATGCATTGTATACTTCCAAGTTGTTCAGAGAGTAGACTTCAAATGTTCTCACCACAAGGAAGAAATGGTAATTTTGTGACACGATGGAGGTTTCGCTAACCTATAGTAGTAGTCATTTGCAATATATAACTGTATTAAACCAAATCATACACCTTAAACTTATACAATATGTCAATTAAATTTCAATAAAGCTGGGCAAAAAATATATCCAGGTGATTTTGCTAATTGGCCAGGTTTAAATCCATCCTAAAGGAGATCAGCCTGGGTGTTATTTGGAAGGGCTGATGCTGAAGCTGAAACTCCAGTACTTTGGCCACCCCATGCGAAGAGTTAACTCATTGGAAAACACTCTGATGCTGAGAGGGATTGGGGGCAGGAGGAGAAGGGGACTACAGAGGATGAGATGGTTGGATGGCATCACTGACTCAATGGACATGGGTTTGGGTGGACTCCGGGAGTTGGTGATGGACAGGGAGGCCTGGCGTGCTGCGATTCATGGGGTCGCAAAGAGTCGGACACGACTGAGCAACTGAACTGAACTGAGATCAACCCTACTTTCCAGAAGTTGAATTCAGTTTGCTTATTAATTCACTTTTCCTTGTTTTGTTTTTTGAGAGAAAAATTACCAAGCATCTGCTGATCTAGGAATAGTTCCAGACACTGGGGATTCAGATGAATAAGACACAATAATTGCATTCAAAGAGCTTACCATTTAAAGGATAGAGATATAAGATGTGGAATTAACACAAAGCACAGAGGATCAAAGGCATACTGATGAAGGGCACTTAACAAAGTCTGCAGAGGTCAGAGGAAGCTTCTTGAAAGAGGCAGTGTTTGAGATGTGCTTTCAAATATGATTAGAGGTAAATCAAGTAAAGAAAACTGGAGGAAGAAAGAATACAAATATTAGCAATACCTATTTTATGGCTGAGGAAACCAAAGCCCAAGTAGGTTAGCCAGTTGTCCAAGATCATAAGTATCACAAGCAGAAGAGCTGAGATTTGAACCCAAGTGGTGGCATTAGTGCTAAAGAAACTGCCTGCCAATTTGAGAGATGTAAGAGATACTAGTTCAACCCTGGACTGGGATGATCCCCTGGAGGAGGATATGGCAACCCACTCTAGTACTCTTGACTGGAGAATCCTATGGACAGAGGAGGCTACAGTCCATAGGGTTGCAGAGTCAGACATGACAGAAGTGACATAGCATGCACACACACCCTGACCTCATGCATCATGCTCTTCCCAGCTCACTTCCTCTGTGCTTCTCCAAATTGTCTTCCATCCACGTCTTAGTCTGAGTCTGTTCAGGCTGCGTTAGCAGAATACCATAGACTGGGTGATTTATAAACAACAGAAAGTTATTTCTTATGGTTCTGGAGGCTGGGGAGCCCAAGATCAAGGTACTGACAGACATAGTATCTGATAAGACCCTCTTCCTGGTACATAGCTGATGACTTTTCCTGTGTCCTCACATGGTACAAGGAGCAAGGAATCTTTCTGAAACTTCTTTTATAAAGCCACTAATCCCATTTGTGAGGTCTCTACCCTCATGACCTAATCACCTCTTAAAGGTTCCACCTTCTAACACACCCTGCAGGATTAAGATTTCAACATATGACTCTTGGGGGACATAAACATTCAGACCATAGCTATATAAATATTTCAAGTTTTATCATGTGATACAACTTAAAATATGTGCATTTCATTGTATTCTCATTCATCTATCAATGCAGCTATTTTTAAAAATACATGAGCTTGTAAAGCTTGCAGGTAAAGATTCATAGTTAAAAACTATGAAGTCATAATAATTTAAAAAGAAAGCTACCAATGACAAACAATCTAAATTTCCCATATAATTAACTAATGGGTAATATTATATAACACAGATTTAGACCTTCATACATGAATACATTAATATATGCTGAGTCCAACATTTGGGGGCAGGGGGTGGGCAGCCCAAGATGCTTTGAAGCTGTATCAAAGAGCCTGCATCAAAGAACCAGACTTTATCTGAGGGCTAGACTATATATGAACATCCTTGGTGGCCACTGACAGGAAGTGGTTCTAAGAACAAACTAAAATGATCATTTAGGGCTGACAGCCTTGTAACTACTCCCTTGTACCTATGAGAAGGACATAAATCATAACGAGCTATTAAATCAGGAGAGGGAAGTTTGAGTCCCATAATGAGTTCATGGTGGTTCATTCATTATTCTCTTTACTTTAAACTTTCCATAATTATCAAACACATTTTGGTTCAGCCCCACAGTAGACTATTATGTGGTCTCTAAAACTCCTCTTTTCAAAAAGCATTTAATAACCTGAAGAACAACTCAAAATAAAATGCTAAGGGCAAAAAGCAGGATGAAAATTAAGTATGCATCATGATCCTAATTATTGGTGTAGGTGTTTATCAACAAGGAGACAAATCAGTATGTCTGCAGTATGGCCTCTGTGTGAGGGGGTCATGAGTGATCATTGTTTGTTTCTTTTTATCTCTATTTTAAAAATTATCTCTGGTCAACAGGGAATATTAAGTATACATAATAAAATGTGTACATGTGCTTGTAAGGTTTAGTGTTAACTAACTGAGCTGCTCTAAGTAAAAGCAGAGAATGAGAAACTTTGGGGCCTCTTTCCTGGACTATTATTTTAAAGTGTGTCTCAAGTCCAGTTGCACATTAAAAGGACATAGGCTGTCTTTAAAAAAATTCTAATGCCTAAGCCCCATTCAAAGAGTTTCTGATGTAATGGGTCTTGAGCAGAGTCCAAATATGAGTTTTATTACTCCTTGTTTTAGAGGTTTTTGTTTTCTTAGGGTTTTTTTTGGTTTTTTATTTTTTGTGGTGGAGGTGGGGAGGCGGGGGTTCTTTGCTTCTCTCCAGGTGAATCTAGTTTGAAGTTAGGATTAAAAACCAATGTTCACTATGTATGGATCAACTATTATTTACCAAGCAGTATACTGGCGTGCTTGAAAAGCAGAGACATTACTTTGCCAACAAAGGTTCATCTAGTCAAGGCTATGGTTTTTCCTGTGGTCATGTGTGGATGTGAGAGTTGGACTGTGAAGAAAGCTGAGCGCTGATGAATTGATGCTTTTGAACTGTGGTGTTGGAAAAGACTCTTGAGAGTCCCTCAGACTGCAATGAGATCCAACCAGTCCATTCTGAAGGAGATCAGCCCTGGTATTTCTATGGAAGGAATGATACTAAAGCTGAAACTCCAGTACTTTGGCCATCTCATGCAAAGAGTTGACTCATTGGAAAAGACTCTGATGCTGGGAGGGATTGGGAGCAGAAGGAGAAGGGGACCACAGAGGATGAGATGGCTGGATGGTATCACTGACTCGATGGACGTGAGTCTGAGTGAATTCCGGGAGTTGGTGATGGACAGGGAGGCCTGGCGTGCTGCGATTCATGGGGTCACAAAGAGTCAGACATGACTGAGCAACTGAACTGAACTGAACTGATACCTTACTAGAGGCTTCTCAGTGGTAAAGAATCTGTCTACCAATGCAGAAGACTCAGGAAACATGGGTTCTTTCCCTGGGTCAAAAAGATCCCCTGGAGGAGGAAATGGCAACGTGCTCCAGTATTCTTGCCTGGTAAATCTCGTGGACAGAGGAGCCTGGCAGGCTACCCATAGGGTTACAAAGAGTCGGACATGACTTGAGCATGCATGCACAGAACAGATACCTTGTTAGAAGTGAAATCTGTATATAGATTCACAAACTTGAGAAAAGAATCATAGAGATCACTTGGAGATAGAGAGGAAAAACAAAACAACATCACTATAAACTTCCTAGCTAGCAGCAATTGGAACACAATTAGCAGAGATTATAGATTATATATATAAAATAGAGTCTACTGAGAGTAGAACACGACTTAGTGACTTAACAACAATACATACACACACACACACAAAGTTTCCATGAGGTATTCAGAGATATGAATTCCCTTGTGATCATTTGCTAGAAATTTACTCAGATAAGTTCAGAGAATATGACAATATTTGATTCTACTTGCTGACAATTTCAGCTCTTCATGTAACAGCCACGTATTGATTCCACTGAATTCTACATCAAGACTTCAATTTGACCAGTCTTTTCTCCTGATGTCCTTAGTTAGACCAATAGGTGGAAAATTACCATGTTGGTTAGGAAAACGAATGCTGATTATCAAGAGAAAATAGGGATGCTACTGTGTAATGGGGACGGGAGGAGTAAAGTTTGGAACCAATGGGCTTTTCTAAACCGCCTGCTAGTTCCACCTTACCCAGTGATAGATTTCGGAAGAACAATAGCGATCCGATACAGGGAGGCCCTCTCAGCCCTAGAAGGGCTGTCTGAGGACAAAGAAATTAGATAATGGACAAGGGAAAGGTGGAATTAAGAATAAGGAATTTCACTCCCCTTATCCATTAGCTATTTTTTTCCTTTCAATTTCCCCTACTATTTTATATAAGATGAGGTAGTGATAATAAACCTTATGACTCTTATTTGTATATTAATACAGAATAGCGACTGTACTAAAGGAGTTATGAACATCACTTAGATGGGTAATGATGAAATTTTAAACCTAATTCTGAAAAGAATAGCTATTTTATATTACGTTCCTTTAGTATGAACAATGCTGCTGGCTCCCACTGTTACGAGGAAGTTTAAATCTGGGCAGAAGAATATGCGTGTGAGGTTGCCCAAGGGTGACTGCAGCAGACGCCACAGATTGACTCCCTCAGGGCCACTCTGGAAGCCTTACAGTATATCTCCTTGCTCACTAGAGGTCGGAACATTGTCTACTTTTCCCAAGTTCCTTGTAGCTAGCTTATACATTTGACTACATTCCCCTAACAGATTCACTTATGAGACTTTGATAGTGGAGACAAGATTGTGAGCAGGGGCTGCACAGATCTAATAAACAAGATCAAGGAAGGCCTAGAATTTCAATAGCAGCCCTTGAGGAGGTTTGGTGAATAGGAGTATAGGAGAACAGGGGGCAGCAGTACAATTTCTGGACTTCTTTCAGAGCAGTGATGTGTTTGGGCATTTCTTCTATCTGTGTCACCCATCTGTGAATACAACCTTGATCCTGTGCACACTCAGAAATCCTCTGAGCCAACAAATACTCTGTAATAAATTCCTTCCAATTTAAGCTAACCAGAATTAATTTGACCATAAATGAAAATACTAATACAAGGAGATAGTGATATATATATACAACTGAGACTTTGATAGTTTGATAGACTAAAGCTATGTTTATTTAGCATTTATAGTAACCTTCTAGAATAAGACCAAGTTTGTATGCTATTTATATAATCTAATAATGTGTAAATTATGCTTATATTAAATTTATGCTAAGTAAGTCAGAATGCTCTCTTGGTCTAGAATTATGGTGGGGAGGGAGGAGCCTTAAATTTTTAAAAATTTTTAAAAATAAGACTGTCATTAACTGAAGGCTTACATGAAATTTGAAATGAAAAAGGCAACTTTGAGGCACAAGCTCAGCAAATACCATGTCTTAGCTCTTAACACATTAAATTATAGACTAACTTTAATGAAAACACAATCTAAGTCTTCTTCTAAGAATTGTCTTGAGAACAGAGGGGAAGAAAGGACCTCATGACACTTAGGTAAGAAAGAAAAGAACTCACGACACTCAGGTAGGAAAAGTGAAACCTCTAGTTACTTAGAGAAAAGAAGAAAAAGAATCTTCAACTCCTAACGTGGCAAACATCAAAAAAAAACATTTTAAAAAAGATGCTAATAACATCAATTTGAAAGAGGTCACGGCATTTGTAAACTACTGAAGACCCTTACAGTGTTTTCCCATTGGAATAAAGCATTGCATCTCTTTGTTACTTGAGATTTCAAATTTTAGAATATGTGACATGAAGTTCTGTTAATTATGGAGTCTGCTCTCTTCTTTAGAATCTCTGGATGAATAAGAGAGATGTGAGAACCAGATGTTCTATGGTTGTATAAATGTACAGCTGATTGAAGGACTGTTTTTTTTATATAATGAGCTGTATAAGCTGTTTGTATATTTTGGGGGTTAATTCCTTGTCAGTTGCATCATTTGCAAATATTTTCTCCCATTCTATAGGTTGTATTTTTGTTTTATGGTTTTCTTTTCCATGCAAAAGCTTTTAAGTTTAATTAGATCTCATTTGACTATTTTTGTTTTTATATTCATTACTCTAGGAGACAGATCCAAAAAGATGCTGCTGCAATTTATGTCAAAGATTGGTTGGCTTATGTTTTCCTCTGGGAGTTTTATAGTATCTGTTTCAGCATTTAGGTCTTTAATCCACTTTGAACTTATTTTTTCCACAATGGAATATTATTAAGCCATGAGAAGGAAAAAATCCTGCCATTTGAAACAATTTGGACAGAATTTGAGGGCATTTTACTAAGTGAAATAAATCAGAGAGAGAAAGATAAATACTGCATGGCATTACTTATATGTGGAATGCTAAGAAGTAAAAGTTAACCTCAGAAAGAGAGAGTAGAAAAGTCGTTGCCAGAGGCTGGGTGGGTGGGAGAAGTCGAGAAAGGCTAGTAAAAAGGTAATAACTTTCAGCTATAAGATGAAAAAGGTCTGAAGATCTAATGTATATCATGGTAACTAGGTAATTACAGCTGCTAACACTGTATAATAGAATTGAAATTTGCTAGAAGAGTAGAACTTAAAAGTTCTCACTAAAAAAAAAAAAGACAAATATGAGAGGTAACAAATGTGTTAATTAATTTAATGATAGGAATTAACAACATATATATATCAAATCACCACAGTGTATAGTTTAAATATCTTACCATTGTGTTTATCACTTATACCTCAATAAAACTGAAAATATTAAAAATAAGTACAGCATATACATTTTGCAACCTTACTAAATCTTTCTAGAATATAAATCATTACAAGAAACAATTAAGATGGACCACATGTGCATAATAAAATTTAGTTTTAAAAAATACGGACTCTACAACCGTGGGATAAAGAAATATAAGTAGAAAATAACTTTGTGTCAAAAAACTAGGAGTTAGGTTAAACCTAAGATGAATATGAGTCAGTAGTAAAATGAGAAGTTGAAAAAAGAATTGATTCCATTTCAGTTTGCACAGCTAGAAATATAGAGCTCAGAAAAAGAGGGGTCACATGTGCTCTCTCCCTGAATAAATCCATTTTAGGAATACTAAGTTCCAGTCTAAATATGATATCTTAAGAGAAATATTGAGAAATGGACACAGGTCCAGAGCACCAAGACCAAGACGGTGAGAGGAGAGAATCTGGGATCAAGGTATATGTGTGGTGCTTGAGAAAGCTGTTATCTGACTCAACTGGGAAACACAGAAGACAAATGTCCCAGAAGATATTTAAAAGAAGTGTCTTTGTTGACTTGGGGCTAAATTTACATTAGAAGGCTTCTGAAAACTGCGATCAATTAGTATTACATAATCATTAGCTACTGTAATCAAATGACCCCAAGTCCTCTAGCTTTCTGTGATCATCTTTTCCTTTAATAACCAAACAAAAGAGCACTCCTCCCTTCCCCATATTTCCATGATTTCCTGGAGGAAGGAGGAAGTTGCTTACATTCTATAAGTGGTTTTCTCTCCATTCCCGTTATGCCTGTTGTCAGCTTTTCCTCATATGCTACTCTGGTTACCTCACCCTTCTGCTACAACTGTTCTAGATTTTCTCACCACAAACCATCTCTCTTTCATTTTGCAAAGCACATTTACACAACCCTATAATAAAATAGGCTTTGGCTGAAACCTTTAGGTTGTTAAGTAGCTTTACTCACCAAGCCAAAAGAAAAGCAGGGATTGGGGGGGAGGGAGGGTGGGGGGGGTGCCAGCCCAGGTTGTCATCTGTGCTTTAAACTAACCTGCAGTAATTCCAATAGGTCATCCAACCCAATAGATCAGACATTCTGATGACCCCTTGTCCTTGGATTCAATTACAATAGTTCCTGCTTATCTGTAGGGAATACGTTTCAAGACTCTAGTGGATGCCTGATGCCACAGATTGTACTAAAACCTACATATAGCTTATATTTTGTTTCCATTCCCATATCACTTTTTTAATTGAAGTATAGTTAATTTATAATGTTGTGTTAGCTTTAGGTGGAAGACAAAGTGATTCATATATATATATATATATATATATATATATATATACATTCTTTTACAGATTCATCTTTATTATAGGTTCTTAGAACTGGACATGGAACAACAGACTGGTTCCAAATAGGAAAAACAGTATGTCGAGTCTGTATATTGTCACCCTGCTTATTTAACTTATATGCAGAGTACATCATGAGAAATGCTGGGCTGGATGAAGCACAAGCTGGAATCAAGATTGCTGGGAGAAATATCAATAACCTCAGATATGCAGATGACACCACCCTCATGGCAGAAAGTGAAGAGGAACTAAGAGCCTCTTGATGAAAGTCAAAGAGGAGAGTGAAAAAGCTGGCTTAAAGCTCAACATTTCAAAAAACTAAGATCATGGCATCTGGTCCCATCACTTCATGGAAAATAGATGGGAAAACAGTGGAAACAGTGGCTGACTTTATTTTGGGGGGCTCCAAAATTACTGCAGATGGTGGGTGCAGCCATTAAATTAAAAGACACTTACTCCTTGGAAGGAAAATTATGACTGACCTAGACAGCATATTAAAAAGCAGAGACATTACTTTTTCAACAAAGGTCCATCTAGTCAAAGCTATGGTTTTTCCAATAGTCATGTATGGATGTGAGAGTTGGACTACAAAGAAAGCTGAGCACTGAAGAATTGATGCTTTTGAACTGTGGTGCTGGAGAAGACTCTTGAGAGTCCCTTGGAGTGCAAGGAGATTCAACCAGTCCACCTTAAGGAGATCAGCCCTGAGTGATCATTGGCAGGACCGATGTTGAAACTAAAACTCCAATACTTTGGCCACCTGACTCATTTGAAAAGACCCTGATGCTGGGAAAGATTGAAGGCGGAAGAAGAAGGGGAAGACAGAGGATGAGATGGTTGGATGGCATCACCAACTCGGTGGGCATGAGTTTGGGTAAACTCCGGGAGTTGGTGATGGACAGGGAGGCCTGGCATGCTGCAGTCTATGGGGTCTCAAAGAGACAGACACAACTGAGCAACTGAACTGAACTGACTGAAACAGGAGATGGCAAAAGTGGACATCGACATTTTAGGAATCAGTGAACTAAAATGGACTGCAATGGGTGAATTTAACTCAGATGACCATTATATCTACTACTGTGGGCAGGAATCCCATAGAAGAAATGGAGTAGCCATCATAGTCAACAAAAGAGTCTGAAATGCAGTACTTGGATGCAGTCTCAAAAATGACAAAATGATCTCTGTTCATTTCCAAGGGAAACCATTCAGTATCACATTAATCCAAGTCTATGCCCTGACCAGTAATGCTGGAGAAGCTGCAGTTGAATGGTTCTATGAAGGCCTACAAAACATTCTAGAACTAACACCCCCAAAAGTTATTCTTTTCATTATAGGAGACTGGAATGCAAAAGTAGAAAGTCAAGAAATAACTGGAGTAACAGGCAAATTTGGCCTTGAATTACAAAATGAAACAGGTCAAAGGCTCACAGAGTTTTGCCAAGACAACGTAATGGTCATAGCAAACACCCTCTTCCAAAAACACAAGAGAAGACTCTTCACATAGACATCACCAGATGGTCAATACCAAAATCAGATTGATTATATTTTTTGCAGCCAAAGATGGAGACACTCTCTACGGTCAGAAAAAACAAGACCAGGAACTGACTGTGGCTCAGATCATGAACTCCTTATTGCCAAATTCAGACTGAAATTGAAGAAAGTAGGGAAAACCACTAGACCATTCAGGTATGACCTAAATCAAATCACCTTATGACTATACAGTGAAAGTGAGAAATAGTTTCAAGGGATTAGATCTGATAGAGTGTTGAAGAACTATGGACAGAGGCTCATGACATTGTACAGAGGGCAGTGATCAAGACCATCCCCAAGAAAAAGAAATGCAAAAAGGCAAAATGGTTGTCTGAGGAGGCCTTACAAATAGCTGAGAAAATAAACAAGTGAAAGGCAAAGGAGAAAAGGAAAGATATACCCATTTGAATGCAGAGTTCCAAAGAATAGCAAGGAGAGATAAGAAAGCCTTCTTCAGTGATCAGTACAAAGTAACAGAGGAAAATGATAGAATGGGAAAGACTAGAGATCTCTTCAAGAAAATTAGAGATACCAAGGGAACATTGCATGAAAAGATGGGCTCAATAAAGGACAGAAATGGTATGGACCTAACAGAAGCAGAAGATATTAAGAAGAGGTGGCAAGAAAACACAGAAGAACTGTACAAAAAAGATTGTAATGACTCAGATAACCATGATGGTGTGTTCACACCTAGATGGTGTGATCCAGACATCCTGGAATGTGAAGTCAAGTGGGTCTTAGGAAGCATCACTATGAACAAAGCTAGTGGAGGTGATGGGATTCCAGTTGAGCTCTTTCAAATGTTAAAAGATAATGCTGCAAAAGTGCTGCACTCAATGTGCCAGCAAATTTGGAAAACTCAGCAGTGGTCACAGGATTGGAAAAGGTCAGTTTTCATTCCAATCCCAAAGAAAGGCAATACCAAAGAATGTTCAAACTACCACACAATTGTATTCATCTCACACACTAGCAAAGTAATACTCAAAATTCTCCACACCAGGGGTCAACAGTACGTGAACCATGAACTTTCAGATGTTCAAGCTGAATTCAGAAAAGGCAGAGGAATCAGAGATCAAATTGCCAACATCAGCTGGATCATTGAAAAAGCAAGAGAGTTCCAGAAAAACATCTACTTCTGCTTTATTGACTATGCCAAAGCCTTTGACTGTGTGGAGCACAACGAACTGTGGAAAATTCTGAAAGAGATGGGAATACCAGACCACCTGACCTGCCTCTTGAGAAACCTATATGCAGGTCAGGAAGCAACAGTTAGAACTGGACATGGAACAACAGACTGGTTCCAAATAGGGAAAGGAGTACATCAAGGCTGTATGTTGTCACCCTGCTTATTTAACTTATATGCAGAGTGCATCACACAAAATGCCAGGCTGGATGAAGCACAAGTTGCAATCAAGATTGCCGGGAGAAATATTAATAACCTCAGATATGCAGATGACACCACCCTTATAGCAGAAAGTGAAGAAGAACTAAAGAGCCTCCTAATGAAAATGAAAGAGGAGAGTGAAAAAATTGGCTTAAAGCTCAACATTCAGAAAACAAAGATCATGGCATCCGGTCCCATCACTTCATGGGAAATAGATGGGGAAACAATGGAAACAGAGACAGACCTTATTTTGGAGGGACTTCAGAATCACTGTAGATGGTGACAGCACTCATGAAATTAAAAAATGCTTGCTTCTTGGAAGAAAAACTATGACCAATCTAGACAGCATATTAAAAAGTAAAGACATTACTCTTTCAACAAAGGTCCATCTAGTCAAAGCTATGGTTTTTCCAGTAGTCATGTGTGGATGTGAGAGTTGGATTATAAAGAAAGCTGAGCACCAAAGAATTGATGCTTCTGAACTGTGGTGTTGGAGAAGACTCTTGAGAGCCCCTTGGACTGCAAGGAGATCCAACCAGTCCACCTTAAGGAGATCAGTCCTGAGTGATCATTGGAAGGACTGATGCTGAAGCTGAAACTCCAATACTTTGGCCACCTGATGCAAAGAACTGACTCATTGCAAAAGACTCTGATGCTGGGAAAGATTGAAGGTGGGAGAAGAAGGGGATGACAGAGGATGAGATGGTTGGATGGCATCACTGACTTGATGTACATGAGTTTGAGTAAGCTCTGGGAGTTGGTGATGGACAGGGAGGCCTGGCATGCTGCAATCCATGGGCTCACAAAGAGTCGGACATGACTGTGCGACTGAACTGAACTGAACATATAGATGGATAAAGAAGATGTACTATATACATATTGACTATTGACTATTGTATTGACTATTGTAAGTAGTGCTACTATGAACATTGGGATGCAGATACCTTTTCTAATTAGATTATCATCTGGGTATATGCCCAGGAATATTTGTCCAGGGATTTCAGGATTGCAGGATCATATGGTAGCTTATTTTTATTTTTTTTAAGGAACCTCGATACTGTCCCCACAGTGGCTGCTGTGATAAAGTTTGATTTATAAATTAAGTGCAGTAAGAAATTAACAACAGCTACTAATAAAATAGAATAATTAATAATAAAAGTAGAACAATTATAACAACATACTGTCATAAAATTTATATGAGTGTGGTCTCTCTCCCCTTTTAAAATACTGCCCTGTACAAGTTTAATGTCTGTGCCATCTTAACTAAGCACTATTTCACTGTGGCCATAACTTTTGCAGTTGGAGGTACTACTGCAAACTCAGCATGAATTTCTTTTTCCTTCTTAACAATTTCACAAATAAATTTGTTCATGTGCTGTGCTGTGCTTAGTCACTCAGTTGTGTCCAAACTGTTACAGAGCCTGTAACCTGCCAGGGTCTCTGTCCATGGGGATTCTCCAGGCAAGAATACTGGAGTGGGTTGCCTTGCTCTCCTCTGGGGGATCTTTCCAACCCAGGGATTGAACCCAAATCTCCCGCATTGCAGGCAGATTCTTTACTGTCTGAGCCACCAGAGAAGGCCAAGAATACTGGAGTGGGTAGCCTATCCCTTCTACAGGAGAACTTCCCAACCCTGGAATCAACCCGGGGTTTCATGCATTGCAGGCAGATTCTTTACCAGCTGAGCTACCAGGGAAGCCCAGATTTGTTCATATCATAGATTTTAACAACCTCAGCTTATATATAATTTTTTTCTTTCTTTATTAAGTCAAGAACTTTTACCTTTTCACTTAAAGAAAGCACTTTACAGCTTCTCTCTGACAAATCCAAATTGCTGACATCACTAGCACTTGCACTTTGAGCCCATTATTAATTCAAGTAAGGGTTGCTTGCATAAGCACTGTAATACCATGACAGTGGATCTGACAGTCCTGGTGGCTACTGAGTGACTGACTACTGGGTAACATATACAACTTAGATATGCTGGACAAAGGGATGATTCATCCCATGCAGGATGGAGCAGGACGGCGTGAGAGATCATCATACTACTCAAAATGTTACTTAATTTAAAACATAATTGTCTATTTCTGGAATTTTCCTTTTAATATTTTCAGACCAAGGTTGACCTTGGGTAACTGAAACATAGAAAAGTGAAACAACAAATAAGGGGGGACTACTGTGATTTGAGAGTCCCTTGGACTTCAAGGAGATCCAACCAGTCCATTCTGAAGGACATCAGCCCTGGGATTTCTTTGGAAGGAATGATGCTAAAGCTGAAACTCCAGTACTTTGGCCACCTCATGCGAAGAGTTGACTCATTGGAAAAGACTCTGATGCTGGGAGGGATTGGGGGCAGGAGGAGGAGGGGACGACAGAGGATGAGATGGCTGGATGGCATCACTGACTCAATGGACGTGAGTCTGAGTGAACTCCGGGAGTTGGTGATGGACAGGGAGGCCTGGCGTGCTGCGATTCATGGGGTCGCAAAGAGTCGGACACGACTGAGCGACTGATCTAACTGTGATTTGCTAGCACAGCTCACAGAACTCAGAGATACATTTTACTAACTAGATGACTGGTTTACTATAAAAGGATGTTGGCCTGAAATAAATAAAATTCCAGGTATTTCTTTAGCAAAGATGGGTTTATTTGGGATCAGCAGAGAATTACAATTCAGGGTCTGTAATCATGGCAAATCACATGCAAGTCCCCACACAGCTAGGGAAGGAAAACATACTTCTAGAGGAAAAAGGAATGTGGAAGGGCCACAGTAAACCAGTAGACAGAGAGTCCATGGCTTTCTATTGGCTGGGCCCTTGCCAGGAGAGAAGAGTCATTCTTCCTCTTGGGCTCTGCTATCATCACAGAGCATGAGAGCTCTATCTTTTGGTCTCCCAACTCTATTTAACTGAGGTTTCTACTTATTAATTTCTTATAAGGTTATAACTCAGTAACAGATAGATGAAAGAGGTACAACACAAGATATGAGGAAAGGGCGCCACTCTCTAGGAATCTCCACATGTTCACCAATGCAGAAGCTCTCTCAACTATCTATCTTTTTTTGTGTAGGGGAGGGGTTATGGAGGCTTTATTACTTAGGCATAATTGATTAAATCCATGGCTACTGGTGATTGATTCAAGCTCCAGCCCCTCTCCCCTGCCTAGAGGTCAAGGAGATAAGACTAAAAGTCACATGATTGGCTCCACTGGCCACCAGCCTGCATCCTTAGGTCTGGTTTAAAAAATACATATTAACACATATATATGGAATCTAGAAAGATGTACCAATGATCCTGCGTGCAGGGCAGCAAGGGAGACACAAACATAAAGAACAGACTTGGATTCAGTTGAAGAAGGAGAAGGTGGGATGATTTGACAGAATAGCATTGAAACATATACATTACCATATGTAAAATAGATAGCCACCGAAAGCCAGTGCTCTGTGACAACCTGGAGAGACAGGGTGGGGAGGAAGGTAGGAGGGGGTTCCGCATGGTAGGGGACACATGTATACCTATGGCCAATTCACATTGATGTATGGCAAAGACTATCACAACATTGTAAAGTAATTATCCTCCAATTAAAATAAAAACAACCTCATTACCATAACAAAAGACAGCTTTGTTTTAGGAAATTCCAAGGGTTTTAGGAGCTCTGTACCAGACACTGAGATGAAGACCACATAATTTTTTTTTATTATTATAGATCACAGACCTCAACTTTTTAATCTAGAAATTCACATTACAAATTTCTTAAAAGTGCTCAAGATTAATGTTACATAAGGAAGAGCTTTTGAACTCTAGAAGTCTCTGGTTCTATTAACATTGGTTTCTGTATCATTGATAGCGAAAAAGCCTATGAACATCCCTTGTGAAATGAAAACATCACATAACACAGAAGAAAAAAAGAAAAACAAACCAAATTAACTCTAAGTGGCTTCTTCTGTCCAACTAATATTTTACCAATGAGTAATACAAGAACAGTGCACTTTGGTCATTTCTACTCAGTCCAAAGAAACTGTATTTTAATGAGAATTGCCCCATTTACTTCTTTTTTTTTTTTTTTAATTTTATTTTATTTTTAAACTTTACATAACTGTATTAGTTTTGCCAAATATCAAAATGAATCCGCCACAGGTATACATGTGCTCCCCATCCTGAACCCTCCTCCCTCCTCCCTCCCTATTCCATCCCTCTGGGTCATCCCAGTGCACCAGCCCCAAGTATCCAGTATCGTGCATCGAACCTGGACTGGCAACTCGTTTCATACATGATATTTTACATGTTTCAATGCCATTCTCCCATTTACTTCTTTACAAGCCTCTGCTAATCTTTCAGTCTGGATTAATGGCATTTCTCACAAAGAACAACTCCAACAATTCTTTGAGCCACTATCATCCAACCTAATCCAAATCTTTAAAACATTTTCCTCTCAGCTGTTTCTGATTCTAAGTAATTTCTCTAATTCTCAAATTAATCCTCATTTAGTAGAAGACTCCTCTTTAGGGAAACCAAAGTCCCTTTCCTAATTATGATTGTCCAGTCAAGTAGGGCTAGTTCTAATAGGTGGTTTTATTAGAAGAATTTGAAAGAATTTCAACCTCTGTCTTTCTGTATTGAGCTGAAATGATTTGCCTGTGGCATAGCTGACACATCAATGTTCCTAGCTCAATAATCAATGCATATGTCTACACAATAAATTTAGCTACAGGAATTACTGACAATCCTAATAACAGTCACAATTAATCAAATGTGGCATTATGTCAACACATGTTCTACATTTCTTCTGAATTTAAAATAACTAGTCTAGACTTGGCATATTGGCAGTGAGAAATTCAAACCATTTGTGTCTTCATCAAAATTTACCTCTCTATCAATTTTTAGATAATTATCATAACCAATGAGTTTTTCAGTAGTCTCTAAACCACAGTGGGTTTGACAAAAAGACCTTCTGTGCAGTTTTCTAGTCTCCTAAATATGGATGCAGATTCTCTCCAAAGTCATGGCTTGGCTATAGCCATACCTCAGCCCCAACTTTTGTATCAGTTTGACACACCAAAATATTGCCTTCCTCCCAGACGCCTTTCATTAGGGAAATCCTCATAAATGCCTAGGATTCTCTAGGTGTATTCCCAGGCACATGGCTTCTGATAATAGTCATCACACTAAGGATGAATTCACGATGCAGCAAATGAGACAGCCCAGGTATTCTCTCTGGTCACTGCTGCCTCAGGCACTACCACTGGGAAAGTGAATTATACTGTAGTCAGTGGGGAATAGCCCACATGCCCACCAGGGTCCTAAAGATCTTATCACCTAGTCCACAACATTTTGCAAGTTGCTTCAAACATTATGAACATTATTAAGCTTCCAAATTCATGCATTATGCATGTGTGCTCTGTCATGTCCAACTCTTTGCAACCCCATGGATGGTAGCCCACCATTGAGCCACCAGGGAAGCCCAAATCAGAGACATATTTTCCTTGTTTTGTGTGTGTGTGTGTGTGTGTTTTTAAAGAGAAAGCAGTCACCACATAGTAAGATTATTATGAGAAATGGTGTTATAAGCAATCCCACTGCTGGGCATACACACTGAGGAAACCAGAAGGGAAAGAGACACGTGTACCCCAATGTTCATCACAGCACTGTTTATAATAGCCAGGACATGGAAGCAACCTAGATGTCCATCAGCAGATGAATGGATAAGAAAGCTGTGGTACATATACACAATGGAGTATTACTCAGCCATTAAAAAGAATACATTTGAATCAGTTCTAATGAGGTGGATGAAACTGGAGCCTATTATACAGAGTGAAGTAAGCCAGAAAGAAAAACACCAATACAGTATACTAATGCATATATATGGAATTTAGAAAGATGGTAACAATAACCCTGTGTACGAGACAGCAAAAGAGACACTGATGTATAGAACAGTCTTATGGACTCTGTGAGAGAGGGAGAGGGTGGGAAGATTTGGGAGAATGGCATTGAAACATGTAAAATATCATGTATGAAACGAGTTGCCAGTCCAGGTCTGATGCACAATACTGGATGCTTGGGTCTAGTGCACTGGGACGACCCAGAGGAATGGTATGAGGAGGGAGGAGGGAGGAGGGTTCAGGATGGGGAACACATGTATACCTGTGGTGGATTCATTTTGATATTTGGCAAAACTAATACAATTTTGTAAAGTTTAAAAATAAAATAAAATTTAAAAAAATAAATAAAAACGACAGATTATAAAAAAATAAATAAATTAAATTAAATTAAAAAAAAAGAAATGGTGTTATAATGTGAGTAAATAACAGCACAGTATAAATATACCTAATAATGGCAGTCATCAAAGAAAATGCAAGTGGGGACTTCCCTGGTGTTCCAGTGGTTACTACTCTGCACTTTCATTGCAGGGGGTACAGGTTTGATACCTGGTTGGGGAACTAAGATCCCACATGTCTTTAGATGTGCCCAGAAAGAAAGAAAAAAAAAGATTTAAAAGAAAAGAAAATATAAGTGAATTGGATTGTTATTTATGGTTTAACAGTGGGGGTCTATAAATTTGAGAAGCTTCTCAGATGACTCAGTGGTAAAGAATCCACCTCCAATGCAAGAGACACAGGAGATGCAGGAAAGATCCCCTAGAGGAACAAATGACAATCCACTCCAGTACTCTTGCCGGGAGAATCCCATGGACAGATGAGTCTGGAGGGCTACAGTCCATGGGGTCGCAAAGAGTCGGACACCAGTGAATGACTAATATACACTTTGGTTGCCCAAGACAACTTTCTCATAATCTAACCAAGTCTGTCATATTCTGAATCTTCCACTATTCCCACTGTATCTCATTGTCTCCTCTTGAAAAGTATTAAACCATTCAAACATTATAACATAGTCTTTTTATCTGTAAGTATGTCTCCATCTGCCCTGAAATTATATTCTTGGGGCTAATTGCTACTTTCCCTATGGCATCTGTCACCTCATTCCCACTTCTTTAAGTAACCAGAACACCAAAATAAAACCCCAAGACATGCCCACAATTAGCTGAAAATTAGAATCCAATCACAAACTACTCTCACAGGCCACTTGAGAAGCATGAGGAGGAGGGGAGGAGACTAGTTGCTAGCTTTCTAGCTCCATCAGTTTCACAACCACCTCAGTGATCTTTAATCAAATGACTCACTATTTTTATTATTTTTTAGCACTATTGAGCTTTGCAAATGGAATAGTACATATACACTATCAAAGAGTAATTTTTCAAGAATATACTCAATTCTGGCAAGTTTGCTGTGAGAGTGGTGTTCTCATACACACTTCAGGAAGAAACACAATCTTTCTTAAAAACTTTGGCTATATGTACTCAGAACCTTAAACCTTCAAATGTTTATGATATTTGGACCAGTAATCCCACTTCTAGAGATCTATCATAAGGAAATAAGTAGAAATGCAAACAAAAAATATTACTACAATAGTTATTTTGAATAGTGACAAAATGGAAGAAAGGAAATGGTTAAATTATAGTATTCATGCAACTAAACATTATATAACCATTATATATTATGCTTACAATAAATTTTAAGTGACATTTTTATTTTACAAGTAGAAAGTAAAATTGCAAACTGTAGCACTTTGGCATCTTTTTTTTTTTTTTAATGAAAGGAAATACCAAAGTCAAAAGGGATAGGATTGAAAAACTAATACAAAAGATTGAAAAGAAAATATATTTTACCTTGCAAAATTTTCTTGAAAGGACAGAAAACTGTGATTGTATAGTGAATATATTGAAAATATTTTATGAACAAGTTATGTACCAAGAAAGTCTTTGAATGGTGGCTTTGAAATTCCTCCTGACCTCACTTTGGATTTAGTGCAACTAGACATTACAAAATGTCACTAAGAGCTTTTCTTCTGAGTCCACCAGGATTTATTATAATCAGGTTACTGCATTCTGTTAGCAAAAATATAGGCCTAAGTATGTGTTCTCTGGTAATTAATACTCTGCATTTGGCTTAATACTGCTTCTTCTATATGAGGCATGCATCAGTGGCCCTAAAACACATGTCCTATTGATCCTCACCATTAAAGTTGTGATTACAGTCCCATCTAGCCAAATTACGAGGCTTCTGGAATCTCATAGTTGAACCATCTGAATCTAAGGAAAGAAAGTGTCCCTTAGGTTATCATTTGGGATCTTCACTCCCCATAAAAAAGAAACCTTGAATAAGATTTGCATAAGTTAACTGCTGCTACAATATTACTATAAATAAACTAATCCCCAAGTCAACCTTTGTTTAGTGCACATGTCTGTGCAAGCAGTTTAGATGAGGTAGACCTCTACTGGCATCTGCTGGACTCACTTGCCCATCTGTGGTTGACTGGCTGTCAGTGCAGAGACCTGACTCAGCCCACATGCCACTCACATCCCTCCAACAAATTAGGCTGAGTGAGTTCCCTTAAGAAAGGCATAGGTTCAAGAGCAGAAACAGCAATAATGAGCCCTTTTTAAAATGTCTACATACATCAAGTATGCAAATTACACAGCCAAACTCAGAATCCAAGGACAGAAAGAAACTTTGTGTCTTTAATGAGAGGACCTACAAAGTCACAATGAAAAGGTCATGGATAAAAGGAGGGGTAACAGATTGGGGCCACTGATGCAATTAATCTACTGTAAAGATGCACCTAGATTCCTATTATATCCAACTAATCTCTTTATCAGCAGGAAGCTTATATCAGAGCCACAGTGGCTCACAACTGCCCCCAAAGTGATTAGTATCTTGAGAAATCTAAAGCAGGGATAAAACTGGCCAAAAGACATTTTAAAAACTGAAACCCTTGCTATCTTTATCACCTTAGATACTCTTATACATTTCCCTAATTGTCAACCACTCATGAGTGAAGCAGGGTATACTGAAGGTTAATATTAAACATATATATTATATAAATTAAAATACTAAAATTATATAATCATGAAATTATATAAATAAATTTATGGATTAATTTAATTAAAATCAAAATTATTTCATGAGGAACATATATCTATTTGCAAATTAGTCATCATTTTTATGATAGAGGAAGGGAAACCAAGGCACTGCTCAAGATAGCTCTTCTAAGATACAGTCCAGAGTTGTGAGAAGGGTGAGAGCAGAAGCTGTGAAAACTTTTGAGGTCTAGTCTCAGGAGGAACAGAGCATCATTTCCACTGCATTTTATTGGTTAAGGCAACAAACAAGGACAACCCACATTCAAGGGGTAAAGAAATAAACCCACCTCTTGATGAGACAGGAGGCAAAGTAACTTTGCAAAGAGTTGTAAAGTAATGGGAGGGGAGAGATTATTGAAGCCATTTGTATAAAGCTTCTATCATAAATGATGATAATCATACCCCTTCATGGTGTTAGCCTAAGGATCTGAGAAATAAAAACATTTTATAAATTATTTACAATTAGAAATAATACATTCCATTTAAAAAGAAAACATCTATAAGATTTTGAAATCTGGAGATAATCTGGGTATAATCAGACTTATATACAGAGTACATCATGAGAAATGCTGGACTGGATGAGGCACTGGAATCAAGATTGCTGGGAGATATATCAATAACCTCAGATATGAAGATAACACCACTCTGATAGCAGAAAGTGAAGAAGAACTAAAGAGCCTCTTGATGAAAGTGAAACTTTCATGGAATGTTGATGAAAACTAAGATCATGGCATCTGGTCCCATCACTTCATGGCAAGTAGGTGGGGAGACAGTGGAAACAGTAAGAGACTTTATTTGGGGGGGCTCCAAAATCACTGCAGATGGTGACTGCAGCCATGAAATTAAAAGACACTTTCTCCTTGGAAAAAAAGCTAAGACCAACCTAGACAGCATATTAAAAAGCAGAGACATTACTTTGCCAACAAAGGTCTGTCTAGTCAAAGCTATGGTTTTTCCAATAGTCATGTATGGATGTGAGAGTTGGACTATAAAGAAAGCTGAGCACTGAAGAATTGATGCTTTATTATTTTTTTTTTAACTTTACAATATTGTATTGATTTTGCCATACATCAACATGAAGAGAAGACTCTTAAAAGTCCCTTGGAATGCAAGGAGATACAACCAGTCCATCCTAAAGAAAATCAGTCCTGAATATTCATTGGAAGGACTCATGCTGAAGCTGGAACTCCAATACTTTGGCCACCTGAGTACTGACTCAGGCAAAGAACTGACTCATTGGAAAAGACCTGATGCTGGGAAAGACTGAAGGCGGGAGAAGGAGATGACAGAGGATGAGATGGTTGGATGGCATCGCCGATTTGAAGGACATGAGTTTGAGTAAGCTCCAGGAGTTGGTGATGGACAGGAAGCCTGGTGTGCTGCAGTCCATGGGGGTCACAAAGAGTCAGACATGACTGAGTGATTGAACTGAACTAAATCTACTGACAAACATCCTTACAAGAAGAGAGGATACAAAAAGATGCAAGGAAGAAGACCCAAGGCTAAAGATAAAAGCACAGATGGGATTTATCCTGCCATAAGCCAGAGAATCTCAGTGGTAAAAAGTATGCCTGCAATGCAGGAGACACAGGTTCAATCCCTGGGTTGGGAAGATCCCCTGGAGTAGGAAATAGCAACTTACTCCAATATTCTTGCATGGAAAATTCCATGGAAAGAGGAGCCTCTTGGGCTACAGTCCATGGAAAGAGGAGCCTCTTGGGCTACAGTCCATGGGCTCGCAAAGAGTCAGACATGACTGATCGACTGAGCACACACACACACAAGCTAAGGAATGCCTAGAATCAAAAGAAGCTAGAATAGACAAGGAAGTTTTCTCCCCTAGAGTCTTCAGATGGAGTATGACCTGCAGATACCTTGCTTTCAGACTTCTGGCCTCTAGAACAGTGAGAAAATACATTTCAGTTGTTGCAAGCCATCTAGTTTGTGGTGATTGTTATGTTAAGCCATCTAGTTATGTGGTGATATTATTATGTTATGACAGTCTTAGAAAAAAATATACTTTGAACATTACAGAGAAGCACACAAGAAGAAACCAACAGAATGGTCATTGGAATTGAGCTGCCTGTTTGATTGAGATGCTAACTTTTATTTCTTATTGCCCCATTTGTGTAACTGAGTCATTCAAGGATCCATTCCATCCCTCTGCCAGGAGATACCCTGACAGGGAGTCTAGCCCCTGCACACACACCACACACTCAGTATAACATTCACACACCATGACCTCTAATTCCTGAGGTGCTAACACAAGTGCTTACCACAAAATTGATTCTTTATACCCCTTTCTATATCTTATCAAGAAGGAAAAGTAGAGAGTTGCCAAGGTTTAAAAACATAAGTAGTTGAGGATGTTATGATTTTTATGAATGTACAAGTATACATGTGCAGACAGATGTGAAGTTGTGGGTAACCAATGTATGATTCCTGATAGTTTTTATATTGGTGGTTTACTGCTATGGAAACAATCACTCCAAAACTCAATGGCTTAAACCCACAAATGTTTATTATCTCACATTATCTGTGGATCAGGAATTCCAAAATAGTTTAACTGAGCAGCTCTAGCTCAGAGGCTGTCGTGAGGTTGCAGTTCAGATGACAGCTGGAGTAGAAAATCATCTGAAGACTAGACTGGGGCTGAGGGATTTGCTTCTCAAATTGCTTGTCTATATGGCTGTTAGCAAAGGGTTGCACTTCCTTACTGGCTATTGGCCAGAGCTCTCAGGTCCTTATCACATGGGCCCCTCCTCATGACGAAGCAGTTGGTTTGCATTGGGGTACAAGAGAGGAGTGCTGGAGGACAGAAGAGCAATGTCTTTTCAAAGCTCACCTTGGACATAACTTATCATCACTAGTGCAGAATTCTGCTGGTTGCACTCATCAACCCTGATACATAAACACCAAGAGGCAAGGATCATTGAGGGGCATTCTAGAGGATGAGAGTAGCCCATTTTGTTTTTCTAAAAGTAGTTGTTAACTTTCAGATTAGCCTTTCCTAGTCCTTGGGATACTTAATCATTCTCCTCATCCCCATCCTGAAAGGGTTAACATATATTTGTTAATATTGAGAATTTTTAAAAGTAGAATTAAAATAACTATTATTCTTTCTAGTGTCTAATATTCTGTCTGAAGATAGACAATAACTAGAAGAAAGAAGAAAATATTAGTTGCTTTCATAATATAGTAATAATATTTTATATTAATGGATTATAAGACAGCATTTTTTACTAGCTAACTAGTTTCACTCTACAGGTATTTTCTCATCATCAGAATAGGTAGTAAGACAATATTTTCATTAGTTATGTGAGATATGGTACCAAAGTAAAATCCATTTAAAAAATCATTGTTAGATTGGCAGCTGGTTTGAAAAGGGACAGGATTATACAAAATACATGCCAGACATTTCCAGCGTCCAAAACAAATAACTCACAGTTATGAAGAGGACTCTTTTTTTGGCCATGCCAGTTGGCATGTGGAATCCTAGTTCCCAGGCAGGGATGGAACCTATGCACCCTGTGGTGAAATGAGGAGTCTCAATCACTTAATCACCTCCCTGACCACCAGGGAAGTCGCTAAGACTCTTAGTGATGTCTTCTTAAAATGTTCTTTGGAGAAATCTTTGTGACAACTCTCTGGATCTCAAAGCCAAATCTCACCCTTCAAAACACAATAAACATGTCATAACTACACAAGGTAATATGATATTGTGTATCAACTCTTTCCCTGACACTAGAGCTGTGAAGTTGTCTGCACAACAACTTCAAACACTGAATTATAATTTTGCAGTATTTCACATCTTTCAGCAAACATGTCCTCACAAATTTAAATATAAAAGGAAAAAGAATTCTATTTGCTATACATATTCAACCCTCAATCTTTTTTTCAAATATAGAACTACAAAAGTAATTGGTAACATCTGTTGTCATTAACTGTTTTCATGATTTGTGTGTTACCTGAAAATATATTGTAACTAAAAAAATAATAATAATAAATAAACACAATTAGCTTGTTCATATAGTGATTCCAAGAATGCAGCAACTACATCTGGGACTGTCACTGACCAGGGAGTCACTCAACAGAAATATGGTATAATCACGTGTGATCGATACACTGAAAATTACAGCTAACCATTAAGTGCTAATTGTTTTTAGTTAGTCTCCAGGCCATAGCCAACTGGATTGCTGCACCATCACTGGAAATTTTGAGTGGTTCAATGCAAATTTTCAAAAGAAATTTTTTAAAAAGCAAAACAAAACGAAAAACATAGGAACCAGTCTTCACCTATGGAAATGATCTGTAATCAGAGCTTCCCTTTATCACCAGCATATTCTGAAAGCATGTGTCTGCCTGTGGTAGAAAACACGTAACTAGCAGCTGAAGGTACATGATGTCTTGAAATTATTTCATCCTTTATTATGCTATAATCTTCCATCTGTGTGGGCAGAGAGGAGATGCTGTAGTTTTCATGGCAATAGAAAAGTTGATCTTTGCTTTTAGATTGATCATCCAGTACTATAAGCATTTCTAATAAGACCACAGTGTCTTTTGCCAGCATGTCCTCAGTATAGCTGTATAAAAGAGATAGTGATTCAACACCACCAGTAATGAAGAATGAGTTAGATAAGGCTAACATAAATGATGACTGGCAAAAATCCTACTAAAGCTGCCTTAGATCCTTTAGTTGCTTCAACAGCATGAAAAGTGAAAGTGAAGCCACTCAGTCGTGTCCAGCTCTTTGCGAGCCCATGAACTGTAGCCTACGAGGCTCCTCCATCCATGGGATTTTCCAGGCAAGGGTACTGGAGTGGCTTGCCATTTTCTTCTCCAGGGAATCTTCCCAACCCAGGGATTGAACCCAGGTCTCCCACATTGCAGGCAGACACTTTACTGTCTGAGCTACCAAGGAAGCCCTTGACAGCATGGATTTAGGTGTATAATGTTCAATCTTTTTTAAAATTAAATCAGAATATAGCACTGAAATCTCAGAGCTGGTCCTTGAACTTCATTTGTTTTATTTTTTTTTCTTCCTCAGACATATGTATTGAGCACCTTCTATGGTCCTCTGTTTATGGTGAAAGTTGCAGTAGTGAACAAGACATTGTTTCCATTCTCTAGAAAATGAAAGCCTGGTAGAGACAACAGGCAAGGAAATAGGTATTTATAAGACAGTGTGATGAACACTACAGGAGAGATATATACAGTTGTGATAGGAACCCTGAATCTCAAAGCAGGAAAAACGTGTAATAGGAAGTTCATCTCAGAAGTAGGGACAGGGAAAATCCAGATTTTGGTACAAGAGCTGAGAGCAAGAGACAACCTGATATGCTAAGGAAATGAAAGTAGTTTTGCATGAAATTGACTATTTGAAGATGGATGTCAATGAAAGAATGGAATTACATGAGCAAGGTAAGAATGAAGAATCTAATCGGGCAATAAAAAGATTTGTTGAATGTAACCTTGCAGCAAAGAGGTTAGCTATAATAGTTAAAAGAGTGAGCAACTCTATCTATCAAAATTAGGGGATGAAAAGTAGAAAGACATAAAAAGCAAAGGCATATTTGGTATACATATCATATTCACACAGAAAAAAGAAAGGCTTGAAAAAAATTGCGACTCCATGGCCTGTAGCCTACTCACATGCCTACTTTAAAAAGGGTGTTCAGCATGTTTACCTGTGACTTGGGCTGAAGCACCCTGAGACTCTACTCCAGACAGCCAGAGATGTGTTACAGAAAAAACCTAATGCGGGTCTGCTTGCCTGCCTTGCAGCAAAGTTAGTCTACTGACATTGGGTTGTGTGAAGTACAGACAGTGTTTACTGCAGGGCGCCAAGCATGGGAGCTGGAGAAGGAAATGGCAAACTACTCCAATATTCTTGCCTGCAGAATCTCGTGGACAGAGGAGCCTGTCCTGTATGGGCTACAGCCCATAGGGTCATAAAGAGTTAGACATGACTGAGTGACTAACATTTTCACTTTCACTTTCAAGAATGGAAGTGAGAGAAAGCCTCAGATCCACTCCAACTTGCTGTTTGAGTCAGGGTTTTTTTCTAAAAAAGGAAGAACAAAGATGATAGGATTGATTACCATCTGTGACATTTCTGTGATATGCCTTAATTGCAGTTTCTGAAGTCAGGATGACTCTCATTTACAATTCTCTGACCAGGTGATGAATAGCTCTGGGGTCTGTCCTGGAGAAATAACCTGAGTTTGTATGATAATACTGTTATATATATAATACCAGTTTTTCAGCTGGGTAATTGGTTTTGCAGCCCCAGAAATATTAGGAATGATTTTTAGATAAATTGTAAAAGTTTGTAATTCTTTTCCAAAACTGATCTGAAATAAAGATGTTTTCCATGCTGTAATTTACAACTTCCTCTTTGAAAAAATTCCTACTTTTACCAATTGCATAAACAATTTGCTGATGAACTTTATAGGGATTCAGGTTTGTTCTACCAGTGACCAGTTCATTCTCAGGATACTATTGATTGTCAGTCAAGAAGCTTAATGAGACATTTTTAAAAAATCTAACGTACTGAAGTATGGATTCTTAAAAAATTAAGAACATTCATTAAAATATAAAAATGGATACTGTCAAATTTTTATTTAACTTATTAATGAAAAATCAATAAGTTGTTAAAACTGGTTCAAAGGAGAATTTGAAACATAGACATACACACAGGCAATCAGGACTCTAAAATGAATTTCCTAATAAATGAAGATTGATTAATAATTTAAAAAACAATGTTTGAGATGATCTTTCTAGAGTTGAAATGAGTTTGACCCTCAGGACCCTATGGAGTTGTTGGGTACAAAAGCCTTTCTGTGTCCCGTTTCTTGTTTGTAGGGAATATACTCCAGTCTCCATGACCTTCCCTGAGTTTCAAAGGGCATATCTGAACTGCTGCTAATCAGAGCAGGGGACAATAGAAGATGAGATGGTTGGATGGCATCACCGATTCAATGGACATGAGTTTGAGCAAACTCCAGGAGATGGTGAAAGACAGGGAAGTCTGACGTGCTGAAGTCCATGGGGTCACAAAGAGTCAGACACACCTTAGTGACTGAATAACAGTAATCAGAGAAGGGAGGTGATGTGGAGACAAGGGAGGAGCAGTTTAGAAGCAATTAGGCAGCCTTCGGCAGGGTCCTGGTTATGCGGGTGATACACAAAACATTATTTTTGACCTCTTTGCAGAACTAAAACCCCCAAAAAATGGAAGATGTTCTTCTTCATCTGGAGAAGACTACCTGAGACCAGATTAGGAAATGCAGGCCCTGCACACACCCTAATCCTTATCAGCAACCCAACCCTTGAAACATTATTATAAAATTCCTCATGTCCTTTCTGATGAGGACACACAGTTTTTGAGAGGCATGAGCCCACTGTGTTCCCCTTTGCCAAAAAAGCACTAAGGTGATTCTTTTCTTCTACACCCAAAACTCTGAGATTTGACTTGGCAGTGGGGCACAGAGGCCAAGTTTTTGGCATCAAGCTGTGTCTCTATAGCACATAATTTATTTGCAGTGCTATGAATGAGAATAATTTGAAAAGTGCAAGTTTTCTACAACCTAATTTTTTCCCTACAGATTTCGAAATTGTAGAAGGACAAGCAAAGTTGCACAGTCCTATAAAGTCAAATAACCTCTGAAGGGAATACTCAACACTCCGTTAAAAGGATAGTCATCTCTTACGCCCCTTTCTAAATCTTTTAAGTTTTTTCTTGACAAGTCTAACCTTGATCATGCAGCTCTTTTTTCTTCCTGCATAATGTCCCTACAGAAAATGAGTATTTTAATTGGTCTACTAGGACCTATTCCTTTGCATCAAGATGATAATAAAACCTTCACACATTCTCATAACTAAATGGCCTGAAACATTTTGTTTCACAGCATATTTAACAGTTCCAAATGTTTGAGATAATCTGACATAATAGCCTTGTCATCTAACACTGAAATATCTAATTGATATTTTTATCTTAATGTAAAGGGCATCAGTTCAGTTTAGCACAGTCACTCAGTCATGTCCGATTCTTTGCGACCGCATGGACTGCAGCACACCAGGCCTCCCTGTCCATCATCAACTCCTGGAGTTTACTCATGTCCATTGAGTAGGTGATGCCATCCAGCCATCTCATCCTCTGTCATCCCCTTCTCCTCCCGCCTTCAATCTTTCCCAGCATCAGGGTCTTTTCAAATTAGTCAATTCTTCATATCAGTAAAGGGCATAAAGAATTAAGTTTGTTGAAAGAATATGCATTTTTAAAAGAATCTACATTTACAGGTTTGATTTATCATATTTATAAAATTAAAATGCTTAGAAAGACTTTTTAAAGAATTACTTAAAAGTTTATTTACACAACAATATGAATGTACTTAATGACACTGAACTAATTATATACTTTAAAATAGTAAAAGTAGTAAGCTTTAAGTTATGCATATTTTATTATAATAAAAAAGCGCATTTACTTGCTTTTTAAAGTGTCTGAGATCAAGATATTTAAAATTTTTAAATGCAGTTTGAAATACTTAAGCAAGTTAAAATAACTAAATTTATATATGGAGTATTGTAAGGGATAATTTAATCAACTAATTTATGAATTAACTGATTAATCTTTTAAAAGCTGAAGGCACTAATTCCTGTTTTTAACATTATATCTGTAAATAAAATCAAGAAGTTGTGGATTCTGAGTAGAGGAATTATAAAATGAGGCAGGAAAACTAAAGAGAAACCAGATCACAATAATGAATTTAGAATGTATCTTGTGAGAAACAGGGAGCTACTAAAAAGTAAAACAATAAGAGCAAATACAGGAGTAACATATTTGCACCTTAAAAAGGATCACTGTGACTTGTTCTGTGGAGAAAAGACTGGGGGGAGAGCTAGATTTCTGAAAAAAAAAAAAAATTAGAGGTTATTGCTATTATTCACAGAGAAGGCAATGGCACCCCACTCCAGTACTCTTGCCTGGAAAATCCCATGGATGGAGGAGCCTGGTAGGCTGTAGTCCATGGAGTCGCTAACAGTTGGACACGACTGAGCGACTTCCTTTTCACTTTTCACTTTCATGCATTGGAGAAGGAAATGGCAACCCACTCCAGTGTTCTTGCCTGGAGAATCCCAGGGGCGGGGGAGCCTGGTGGGCTGCCGTCTATGGGGTCGCACAGAGTCGGACACGACTGAAGCGACTTAGCACCAGCAGCAGCTATTATTCAGGTAAAACGATAACTATAACCAATTTATATTGAGTATCTATTTTTTCTTTTCTTTTTGGCCATGTGTCATGAGCAATCCTAGTTCCCTGACCAGGTATTGAAACTGTGACCCTGAAGTAGAAGCATGGAGTTTTAACCACTGAACCTCTAAGGAAGGCCTATGAATACCTGTTTATGTGTCAGGAGCTCTTTTAATCACTTCACCTGTGCTAACTCATTTAATTCCTTGTATCATAAGGATATCTGTCATAAGAAAGATATGACTAGTACATTACATAGCAAAAGAATTAATCCTCCACTCAGTATCATATAGTTCAAAATCATAAGGAAAAATCAAAATCAAAGAATACATGACTTAGCAAATGCCATAGCCCGACTAGAGAAATGAGAAGTGGAAAATCAGCTAATACTATTTAAAGATAGACTGAGGGCATATTCAAAATTTTAAGAGTTTATCTGAGGGGGGAAAAAAAAATCTATTTGAATCAGGTGGAACCAAACAAGAAATAGTTAGAAGCATACCACTGGCAGGAGCTTGAGGAAAGACTTTTATAGAAAGACAGCAGAAGCAAAATAAATAAATTATTGATTAGTTATAGCTTGAACCCTTAGTTGGCTGTTTGTGACTGATTGTCCTTAGGTTTAAATTGCATAACTTTGAGGCCCTTATAGACCTAGATTTGGTTTGCTTACACAGGTTACCAGGGCATTAAAGCCACCTCAGGCTAATGGTCTTCTTGTTTAATTGATTTAACAATATCAAAAGGCAAACAAAGAATAATCAACTCCTTCTTTTTTTTGTTTTTATTTTTAACAGGCAGATAATTGCTTTACAATGTTGTGCTGGTTTCTCTCATCCAACAGTGTGAATCAGCCATAAGTGTGTACATATCCACTCCCTCCTGAACATCCCTCCCCCACCATCCCATCCCTCTAGGTCATCATAGAGCACTGGGCTGAGCTCACTGTGTTATATAGCAGCTTCCTGCTAGCTATCTACTTTACACATAGTCAACACTACTGTCTCAATTCATCCTACCCTCTCCTTCCCCAGCTGTGTCCACAAGTCTGTTCTCTACGACAGAATCCCTATTCCGGCCCTGCAAATAGGTTCATTAGTACCATTTTTATAGAGCCCATATATATGTGTTAATAAATGATATTTTTTCCCTTTCTGACTTACTTCACTCTGCATAACTACTTACTTCTTAAAATTCCATCTTCAAAAGAGAATGGGTCCAGTAAAGGAAAGATTGTATTCAATAGCAACTTATACTGATTTAAACAACCAATTATTAGCTTGCAAAGAAATCAAGTTCCAAATGACAAATAATTGATTTGGAAAGAAACAAATGAATTTTGTGTAATAAGGCATTTGAAGGAAGAGTTGGTTATTAATTTATTTGTTTGTGCATATAGTTAGTGGTAGTGGTGTCTTATCTCCCAATAAACCTTGTTTCATTAAATAACTAAACTTATGAGAGTAACTAGAAAAATGGGTAAGGTTTTACATATGTCATGAAACCTCACAGGTCATATTTTCTCTCTCAAGGACAGCTTCAAATGCTGGCAATAAACAAAGAGTAAATGGCTTATCTCTTGCAAAATATGAGATTTTAAAGTTTCCATGTGTAAAACTCTCAGTTCCTCAAATGCTTCCTCTGACCTCAACAGCAGGATTCCAGGACTTCTCTGTTTCTAAGTACACCCATTGGCCAACCCACCCTCAACCTTGCCTTGCTACAGTTCAGTTCAGTTCAGTTATTCAGTCGTGTACAATTCTTTGTGAGCCCATGGACCACAGCATGCCAGGCCTCCCTGTCTATCACCAACTCCCAGAATTTACCCAAACTCATGTCCATTGAGTCAGTGATACCATCCAACCATCTCATCCTCTGTCCTCTTCCCTTCTCCTCCTGCTTACAATCTTTCCCAGCATCATGGTCTTTTCAAATGAGTCAGCTCTTCCATCAGGTGGCCAAAATACTGGAGTTTCAGCTTCAACATCAGTCCTTCCAATGAACACTCAGGACTGATCTCCTTTAGGATGGACTATTGGATCTCCTTGCAGTCCAAGAGACTCTCAGAGTCTTCTCCAACACCACAGTTCAAAAGCATCAATTCTTTGGTGCTCAGCTTTCTTTAGAGTCCAACTCTTACATCCATACATGACTATTGGAAAAACCATGGCAACCATAGCTTTGACAAGATGGACCTTTGTTGGAAAAGTAAAGTCTCTGCTTTTTGCTAAGCTGTCTAGGTTGGTAATAGCTTTTCCTCCAATGAGCAAGCTGCAGTCACCATCTTCAGTGATTTTGGAGCCCAAAAATATAAAGTCAGCCACAGTTTCCACTGTTTCCCCATCTATTTGCCATGAAGTGATGGGACCAGATGCCATGATCTTAGTTTTCTGAATGTTGAGCTTTAAGCCAATCTTTTCACTCTCTTCTTTTACATTCATCAAGAGGCTCTTTAGTTGTTCTTCACTTTCTGCCATAAGTGTGATGTCATCTGCATATCCGAAGTTATTGGTATTTCTTCCGGCAATCTTGATTCCCAGCTTGTGCTTCATCCAGCTCAGCATTTCACATGATGTACTCTGCATATAAATTATATAAGCAGGGTGACAATATACAGCCTTGACGTACTCCTTTTCCAATTTGGAACCAGTCTCTTCTTCCATGTCCAGTTCTAACTGTTGCTTCCTGACCTGAAAACAGATTTCTCAGGAGGCAGGTCAGTGGTCTGATATTCCCATCTCTTTTAGAATTTTCCACAGTTTGTTGTGATCCACACAGTCAAAGGCTTTGGCATAGTCAATAAAGCAGAAACAGATGTTTTTCTGGAACTCTCTTGCTTTTTCGATGATCCAGAAGATGTTGGCAATTTGATATCTGGTTCCTCTGCCTTTTCTAAATCCAGCTTGAACATCAGGAATTTCACAGTTCATGTACTGCTGAAGCCTGGCTTGGAGAATTTTGAGCACTGCTTTACTAGTGTGTCAAATGAGTGCAATTGTGCAGTAGTTTGAGCATTCTTTGGCATTGCCTTTCTTTGGGATTGGAATGAAAACTGACCTTTTCCAGTCCTGTGGCCACTGCTGAGTTTTCCAAATTTGCTGGCATACTGAGTGCAGCACTTTCACAGCATCATCTTTCAGGATTTGGAATAGCTCAACTGGAATTCCATCACCTCCACTAGCTTTGTTCGTAGTGATGCTTCCTGAGGCCCACTTGACTTCATGTTGCAGGATGTCTGGCTCTAGATGAGTGATCACACCACTGTGATTATCTGGGTCAGGAAGATCTTATTGGTACAGTTCTTCTGTGTATTCTTGCCACCTCTTCTTAATATCTTCTGCTTCTGTTAGGTCTATACCATTTCTGTCCTTTATCGAGCCCATCTTTTCATGAAATGTTCCCTTGGTATCTCTAATGTTCTTGAAGAGATCTCTAGTCTTTCCCATTCTGTTGTTGTCCTCCATTTCTTTGCACTGATCACTGAGGAAGGCTTTCTTATCTCTCCTTGCTATTCTTTGGAACTCTGCCTTCAAATGGGTATATCTTTCCTTTTCTCCACCAGAGGGGTACCAAAAGGTTTAATTTTTATGGAAGAGAGAGATGATGCATCCGGGTGATGTCTTTTTTTTCCCTAGTGGTAAGAAAATATACTGTCTGCCTTACATTTACAATGCAATTATTTGTCACACGGTCCAGCAAGTAAGGACAGGTCAAGAATCACAAGATTGGCAGTATAGAAAATATAGCCAATATTCAGTTCGTAAATTACTCAGTTTCTCACAAATGATTAGTACCCAACAGTTAAAGAGGACCCAATTAGCCTCCAAGGTGAATTCCTGGAAGGAGACATCACAGCACAAGCAGCAGTCTGGCAACAGGTCTCTTGCTAACCATGAGTGGGAAGAGCCCTCTGTGGGAACAGGGCCTCCTGCAACATCAGTTTGGAATAGCCCATCACAGCATGGAGATGAGTCCTCCAGCTGAGTCACTCAGCTCAGTGGTCTCTTTTTAAGGAGTAGCAGTTATTCTAGGGAAGAGGGTAATGACTCTATCAGTTGCCCCTTCTCTTACAGTGACACACATTGCCCATCAAATGTCTCATCTAAAGTAACACTCTCATTTTATCACTCTGAGATACTTTCAGTCTCACAGTAGATGTTTTAAAACAACTGATATGGAAGTGATAGCTTACTGTGTCAGATTTGTGATCTCCAAAAAAGAAGAAGATTTAGCTTTGGGACCAGGCTTTATCTCTCAAGAGCTTTTGTGTAGCAGAGTTTTATTAAAGTATGAAAAAGGACAGAGAAAGCCTCTGACATAGACATCAGAAGGGGGATGGAGAGTGGCCCCCTTGCTAGTCTTTATCAAGGGAATTATATACTTTTTAAATTAGTTTTTACAATAAATCAAAAGAATGTCTCAAGGTTGTAACAATTTTACCAGACCCACTCCAACAATTTATATTTTAGAATAATAGGATTCAGTTCAGTTCAGTTCAGTTCAGTCGCTCAATCGTGTCCGACTCTTTGCAACCCCATGAATCGCAGCACGCCAGGCCTCCCTGTCCATCACCATCTCCCGGAGTTCACTCAAACTCAAATCCATCGAGTCGGTGATGCCATCCAGCCATTTCATCCTCTGTCATCCTCTTTTTCCTCCTGCCCCCAATCCCTCCCAACATCAGAGTCTTTTCCAATGAGTCAACTCTTCGCATGAGGTGGCCAAAATACTGGAGTTTCAGCTTGAACATCAGTCCTTCCAAAGAACATCCAGGGCTGATCTCCTTTAGAATGGACTGGTTGGATCTCCTTGCAGTCCAAGGGACTCTCAAGAGTCTTCCCCAACACCACAGTTCAAAAGCATCAATTCTTTGGTGCTCAGCTTTCTTCACAGTCCAACTCTCACATCCATACATGACCACAGGAAAAACCATAGCCTTGACTAGTCAGACCTTTGTTGGCAAAGTAATGTCTCTGCTTTTGAGTATGCTATCTAGGTTGGTCATAACTTTTCTTCCAATGAGTAAGCATCTTTTAATTGCATGGCTGCAGTCACCATCTGCAGGGATTTTGGAGCCCCAAAAAATAAAGTCTGACACTGTTTCCACTGTTTCCCCATCTATTTCTGATGAAGTGATGGGACCAGAAGCCATGATCTTCATTTTCTGAATGCTGAGCTTTAAGCCAACCTTTTCACTCTCCTCTTTCAATTTCATCAAGAGGCTTTTTAGTTCCTCTTCACTTTCTGCCATAAGGATGGTGTCATCTGCATATCTGAGGTTATTGATATTTCTCCTGGCAATCTTGATTCCAGCTTGTGCTTCTTCCAGCCCAGAGTTTCTCATGATGTACTCTGCATAGAAGTTAAATAAGCAGGGGGACAATATACAGCCTTGACGTACTCCTTTTCCTATTTGGAACCAGTCTGTTTTTCCATGTCCAGTTCTAACTGTTGCTTCCTGACCTGCATATCAGTTTCTCAAAAGGCAGGTGAGGTGATCTGGTATTCCCATCTCTTTCAGAATTTTCCATAGTTTATTGTGATCCACACAGTCAAAGGCTTTGGCATAGTCAATAAAGGCAGAAATAGATGTTTTTCTGGAACTCTCTTGCTCTTTCGATAGAATTTAACAATAGAAAGATCCTACCAGACCCACTCCCATAATATACATTCTAAGATATCAGGATCAGTCAGAAGATTTTCAGGAAGGAGAAACTGTCCTCAATCAGGACACATAGTTGTTATATAACCCTTAGTTCATTTCAGTTCAGTTCAGTAGCTCAGTCATGTCCAACTCTTTGAGACTCCATGCACTGCAGCACATCAGGCTTCCCCGTCCATCAGCAACTCCCAGGGTTTACTCAAACTCATGTCCATTGAGTCGGTGATGCCATCCAACCGTCTCATCCTCTGTCATCCCCTGCTCCTCCCACCTTCAGTCTTTCCCAGCATCAGGGTCTTTTCAAAGGAGTCATCTCTTCACATCAGGTGGCCAAAGTATTGGGGTTTCAGCTCCAACATTAGTCCTTCCAATGAATATTCAGGATTGATTTCCTTTAGGATGAACTGGTTGGATCTCCTTGCAGTCCAAAGGACTCTCAAGAGTCTTCACTAACACCACAGTTTAAAAGCATCAATTCTTCAGTGCTCAGCTTTCTTTATAGTCCAACTCTCATATCCATACATGACTACTGGAAAAACCATAGCTTTGACTAGATGGACCTTTGTTGGCAAAGTAATGTCTCTGCTTTTGAATATGCTATGTAGGTTGGTCATAACTTTCTCTTCCAAGGAGCAAGAGTCTTTTAATTTCAAGGCTGTGGTCACCATTTGCAGTGATTTTGGAGCCCCCCAAAAATAAAATCTGTCACTGTTTCCATTGCTTCCCCATCTATTTGCCATGAAGTGATGGGACCAAATGCCATGATCTTTGTTTTCTGAATGTTGAGTTTTAAGCCAAATTTTTCACTCTCCTCTTTCACTCTCCTCTAATCCCTAGTACAGAGTTTAAACTGAGTTGTTTGTTGTGTAATCATCAGTTCCAGGATTAAAGAAAAAAACCGTTTTATATGACTAAGACTAAGGAATGTAGAGGGAAAAAAAAATGTTTGTCTTTTACGGTTTTGGTGAAGGGGGAGTTCAATACCATGAAGTACTCAATTTACAAAAGGATTTTGTTAGTCATGAGGGTCTGATGTCACCATGAAGGGATTTAGTGCTTTGCTAGATATGAGGAGATGCAAGGATTGAGATCATAAAATGTATTCCTAAAAACATCCAACTATCTAAAGACCTATCCCACCAGATTCTCTGGAGCACAGAGTGCCTCACTCCATCCTGAATTCCCTCAGGGATTGTTGAAGGTCAACAGCTATAGCAGTATGGGGTTTAATCTCTGTAGAGGCAGATGGCAAATGCCTTTGTTATTCAGTCATTGGCAGTGCTTTTGGTAAGTGACAATTTGTAGTTGACATGTTTCACACAAGATGACTAGGAATCAGAACTCAAAATAGATCACATTCTAACAGCAATGGGGCAAGAAAAAGGGAAATATCTCTAAGCAAGCCTGAATCATACCTTGAAGAACACACGACTGGCTACAGTAATGCCATTCTAAAGTTCCACCAGGTTTTCCCCTTAACAGTCTGCAAATTAGGCAAAAAGCTTTAAATGTGCAAGCCAAAAGCAATACCTGCTGTCTCAACACCACTTGAACACTCTGCTTCACAGACTGGTTCATACACTTCAAACCATCCCAATAACTATCTATTATTATGTGGTATTTTAACCCATCCATTCAGAGTCTGCATCAATTGACTAGAATGTTCATCCTCTCCTCTTAATTGAGACTCCCTAAAATATTCTCACCAGAAATTCCTAGAAACAAATTCCAAAATTTTTATATATCCTTAGCATTTTAGAAATTCACATTTTAGCTTGTTATCTTTAAGAACAAAAATGCTTCTTTGGGAAAAAGAGATCATGAATGTGACTTTAAAATGTGGTCATAATGCTGGTTTAAATGTTTTATTCTTAGGTAACTTCACTTACATTATTATTGCACACTGTCTGACATTAAATAGTAAAACAACTGGGCTCTACAACAACGTGTTGAAATATTTCAACCAACTAAAAATGAAGCAATGGCCATTGTAATAGCCCAACTGCTTTAAATGTATTGCAAGAAATGAAAGTCAAGTATCAGTGGAAAATAGTACCATGAAGTGGAATCAGCACAATTTTTTTCTGACAGACTTGAGTTCAAACCAAGTTTTTCCACTAATCAGTATTGTGACTCTAAGAAGTTAATGTAAGGAAGGGGAAATTTTTCCTTTCCTCTTCCCTTTCTTCTTGTTCTTTTGGCTGGTCTAATTAATTCATGTAAGATAGATTAACAGGAGAAAATCAAATTCAATTTCATATGTGCAGGAATCCCATGTACATGAGAGGTTCAGAGACAGAAAGGTAAAATGGGGTAGTCTTGAGCTAAGAAATGGGATGGGAAGCTGGGGCTTCTAAGGACAGAAGGGTCATTCACAGGATGATAAGAAGAAGGACATATTTTTGGTTATTATATGTTTGCCCTACCATACAGATGGGGCCAATTAGATAAAATTTAATCTCTGACAATAACTCTTTTCATGAGGAACCCCTCCAGTGTAAATTCTTCTAGGTGGTTAAGGGAAAGCTAGTAGTTTCCCTTGAATCCATAGGGTCTCCATTGCCTTTAGCTCAAAATAATCTTCATGCCTGAGGGGAGATTTGTTCAAGATGGCCGAGTAGAAGGATGTGCACTCATCTCCATCTGTAAGAACACCAAAATCACAACTAGTTGTTGAACAACCATTGATAGCAGGACATTGGAACCCACCAAAAAGAGATACCCTACATCAAAAGACAAAGAAGAAGCCACAATGAGATGGTAGGAGGGGAGAAATAATGATAAAATCAAAACCGGATAGGCAAGCCACAAACTGGAGAAAAATAATACCAAAGAAGTTCTCCCATTGTTGTGAAGGTTCTGAGCCATACATCAGTTTTCCCAGACTGGGGATCTGACAAAGGGACTAAGAATCCCCAAGGAATCTGGTTTTGAAGGCCACAGGGATTTGATTGAAGGACTTCTAGGACTGGGAGAAACAGAGACTCCACTCTCGGAGGGCAAAAACAATATCTTTCATGCACCAGGACACAAAGGAAAGGAACAGTGACCCCACAGGGGATTGAACCAGACCTACCTGCTAGTGTTGGAGGGTCTCTTGGGGAGGTGCAGGTTAGCAGTGGCTTCCTGTGAGGACAGGGGCACCGGCAGCAGCAGGTCTGGGAGATGCCCTTTGGCATAAGCCCTCAAACAACCAACAGGGAGGGAGCACAACCCCAGCCATCAACAGACAATCAGATTAAAGTTTTACTGAGCATGACTGCCCACTAGAGCAAGACCTAGTTTTTCCCATGCCAGTCCCTCCCATTAAGAAGCTTACACAAGCCTCTTAGCCTTCTCCATCAGATGGCAAACAGAAGAAGCAAGAAGAACTATAATCCTGTAGCCCACCAGAATGAAAATCACATTACAGAAAGTTAATCAAAATGAAAATGCAGAGGGTTATGTCCCAGATAAAGGAACAAGATAAAACCCCAGAAAAACAACTGAATGTAGTGGAGATAGGCAACCTACCAGAAAAAGAATTCAGAATAATAATAGTGAAAATGATCCAGGATCTTGGGAAAAGAATGAAGAAGATGCAAGAAATGTTTACCAAAGACCTAGAGAACTACAGGGGGAAAAAAAAAATTAGAGGTGAACAGCACACTAGAAAGACTCAATAGCAGAATAACTGAGGCAAAAGAACAGATAAGTGACCTGGAAGGCAAAATGGTGGAAATCACTGCCACAAAACAGATTATAGAAAAAATAATGAAAAAATAGTCTAAGAGGCCTCTGGGACAACATTAAACACTCCAACCTTCCATTATAGGGGTACCAGAAAGAGGAGAGAGACAGAGAGAAAGGACTTGAGAAATTATTCAAAGAGGTAATAGTTGAAAACTTCCCTAACATGGAAAAGCAAATAGTCAACCAATCCAGGAGGTGCAGAGAGTCCCAGGAACTCAATGAGGAACACACTGAGATATACAGTAATCAAGCCAACACAAATTAAACAAATAAAATATTAAAAACAAGGGAAAATGATAAATAACATACAAAGTTATCAGTTGATTTCTCAACACAAACTCTACAAGCCAGAAGGGAATAGAACAATGTATTTAAAGTGATGAAAATGAAGACCCTACAACCAAGAATACTCTACCCAGCAAGTCTCTCATTCAGATCTGACAGAGAAATCAAAATCTTTCCAGACAAGCGTAAGTTTAGAGAATTCTTTGCTACCAAACCAGCCTTATAAAAATGCTGAAAGAACTTCTCTGGGCAACAAACACAAGAGAAGAGGAAAAAACCTACATAAAATAAACCCAAAATATATAAGAAAATGGTAACAGGATCACACATATCAATAACTATCTCAAATGTAAATGACTTAAATGTGTCAATCAAAAGACATAGACTGGCTGGGTGAATGAAAACATGCACATATATGCACTTCTACTTACCACATCACTCTACTTAACCTCCCAAACTGCATGTAAATATTTTATATTGAATGCAAGGAGATCCAACCAGTCCATTCTAAAGGAGATCAGTCCTGGTGTTCTTTGGAAGGAATGATGCTAAAGCTGAAACTCCAGTTCTTTGGCCACCTCATGCGAAGAGTTGACTCATTGGAAAAGACTCTGATGCTGGGAGGGATTGGGGGTAGGAGGAGAAGAGGATGACAGAGGATGAGATGGCTGGATGGCATCACTGACTCGATGGACATGAGTTTGAGTTAACTCCGGGAGTTGGTGATGGACAGGGAGGCCTGGCGTGCTGCAATTCATGGGGTCACAAAGAGTCGGACCCGACTGAGTGACTGAACTGAACTGAACTGATTTTATATTGTTAGGTTAATCATGTTTCCATGAGGGCTTGCAATTGTAATTATCTTTTATTTTTTGTATGGATATTGATTGTGAAAACTGATAAACATCTTTTATTGTTGTGATTTTGTAACTATTAGTCATTTTAACACCATTGCATCATGACTGGCCAACAGAAAACAATAGAATTCTATATCACCAAAACTAACATTTAATAGAAAAACCTCTAATCACTTCTTAAGATCCAGATACACATTAAAGTTAAATTGGAATTTTTAAAAAAAATAAATAAAAATGCCCCAGTATTGTTTTTTCTCTAAAGCTCCAGATGTGATTCTAATAAACAGCCATGTTTAAAAACAACTGGACTACATAATGACCTTTTACTTTTATCTAATTTAACATTTTCTCTTTCACTCAGTACATTCATTTCATTTAGTTTATTTTTCCAAACTCTCCATCTCATTTTTCATTATTCTTTCTTAAGCCTCTATAGAGTATAGTAGAATAGCTTTTGTATATGTATAAACATTATAACATTTTGGTCCTGTTTGACTAAATATGAATAAAATGCTAGGTTTCTAATCTATATTCACTCAAAATGTTGATATAGTTCCATTTATTCTGGCAACTACTATTACTGTTAAAAGTCTAGAAAGCTTATTATCTTATTTTTATAGTGATTTCTAAAATATTGAATGAAGCTTGAAATTCATGGGGTCACAAAGAGTGACCTTGAAATTCAAGCTCCAATTCTGAGCATATAAAGAAATACTATGTTGTTTAAAAAAAAAAAGGCAAGTTAACATGTGATACAGTATTATTAACTAAAGCACAGATTTTGTTCAAATTTCACAAAATTTCTGCTGGTGTCCATTATTTGTTTTCATATATTCAAGATTCCACATTGTATTTAGTTGTACTTAAGAAGCTTCAGTTGCATGCAACAAATTCTAATAAATTCTCTTTTCATTTTTATTCTGTTACAAATATTTTCTTATTTCTTTTTTTATGGCTTCTTACAAACACCCATCATTTAAAAGTGAACCTTTAATTTCCAAATATATGGGTTTTTTTAAGTATCTTTGATATTAATTTCTTATTTTTATATTAATTTCTCATTTAAATGCTTTCATCTCTGCAATCACCCTGTATGTTTTTTCAGTTTTTCAACCTTAGTGAGGCTTTCAGTGGCTAAGTCAAAGATCTCTCTTGGTGAGTGTCACATTGTACTTGAAAATATGTGGCTTATTTTTGAGTATCTTTTGAAACTGATTTCTAATATAATTCCACAATGATGAGAACAGACTCTATGATTTACATACCTCTAGACATGAAATTTTTGCACCTTGTTTTATGTCCCTGGATGTAGTCCTATGTTTCCTGGTTTATAGTCCATGGGAACTTGAATAGAATTTGTATACTGATGCTATGTGAAAACTGTATGTATTTTAATTATGTTGAATTGGCTCAAAGGGCTTTTCAGGTCTACTATATTCTTCTACTTTTCTGTATATTCATTCTGATGGTTTTTGAGAGTGTGATTTTGAAACTCTAACCAAAAATCTTTATTTATCTACTTAAAAAATAATTGTAATACATATTAGAACTATATGTAATTTTGTTCTGTATTTTCCAAGTCTCCTATAAATGTGTTATCATACTTTCACATTTGAAAAATAAAAAAGAAGAAGAAAAAACAAACAAACAAAAAAATAATCTTCATGCCCAAGTGGAACATCTTGGGGAGGTCTGTTCTGAACCCCTCTATTAACTTAAATATCTCTGTCTTAGTTTTTTCATTAACAAAATAAGCAATATGAAAATTGCCCTTTAATCGTTATGAATTTTATTTTAAAACATATAAAATGCCTGACTTGTGGTTGGCATTATTATTACCTCCAGCATCAGCATTCTCAAGCAACAGCTCTCTGGAAAATGTATTAAAAAAATCACATAAGCCAAGCAGAAAACATATTTGAAAAACAATGAAAATTTTCTCCCATAAAACTCCTAGAAGAGAACACAGGCAAAACATTCTCTGACATAAATCATAACAATGTTTTCTTAGGTCAGTCTCCCAAGGCAACAGAAATAAAACCAGAAGTAAACAACTGAAACCTAATCAAACTTATAAGAATTTGCATAGAAAAGGAAAACATAAACAGAATGAAAAAACAACCTATGGACTGGGAGATAATTTTTACAAACAATGAAACCAACAAAGCCTTAATTTCCAAAATGTATAAAAGCTCATACAACTCAATAACAAAAAAGAAACAAACAACTCAATCAAAAAATGGGCAGAAGATCTAAATAGAAATCTCTTTAAAGAAGACATACAGATGGTCCACAGGCACATGAAAAGATGCTCAACATTGCTAATTATTAGAGAAATGCAAATCAAAACTACAATGAAATATCACCTCACACCAGTCAGAATGGCCATCATTAAAAATTTTACAAATAATAAACACTAGGGAGGGTGTGGAGAAAAGGGAACCCTCCTATATTGTTAGTGGGAATATAAATTGGTGCAGCCACTATGGAAAACAGTGTAGAGGTTCCTTACAAAAGTAAAAATAGGGTTACCATATGATTCAGCAATCCTACTTCTGAGCATATATCCACAGAAAACTCTAGTTCAAAAAGATATATGAACCTCAATGTCCATAGCAGCACTGTTTACAATGGCCAAGACATGGAAGCAACTTAAATGTCCATTAACAGATGAATGGATAAGGAAGATGTGGTAAATATATATATTTATGTGGAATATAAATAGAATGGAATGGAATACTACCCAGCCATAAAAAGAAGGAAATAATGTCATTTGCAGCATCATGGATGGACCTAGAGAATCTCATACTAAGTGAAGTTAAGTCAAAAAGAGAAAGACAAATATGATTACTTACATGTGAAATCTAAAATACAATATAAATGAACTTATTTATAAAACAGAAGCAGATCCATAGACATAGAAACTCTATTCAATATTCTTTGATAACCTATGAGAGAAAAGACTCTGAGAAAGAATGAATATATGTATAACTGAATCACTTTGCTGTACAGCTGAAACTAACAAAACATTGTAAATTAGCTATACATCAATAAGATTTTTTAAAAAGACAAACTGTATTTTCAGTGTCTAGTGATAAAAACATAATTAAATAATATCCATGACTTTGCAAAACACAGACTTTTCCCAAGCATCTATTGAAGCTAACAAATGATCCTAAAGATTCAGGAAATATCCTATACATCACTTAAAAATGATCGTGAAAATTTCAGTACATTGCCTTCAAGTCCTCAGTGAATAATGGCATATCTACACTGATAATCTCATGCTCACTAAAACATTTTCATGCTATTTTCTCTCTTTGAGACATTTGTGCTTACTCCATCATAGAGCATAACTCAGTGTCTTATACATAATAAGTATTTCATAATTACCTTACAGAAAATAGACACAGTGAACACAAATGAAATTCTTTAATCAAACAATGGAAGATTTCACTTTAAAAGATGTAGTACTATTGAAACATCCATATTAAACACGCACTTTGATTTGAAGGGGATTAAAGCCTACAAGTCAAATAATTATATGTTTCGTGTTTTGCATATTTATTTCCAAGTCTATTTTCCTTCTTTTGTCTGCAAAAAGTTTGGACTCATTTGACCACATAAAGACCCCTGAATTTCTCATTTCTGTTGTCTTCTAATATGAAAAATTAGTATTTAATCATTTAAATCATAATGCCATAAATTAGCTGCTATAAAAACTTTTGATGACCTTACATATGTGACAACTTTAATGACTTGTAAAAGTTTAAATTAGTGTTCCTCATTTTGGTTCAGGAAAAAACCAGAAGGTGTCCCATGATAAATTGCCCAGGAATGTGCACCAGAACCAACAGGGAATCAGCAGAATTAACTGCTTTATCAGCAGAAGTGACAGCTCTAGAGCATCTGTGTAGAAGACTGCATCGAGGCGCTGTGATTTTCCTCCATGATGCTACTAAAGCAACTTATCCCTGACGATCACATGAAAAGTCCCATACTTGTTTCCTCATAGTTTACAAAGGGACTACAAATGACATATGTTACCAGCACATTAGTACCATTTTCCTATACAAGACTTCATAAAGATCCAACAATGAGGCTCTCAACCAAAAGAAATTAGAATTTTCTTTCAACAAATAGACTTTTCCTTCCCATAGGCAAACAAAAGCTGATGTGGTGGTCTCATTATCACCTGGAACTTGGACTGCTTTCAGTTCTACAGCATGTTTACTTATCCTTGGTCCACATGGTGTTCTAACCATCATGTCTGAGTTCTAAAGAATAGAAAGAAAGTAGAGAGAAGAGGTTCAGTTCACTTCAATCGTTCAGTTGTGTCCAACTCTTTGGGATCCCATGGACTGCATCATGCCAGGCCTCCCTGTCCATCACCAACTCCCAGAGTTTACTCAAACTCATGTCCATTGAGTTGGAGATGCCATCCAACCATCTCATCCTCTATCAACCCCTACTCCTCCCACCCTCAATCTTTCCCAGCATCAGGGTCTTTTCTAATGAGTCAGCTCTTCCCATCAAGTGGCCAAAGTATTGGAGTTTCAGCTTTATCATCAGTCCTTCCAATGAATATTCAGGACTGATTTCCTATAGGATGGACTGGTTGGATCTCCCTTGCTGTCCAAAGGACTCTGAAGAGATTCTCCAACACCACAGTTCAAAAGCATTAATTCTTCAGCTCTCAGTTTTCTTTAGGTTCAACTCTCATCCATACATGACTACTGGAAAAACTATGCCCCAACCAGTAACTCTGAAGAAGCTGAAGTTGAATGGTTCTATGAAGACCTACAAGACCTTTTAGAACTAACACCCACCAAAGATATCCTTTGCATTATAGGGGACTGGAATGCAAAAGTAGGAAGTCAAGAAACACCTGGAGTAACAGGCAAATTTGGCCTTGGAATACGGAATGAAGCAGGGCAAAGACTAATAGAGTTTTGCCAAGAAAATGCACTGGTCATAACAAACACCCTCTTCCAACAACACAAGAGAAGACTCTATACATGGACATCACCAGATGGTCAACACCAAAATCAGATTGATTATATTCTTTGCAGCCAAAGATGGAGAAGCTCTATACAGTCAGCAAAAACAAGACCAGGAGCTGACTGTGGCTCAGATCATGAACTCCTTACTGCCAAATTCAGACTTAAATTGAAGAAAGTAGGGAAAACCACTAGACCCTTCAGGTAAGAGCTAAATCAAATCCCTTATGATTATACAGTGGAAGTGAGAAATAGATTTAAGGGCCTAGATCTGATAGATAGAGTGCCTGATGAACTATGGAATGAGGTTCGTGACATTGTACAGGAGACAGGGATCAAGACCATTCCCATGGAAAAGAAATGCAAAAAAGCAAAATGGCTGTCTGGGGAGGCCTTACAAATAGCTGTGAAAAGAAGAGACGCGAAAAGCAAAGGAGAAAAGGAAAGATATAAACATCTGAATGCAGAATTCCAAAGAATAGCAAGAAGAGATAAGAAAGCCTTCTTCAGTGATCAATGCAAAGAAATAGAGGAAAACAACAGAATGGGAAAGACTAGGGGTCTTTTCAAGAAAATCAGAGATACCAAAGGAACATTTCATGCAAAGATGGGCTCGATAAAGGACAGAAATGGTATGGACCTAACAGAAGCAGAAGATGTTAAGAAGAGATGGCAAGAATACACAGAAGAACTGTACCAATAAGATCTTCACGACCAAGATAATCACAATGGTGTGATCACTGACCTAGAGCCAGACATCCTGGAATGTGAAGTCAAGTGGGCATTAGAAAGCATCACTATGAACAAAGCTAGTGGAGGTGATGGAATTCCAGTTGAGCTATTCCAAATCCTGAAAGATAATGCTGTGAAAGTGCTGCACTCAATATGCCAACAAATTTGGAAAACTCAGAAGTGGCCACAGGACTGGAAAAGGTCAGTTTTCATTCCAATCCCAAAGAAAAGCAATGCCAACGAATGCTCAAACTACCGCACAATAGCACTCATCTCACACTCTAGTAAAGTAATGCTCAAAATTCTCCAAGCCAGGCTTCAGCAATATGTGAACCGTGAACTTCCTCAAGTTCAAGCTGGTTTTAGAAAAGGCAGAGGAACTAGAGATCAAATTGCCAACATCCGCTGGATCGTGGAAAAAGCAAGAGAGTTCCAGAAAAACATCTACTTCTGCTTTATTGACTATGCCAAAGCCTTTGACTGTGTGGATCACAATAAAGTGTAGAAAATTATGAAAGATATGGGAATACCAGACCACCTGACCTGCCTCTTGAGAAATTTGTATGCAGGTCAGGAAGCAACAGTTGGAACTGGACATGGAACAACAGACTGGTTCCAAATAGGAAAAGGAGTTCATCAAGGCTGTATATTGTCACCCTGTTTATTTAACTTATATGCAGAGTACATCATGAGAAATGCTGGACTGGAAGAAACACAAACTGGAATCAAGATTGCCAGGAGAAATATCAATAACTTCAGATATGCAGATGACACCACCCTTATGGCAGAAAGTGAAGAAGAACTCAAAAGCCTCTTGATGAAAGTGAAAGTGGAGAGTGAAAAAGTTGGCTTAAAGCTCAACATTCATAAAACAAAGATCATGGCATCCAGTCCCACCACTTCATGGGAAATAGATGGGGAAACAGTGGAAACAGTGTCAGACTTTATCTCTTTGGGCTCCAAAGTCACTGCAGATGGTGACTGCAGCCATGAAATTAAAAGATGCTTACTCCTTGGAAGGAAAGTTATGTCCAACCTAGATAGCATATTCAAAAGCAGAGACATTACTTTGCCAACAAAGGTCCGTCTAGTCAAGGCTATGGTTTTTCCTGTGGTCATGTATGGATGTGAGAGTTGGACTGTGAAGAAGGCTGAGCGTCAAAGAATTGATGCTTTTGAACTGTGGTGTTGGAGAAGACTCTTGAGAGTCCCTTGGACTGCAAGGAGATCCAACCAGTCCATTCTGAAGGAGATCAGCCCTGGGATTTCTTTGGAAGGAATGATGCTAAAGCTGAAACTCCAGTACTTTGGCCACCTCATGCGAAGAGTTGACTCATTGGAAAAGACCCTGATGCTGGGAGGGATTGGGGGCAGGAGGAGAAGGGGACGACCGACAGAGGATGAGATGGCTGGATGGCATCACTGACTCGATGGACGTGAGTCTGAGTGAACTCTGGGAGTTGGTGATGGACAGGGAGGCCTGGAGTGCTGTGGTTCATGAGGTCGCAAAGAGTTGGACACAACTGAACGACTGATCTGATCTGATCTGATGACTAGATAGACTTTTGCTGGCAAAGTCAAGTCTCTGCTTTTTAATAACCTGTTTAGGTTGGTCATAGCTTTTCTTCCAAGGATCAAGCGTCTTTTAAATTTGATTTTGGAGCCCAAAAACATAAAAGTCAGCCACTGTTTCCACTGTTTTCCCATGAAGTCATGGGACCAGATGCCATGATCTTAGTTTTCTGAATGTTGAGGTTAAGCCAACTTTTTCATTCTCCTCTTTTACTTTCATCAAGAGGCTCTTGAGTTCTTCACTTTCTGCCATAGGGTGATGTCATCTTCATATCTGAGATTACTGATATTTCTCCCAGCAATCTTGATTCCAGTTTGTGCTTCATCCAGCCCAGCATTTCTCATGATGTACTCTATATAAGTTAAATAAGTATGGTGCCAGTATATAGTCTTGTGCTCCTTTCCTGATTTGGACCAGTCTGTTGTTTCACGTCCAGTTCTAACTGTTGCTTCTTGACCTGCATACAGATTTCTCAGGAGGCAGGTCAGTTGGTCTGATATTCCCATCTCTTTCAGAATTTTCCAAAGTTTGCTGTGATCCACACAGTTAAAGGCTTTGGCATAGTCAATAAAGCAGAAGTAGACGTTTTTCTGAAACTGTCTTGCTTTTTCGATGATTCAGTGGATGTTGGCAATTTGATCTCTGGTTCCTCTGCCTTTTCTAAAACCAGCTTGAAAATCAAGAAGTTCACAGTTCACATATTGCTGAAGCCTGGCTTGGAGAATTTTGAGCATTACTTTGCAAAGTCTCAGATGAGTGCAATTGTGTGGTAGTTTGAGCATTCTTTGGCATTGTCTTTGGGATTGGAATGAAAGCTCATCTTTTCCAGTCCTGTGGCTAATGCTGAATTTTCCAAATTTGTTGGCATATTGAGTGCAGCACTTTCACAGCATCATCTTTCAGGATTTGAAATAGCTCAACTGGAATTCCATCACCTCCACTAGCTTTGTTCATAGTGATGCTTCCTAAGGCCCACTTGACTTCACATTCCAGGATGTCTGGCTCTAGGTGAGTGATCACACCATCATGATTATCTGGGTCATGAAGATCTTTTTGGTATAGTTCTTCTGTGTGTTCTTGCCACTTCTTCTTAATATCTTTGCTTCTGTTAGGTCCACACCATTTCTGTCCTTTATTGTGCCCATCTTTGCATGAAATGTTCCCTTGGTATCTCTCATTTTCTTGAAGAGATCTCTAGTCTTTCCCATTCTGTTGTTTTCCTCCATTTCTTTGCACTGATCACTGAGGAAGGCTTTCTTATCTCTCCTTGCTATTCTTTGAAACTCTGCATTCAAATGGGTATATCTTTCCTTTTCTCCTTTGCCTTTAGCTTCTCTTCTTTTCATAGCTGTTTTTAAGGCTTCCTCAGATAAACACTTTGCCTTTTTGCATTCCTTTTTCCTGGGGATGGTCTTGATCACTGCCTCCTGTACAATGTCATGAACCTCTGTCCATAGTTCTTCAAGCACTCTAACCCCTTGAAACTATTTCTCACTTCCACTGTGTAGTCATGAGGGATTTGATTTAGGTCATACCTGAATGGTCTAGTGGTTTTCCCTACTTTCTTCAATTTAAGTCTGAATTTGGCAATAAGGAGTTCATAATCTGAGCCACAGTCAGTTCCCAGTCTTGTTTTTTCTGACCGTAGAGAGTGTCTCCATCTTTGGCTGCAAAGAATATAATCAATCTGATTTTGGTATTGACCATCTGGTGATGTCCATGTGAAGAGTCTTCTCTTGTGTTGTTGGAAGAGGATGTTTGCTATGACCAGTGCGTTCTCTTGACAAAACTCTGTTAGCCTTTGCCCTGCTTCATTCTGTACCCCAAGGCCAAATTTGCCTATTACTCCAGGTATTTCTTGACTTCCTACTTTTGCATTCCAGTCCCCCATAATGAAAAGAACATCTTTTTGGGTGTTAGTTCTAGAATGTCTTGTAGGTCTTCATGCTGCTGCTGCTGCTGAGTCACTTCAGTCGTTTCCGACTCTGTGCGACCCCATAGACGGCAGCCCACCAGGCTTCCCCGTCCCTGGAATTCTCCAGGCAAGAATACTGAAGTGGGTT